>NC_042629.1:38745191-39345191 GCF_901001135.1 Rhinatrema bivittatum
CCTCTGAAAACTGTCATTGTTTGAGCCAACCAAAATTTGTGATTCAAAGGCTATCAACTGTTCTTATAGACCTAAAATGCAAACATCTTCACTATGTATGGCATACTCTGAACGATCAGCTTGATTGAAGCCATTATGTTTTACCAGCTTGCAGCTCACTGCCTTAACCAAAAAGCTTGCCTTCTTCCAGGGAACTTATACCAGAGTCTTGGTTCTAAAAGGAAGGATCTAGACACTGTGGAATCTGCATGAGGCTTGATGACCTATTGCTTTGACCTAAGTTTCAAGTGGTGAGAATGGGACACATGCTTTCCCCAAGTCCTTCCCTTATGTTGAAGCAGTTCAACACTGTTTCTGACTAGGACTGGCCACCAACAGACCTGAAAAAAATATCTTATGTATTCTTCCCAAACTTCAGAGATCAGTTTTCAGATGGACCTATCTGGATCACTGAAGTAGGCCCAAACCCTCTCCTACCTGTCCCATAACTTGCCAAAAACCATGCTCAAGCAAACGTCACAGTTGGAGATGTTGTGCAATTTTTTATAGCCATGACAAAGGAAGACATTCACTGAGCCTTAACAGTAGCATGGGATAAGCATGTTATGGTCTGTACCTTAGTAGACTCTACAGCAAACTGAGTCCAGGTATAACAGAAAATCCAGGTCATCATACACCAACAGTCTGTCCAAAGGAAATCATAGATCAGGGCTTCCCAAACCTGTCTCGAGGTCCTCACAGCCAGTCTGGTATTTCAGGATATCCACAATGAATATGTATTAGATAGAGACTGGAGGAGTATATGTAAAAGGAGGTGAGCACTTAAGATCACCAGATCATAGGTTCAAATCCAGGGAACCTGACTGGCTATGACTTTTCTCCAAAGCAATTGTAAATCTCTTGACACTGATCCATACTGAACACTTGGTAAGCGCATCAGGATTATTTCTTGAATCACTGGCCTGCTTCATAAAAACCTCTGGGCAGAAAATAACTAAAGCAAAGTCATATGAAACTTTCTTGAGAAAGAGGATTCCAGCAAAGATGGGGGAAAAAAAAAGAGTGGGCTCTCAGCCTAACAACACAGTTCAGCAAAACAGAGGGCCTGCTGCGATCAATGCAGAGCAGTCAATGTGCTGATGATAAATAAAGATGAAAACTTGAAAAGAGCCAAAATTCCTAACTAGGGACATGAAGAAAAACAAGAAAAAAAAAATAAAGAAAATCAACAGTTATTGTGACTGAGGAAAACAGCATTAATATCAACATAAGTCAAGCAAAATTATTCATCTAACAGACAAAACTGAAATTAAGCGTCAACTGGTTCAATTCTTGCATACGTATCATCTCATGCAGATTTATTTTAGAAAGCGATTTATACATTTTATTAAATAAACAAAAGCATTCCAACATTGTTCCAATGATGCATGCAATGCAGGACTTATGGCCCATACATGCAAATCCATTGAAAATGCTTACCTTGAAAGAACTATCCTTCCACTTACAATTTTACCAAGAAGAAGAGTTCTATGTAATAATTTCTTCCCACTTTATATTTAATAGGGTCTAATATTAAAGTAAATTGTACATCCTAAGTGCTTAAATAAAAGTGATAAATCTTTAGTGCACTGAAACAGGGGGAAATATATGCCTTAAAAAAATTATCCTTTTCTTCACAATTTAAGGGGAACAATTGGAGAAGAAGGGAATTAGGGAAAAGGAAAAAAATAAAGAAAATGTATCCTTCCTCTCCCCCCCCCCCCCCCCCCCCCAATGCACACACTTTTTTTTACGGGCCAGCCTGGCACATCAGCAGCAAGACCTGTATAGTTGCCATGTAGAGGACCAGGATTCATTTTTACAGACTGGGGATGCTGCATTAGCAACATTCACAACCACTACAATTGGAGGGAATTCTTATCTCACAACAGCAATGTTGCGACCATCACTTTCAGACGGCTTCACTCCGCTTACCTTTCCTTTTTTGCGGCTCCTTCTGCTGTTCACGGACGCCTGGCTGCCGCGGCGTCTGCCTGCCATCCTCTCCAGACCTGCTTTGGCGCTGCCTCCCGCCATAATCTACAGGTACCTTAGGGTGCGCGCGCCATTCGGCCCCTCATTCTTATTTCCTCATTGGCGCATACCTCAGGGGCGTCCCCCTGTGATGACGTCACGCTGTCCGGATATTTAAGCCTACAGTTTATTGCTAGCCATTGAGTTAGCAAGGGATTCTTACGGATGGATTCGCTCTCCGTACCCGGCTACTCTGCCTTCCAACTTCAATTGGACTCTTTCTGCTAATGGGGTACCTGCTCCTCGGGGGCCTCTTGCTTCTTTCAGGACACTACCAAGTAACCGGTACTCGCTCCTCGAGGGCCCATGTTCCCTGACTCGCTGCCTGCATCTATCTCCTCTTCTGCTTGGAAGAATTCGCTACAGACACCATCAATGAGTACTACTATCATCCACTCCTCAGAGCTGTCTCCCTGGAACCAGGTACTCGCTCCTCGAGGGCCTGCCTCCTTTCCAGCGCCAGTGCCATCTCCTACGTGGAACCACTGTATGAGTACTTTGCCAACGAGTCTCTCTGCTCCCAGGGATCTGGTACTCGCGCAAAGGCCAGCTCTCCCTATCTCGGGGCTTCTCCATATTGGGACTCTGTGAATGTTCTATTGTATTCATTCTATCAGTTCTCTCTCCACTACAGCACTGCTACCAGAGGAAACTGCTGTTCCAGCGCCCTGGGGAATACTAGCCCAGCCGGGTTACATCTTCTCTACTCACTACTGCCACCTCAGGTGGCTTCTCAAACTGTCTAAAGAAATATCTGTGTTTGTGTGTCCAAGAGCTGAGCCTGACCTGTGGCCCCTCACGGGACTTCCCCCCGTGGGCGTGGTCAGCTGCCACAGTGTCCAAGGGTCCACCCAAATCTCACTAATTATAACAAGCAACAACTAGTGTTGCACTGGAGAAAGTGCAGAGAAGGACGATCAAAATAAGGAGTATGGAACGGCTCCTCTATGAGGAAAGGCTAAAGAGGTTAGGGCTGTTCAGCTTGGAGAAGAGACAACTAATGGTGGGATATGATAGAGGTCTACAAAATCATGAGAGACTTGAAAGGTTAATGCAAATCGGTTATTTATGCTCTCAGATAATAGAAAGACCAGGGGGAACACTATGAAGTCAGCAAGTAGCTCATTTAAAACAAATTGAAAACAATTCTTTTTCACTTTTTCAGTTACGGCAGTTACTGTAACTGGGTTTAAAAAAGGTTTGGATAAGTTCCTGGAGGAAAAACCTATAAACTGCTATTAATTAATAAGCAATAGTAGCTTGAGATTTATTTAATGTTTGGGTACATGCCAGGTACTTGTGACTTGGATTGGCCACTGTTGGAAATAGGATGCTGGGCTTTATGGACCCTTAGTCTGACCCAGTATGGCATATCTTATGTAGTGGCCAGACTTGGAGCCCTAAATTTATAGTTCTGGAAGGAGCCCAGGGACTGCCATTGCAGTGGATGGGCAGTATGAGTTATCTGGAGGGGAGGGGGGGTAGAGATATAAAGAGGAAAAATTACTAGGTAATTGTGAAAGAAGCCTAGCTGAAACCTGAATAGAGCAGAAAGAAAAATCTTCTTAAACAAAAAAATCTCTGCCCTCTATCAAAAAATAAGATATGAACCTATTCTATCCTTTGTCTTAGCAATAATCAAAAACAAAGATCTTACTGAATATGAATTTTAAACTGACTAAAAAACATAACTCTGGACTCTTAATGAAATATCGCAGTATGCGAGGCTGGAAATTATATGTAATGAACAAGAATATGCATTGAATCTTAATTAAAAGTTGAGTGGAGCTCTTCCTTCTGTGTGCCATTCCGACTGTCCTAAGTGTTGCAACCCAGCTCCATAAATTTCTGTGCATAGCAAGTCATTCATGCATGGTATTATATCTTCCAAAGAGCCGTGCATTTTAGGAAGATCACATGGAGGGGGCGCAGGCACTGCAGGGCCTATGGGCACGCACATATGCTTAATTCACAAGCCCTAGGGTTTGTGCAATCGTTTTTCCCGAATTAGGAATTTCAACTAAATTGCCTAATTCAGAATGGTTCGGGAGAACCAAAACACAATTTAATTTTTTACGAATTTTCAGAAAAAATTCATTTTTGCTTTAGTGCGCATTAACGGGAGTTAGTTTTGCGCTAACTCCCATTGGTGTGGCACTAGAGTGGCAGAATTAGTGCACACTAACGGGGAGTTAGTGCACACTATCGGGAGTTAGCATGCACTAATGCAAAAATCGGGGCCCCCGAAAAAAGAACCCAAACCGCGGGAAAAATGAAATTCCCGTGGGGGGGGCCCCCGACATGAAATTTGATCCCGAAGCACATCTCTAACAAGTACTATGCTCACACACTTGCCAGCATGAATCTTTTCTAGCTGCCAGAGGAGCATACAAGGTCCACCCATAGGGACAGAAGAAGCCACACTATGGCGAGCTGACCAGGCAGGAAGGAGGGAATGAAATATGAGAACATAACAAGTTGCCATACTGGATCAGACCAAGGGGTCCATCAAGCCCAGCATCCTGTTTCCAAACAGTAACCAATCAAGAATACAAGTACCTGGCAAGTATCCAAACATTAAACAGATCTCATGCTACTAATGCCAGTAACACAGATTTCTGATTCACTTCATGGTTTACTTTTTTCCACTGAGAAAAATGGCCATTTAATCCTACTGTGTTTCTTCTCTTTTAAACCAGTTTGCAATCCACAAAAGAACATGGACTCTTATCCCATGACTTTTTATTTCTTAGAAGCCTCTCATGATGGTCTTGTCAAACACCTTCTGAAATCTATATACACAACATATATTACTTCACCTTTTTCCATGTATATCAAGCCCTTCAAAAAAATATAGCAGATTTGTGAGGCACAACTCCTTTGGGTAAATCAATGCTAGATGTTTTCCATTAAATCATATCTTTCTATATGTTCTGTGATTTTGTTTTTTTAGAATAGTTTCCAACTAATTTTTTCAGTTGATAGGGATAATTTGGAATCCTTTGGCTCAGGTGTTTCTTTACTTATAGACACATGGATTACTTTTCCTTTTATTGGAATCTCTCTGTTGGGATGACCTAACTCTCCTTAGTATCCTTTGAAGTTATCTCCCTCCGAACCGTGCACTGCTGAGTGACTGTCGGCTTTCCCTCTTGTTCTAGTTTCAAAGCTGCTCTATCTCCAGCAGCCAGGTTCCACTCAAGTTAAGTCAGAAGACTCCCCTTCCCCAAAAAGTTGCCCAGTTCCTTACAAAACTGAATCCCTGTTCCCTGCACTATCTCTGGAGCTCTGATTGCCTCTGGGGACCTGCATGTGGAACAGGGAGGTTCTGGATTTCAGCTTTCTACCTACAATCCTAAATTTGGCTTCCAGAACCTCCCTCGCACATTTTCCTATGTTGTTGGTGCCCACACATTCCATGACAATCGGCTCCTCCCCAGCACTGTCTAAAATCCTATCTAGGTGACATGTGAGGTCCACCATCTTTGCACCAGACATGCAAATTACCAGGCAGTCCTGATGTCCACCAGCCACCCAGCTATCTATTTTTATTTTATTTATTTAAAAAGTTTTTATATACCGCGAAATGGTCAGGGTCTGACCGTCTAGGCAGTTTTACAATAAAACATACATAGGTAAAAAACAACACTATTCATTCTGGTTCTATGCGGTATAAAATTAACAATTATCTTCAAGCTATGGTGTTTGCATTCAGTTAATAGATCTTATCAAGTATATCAGTTATTGTAGTAAGCAATATAGTCGGCTAACAGATTAAAAGCTGCAGTAAACAGGTATGTTTTCAGATACATTTCTAATAATCAAATCACCAACTATGACGGACTGACCTAACCCTTCCCTCCTAGGCAGTAGTTCTAGAAAACTTGTCCTCGGTGTGAGAGGACAATGCATCACCTGAAGAGCAGGTCCTTGTTACAGGATCACTTCCTGCTGCACCAGGATGATGCTCTCTGACCCAGAGACCTTCCTCCTCCAAGGCAGTACCAGGGCTGCCAGACTGGAATTGGGACATTGCTACTATGTCCCTAAAAGTTTCATCTATATACCTCTTTGTCTGCTTTAGCTCCTCCAGATCTGCCACTCTAGCCTCCAGAGATTGGACTTGTTCTCTGAGAACCTGGTACTATTTGCAACAAACACACAAATACAACCTCTCACCGGTGGGTAAAAAAAATCATACACATGACATTCGATGCAAAAGACTAGAAAGCCCCACTCTTGCTGCTGGACTGCTGCCTTGATCTTAATTTTATTGAGTTCCTAGTTAAGTTTAGGTTACTAAAGGAGCAGGAATGCGTACGAGTCCTTTAAATTTATTGGTGCATTCACTGTTAATCTGGTAGTGATCTACGAGGGGATGATTAAACTCTCAATAAGGGTGTGTGCAATAGTGTGATTTAAATAAGAACCTGACTGATTTTCAATAAGAACATTTCTCTTGCCTATAAATAAAAGGATAAGCTAGGGGTGGGTGGGAAAGAGGGAAGGACAGACACTAGAATTAACTCCATCTTGCTTATTATCTCAGACACACACAAACTCTAAAGAATATACCCAAAAATTTTAAGTCCTAAGATTTCCCAAAATGATACTTACAGATCCTCTTCAGCGACCAGCAATATGATCTTCTCCTCTCTAGGCTCCCACTGGATTTAGAGGTTTGAGTGTAGCATGACTAATGGTATGCACTTCCTTTCCTCTTTTGCTGCAAGGAGTGCAGGGCCTCTGGAAGTTGGGGCTGTGCAATTCAAAGCCTGGATCGCTCACTGTGACCTCTGGAGTCCTCTCCAAGGGACTGCTGCGTAGGATATGCAGATGAGCTTTCTGGTCCTCTTCTGCTACCAATGGAGTCAGTGTTGAGGACACTGTGAAGTATTCACTCCTGGGGAGATCAGTGATGGAGGGATTGCCAGCATTTACAATGCCAGTTTTAAGGATCCTGCCAGCCATTGGTCTCTCTTCAATAAATGCCTGAATGCTGGCTGGCCACCCTATTTTCCACAGAACTATAGCAATCTATTAGGATATATTCTGAATGTGGAATGCCTATTTTTTTCAGATCAGAACCAAGATATGAGAATTCATATTTTAAATAAAACTATAAGAACAGACAGTTAGCAAATGGATTGCTGTTAGTATTTATGTAATTTTATTTATTTCTTTAAAATATTTCTAACCCACACATATTACAAAAGTCCAAGGCAGGGTAAAACAATCATTTAAACATAAAGATAACAGGCTTTCTAAATAATAGATGAACTACTACTCCTGTCTGTCAAAACCAACAACAGTTACCTAAGAGTACATTGACCAGTAATGCCAGCATTTGTAAATACTAAATGAAAATTACCTTATAGTTAAGCAGTGTGAACACAAAAAGCAGCTAGTTGATACAAAAGGCTTGCCTAAATGACCATGTTTTTAATTACTTTCTGAAGGTCTGAGTACAGGGCGAAATCCATAACTACTGTGGAAGAGTGTTCCAGAAAATAGGCCCAGTAACCGAGAATGCCCTTTGTCAGGTCTCAGAAAGATAAGTTAGTGAATGAAGGGAATGTCTAAAAGACCCATTTGAGGAATTCAAAGCCCAAGGGGTATGGAAAATTATAAATCCACAACATTGACTTGATCCAAGGGGGATACATTACAATTAAGCAGCTTATGACTGGTCATGGTAATTGAATATTTAATTCTCCACTCAATCAGGAGCCAATGCAGATAGTATAAAACAGATATATTTGTGAAAACCAGTCCCAGTTAGAATATGGGCTGCTACATTCTACACAATTTGAAGAGATCTCATAATATAGTATTGTACTTATATATATATATATAGTGAATTATAGTGGTCAAGTGCAATGTGTTCAAGTTCAAGTGGTGAACAATGCTTGAAGGACTAACCAGAAATCAAAACTATCTAATAGCAGTTTGAATTGACGAATTATTGGAAGCTTCAGAAATTTTACTTTCACAATTGCCTTAACTAGAGAACACAGTTAAATTGGCATCCAAGATGACCCCAAGACTTAACACTTGATAAAAATGGGAATCTATTATTCTTCAAAATAAAAAAAAAAAGGATGACTGTCTCTATAGGGACTTCTTTCAAGAATCATAACCTCAGTTTTAACAACATTAAGGGTCAATCTGTTATGAAAGAGTTTCACTGCTGACAAAAATAGATGCCATTTAAAATGTAGCAATCCAGGAATTTCTTACAGAAAATAAACTGTATATCATTGGCATACTGTCTATACCCTACACTAAATCCAGTAAACAAGTTTAGCAGACAGGGTTGACCCCTATGGAACACCAGAAATAACTGGAAACCGAGATGAAACATTAGATTCAATTTGAATCTGTTGCCGATGACCCGAGAGGTAGGAGAATAAACCATTTCAATAGTGTCTCAGCAATACCATAGTCTCTCAGCTGATGTATTGGACCATCAGTTTCTAATATATCAAAGGCTGTGAAGATGACAAGTAAAATCAGCACATATCTTTGGCCACAATCAGAGCTCCGTCTAAATGTGTCTTGACAAGAGAGAAACAAGGTTTCTGTGCTGAGGCATTTATGAAAAACGAACTGATGTTCGTCAAGAACAGAACATTCATCAGTGAAATCTGTCAGCTGTTTTCAATTACCTTAGTTGAACAGGACAGTGAAGAAATGCGCTGGTATTTATGAAAATTAGACAGATCTAACGAAGGCTTTTTCTTAACAGAGATCACAGTGAAGTTGGTTTAAAAGCTCATCAGAATGTGCCCTTCAGTAAGCGAAAGATTAACTATTTCCATTATCGCTGGACTAATGACCCCACGAAGTGCCTTCAAAATGACCATCAAACAGGAGTACAAAGGAGAAGAGGAGGAATTCAATGCCACAATGGTCTGAACAATTTCTTATCGCAAAACTGGATTAAAGTTATCGCATCTTACCTCAACATTGAATCTAAAGGTCAATTTATGAGATCAAAAAACTAAGAACAGATTTTTACTATCTTTTCAGAGAAATACTGAGCAAAGTCATCACAACATTTTGGGGTTGACAACAAATCATTTCCTGCCAACAAAGAGTCAACTGGTCAGATAAGATAGTTCACAGTTTGAAACAACTCTCTTGGGCCAATACCCGCCTTTCGAAACTTTATAGAAAATAGGATCTCTTGGCTTTCTTCACTATTTCTATACCCCACAAGTTATTTATAGGCATCTAGATCAGTGGATGTATGGGATCATTTTCAACAGTGTTCATCCATTGAAGATACCAGGGAGAATTATTCACATATCATTGTGAAACTAAACTTTGTTGGGAAAAACTCAACAGCAGCATTTGCCAGCCCATTATGCCAATCATTCACAACAGTAATATAGAAAAAACCTTAGTAAATGATACGAGAGAATAAACTACAAGAAACATGTATTCATCAAAAATAACACATAAGTGAATATTTTTCTATGGGACCATCATATAAAACCCAACAGTTGATATCTTTTAGAGCATTAATTGTGCTCCATCGATAGCTCACAGGGGTGCGGTTTTAATCATAGGTCCAATTTTTTTTGAGGATTTTTTAAAGCATTTCACACAAAAAAAAATATTTTTAAGTGCACTACTTCCCTTAGTCATAGAAATGAATTCATGCCCAACACGGTACCATGTTTCGCAAAGCTGCTGCTTCAGGGGCTGGAATCAGTATGTTTCAGAATCCACAAATATTCTCTTTTCTTTTCAGTCCCGTAATTGTTTTTTTTGAGTAAATGCGACTGCTGGTTTCTTCAAAAAGGCATTTTTACCCGTCACAAACTCGGCGTTTTCACAAGGTTAAAGAGCCAGTTTTTAAATTTGTTACATGATGGCGTTGCGTAATCATTCACAACAAACAGACACTGGAAACATTCACAATACTTAAAGCAGGAATCAGCAAAGGGCTAAGCTGGATGATATAAATATGCCCCCTCATTACAACATTATGACCTTTAACACACCCCAAATTTGTTGTGGCAGAAAAAAAACCCAATCCAGAGACAATAAGAAATGGTTAGACCAAGCTACAGGGCATGGATAGTCATTTCCAACTTTGTGCAGCACCCACATTGTGCACAGAACCTCCTCCCAGGTCTATTCCTTTATATCTTTCTAGTCTCTGTCTTATCCACAAGCTAGGTAAGATGGGGAAAGCATGCACTGAGCACTGGATGTGACTCAGTGTTGGAAGCACAGCAGTTGAGGAAATCTGGCAGTCATGAGCAGCAATTAAGGTAACTAAGTAATCACGCTAACTACACCACACTCTCTATTCTCTTCTCCTGTACTTGTATATAGAGGGAATTGGTCTACTGTGATGGATTCATATGTGTCTATACCTCTTTTCTCCTTTTGTTTTAAAATTAGGAAGAGAGATTGATGAGGCTTTCAATGCTTACTTAGTTTTGTTGCAGTATGAATCCTCCCCATGTTTGCACTGCCTGCTCAATAGACACTAGTGTTCCACATAACATTTTGTTAATGAAGGTGTGCCTCAGGATTGAAAAGGTTGACACTTATTTAGGACACAACCTGGGGCTTTAATTTAACATGCCCAGAAGTAAAGCGTAAGCTTCCTAACTCCGTTCAATAAGAACATAAGAAATTGCAGTGCTGGGTCAGACCAAGGGTACATCAAGCCCAGCATCCTGTTTCCCAGGTCACAAGAACCTGGCACGTACCAAAACACCAAGAAGATCCCATGCTACTAATGCAATTAATAGCAGTGGCAATTCCCTAAGTAAACTTGATTAATAGCAGTTAATGGACTTCTCCTCCAAGAACTTATCCAAACCTTTTTTGAACCCAGCTACACTAACTGCACTAACCACATCCTCTGGCAATAATAATGTTATAATGTTTCATTGTTATATTATATTATATTGTTATATTGTTTCACTGTATCTCCCACCTGAGTTCTTTGTAAACCGGCATGATGTGCTTCACGAATGTCGGTAAATAAAGTTAATAAATAAATAAATAAATAAATAAGAGAGGCAGTTGTTCCAGGTTTTCAGAGCGTGGGTACTGAATCTGTGACAGGGATGAGTATCTGTACATCATCTGCATAGATGAAGTACGTAAGTCCAAGGTCGGCCAGGAGTGGGCATGAGGTAGATGTTGAAAAGAGTAGGGGAGAGGGAAGAACCTTGTGGTACGCCATGTGTTAGTTTAATGGGGTTCGATTCATGGTTACCAATTTTAACTTTATATTGACAGCTGATTAAGAAAGATGCAAACCAGCTTAAGGCTGTTCCTGATATACCTATGTCAGTAAGGCGATCAGTAAGGATATTGTGGCTGACAGTGTCGAACGCTGAAGAAATGTCTAGTAAGGCTAGGATAAAAGATTGGCCTTTGTCCATACCCTTAAGGATGGAATCAGTTAGGGATAATAAAAGGGTTTCAGTGTTGAAGAATTTCCTGAAGCCAAATTGGGATGGGTAAAGGAGTTTATGATTTTCCAGGTGGTCTATGAGCTGTGAGTTGACAACTCTCTCCAAAAGTTCGGCCAGGAATGGGAGGTTAGATATTGGTCTAAAATTAGCTGGGACCAAAGTGTCAAGGTTTGGTTTTTTAAAAATGGGTTTGAGGATGGCTTGTTTCAGAGCAGATGGGACCTGACCTAGGGTGAGAGAGCAGTTAATAATCTTTGATAAGGGTTTGGCGATTGTGTCGGGAATGGTCAAAAGGGCTTTAGTAGAGATAAAGTCCTCAGGGTGGGTAGAAGGTTTCATTTTCTTTAATAGAGTTGATATCTCAGAAATGGAGGTAGTGTCGAAGGAGTCTAGGGACAGGCCGGAATTTTTGTATTTGGTGAAGGGAGGGGAGGGGGGAACTTTGCGATGAGGTTGCTGATTTTGGTGTGGAAAAAGGTTGCTAATTTATTGCATTTGTCTTTTGCATCATTGTCTGAGACTGGAGGAGGGGGGGGGGGTGGTTTTGTGAGGAGTGATATATAAGCAAAGAGGGCCTTAGCATCGTATTGGTAGTAGTGGATTATTTGAGAGTAATAATCTTTTTTTCTTTGTAGGATTGAGGTTCTGTATGTGTGGAGAGTGCGCTTGTAGTCTGCGAGAGAGGCGATGGAAGGGCTCTTGCGCCAATTCCTTTCTTTAAGAACATAAGAACATGCCATACTGGGTCAGACCAAGGGTCCATCAAGCCCAGCATCCTGTTTCCAACAGTGGCCAATCCAGGCCATAAGAACCTGGCAAGTACCCAAAAACTAAGTCTATTCCATGTTACCATTGCTAGTAATAGCAGTGGCTATTTTCTAAGTCAACTTAATTCATAGCAGCTAATGGACTTCTCCTCCAAGAACTTATCCAATCCTTTTTTAAACACAGCTATACTAACTGCACTAACCACATCCTCTGGCAACAAATTCCAGAGTTTAATTGTGCATTGAGTAAAAAAGAATTTTCTCCGATTAGTTTTAAATGTGCCACATGCTAACTTCATGGAGTGCCCCCTAGTCTTTCTATTATCTGAAAGAGTAAATAACCGATTCACATCTACCCTTTCTAGACATCTCATGATTTTAAACACCTCTATCATATCCCCCCTCAGCCGTCTCTTCTCCAAGCTGAAAAGTCCTAACCTCTTTAGTCTTTCCTCATAGGGGAGCTGTTCCATTCCCCTTATCATTTTGGTAGCCCTTCTCTGTACCTTCTCCATCGCAATTATATCTTTTTTGAGATGCGGCGACCAGAATTGTACACAGTATTCAAGGTGCAGTCTCAACATGGAGTGATACAGAGGCATTATGACACTTTCCGTTTTGTTCACCATTCACTTCCTAATAATTCCCAACATTGTGTTTGCTTTTTTGACTGCCGCAGCACACTGAACTGACGATTTCAATGTGTTATCCACTATGATGCCTAGATCTCTTTCTTGGGTTGTAGCACCTAACATGGAACCTAACATTGTGTAACTATAGCATGGGTTATTTTTCCCTAAATGCATCACCTTGCACTTATCCACATTAAATTTCATCTGCCATTTGGATGCCCAATTTTCCAGTCTCACAAGGTCTTCCTGCAATATATCACAATCTGCTTGTGATTTAACTACTTTGAACAATTTTGTATCATCTGCAAATTTGATTATCTCACTCGTATTTCTTTCCAGATCATTTATAAATATATTGAAAAGTAAGGGTCCCAAAACAGATCCCTGAGGCACTCCACTGCCCACTCCCTTCCACTGAGAAAATTGTCCATTTAATCCTACTCTCTGTTTCCTGTCTTTTAGCCAGTTTGCAATCCACAAAAGGACATCGCCACCTATCCCATGACTTTTTACTTTTCTTAGAAGCCTCTCATGAGGAACTTTGTCAAACGCCTTCTGAAAATCCAAGTATACTACATCTACCGGTTCACCTTTATCCACATGTTTATTAACTCCTTCAAAAAAGTGAAGCAGATTTGTGAGGCAAGACTTGCCTTGGGTAAAGCCATGCTGACTTTGTTCCATTAAACCATGTCTTTCTATATGTTCTGTGATTTTGATGTTTAGAACACTTTCCACTATTTTTCCTGGCACTGAAGTCAGGCTAACCAGTCTGTAGTTTCCCGGATCGCCCCTGGAGCCCTTTTTAAATCTTGGGGTTACATTTGCTATCCTCCAGTCCAGGTACAATGGATGATTTTAATGATAGGTTACACATTTTTACTAATAGGTCTGAAATTTTATTTTTTAGTTCCTTCAGAACTCTGGGGTGTATACCATCCGGTCCAGGCGATTTACTACTCTTCAGTTTGTTAATCAGGTCTACCACATCTTCTAGGTTCACCGTGATTTGATTCAGTCCATCTGAATCATTACCCATGAAAACCTTCTCCAGTACGGGTACCTCCCCAACATCCTCTTCAGTAAACACAGAAGCAAAAAAATAATTTAATCTTTCCGTGATGGCCTTATCTTCTCTAAGTTCCCCTTTAACTCCTCGATCATCTAACGGTCCAACTGACTCCCTCACAGGCTTTCTGCTTCGGATATATTTAAAAATGTTTTTATTGTGAGTTTTTGCCTCTACGGCCAACTTCTTTTCAAATTCTCTCTTAGCCTGTCTTATCAATGTCTTACATTTAACTTGCCAACGTTTATGCATTATCCTATTTTCTTCTGTTGGATCCTTCTTCCAATTTTTGAATGAAGATCTTTTGGGCTAAAATAGCTTCTTTCACCTCCCCTTTTAACCATGCTGGTAATCATTTTGCCTTCTTTGGTTCTTAGCTGTTGTTTAAGGGACTTCAGTTCTGCCGTGAACCAGGGTTTTTTGAATTAATTAGCTTTATTTCTTTGGAACTGATAGGGCGACTTTGTCAGCAATATCCCTGGTGATTCTGTTCCATGAGTGGTAAGCAGTGTCGATGTTGGTGAGGTCCAAATTCTCTAGTTCGGGTGTGAGGGCGTGGATTAGATCTTCTTGAGAGCATGGTTTCCTGTAGTAGATGAGGTTGCTTTGTTTTTGTTGGGACAGGGAGCTTTATTTAAGGTGAGCTTGGAAGATATGAGAGAGTGGTCAGACCATGGAACTGGGATGCAAGTGGGGGATACTGCGATGATGATGTGGGAGTTAGTGAATATTAAGTGTAATGTATGGCCGGCTTAATGTGTAGGGTTGGTTATTAATTGGGTAAATCCCATGGCTAAGATAGCTGATAGGAAGGATTCACAGGAAGGTGATGGGGGGACGCGGTCAACATGAAGATTGAAATTCTCCAGGATGATGGCAGAGACGTCCATGTCTATTTTCTCTGCAATGAACTCGATGAGAGGGGAGGCGTTTCTGTTAAGGAGACCAGATGGAGTGTAAACGAGGCAAACTTGAAGCTGTGGGAATTTGAAGAACCCTATTTCAAAATTATATGGCGGGTTGACCGTCTGAGGGATTAGTTTCAATTCTTTCTTTGAAGCCAGTAGAAGGCCGCCCCCTCTCTTTTTGAGTCTCAGGACTGAGTGGATGTCATAGAGGTTTGTGGGAAGTTGGTTCAGAAGAACTATGTCAGTTTATTTCAGCCATGTTTCTGTGATAGCACAGATGTCTGGCTGAGAATCTAGTAAAGGATCGTTCAGGATTGGGGGGTTTTCAGACAGAGATTGGGAATTGAAGAGGATGAGTGATAGTGTGGTTAGGCAGAGGAATTGTGCTAGGGGGGAGATCATGATTGGAACCAGTGATTTCAGGTGGGGGGGGAGGGGGGGGGAACACCTTTTTTGGAAGTAGGGTTGATGTCTCAGTATGGGAATGGGGTAGGACTCCATGTTGACCGGTAGGATTGGGAAAGTTAAGTGGGAGGAATTGGGTGAATATAGGGATGTGGAGGGAATACTAATCCGGCTCCTGAGGGTTAAGAGAGGGTTGTGAGTAAGGTAGATTAGGAGGGAATGAGTAGTTTAGGTAGGAAGGGGTGAAAGTCTGGTTTTAGGGGGAGGCTGGGAAAATGTAAGAAAGGCAGGGTCTGAGTGGGGAGAGGAGTGGCTGCACTAAGGGGCGCACCAAAGAGCCTGCTCCTTGGTTGCGCTCCTTGGCGAGCAAGGCACGGCGCGCGACGCCTGGGTCGCGGCCTTACTTTTGAACGCTGGAGGAACGCCTCCCATAGCTGATGTCAGCAGGTAGGCCGCCCGGTCGATCGGAAGAGGCGCGGCTTCGGGCGGGTCAAGGCGAGGGTCTGGTGATGCAGCCTGCTCCAGATCCCGATGGGTCTTCCGTCGGTTGCGGGAGCGTCGGCCGAGGTCAGGACGTCTCCGGAGGGGCACCGAAAAGGACGTTGGGTCGGTCGAGGGCTTACTTTTGAACGCTGGAGGAACGCCTCCCACAGCTGATGTCAGCAGGTAGGCCGGCCGTTCTGATACCTAGATCTTTTTCCTGGGTGGTAGTTCCTCTACTGCAGCTCAACTTAATGTAAACTTCAATTATTTTAAACAAAATATATTTATTCATCATGTTCAGCTTCACTGTGTCTCTCAGACATGAGGTTTGCTCTATATAGTTACCTATATCCAGCGATATTTTTCTTGCAGTTGAAAAATAACTTTCTAAAAGGTAGCAATAAGATAAATCACATTTTAAAGAACTGTCATTGTCACATATGAATGAGCAAGCATGAACCTGATAGTGTCCCGAGTAGGAGTACATAAAGCAGAATAACTCCTTGAACCACAGAAGAAATATTTAATTTAATACACTAACTATGCCACCTGATAGGAAAAAATTATGATCCCTATGGCTGTCCCTAAGCCAACTGGGATATATGCAGGACTTCTGTTAAAATCAAAGCAAAGGGTGCCTAATGCTTCTGAGTGACCCATTCTCAGACATAATGCTCAGCTGCATAGTCAGCTGAGTAATGCATAACAGAGGGCCACCCAGATAAGAGAGGGGCCCCTTCAGCATGGTGGCATCTTCTGTAGAAGCACAGGTCACCCAGTCCTAGGGCCAGCCCTAAAGAACCCAAGTACTAATGATCAGATCACTAAAGTTGTGAGGAGTCCAACAGCTGACGAATATTTTTCCTTGTATTTTTTTTTTTTTTACTCTAAAGCAAATCATAGTTAGTTCAATATTTATTTATTTTATTTATTTATTTAAAGTCTCTTCTATACCGATATCCGTTCGCACATCGCATCGGTTCACAAAGAACAAGAACTTTTGGGCGGAGCCCTTACATATAACAGAAAAATACAATTAAATTTTGGGCGGAGCCCTTACATATAACCGAATAAATACACTAAACAGGGAGAGGGATAATACTGGCTAGGTAAAGCAATATCAATAAATGAATAAATAGATACATAAATATAATCCTAATGAATGAATGTTACTGATTCAGAGTTAATTGCTGTGGTGAAATTATAAAATCTCCTTTTATAATATGATCTTAGTATGCCAACATTGTTTCCTGTGGAAACCAATACTTTTTAGCTCGATACCCATAACTTTACATGTGAGAACCTCTTACTCTGTACACCCTGAAGAATAATGAAGGTAATTTTATTAACTGCTGCATGATATTGAAGACAGCACCTTTCAGCTTAAAACTTACCTATGGGAAACTCAAGCATTTAACTATGGAAATAAAGAGAAGTCCAGTGGTTAGATCATGGCACTAGGTGCCGGAATAATTAGGTTGAGTACATGACCTGCCATTGTTTATCCAATTGTTATCAACTGAAATATTGCTTCTTATTCCCCGGTCCCATTTAGAAGCTATTTTGTAGCAACAAAACATTTAACTAAGTTGTAAGGTAATTAGCCCTCACCCCCACCAGGAGGGCGGAGTGAGTGACCTGGGTAGCGATCAGCTCCTCCCAGGTGAGGAGATAGCAATCTGATATGCTTGGCTCCTGCAGGAGGCGGAGTTTAGCAGTCTGTTATAGATCTGCTATGGCATTAGCAATCCGTTAGTGCTCTGCTCCCCACAGAGGGAGGAAGTAGTAGCAACTGTATGCTTTGTTCCTGTAGAAGGATGAGCCAAGCAACCGTATGATCCCACGGGGAGTTAGCTATCTGATATGGATCAGCTTCCGCAAAGAGAGGAGTAATGGTCTGATTTGGGTTGGCTCCCACAGAGTGGCAGATGATAATACCGCTCTATTAGTGTCAGGAATAACACTTAGTAGAAATAGTGAATCCCTGGGCCGATGGCAAGATGACAGTGCCCTCAAATGGAGGATCCTGAGAGGGACCACCGGCGAGGCTGGAGTATGAGACAAAACACAGATAGTTCTTTATTAGACTGGAAGTAGAACCACCGAGAGGTGGCAGTAGTAGTAGTGAGTTGATGTGCCCGGCAGGGCTGAAGTCCCTCTGATACTGGAAATACGATCTCTGAGTTGTTGAGCTGTAAAGAGAGACTATAGGTAGTGAGTAGACAGGGTATGCAGAACATAACTAGTGGTAGATGATACACTCACACTTGTAGATATCTGTAATGTCTTCTATGCAACAGAGAGTCTTCAGTATTCCGGAACAGGAGCTGCAAGCGAAATACTGGTTCCCATAAGCAGTCTGAAATAGAACTCATAATAACTGTGTATGGGATGGCTTCTGGAATATAAGAGAAGCTAGGAGAAATTTAGGAACATAGGCCCTCGTGGAGGCGAGTACCGTTCCTAGTCTGTTAATCTGTAATTGTATTTCATAAGATATAGGTATGCGATATCTTCTGAGGAAGAAGAGAGTCTGAGATAGGTATTAGGAAACATAGGCCCTCATGGAGCGAGTACCCGGTTCCTGTCTGAATTAGGACTCACTGTGTTCACGTCTGCGATCGCCTCCAGGCAATAGGAGTCTTCTGAGTCTTCGGGAACGTAGGCCCTTGAAGGAGTGAGTACCGGGATCCCGTACAGCAATCTGAAATCAAGAAGAGGGAGAGCGGGGTCCCCGAGGAGCGGGGTACCCCTAGTTGAGTTTGTAGAGGCGAGTTGCGAGGAAGGGGGGATTCCTACCCTTGTCCTTGCTAACTCGATTGAATTAGCAATCAAAGACCTTTTATGTTGGAAGTGGATGATGTCACTACAGGGGGATGCCCCCGAGGTTCGCGGCCCTTGCTGGTACAATAGTCTGGAGCAAGCAAGCGCCCTTGCGTCATCAGGAACATGGTGGATCCGTGCATTCAGGCCAGCCCAGGGATTCCAGGAAGAAAATCGGCGAGAAGAAGCTGCGGTAGCATCTGTCCGTCATGACCCGAAGGGAGTTGCCACCAGGTAGAGAGGGTGGAGCAAGGGCGGAGAATAGGCACGAATGCAACATAAGGACATCAGCCTTACGTGGCTGCATCCATGGGAGTAGCTTGCTTGTTACGGCGGTTGGTTACTACCCCAAACCAAATAAGCCTGATACTTCACTTTCAACAGCATAGCTCTCTGCTTCAACGGCAGGGGAGAAAGACTGATACTTCACGCATATCCAGCATAGCTCTCTGCTTCAACGGCAGGGAGAAAGTTCTGATACTTCACTTTCAATGCATATCCAGCATAAATCTTCTGCCTTCAACGGCAGGGAGAATGAAGAAAGTGGATCTATATACAGACAACCAAAAAGGACTGAATTACATAGTCTGGGTAAACAAATAAGCATGGGTGTAGCTTGCTTATTGCGGGCGGTTACTACCCTAACTAGCTAGATATTTCACTTAGATGCAGTTCCAACACTGCTCTCTACATTAATGGTGGGGGTGGAAGGGAACTAGAACCAAATGGTTACTAAGAGCCAAGAGTAACAGATAAGTATGAGAAAAAAAAAAGTGCGAAGCTTGCTGGGCAGACTGGATGGGCCGTTTGGTCGTCTTCTGCCATCATTTCTGTTTCTATGATTACCAAACTCTGGACGTCCATTCAGATAAGCACCACCATATAAATCCAAAATAAGCTCTGCTCTACAGATGAATTATTCAAACGGTAGGAAAATTTCTCACAAAAATATCTAAAAAATGAATTTCAATATCTGCTTTATAAATCTAGCACAAACTGAAGACAAGAGTGATGTTTGGGCAGAGAAAGTTTTTCACTCTTCCCATTTTCATATTGTTTCTTTTATATTGCTTCGATTAAATTTTGTTTTATTTGTTATTTTTAGTTTGTTGTTTTATGTCACAGATACTAATGTAAGCCGCTCAGAGTTATGGTCATTAGGTGGCATATAAGGATTTTAAATAGATAAATAAACAAGGAACTGCTTTAAGGTACTGGATTGCATGGACTGATGGACAGACAAATGATTTAAAAGTGGGCCAGAACTGAGGCTCTGTGGTAACTTGGGCAATAGCAACTTAGAAACAGCCAGCAAGAATAAGGAAGCAGACTTTGGCTGTTTCCTTTTGTGCAATTTATTTACAGAAAAAAAAGTGCAAATCAAAACAAACACTATGCAGCTCCGAAAACGCCGGGCGGTTCGGGCCCGCCCCCCGACACGCCCCCTCCGAAAACCCCGGGACTTACGCGAGTCCCGGGGCTCTGCGCGCGCCGGTAGGCCTATGTAAAATAGGCTTCCCGGCGCGCAGGGCCCTGCTCGCGTAAATCCGCCCGGTTTTGGGCGGATTTACGCGAGCAGGGCTCTGAAAATCCGCCCCATAGTGTCTTCCTGCCTGCTTCCTGGCGCCTGCTTAACTCTTCTAGGCCCTGAGTTCTTATACTCTGGTGAGGAGCTCCTCCCTTCATCCAGGATTCGTTGTTGGGGTGAGTACCTTCCTGTATTAGAGATATCCCTCTAGGTAGAAAATATGCATTGATGTTTTCGCTGCCTGCCCTATGTCAAATTTTATAGATGAAGGGCCTTAGGGCCAGGAACCATCTCATCACTCTCTCATTGGACTTCTTGTTTTTATTCATCCACAGAAGAATTTGGTGGTCCGTTACAAGTGTGAACTTTCATACAGCAGGTAATAGTGCAAGATTTCTAAGGCCCACTGGACTGCCAAAGCCTCCTTATCAATTGTTGAGTAACGCCTCTTGTGGCATCAGCTTCTGGCTAATGTATGTCAAGGCTGTTTTTGGCCATCCTCTTGTACTAAGACTGTTCCCAAGCCTACTTCTGAGGCATCTTTCTGCACCATGAAGGATTCGGTGAAATCTGAACTTATCAGGATCCATTTAGAGCATAGAGCCTATTTCAGAGCCTGGAAGGCCTCTTCTGCTGACCACTTGACATTCTCTGGTGCTTTCTTCACCAATTTACTTCTAAGAGGTTCCGTCTTCTCTGAGTAATTGGGGATAAACCTTCTGCAATACCCTGTGAGGCCTAGGAATGCTCTCACTTTCGCTTTTGTTTGCAGGACTGGCACGTGGGTGATCACCTCGATCTTATGGGCCTGTGGATGGATCTTGCCCTCCCAGCAAGCACTTAGGGTTAATCATTAGTGCTGATTTCCTCAAACTGGTTAGCACGACCTGGATTTGGCTCAGATGTGTCTTCCAATCTGGGCTATACACCACAATGTTATCCAAGTAGGTGGCTGTGTACTCTTGATATGGGCAAAGGAGGTGGTCAACCAAGCGTTGAAACATTGCAAGGGCACCATGTAATCCAAAAGGGAGGAAAGTGAATTGGAAAAGTCCACCTGGTGTTGAATCTTCTCCTCTGGTGTGAGAGGTACCTGCCAATAGCTTTTTGTAGATTCCAGGGTAGAGATGACCTGGGCAGATCCCAATCAGTTCATTCACTAGTGGCATCAGGTATGCATCAAGTTTTGAGACCTTGCTGACCTTTTTAAAGTCAATGCAGAAACACTATAAGTGAGGACCAATCACTATTAGAACCCTCTATAACCCAGAGCTGGAGCATCTCCTTCACTTTGGTCTCAATAATTAGGCACCTGGCCTTGGGAATCTTATAGGGTCATTGCCACACAACAACTCTAGGAGGTGTAATGATGTCATGCTGCACCAGTGGGTATGGCCTGGTAGGTTCAAGAAGATTCCTTGCTTTGCTTCACCAGCTGATTTAAGGTCAGCTGTCTGGGTGGTGGGGCAGCTGCTCTCTGAACATAATCTGGGTTCAGTCACTTCAGGTCCGACCACTGGACCAAACTTTCCTTCCTGTACCAGTCCACACTCCTGTGCAACTCACTTCTTCAGGAGGTTACCTGGTAGATTTTCTTTCACTTACCTGGCTGGCTATTTTGTAATCCATCGGGCCCTGTTTTTTCTCCAAAGCTTCATAGGGTCCTTGCAAATGGGCTAATAACTTGCTTTCTGAGCTTTCTGAAGATGGAAGGAGGACAAGTATGTGTTTCCCTGGCTAGAATACTCTTTGGACCATGGGGTGATTATAACCTTGGTCAACTTTTTAGGTAATCTTGCACTCAAGAGAATGTAGGCAACGAGGTTCTTCCCAGGATTCCCTTCATCTTCCCAAGTCTCATGAGCTATTTCCAAGTTTCCTCTTGGACTCCTCCTATACAATAACTCCAAAGGGGAAAACCCCATCAAGCTCTGAGATACTTCACAGATTGCAAACAGGACGTAGGATAGGAATGCACCCCATTTCTTGCCATCTTCATCCACAAATCTCCTCAACATTTGTTTGAGTGCTTGATTGAAGCACTTGACAAGGTACTGAGTTTTTACCTTGAGAAAAGTACAGAGTTGTTTCATTACCTTGGTCATGAACAGGATTCCCTGATCTGTCAGGACCTTTTTGGGTAGCCCAAGTCATAAAAAAAATCCTCCATTAGGGCAGTGCCATTGTTGGGATCTTCAAATTGTGTACTGCCTCTGGCTATCTTGTGGCATAGTCCAGAATGATGAGGATATACTTATTTCCTCGAGCAGATCTCTATAGTGTCCCAAGGTACATGCCCACCTTTTCAAAAGAGGTCTCGATTAAGGGCATGGGAATGAGAAGTACTGCCCATACATTAGCAGGCTTTGTGAGTAGGCAGGTAGGGCAGGAGAACAGCAACAGCTGGATCTGTTTATGTAGGTCCAGCCAACATAACATAGTAATGATGGCAGAAAAGGACCAAATGGTCCATCCAGTCTGCCCAGCAAACTACTTATGGTAGTATCTGTCGAACGTTTCAGGTTATCCCATGTTTTTCTTAAGGGTAGCAACTGCCTCTCCATGCAGTTAATTGATGAGCTTTCTTGAAAATTCAGACAATGCAGATGTGTTTTGCTTATGTACTTAGGCTTAGAAGCAGTCCTATAATTTTTCACTTACTTCTGTTTATCAGTACCCAGACCGTAGAAGTCAGGGCCTATGTTGGTGGCCATCTGAATCCAGGTCCTCTTCCACCCACTAACCTTACCAACAAAGCAGAGTAATGTTGCAGAGTACAATTTTTTGAATGTACAACATCCACGGACACCAGTCATTTATGGAGTCCCTAAAAAACATAAAAACTTGGATATCCCACCATGTAGACCAATAGTGTCTGCTAACGGGTCTATATTAGAGCCACTTGCTAAATTCCTTGATACTTTTCTGCAACCTGCGGTTGTTCAATCTACATCATATGTGCAAGACACCAGATTTGTTACAAAAATTATCTCAATTAGGCCCTATGTCAGCTGAAACATTGTTGGTCAGTTTCGATGTCGTATACCTATACAGAAATGTTCCACAAGACCATGCATTACAGTTAGTCGAAGAAGTTATATCTAAAAGGCCACAACCTCAACGAATCCCTACAGAGCTTTTGTTATCCCTTACACAATTGGTTCTTTTTAACAACTTTTTTGCATTCCAACAAGAATATTTCTTACAAATACATGGGGTAGCAATGGGTTCTCCCATAGCCCCTGATGAAGCAAACCTTTTTGTTTCCAAGTTTGAAGAAACCATAGTTTATCAGTCACCTTATTTTGCAAACATAAGACTATGGGCAAGATACATTGATGACATTTTTTATATGGACGAGCACAGAGGAACATTTACTACAATTTCATGCCTGACATAATCAAGCACATCCTTGTTTAAAGTTTTCATTAACATATCATCAGGAACAACTAGCTTTTTTGGATATTCTCATCGTGAAATCATCAACTGGTGTCCAGACTACACTGTATCGTAAACCTATGGACAGGAATAACCTCCTCCGTTTCGAGAGCCATCATTCACACCGATTCAAAGAAGGTTGGCCCGTTGGACAATTCTTCCGCATCCGTAGACTATGTTCGGATAAACAAGATTTTCAGATACAGGCTGGGCTCCTACGACAACGATTCTTAGATAGAGGATACCCCAATTATAGTATCAAAAAGGCATACAAACGCGCCAAGTATTCGGAGCGAGGGCAATTATTAACATATAGAAATAAATCACAAGAAACCAACTTGATATGTGTACTTCCACACACCAGTTTCACCTCCAAAGTCAAACAAGCTATATTACGAAATTGGCATGTTCTCAGCCCTCATCAGATTTTCCAGTCCCCACCTACGTTTGCATATTCAAGGGGGACTAACATCAAACAACATGTAGTTTGTGCAGCCCCAACAGTCCAACCAGTTCCTAATCCGTCGGGACAGGTCCAATGCAATAGATGCAGTTTCTGCACACAAGCAATTACAGGTACACATGGGACAGATCCCACTACTGGAATTGTTATTCGTAGAAAGCAACTGGTCGACTGCAACACAGACTTTGTAGTATACGGCATCATATGTCCTTGCCAGCTGATATATGTCGGGCGCACTAAGCGTAAAATCAAAACTAGACTCACTGAACACATGAGTCGTCTTAAAAACAAAGATACAAAAGCACCCATTGTCACACATTGTTTGAATCAACAACACATATCTGAAGATCTCAAATGGCTTATTATTGAACATATTTCACTATCATGGCGGGGAGGTGATAGAGCACTCAGTCTCAATTACAAAGAAAATCAATGGATTTTTCAGCTCCACACTGTTGAACTCTTCGGTCTCAATGAAAAAGTTGAATGGTATACGCTTATTTAATAGTGCATCAATGATCAGTAGGATCTTCAGTTTTCAAAGGTCAGCATTTTTCTTCATATCATTACATCAGTTCATTAAGTTCCTAGTGAGCTCCATAGATTGAATTCAAACCGTTCCGATCCAAAAAGCGATCTTGTAGATAGATTCCCTTGCCGTAATAATATTCAATATGGCCGTCAGATGACGCACATTCCCAAATTTGCACATACAAGGGTTTCCCTCCGTATCCAAAATGGCTCCTTGATGACGTAGATGACCACATAACGACATACACGTCATTTCCTCTTATACACAATCGGCGGGAGTTTTTTGTTTAAAGCTCGGCGTTCTCTGGCCGCCGACTGTCAGTGTCTTCGCAGCGAGATGAGCAGACCGAAATCGCGCAAGTAAGTTTCTTAGCATTTTGTTACAATACCTCTTATAGCTGTTATATTTGACAAACCCATGGTCATGTCTTTATCTTGTGCACTACCATTCTTAGTTAATAAGGAGTTTTCACTGAAGAAGCACACCCACCACAACCATAATGAGTCAATGCTCCACCTTTAGTGCACGAACAGCATTTCAATGAAGGAGCGCAGTCACTACAATATACTGAGTGAGTCCTGTGTCATCCGTGTATTGCTGTCCATTTATAGATGTTTTATGCATCACCACAAGGATTGTATGGTTTCAATATCGTTCCAGGTATGTTATTACAGCCGAGATACACAAGCAGATTCCATGCCCAGAAGAGATTCCCTGACGAAGAACCTCCATTCGAAACATTGCAGTGTCGGGACCGTTACACTTACTGCATGAAGATTTTTACAGATTGCCTTGGTGTCATAACAGTGAGCAAAATTTGGTATAACAATATAATTGTATACCAGTACTCACACCCACAACAGTGGACTTATGCTGGACTCATAAGATAGCTTAATGAATTAACAAATTAAGCATCTTTTCAACTGAGGTCACCAATGATTATAAATACATTCTGACATCCACAGCATTGGAGTTAGAGTTGGAGTTTAAGTAGCCTCATAGACATTCACTTTAGCCTATTACCAGCACTTTATGAGGTTTCCCCAGTTTGATCTCATACAATCCTGTTGAATTTGAGCTAGACTTTTTCATATATTATTGTTATTTCATAAGTGTCTAGTATTTCTTTGGATCTTTTTTGTTTAGTAGTTATATCAAAAGCATGAAGGCCTATTGTTTAAGGGTTTGTAATCCCTTACCTTCTATTAAAGTTAGTAATTGCTTCTAGATGCCAGTTACCTCCATGCTTATCAGTTCCCCAGACCATAAAAGTCAGAGCACTCACTGGTTGTCTGAATCCAACTCCCCTTTTCCCCCTGTTGTTGAAGTGGAAAGCAATGTTTCAGTTGTATCAAAACTATCAAGGCTTATTGGTTAAGGGCAGTAACCACTGCACCAGCAAGTTACTCCCATGCAGCCTTTTCTTCATTTCCATCCTCTAGCCTTTAGGGATCCACAGTGTTTATCTCATGCCACTTTGAATTCTTTGACTGTTTTATTCTTCACCACTTCCTCTGGAAGGGTATTCCAGGCATCCATCTTACTCTCTGAGAGGAAGATGGATGTTACGGCTTGTTACGGCGGTTGCTATCCCGAACCAAATAAGCTAATACTTCACTTTCAATGCATGATACTTCACTTTCAATGCATATCCAGCATAGCTCTCTGCTTCAACGGCAGGGGAGGAAGTTTGACACTTCACGCATATCCAGCATAGCCCTCTGCTTCAACGGCAGGGGAGCAAGACTGATACTTCACTTTCCATGCATAGCCAGCATAGCTCTCTGCTTCAACGGCAGGGGAGAAAGACTGATACTTCACTTTCCATGCATAGCCACAGCATGACTCTCTGCTTCAACGGCAGGGGGGAATGAAGAAAGGTGGATCTATATTCAGGCAACAATCAACAAGGACTGAATTACATAGTCTTGATAAACAGATAAGCATGGGCGTAGCTTGCTTATTGCTGTGGTTAACACCTCTAGCTAATTAAGCTATTTCACTTAGATGCAGTTCCAACACTGCTCTCTACATTAATGGCGGGAGTGGAAGGGAAATAGAATAAAAAAAGTTACTAAGAGCCAAGAGAAACATAAGTATGTGAGAGTAAAAAAAAAAAAGTGCAAAAGCTTGCTGGGCAGACTGGATGGGCCGTTTGGTGGTCTTCTGCAGTCATTTCTATTTTTCTGTTTCTATGAGAAGAAACGTGTTCTGCTTGTTGGTTCTGAGTCATTCCCCCCCAGAATTTTATTTCATGACCCCTATTTCTACTGATTTCTCTCCAATAGAAAATAAGTTTGTGCATAATTAAAACCTTTCAGGTATCTGAAGGTCTGTATCATATCTCCCCTGCACCTCCTCTTTTCCAGGGTATACATATTTAGATCCTTCAGCCTCTCCTTATAAGCCTTCTGATACTGTCCCCGCACCATTTTAGTTGCCCTTCTCTGGACTGCCTCTGTCTTTGTATCATTACTGAGATATGGGCTCCAGAACTAAACACAAAACTCCAGGTGAGGCCTCACAAGGACCCGTACAAGGGCATTATCATCTTTTTCTTACTGGTTATTCCTCTCTTTATGCAGCCCAGTATTTTTCTGGCATAAGTTATCTTGTCAGATTGCTTTCCAGTCTTCAGATCGCCAGACATTATCATGCCAAGATCCCTCTTGTGGTCCATGCACATTAGTCTTTCACCCCAGCATCACATACAGAACTGTGCCAATAATTTCTCTCAGGTCTTTTCCTCTCCCAATTGAGCCCTTAGAAAGTGACTATGGGCTAGTTGCATGACCTTCTGGTCATACAGTTTGGGAACTAGGAGTTGTTCTCTCAATTACCCCTCCACACTTCCCTTTGTGACTCGGTAAAATAGGCCCCCTTTCATCACAAAATAAAGAGAAATAGGGTATGTAACCTGCACTCCAGGGATTAACTTTCTGTCCACTCTCTGTATATGCTCCTGGGCCCACTTAAAGTACTCATCCTTCCTCTGGGCCCACCAGAAGCTGCCTGGGTCACCTCCCTTTTCCCACTCAAAGGGGTAAAGACATTCTGGGTGGGTTGCTGTTCTCTCTCCCCCCCCCCCCCCCCCCCCCGACTCCAACCCTTCCTCTTAGGCTGCCTCTAAATTAGGAGCATAATTATATTTGTCCTGTTGGTGTTGCCTCCAGGACTTAGAAGTCTTAGAGTCTCTTTGATACATCTGTTTCATTCAAGGGAAAAAGTGCTGGAAACTCCAATACTTCATTGTTGTGGCTGAACAAACCCGTTCCAGAGCTGGTTCCAGAGGCTCTTAAAGTCTGGACAGTCCCATCCCATCACCATGGGATAGGGCAGCCAAGGAAGAACTCTCTATTTTGTCTTGGTTGACCGGGTCTTTAACTGTACTCGGCTTGTTGGATACTGTCGTTGGACCCCTTGGATGCATGCCAGGGTCACTACTCTATTGTAGTCAATCTGGACTCGCTTCATTAACTCTTTCTGTATGAGCATTTTCACACTCCCAGAGACACCCAGAGTCCACTAATGCCTGGATTGGAATGCCATCTAGCTCAACCACAAACATACATTTATTTATTTATTTATTTATTTAAGATTTTTATATACTGGCATTCATGATACAATCATGAATGCCGCTAGGATCCTCAGCTGCTAGGAAACTCAGCCACCAGGATCCTCACCAACACCAAAAAAAGAGACCACATCACCCCCGCTCTTCAGCACCTCCACTGGCTACCCGTCAAGTTCAGGATCCTCTTCAAAGTCCTCACGATTATCCATAAAGCCAAACACAACCTCACAACCATCGACACCACTATTCAATTCACACCACATACCTCTTCCAGACCAATTAGAAGCGCCTATAAAGACACCCTGTTCGCCCCACAAGCAAAATCAGCCCTAAGAAAGAGGGCCCTTTCGACAGCAGGACCTCATCAATGGAATGTATTACCACCGGACCTCAGGCAAGAGCAGTGTCCATCTTCCTTCAAAAAAAGACTTAAAACATGGCTTTTCAGCCCTGCCTTCCCTGACTCCTAATGCTACTCTTCCCATACTCCAGACTCTAGCCTTCACAGTCTCCTAATTCTTGCAACCTCAGACTGTTAATTCCTCCTCTCTTTCTACCGAAATTTGCTCCTACCATGTTTCTTAGCCATCTCTTCAAAGCATTCCTCCGAGACATCTATTTACGAGAAGTTAATTTATACGATAGGATAAGTTACAGTTTACTATATGTTAAGTTATTATATAACGATAAGTTAGTTTACTATATGTTAAGTTATAATTCATTTCTTATTTATATGCCTTCATTGTTCTATGTAACGCTCCTAAGCGAATTTTGTTGTTATAATGTAAACCAGTGTGATTTGTATTCTTACAAGAACTTCGGTATAGAAAAATAAAAAATAAATAAATAAATAAATCACATCATGCTGGTTTACATTTAAACAGGGGTGCACAATAAACAACAACAAATTGACCTAGAAGTATAGAAGGATGCAGTTACAAATAACAAGGAAGATAGAACTGGGAGAAGAGAAATAAAGGAGAGGATAACATTAGATAAGGTTATTTACAAGGAGATGAGGCTGACCTGTCTGTGTAACGTAAGTTGATGGTGTGAGGAATTAATTAGTGTCCGGGAATGCTTGTTTAAACAGCCAGGTCTTAAGCCTTTTCCTGAAGGTTGGGAGGCAGGGTTCCTGTCTAAGATCAGAGGGGATGGAGTTCCATAAAGGAGAGCCGGCTGTAGAGAAGGCCCGATCTTTTAAGGTAATATGTCTGGTGATTTTGGCAGGAGGTACCTGGAGGGATCCTCTGAATACGTCTCTTGTCGGTCTTGAAGAATTATGTAACCGGAAAGGGACTTGTAGGTCAAGTGGAGCAAGTTGATGGATGGTTTTGTATATAATGGAGAGGGACTTGTAGATAATTCTGAAGTGAATTGGCAACCAGTGTAGGTCTTTTAGGATTGGAGTGATGTGGTCTCTTCTGGAGTTTGTCAGTAATCGTGCAGCAGCATTTTGTACCATCTGAAGAGGTTTGGTGTAGGAGGAAGGGAGACCCAGTAAAATAAAGTTACAGTAATCTATCTTTGAGAAAATGATTGCTTGTAGAATCGTTCTGAAATCTTGAGTGTGGAAGAGCGGTCTTATTCTTTTCAGCACTTGGAGTTTGTGGAAACAATCTTTGGTTGTTCTGTTGATAGAAGCTTTCAAGTTCATCCGATTGTCAATTAGCACTCCTAGGTTTCTTACTTGTGTGGTTGGAGGGATAGCTGGATGAGTAGAGATGATGTTACTGTTCTCTGGAGACATGAGCAGTAGTTCGGTCTTGGAGGAATTTAATACTAGGTTTAGGTTGGTGAGGAGGCGTTTGATTTCATGGAGACAGTTTTCCCAGTGATCCAGTGTTTTCACGTAGGACTCTTTAATGGGTATCAAGATCTGGATATCATCCCTGTAAAGGAAGTGCTTGAGATTAAGGTTGGTGAGAAGCTGGCATAACGGTAAAAGGTAAATGTTAAAGAGCGTAGGAGACAAGGAGGAGCCCTGAGGGACTCCTATGGACGAGTCCAGTCGAGATGATTCTTTGTTCTGGATCTTAACCTTGAAACCTCTGTTGCTGAGAAAAGTTTTAAACCATGAGAGTGCAGTGCCAGAAAATCCTATGGAAGCCAGCAGGTATGTAAGGGTGGAATGGTTGTCCGTGTCAAAGGCCGCCGAAAGGTCCAGTAAGATCAGGAGGAAGGATTGACCTTTGTCAAGGCCCATAATGAGGAAGTCTGTCATGGAGATGAGGGGGGAGTCTGTGCTCAATGCTTTGCGAAATCCATATTGGGAGGGGAATAGGATTTTGTTGTCTTCAATGTAGTCCGAAAGTTGAGTATTTACTACTTTTTCCAGAATCTTAGCTATGAATGGAAGATTGGCGATCGGGCGGTAATTATTAGGGTCTTTAGGGTCCAAATTAGGTTTCTTTAGGAGTGGTTTGATGGAGGTTAATTTGAGGTCGTCTGGATAGGATCCTTGGGATAGAGAGCAATTTATGATGTCCGCCAGTGTTTTGGAGATGGAGTCAGGAATAGACAGGAGAAGTTTGGTGGGAATATGATCCAAAGGATGGGAGGAAGGTTTCATTCTCCTTAAAACAGCTTGTATCTCTATGATGGAAATGAGTTTGAATGCTTCAAGACAAATGTTTTTGAAGGAGGGCTGAGGAGAGGTCGAGAAAAAGGAGGGGTTAGAGGGCAGCTGTGTTAGAAGGTTGATGACTTTGTTGTGGAAATGCAGAGCAAGTTCTTCAGCTTTGGATTGTGCTAGGTTACTGGGAACCTCCTGGGGGTTGATGTGTGTGAGTTTAGATACATAGGCGAAGAGGGCTTTTGTGTCGAAGACCAGGTTGTGAATCTTGGACGTGTAAAAGTCCCTTTTAGATCTTAAGGTGGAGGACTTGTACTGATGACGGGTAAATTTGTAGGCGAAGAGTGTACTGGCGCAAGGGGTTTTACGCCATTTGCTCTCTTTCTGTCTTAGACTTTGTTTTAGCTTTCTAAGTTCTGTAGTGAAACAAGGTTGTCTTTTGGAAGAGTATGGGTGGGATTTTTTAGTTGCTAGTGAACATAGCTTGTTAGCTATAGATTCTGTGAAGGCATTCCAGGAGCGGAGAGCCGAGTTAGGATTAGTAAGGTCTATGACGGGAAGTTGTGAGGCCAGGTGATTACTGAGGTCATCGGTGGAACATAATCTTCTGTAAGGAAAAGAGGATGAGGGAACATTGGGGGTGATGGTTTCTTTCAGCGAGAATGAGGTTGAGATAAGTGTGTGATCAGACCATGGGACCTTCTTGCCCCTAAGGTGAGATGTATGCTTGATGCCTGGGTTTACAAAGATAAGGTCCAGTGTATGACCGGCTTTGTGGGTGGGTTTGTTAACTATCTGCTTGAAACCCAAGGCTGAGAGGGCTGTGAGAAAGGTTTCACAGCTGGATGAGAGTGTGGGGTTGTCTACGTGCAGATTAAAATCTCCTAGAATTATTGCTGGAGCATCCACGTTAATGAGAGTTGTGGTTATTTCTATGATAGGGGAGGGGGTCTGTCTCTAGGAGGCCCGGAGGGGCGTAGACGAGTAGGATTTGTATTTGGTCCGATGTGAAACAGCCGATTTCAAGTTTAGAATCTGAATTGAATGGGTGATGAGAGAATCTGAGGTCTTTTTTGGTTGCTAAAAGAAGTCCCCCTCCCCTTTTTTTCTGTCGAGGAAGGGAGAAGATATCGTAAGTCGACGTGGGTAGTTGGTTTATTATTGCTGTGTCTGAGGGCTTAAGCCAGGTTTCCGTTATTGCGCATATATTTGGCTTAGCGTCGATGAGATAGTCGTTGAAGATCAGTTAGAGATTGGTTAGAGATTGCACGTTGAATAAGGATAGAGAGAATAGGGTGAGGCCTAGAAGTTGGGTGATCGGTGCTATCAGGATTGGGGTGAGGGTTTTTAGGTTGCGGTGTAGGGCTTGCCTGTTTGATTTTTCTGATGAGGATAGGCAGTGTTGAAGAATCGGTATTGGGAAAGTTGGAAACATTCTGGATTGTTAAGCTTGCGAACGTGATGGACAAGACTGAAGGTGTGGAGTGGTAACTGAAGGGGGAATGGAGGAATAGCTGGGAGCTGAATGCAGATTTGTAGTGAGGAGTCCAGTCAGCCCTCTGGGGCTACACGAAGGGGCACACAAAGGGGGCCTTGCCCCTTTGTCGCACTCCTTTGGCACGCGGCGCCGCCAAATAGCGCCTAAAATTTAAATGGTCTCTTGGTCCCGCCTCCCAGGCGTCGTGGGGACGCGGCCCTGGAGTCGGGTGAGTGGCTTGGGGGCACAGGGAGGGACGGGGGGCGGCGCAAAACGGCGAGAGCTCTTACTTTTTTCCTTTCTGTTTCTCCTTGTCAGGTTTTATTAGTTGGGTGGATTTTTTTCTCTTGGTGGTCTCTTGATTGTGGTGTTCCTTTTTTGGTTCGGCCTTGAGGTTCCTTCACTTCCGGTGGAGGAGCCGGGTTGCACCGGGCCAAGAGGGTCATTCGGGGCGCGCTGGTGAGCACGATGGAAAGCAGATCAGTGGTGGTCAGCTGCTTCCCGTCGGTGGTCTCGTCATGAAAGTAGAGATTCCCTGGCTGGGGACATCCGCAAATTTACAAAAATGTGGGGGCATGGTATTAATGTCCATTGGTTCATATTCCCTGCGGGGACAGTTTCTGGCAAAATGGCCCCTTTCTCCACAGCTGAAACATAGTACACCAGCTGAGGTTTGCAGTTGAGGTTCAAAGTTCAGTCAGGTCTGCGCTACTGGTTGTCGGGGTCTCTGGTTCTTAGGATTCCGTCATTCTCTGCCCAGGTCAAGTGGCTTCTCTGGGAATCATGGTAACTCAGGTATAGTCTGGGTCTGGTTCTAGGCCTCTGCCATTTCCAGCGCCTTTTCCAGCATAAGGTTTGAGTGTCAAACCCACTGCTGCATAAGCCGTTCCAGGCTTTCTAGGAACTGTTCTAGCAATAACCACTTTGGCTACCTCCACTCTGGTCTTCCATTCCAGGCACAGCCACTTCCAAGCAACATCCTTGAGTCTGTGGATTAGGGTTTTCCTCAGCTTGAAGAATTCCCTGCCAAAACTACTGATAGTAGGCTTTCAGGGTGAGTCCCGCTCTCTCTAGACTTCAGGAAAACATCAATGTCTTCTCCTGGGGTTATCTTAAGTAGCGAATGTGTCAAGGGAAGTGGACTGGTTACAGCGATTTGCATAGCTTGTGCTATATGGGTTAACACTGAATGCTGCTGCATCACCTGTTCTCGCAGTGCTTGCTGCTAATCAATTTGAGTCTGCAGGGCATTCTGTAATTGCTGCTGCCCTGTAGCAAGGACCTGGATCACTTGCTTCAACTTCCCTGCTTACTGAGCTCTCTCCAACTGGTATCTCGCTCTGAGGAAAGGAGAGGTGAAAAACAAAACAAAACAAAAAAAAAAACATGCTGGCCTGTCTGGCCCTGACTCACTGCTTGAACCCTGACTGCACAGGCAGGCTACCTCCTTAGCCTATTGTAGCTTCAGCTTAGTGAGTAGAACTGGGAAGCCCCAGAGAAAAGAGGAAAAATACTCTGCATGATTTTTTTTTATTTGCTGCTGCATCGGTGGGCTCCTGCTTGTGCTTTCACTTAGGCAAGTGATCCCACTACTGATACCATATGTGGTAACTTAGTGATAGTGGCTTGGTATCAGCCAAAAGGAATAAGGAGGCAAACTCTGGCTGTCTCCTTTTGTGCAAATTACAAAATGCAAAGCAAAACAAACAAATAATGCAGCTTACCTTAAAGTTTAGGTAACACAGAGACATCACACATAGCAGGTTTTCTCATACAGTGGCTTCCTGCATGCTCCCCAGGGCCCCCTTCTAGGCTCAACGTTCTTATACTCTGGTGAGGGACTCCTCCCTTCACCCAGATTTCCTTGTGGGTCTGGATCTTAAGGAAGACCAGGTGAGACAGCTGTGCTCCGTCCCTTAAGCTAGTTTGAGGGAGTTTCCTATAGACTCCCTCACAGGTCCTATGTTCCCTTTTGTAACATCCTTTCACAGAAAATGAACTCTGTATTATGCAAAGTCTTTCTAAGCTCCATAAATATGAAAACTACCATGAAGAATACTTATCACATTTATTAATCACTTGTACCAACCACTCAAAGGAATGTATAAGCACAACAAACATTTAAAATGTCCAGTAATGGCATCATATCTCAGATCATCAAACTCATAAAAAACACCAGTAGTTTATATACTCTCTCAGCCCCCTAAATGCTCAATGTCTTCCCCACTACCAGACATCACTAACATCCTCCTCCATTTTAGCTCTTTCTTTAGTCTCTTCTCGCTAATCATTTCTGAAGGAGCTAAATAAAGATCAGAGTCTCTTCTGCTGCACCCCTATTTCTATTGTTTTTTTTTTTAATTCCATTTGTGCAGAGTCGTGGCACCTATTATCTACAGCTGCTTTCAAAATGATATTATCCATGGCACAGCCTGTATTACTATGCCCTAAAAATATCAACAACCACATTAGGAGCACAATAATTAATGGCAGGCATTATGCAAATGACAACTTTTCCACCGTAAAAGAATGACATTTCTTCATTTTCAGCATAGTTATGCAAAACAATGAATTTAAGATGATAAATCACCCCAGAAAATTAAGAAAGTCATAACGTTCATGCTGCAGCAGGCAGAGAGAAAGAGAGAGTCGGCTGACAATGGAAAGGATATTGCCTTTTCTCAAAGGTTCTGCTACTGTATAAAATTTCTGTCTATTAGTGTGCATATTTTAATTTCTTTCAATGTTACACATAAAGGGATGCCAAATTCCAGCAACTGGATCATTACAAGTCACATGCACATTTGTCATTGGAATAAAAACTAAACTACATTAGCACCAAGAAAAAGTATCATGTTTTTCTGCTTCAAATCAACCAATTTAGTAAGCAAATATTAAAACCTATGATAATCATTCCAGTCAGTAAGAAAACTAGGTCCTTTTCAGTTGATTATATTGCATTTACACCTAGCCCTGTCCTGGTATTATACTTCCATAATTTTCTACAGCTTTAGGAAGGGAGGTGAAAGATTTCAGCATTCTTAACAGGCACAATGCCAAGAGAGTCTCAAGAACGCCATTTTCTGGTGGAGACTGACAGTAATGAAGCTGTGCAATTCTCCACAGTTACTATTCCAGCTGTGCTCCATTCAGTAGAGACCAAGCTCATTCCTAATCACTTCACAGAGAGTCTTCTGCTGGGAAGTGCTGGGACCGCAGTACCTTGTAAGCTCGCTCACAGTCAGCACTAAAATATTCACTACAGTGGCTCCCACAGAAGCAGAACTCTCTCCCACAAAGATAGCGTACATGAGTCATTCCATGTAGGGGGTTCAAGGACAAAGGCTGCAAATATGGTAAACTATGAGCTTACCAACAGCCTGTTGGTGGAACTAGGCATTTGCACAAAGCCATTATTAGTACATCATACCAGACAGTAGAAACTAGTAAATGGAACAGCTGTGAACCACAGCTAAAACATATCTACTTATTCTCTACAAAAGGGGTGGCCAACTCTAGTCCTCAAGAGCTACAAAAAGGCCTGATTCTCAGGATATCCATAATGAATATGCATGAACTATATTTGCATGCAATGGAGGTCATGCATGCAAATGCAGGGGGAATTCAGAACATAGGGGCTCTGGAAGGAAAGATTCCAAGAGCAGAAGGAGAGGAACCTTCCAGATCTTGCACCACTTAGATGAATCATTGGATAGAGAAGGAGCCCTGGTGCACTTGGATAAAGAAGAGAGTTTACTAGAAGAAGGTAAAGGAGAAGAATGAGGGAGAAGCTTTAATAGAACCAAAGGAAAATGTAGAGGAGATGGAGGTGTTGCAAACCACTGAGGGGAACTGAGAGGAGATGGTCATGAAGGACTAGTGGTAGTCCGATGGGGGAACCAGAGGAAGGTGCAAGCAGGGAGTCTGCAAATTAAATATTTCTGGGAATACACTGCTATGGGTGGATGTAGCTGCAGCTGAGAAAAAAGGGAATCTATAACTCCAGCTGCTGGCTATGCAAGGAGGTGGCAGAACCAAGCCCACAAGGCACAGTAGAGGGTGGACTTCATGACAGACAGACTATGTTGTATTTTAGAAGAAAAATGCTCGGCTGCATGAAGAGTTTGTCGTCTTTACAAGGGAGAGACTGGATTACCACATTGATTTTCAAATCAGAAGGGCCATGACAGTTTTCTGGTAGCTGTGGGATATGCCTGAAGTCCAATACAGCAGAGAAACCCTGAAACTAGGAATGCATGGACCCCTGGAAATGCAGATGCTCAAGACAGAATAAAGTAAGGGATCTTATTCTGACAGCTATTGGATACTAGAGGGATACCCAGTAGCGGGAGTCTCAGCGATGCAGGACTTGAATTTTAATTCCCTAAGATAAGGGTAGTGTAGTAGACCAAGTGGGTACCCAGTCAGAAGAAACTTCAGGAAGGAGAGGTTGTTGTGATGCTGCACTTTTTTTTCCTCTCTGTTTTTCAGATATTCAGGATGATGTTTGAAAGTATGTTAAAGTGGATGGTAGAGCAAATCTAAATAAACAGATTATACATACATTTTAACAGATGTTATCATAACTGTGACACCCTGGAAAGGAAAAGGGTAAATTTGGAAATATAGGCCAGTGTCCTGAGGAAGCTGTCTCTAGAGATCTAATCAGGGACTGAGACAGGTCAACACTAGGGGAAGGGCTCTACAGAAAACACAGTTACAAGCCAGCCCAGTTAAACATACCAGAGTTGGCCACCCTTGCCCTACAATGCCGTCTGGAAAAGGCTAGTGATCCAAGACATCACTATCCCTGGGAAAGTCTGCAAAACCACTACACTATATTATGCAATCTATTTTGGGTTTGTTTGGTTTTTTTTTAACATCATTGCCTTCATTTACACCTAGAAAACAGGGTACTGGGTATAGCTACTCATCTGTAAACACTGAGATCCTTTATACATTTTAGCTCTTCAATTAGCATGGCACTGTTAACCTTCTTCTACCATACCTCCAAGCCCAACTCTTCCATACAACCAAAGAAATCCCACTGAGTGTAATACAAAGAAACTAAAAAAGCAGCTTTTAGAAAATGATTAAGACTACAATCACCTACTTGCTCATAAATATAATGGGAACAATTCTCTCCCCTCCCTTCTCAAATCACAGACACTTGAGTCTGTTAATGTGCAGTATTTCTCCGAAAAAATACATGCAAAAATCCTCTTCTCATCTCCAGCTCCTTAGACAGCAATTGACAATATCTTGCAGCTCTCCTTAAATAAAATGCAGCTCATGCTGGATCAATAAAAATGATGCCCATTTCCCTAATGGCAGCCGATTGCCATTTGCTATTCAAATCAGACTAGATAAATTACAGTACATGCCAGGGAACAGGCCAGTGAATTAAGACAGGCCTCCAGAGGACTAGTGGTATTATTAATCTTTTAAGACACTATCATATTTCTTCTTGACAGTGTACGTAGACTCACAGACATACTGTACCCAGATTGAAATATCAGCTGCTGAAAAAAAATCAATAGCACTAGAAACCCAACAATTTTGAAGCCTGCAAAAGCCCCCACTAAACAATGCTTATATTGCTTCTCCCCTAAAGCTCCATTTCCATGCCAAATTTATTTGTTTCAAAATAAAACAAAGCAGGGCTTTATGTCTGTCAGGCAATTAGCTAGTGAGCCTCCATGGTCTGCTTTCACCATGACGGCTCCTGGTTTAAATTTCTGGCTCGTTCAATTTAATGGAGTGATTATAAAGGTGGCTTGATGGTGTTGTAAAAGACTCAGTGTCCATCTGCTCACCTAGCACATGGTCACATCTTGTATGCTCTGCTTGTCCCAGTGAGACAAAAAACCTCCACAAAGAAACACAAAGAGCACATATCCAGAGTTTCTTCATGATACAGTTAAAAACAAAAGTAAACAGGGCCCTAAATCAGCAAAGGGAAGAAATATAAGACAAACATCGTTTAGTTTTTTTTACCATTGGCATCATACTAATGCAGTGTTACTTGAAGCTCCTTTTACGCTTCCCACCTCCACCCCACCTTCTCGCCACTCTCCCATTTTATTGTCATTTCTTTGTTTTTTTTTATATTGCTAGTGAATACAGAAGCAAAATGTGGATTTCGGCATTTTCATCAGTTGCAAACAGTTTTGAATCTTGTACTTTACATTTATCCTCAAGATTTTTTTTTTTTAACTGGCTTTGAAGGTGTACACCCACATTATGTTTATGTTGTTTCTTTCCATTTTCTAAATATCTTCTATCTATATAACAGTAGGATGTGTCCATCTGTATGGGACAATGCTAATTTGGCCAATGCATATGCATGCATTAGATTTGCCAATGCATGTCATGTCTGGTGACTGTGTAGACTGGAAGAAGACCCAGACACTGGAGAAATATGGAGGGGCCCATTGCATGGCCCGGAAGAAAAGGCTGCCATCAGGTCTAGCCACTCTTCCATTAGGCAGACTTAGGAAATTGTTGAGAATGTAAAAAGTTTAGGGGGGGGGGGGGCAGAACCAGGGCTTCCCTATGTACACAAGGCTCTGCCCTGACTATTCTATTGGACAGTGCCCCCCAATCTCAGGCAGCAGAGAACAGCCTTCTGCTTTCTGCTCCAGCCCATCTCCTCACAGGCAGTGTGCAGGGAACAGGAGGTGAGGTATGAACCTGGAGCAGAGCAGAAAACATTGTAAAGAGCAACTCTGCTCCCTAATTCAGCCCCTCCCCTCCTGTCCTGTAGGCAATAGTGAAGGCTGGAATAAACAAGAGTTCAGACTTTGTCTGTATATTTCAATTTATTTGTGGTCACTTCTTATTTGTTTGGTGAGGATTTTTCTGTGTTCTGTGTGCATGACCAACATGAGGTATTATGCTTATCTGTAGTTTCTATACACTCCAGTTTAATGTTTTCCCAATAGAAATAAATTTGGATTTTTAGCCTGCCTTTCCAAATAAAGCCAGCCTACAATATTTTTAGAATCCAGGTACAATTATTACCTTCTGCAAAGAACTTACAATATAAGTGGGATCTGATATGAAGGGAGATAAAGTTACTTTGTCAAGGTCACGACTTATCAGTGGGGGAAGTGTTTTATCTGGTTCTTAGCCGATTGCTGTATCCAATAGATCACTTTTTTCTCTGCTGGGAAAAATAGTAATGTTGTTCTAGGGTCCAATATAGGAGTAGATTTTCAAAGCAGCGCACACTACCCGGCACGCACACATCTACGCCTGAGTTTATAACTTGCGTGCACAGACGCGTGCAAGTTATAAAATCAGGGGTCGGCGCGTGTGCCAAGCTGCACTGTCTTCACCTGTTCCCTCCCCCTAGCCTGACCTTCCCACCCGTTCCCCTAACCCTACTTACCCCCTCCCCCCATTTGTCTTACTTTTTGCACCTGCCTCTGGGCAGGTTGTGTGCGCCGGCAGCCTGCTGGCACGTGATCCTCCAACACAGCGGCAAATGGCCGCTGTGTTGGAGGCCTCAGACCTGACCCCGCCCGCACTCCTGGACCGCCCCTTTAGTAAAATCCGAGAATTAGATGTGTCCCAGGGCTTTACGCGCATCACTAGGCCTTTCTAAAATAGGCCTGGCACACGTAGGCCTTTGAAAATCCACCCGACGGTAGAAACAGGCAAAAGGAGGTGCTAGGGACACTAGCGTGTCCCTAGCACCTCCTTTTGGCCCAGAGCGGTGGCTGTCAACGGGTTTGACAGCCGACGCTCAATTTTGCCGGCGTTGGTTCTCGAGCTCGTTGACAACCACGGATTCGGAAACCGGCAAAATTAAGTGACCGGTTTTCGACCCGACAACCGCGAGCTGACTTCAAATTTATTTTTTTTTACTTTTTTCACCCTTCGGGACCTACGACTTAATATCGCCATGATATTAAGTCGGAGGGTGCACAGAAAAGCAGTTTTTACTGCTTTTCTGTGCACTTTCCCGGTGCCTGAAGAAATTAGCGCCTACCTTTGGGTAGGCGCTAATTTCTGAAAGCAAAATGTGCGGCTTGGCTGCACATTTTCTTTTCTGAATCGCGCGGGAATACCTAATAGGGCCATCAACATGCAATTGCATGTTGAGGGCACTTTTAGGTTCAGCGGGTTAGACGCGCGTTTTCGGCCCCTTACTGAAGAAGGGGTAAGGGAAAACACGCGTCGGAGCACACTGTACTGTATCGGCCCGAATGTGCCTGATAATGGAGTGCATGTGTGTCACTGTTACTGAGGTGACAAACAAATTTGAAATCTATTTGTATGACAAGCAGTAAGGGGAAAAAAGCCTAATTCAGCTCAGCTAGAGAGGTCAGCCAATCGTCTCAGAGACTATCTTCAGCCAATGGCATAGATTAAATTTAATTGATAAATTTGTTTTTGTTTTTTTAATCTACTCCATAAATCACAGATGACACATTCATTAGAACTGTGATATGATTTCTAAAACCTTCTAAAGTCTTCAGCTTTGTGCCTCCCCACTATAATTAAACTCAACAATCATGATAACCCCACACTATCCCTCCCAGAACAATCCTGTAAAGTCACAAAAATGAACATAAGGAGAACATTTTCCAAAAACTGTTGCTGTGGGGGAGGGGGAAAGGGGTTTCTAGTGTCCCCGTCCCCCCCATTACAGCTTGCCGCCCTAACCTCCAGCATTGGTTGATGGCGGGGGAGGGGAGGGAAATCAAGCAGGGCAAGTGCCAGAGCCACCAAGCCGAGGGGACCTCATGGCCTGCCCAAAGCAAAACCGAAAGAAGCTGGGTTTGGACAGCTGCAGTCTTCAAGCCGGCACCCATCTAGGCCTGTGAATCATCATGGGACCTGTGAGCCGTGCAAGCATAGGCCCCATGCAGCAGCCCCATGCAGCAGCCCCTTCCTGCATCATTTGACACAGTAAGAGACTTTAAGGAAGGCTTAATTTGAAATAAGCTTCACATAAAACTAACTACTGGGAGTAGTACGGCAGAGCTTCCCGAACTTGCCCTGGGGACCTCAGAGCCAATCTTCAGGATATCACAATTCATGTTCATGAAATTAGTTTTGGGATATGTGAAATTGCTTCATGCATATTCATTGTGGATATTCTGAAAACCCGTCTGACTGTGGGGTCCCCAGAATAAGTTTAGGAGGTTCTTCTGTTCAGCTGATGAGCGAGGCAGGAGATAAAAATTTTGAATATTTTTTGAATATCACCCTCAAAATTCCTAGAATTAAAGCAGAAATATTACGTTCAAGTATTAAGGTGGCATGGCCTTATCCAATCTTAAGTTATATTATTGGGCTGATAAACTATTGTGTTAAGGCCTGATTTGGTGTCGATCCAGCCTCACTCTGGTTATCCCTTGAGAAATATTAAACTTATGAAACTGCATTAGAACGCTTGTTAACCAGTGACTTAACATCTCCTAAAATCTAGTAGTTGACGAAATAACCCAGTATGATATATACTCTTAACATCTGGAAGTCAGTAAATAAATATCTAAGAAGAGACAGAATCTTTATTATCTTTAAGACATAATCCTAACATATCAATTTCCACCTTCTTTTCAGATGCTGAATTTTGGTACTCAGCTGGCTGGAGGTTTTTAGGTTATCTCTGGAGTTCTACTTCTATCAAGTCCTTTCAAGACTTAGTTGCTGAATTCCTCCTCTCTGAGTCCATGCTCTACTTATATTTGCAACTTTGAGAAGGTTTATAGAAGTTGGCTTCCTAAAGAAACAATTTAAAAATGATCCTTGGTTTCACAAAAGAGTTGTTTAAACCAGCTGCTTAATTTTACCCTTGTCTTTTGACAATGGTCCTCCAGGAGAGAGTGGACAGCCACTCCATCAGAATTCCTTCCAATATGTTAGGATGCAAAGGGACCCCGGGCTTTCCTGAGTCCTACAAACTAAATGGGACAGCTTTAGCCATCCTGTTAACAAAGCTTGGGAAAGAAGTGTCCTGCAGTGGGTAATTATTTCCTTACAGCCTCAAATTGCTCAACATTTTTGTACAGATGTCACATTCAGAAACATCATAGCTTTTGCCCAAGCACTTTTGAATTTGGATTTAATTACTTGTCTTTCCAAACCTGTCTTCAAGATGAGTTACAATTCAGGTATAGAAGATAACTCCTTGTCCCAGAGGGCTTGCAATCGAAGTTGGTACCTGGCAGGATAAAGTGATTTGCATAAGGTGACAAGGAGGGTCAATGTAAGAAGGGAGGAAAACCCAGGGAGAAAAAAACAGTAATAGGCTGCAAGCACTGCATGGCACCACAATGAAAGCCAGTATTTTTTCTTTTGCCAGCAACACACAAGTGTTGGAAAAGTTTTAAACCTTCAAAGAAAAGAAAAACTCTAAGTACGAGAAAACCATGAGTAAAGGAGCATGCCTAAGCATGAAACATCATACAGTAACTCTGAACACACCCAGTGATAGCAGGAAAAAAAGTCAACTGAGGGGCCAGGTACTACATATGCCTAAAAGACTTTCCTTGAAAGCTCTAGAATGTGCACACTGACTTGGCTGTCATGCAGTGCAACCAGGCAGCTTGCTTATCATCAGGGAATAAAAAATGATACAAACATTTTTCAGCTATTAAATGTTTCATTTTTTGAAAATTAGTTAAGTGGTAAGCCCATCAGGTAATAAACACTGAGCTGCACGAGTACCTTAGGCACAACCTCAAACTGACCAACCAGGCTCCCAGTGTTTACTACTTCCATTTTATTCTTGTGCATCTCTATCCTGAACAATTGTTGCTTTCCTTTGCTCAGTCAAGGACATAAGGTTCCTTTCAGTTCTGCATTCAGTCAAATAGATCCCTGCTCTCTTCTCCCCACAACTGAACAGCGATGTTTGGAGCACTGGATGCAATAGAAAGCACAAGCAACATAAAAAGGAGAAACACAATGGGTTGTTCAAAGCTTACCTTGCTGAACGATGTATTTCTCACAATAGAGAAGATTTAAGTACCAGAAAAGGTCTAACTGTCCAATCAGATAGGCTGATATTTTTTTTTTCTGGTGTACAAGTATCTTGTCTAAGTGGATACATTACAGCTGGCAAGCAGGCCTGGATTTGTCAATAGGCACACCAGGCCTGTGCCTAGGGCAGCAGAAATCTGGGGGGAGGGGGGGGGGAGGGAGCAGCAGGCTAGCTGAAGATTTGCTGCTTTCCAATAAAAATAATGTAAATTATATTAATAAATTAGTGTAAAACTACTTTAGTTTCGTAATGTAATATAAAAGATGAAAATGTTTGCTAATTTGCTTCAGAATTTTTACATTTTTACCACAGGATCTACCCCTGGGCTGCCACAGGAAACTAGGGGGACTGTGCCTTAGACCTTCTGCTTCCTGTTGTCCAACCTTGGGGAGTGGAGGAAAGAGGGGGATGACAGGAGATGACAGAACCAACAGTGCCCTAGGAGTACTAAAACCCTAAATTGGTCACTGCTAGCAAGGCTAGAAATGGGTCCTAATTGTGATGGAAAGGGGATATAAAATACGTGATGGATTAAGGAACAATAGACATACAATATATATATATATATTTACATATTTTTATTTGTTGGGGCAGGTCATAGACTGGCTGAGGCAATATAGTGCACTCAGCCGAGCGCATGGCTTTACTTGTGCTTGGACGTGAGTTTTGGATGTGTATCCAAACACCTTATGCAATAAAGGGATTACTGCGTTCAGAACACACATTCAAAGCAGCACATAGCTAATAGTGCTCATCAAATGTAAATTCATGTTGAGGAGGCTATTAGCTATTACCCACTTATACAAAAAAAAAGTGCATCTGATGTGCACAGTTTTACTCTAAAAAATTAACGCCTTCCCTGAAGCAGGCATCAATTCTCGAAAAGCCCCTAAAGTTAACAGAAAAACAGAAAATACTGCTTTTCTGTAGTTCCTCTGACTTAATATTATGGCGATATTAAGTCGGAGGAACCAAAAAAAAGGAGTAAGGGAAAACTTTTTTTTTTTTTAAACTCACCAGTGGTCAGATTAGGAAAACAGACGCTCAATTAACGAGTGTCCATTTTCCTAGCCCATGGCTGTGCACCGGTTAAGAAAAGGGTCACTCAAAATTAAGCATCCCTTTTCTTAACCCGCACTGACAGCCACTTCTCCTGGGCTCTCAATGCCGAGGAGGAAACATATTTCCTCTAACACCTCCTTTTTACTGAGGCAGCCCATTTAAATATTAAATTGGGTGCCTGGGAAAGGTGGATCGGTGCGCATCAGAGCGGGCACTCAATCATGAGCCCCTGTTTTACATGCGCCGATATTGTATTGGCCTGAGAGTGTTTCAATTTGCTGCTTAAACACAAACACACACACGAATAAAGCAGCCAACTTGCCCCAGCAAATCTGGCCCAAAATCAATTAATTCAGAGGGTACTATTCACCTCCTCCCAGGCTGTTTAAATACTTTTTAGTATCACCATCTCATTACTTTATCAGGTCATTCTATGGGTCACTTTGCTTTACTCAGTTTCATAGCTGAGCTAGGGAGAACAATGGCACAGATCCCGAGAATGCTCTGGTTATTCTAAGCATGCTTCTGGTTACATATGGAAATTTCTAGCCACCCCAGACTTTGGTTCTCAAAGGACTACCTTTCAGGTAAAATAGAGCTCATGGGTTAAAATATAACATTAGCAACACACCAGAAGATGAGAAAAATTGTTTATCATTCAATATTTAAACCATAACGCTTTACCAGGACAGGTTAATGGAAAGATACAACAGCTTTTGCACATTGTCAGCAATGCTGGAATTTGGAGTTTCATGATTTCATGGCTGACCTGGAGCCCCACATGTATCTAAGATTATAAAAATTTGCATAAAATTAATACACTGCTCCAAATGTCTCTTTTTATTTGTTTGTTTTTTTTCTGGTCTTCCTTTCTGTGTGTCTTTTCCTTCAAAAGGTTTTTTCACTAGCAATCCACATGTGTGCATGCAATTGAGGCTGCAATGAGATCTACTAAGCACACCACAAACCAATAACTCAAACCATCCTCAAAACAGTACCTTCACTGAAAAGTATGCAGTAGGTACAAATCTCTCTACTATGACAGGAAGTATGATTGGACTTTCTTTGGTGTAATGTTAGACTAATTGAATTATGGCATTAGTAACTGGAGGTATCACTGCCATAATCCACCATCTCCTCTCAGCTGACGGAAAAAAAAAGCTCAATATGTTCTAGGTGTTGAAACTGATGTCTTTAATGGATGTCCTTATTCAGTAGGTTCATGCATATCAGCTTACCTCACATCAAGCAACAGACCAGATGACAAAGTAATGAGGGGGAAAGGGAATAAAGCAAACTGGAGAGACTTGAGCAAATATTAGAACTCAACAGCTCAGAGGTGAACCAGTAGGCCTATGAACTAAGGCCCTAGTGTACACACTAACAGGCTGATGCAATACAGTGCACTCTGTAGAGTACACGACATTACTGGCGCTTGGATGCACGTTTTGGACACTCGTCCAAAACCCCTCATGCAATAAGGGAATTAGTGTGTCCAAAATGCACGTCCAAACAAATTTAACTAACTGGAAGGCTTTCCATGCCCTCTTTCCCTTACCAAGTAATGCAATATTAAATACATCTTGAAGAAGTTCATGAATCTAAGGGCCAACAAAGACACCTTCCTTTCTCTTAGCTTCACTTAAACTTGGAAATTTATCATCGAAGTACTTGAAGGCTGCTTTAGTTTTGTTCATGTCTTTGACAAAGTTCTTTATCAGACCCAGCTTGATGTGTAAGGGTGGTAACAAAATGTTCTTTGATTCAACAAGTGCTGGATGCTGAACACTTTTCCTCCCAGGCTCCAAAGACTATTGGAGTGGCCAGTCTCTGATAGAGTGGTAATCTCTCGCAGGACTATCCCATTTGCAGAGGAAATAGCAGTACTCTGCAGACCAAGCAAGAAAGCAACAACCTTCAAGTCACCACAAAGCTGCCATTGATGTTAATCATAGTTGTTTCATGTTGTCATAAGTTTCCTTCATATGCATTGCATGATCAACTGGAATTGATGGCACAACATTGCCATTATGCAGCCATCAGCCTTAAGATTCATCTGGACCATAAATCATGTTGCTATCACCACTATAATATTGTACAAAATATTAAATTTAATTATATGTACATATGATAATCAGGTGCTATATTGTAAACATATTTCAACCCATACATACCTCATACCAATATAGATCACCAGATTCAAATACTAGTACTCACTCATACCACTCAAACATTACATTCCATGGTACATACTAAATTTGTTATTGTAAGAAGGCGATTTTGATGTTATAAGGAGGAAGCTGTATATTCACTATATCATTTGATTAGGTCCAATATGACAGCTAAACTTACACTGAATAAATAGCTAAATATTCTTTGTTACACAATTTTTTGTGACACAAAATTATTTTGATATATGTGAGTTTCTATATCTATATAGTATGGAGTGTATGTAGCATGGAATGTATTGTATGAATGGTGTGAATGTTGGTGATTTTTGATTAAGATTTTAATGGGGTAGTATTTAGAGATTAATAGGTTTTGCAATATTTTGGAATTATTTGTAAAGCAGAGTTGCTTATCTGTAACAGGTGTTCTCACAGGACAGCAGGATGTTAGTCCTCACATATGGGTGCTATCATCAGGATGGAGCCCAATCACAGAACACTTTTGTCAAAGTTTCTAGAACTTTGACTGGCACATACTGGGCATGCCCAGCAATGCAGTGACCCTGCATCCAGCAGGGTTCCCCCTTCAGTCTCGTATTATAGTAAAAGTACGTGCAAAAAATAAAATAAGAAAATGTAAATGAACCCAACTCCGCGGGGTGGCGGGTGGGTTTCGTGAGGACTAACACTTTCTCAAAGGACAAGCAGGATGGTAGTCCTCACATATGGGTGGGTACCGAGCTGAGGATGCCCGAGCAAAGCACCAAATGCATCCAAAGATGTGCAACAGGCACAACAGGGGTGGAATTTGGTTAGGAGGGCATCCTGAACCCTGAACGGGTCGGTGGAAAGATGTTGGGAAGTTAAGCTGAAAACAGGTTGGGTAGAATAGACTGGCCAAAGATGGAATCCTGTCTGCCAGCCTTATCTAAGCAATAATGGGCTGTGAAAGTATGGAGGGAACTCCAGGTAGCAGCCTTATGGTACGCAGACACTGCACTAACATTCACCCTGATAGAGGAAGTATTAGGCCTTCCTAGACTATCTGACAGTGTAGGATAGTGATAGGATCTGATAGTGTAGGAAGCTCACAGTGGAACAAGTGAAGGGGTCTATGGACATGAAAGTGCACCAGACCGTAAACCTCTTCCATTTAGAGCGATAAGATCTTCTCGTTGAAGCCTTTCGTGAAGCCACCAGGACTCGGGATACCAACTCTGAAAGGTTAAAAGTTTTGAGTATTAACCTTTCAACATCAAGGCTGTCAGAGACAGAGCCTGGAGGTTGGGGTGACGCAGGTACCCTTCGTTCTGAGTGATTAGAAGGGGATCCCTTCCTCAGAGGAATGTGTCGGCGTACTGATAGGTCCTGGAGGATTGGAAACCACACCTGGCGTAGCCAGTGGGGAGCTATCAGAATTATTAATCCTTTGTCCTGCCAGAGCTTCACGAGATAAAGGAGACCACTGGCCCAGGAGAGGGCGAAGGCATCTCTTGGTTGCGAGTGGTGACTGCGAATGAGAGAGCAGAAGTTGTCTACTTTGTGGTTGTGGATCAACGCAAAGAGGTCTATGCGAGGGTAACCCCAACGTTGGAATATCGTGTTCGCTATTGCGGGGTTGAGAGACCACTCGTGCGGATGGAAAATGCGACTCAGATTGTCCGCCAAAAGATTGTCCACTCCCGGCAAGCAGGTTGCCCTGAGGTACATTGAGTGGGAAAGGGCCCATGCCCATATCTGTGCAGCTTCCTGACACAGGAGGTAGGAGCCCGTTCCCCCTTGTTTGTTGATGTACATCGCAACCTGGTTGTCTGTTTGAATCAAGATAGCTTTGTTTGATAGGCAATCCTGAAAGACCTTGAGGGCATATCTGATTGCCATTAGGAAATTTATCTGGCGTTTAGCTTCCTCTGGATACCAGATTACCTGAGTCTGCAGGTCGCCTACATGCGCACCCCACCCGAGGTTGGATGCGTCTGTTAAGATAATTTGAGGATCTGGAGCCTGAAATGGAAGGCCTTGAATGAGATTGGAGTGGTGCATCCACCAGGCTAGGGACAGACGGAGCTGTTTGGTAACCTGGATAATGCTGGACATTGGCTGACAAGCTTGAATCCACTGGAATTTTAGGGTTCACTGCATCACTCTCATGGCTAGGAGAGCCATCGGAGTTACATGCACAGAGGACGCCATGTGACCCAGCAGAATGAGGAAGTGACGAGCAGTTGAAGATACTCGAGTCTGTAGTTGATGCGCCAGAGATGCTATGGTGAAGGCGCGATCCTGGGGGAGGAAGGCTTTCGCCTATATAGTGTTTAGGTCGGCCCCTATAAAGGAGAGGGTTTGGGATAGAAATATCTTAGATTTGGGATAGTTGATTAGAAACCCTAAGGAGATCAGGGTGTTGATAGTGAGAGCAGGGAGGTTAGTGCACCCTGCTGAGTCGGAGCCCTTATCAACCAATCGTCGAGATGAGGGTAGACATGCACACCCTGATTCCTGAGGAAGGCTGCGACCACCACCAGGCACTTGGTGAATACTCGTGGAGCGGACGCTAGGCCGAATGGTAGTACACGGCACTGGAAATGACGATGGCCGACCAAGAATCGCAGGTACTTCCAATGAGATGGAGTAATTGAGATGTGTGTGTAAGCGTCTTTGAGATCTAGCGAACATAAGAACATAAGAAAATGTTGGGTTCCATATTAGGTGCTACAACCCAAGAAAGAGATCTAGGTGTCATAGTGGATAACACATTGAAATCGTCGGTGCAGTGTGCTACAACCCAATCTCCTCTTTGTAGAAGAGGAAGTAGAGAGCCCAAGGTTACCATTTTGAATTTTTCTCTCTGCAAAAATTTGTTTAGGGCGCGGAGGTCGAGTATAGGGCGTACGCCACCTGACTTTTTTTGGTATTAGAAAATACCAGGAATAAAACCCCTGCCCATGCTGGGAGAGGGACACTGGTTCTATTGCTCGGGATTTGAGGAGGGATGAGACTTCCTTCTCGAGCAAGGGAGAGTGGTCGGACATCCCCCACGTCAGCCGAGGTGGAGAGTCTGCTGGAACAGTCAGGAAATTTAGGTGGTAACCCTGAGTGACCTACTGCCCATACCCACTGGGCTGTGGTGACTGTATGCCAAGTGCTGTTGAAGTGGCAGAGCCAAATCCTTGCTAAATTAGCTAAGGATCTCCCTATTTTATTTCAGTGCTGAAAACAATCAACATTTATAATCCATAATTTTTTTTTCTCTTTGTTGAAGCATGGTATTGAGAGTCACTTGTGTAGCCATAAATCTATCCCTAGTTCCTCTACTCAGATTCCTATCATATTGCTGTTTTTCTTTGATCAGCTTCCTCTCCAACACTAATATAGCAGATGCCATTGCATTTTTCTTAGCTACCACATATGCAATGTCTCCTTTCAGCACCACCTTTGCAGTTTCCCAAAATAATACCAGAGAAGACTGGTGGTGTTGATTGTATAACCAAAATTCCAACTCTTTGTTAAATATTCCTAAAATTATGATGGCTCTACCAAATGACGGTATATAAAACTCAACAAATAAATAAATAAAATGCCAAATCGTTATATAAATATCAGGGAAAATACCAGTTGATACTGGCGTTTGCAAGATTAGACCTCTCTAAATCCACCCACACTGGTGCTTGATCTGAGATTATGAGAGGACCAATGTTGGAGATGAAAATTTTTGAAAAAGAGTCTCGATTTAAAAGCAAATCAATTCTAGATTGGATGTTATGTGCTCTAGATACATGAGTGTATTCCTTTTCCAAGGGGTGTAAGGATTGCCAAGTATTTACCAAATCCACATTTTTACATAAATATCCTATACCCATCCCTCTGGCTGCTGTAGGGGCAACAGCAGAAGATGATTGATCCAATAGTGTTCAAAACACAATTAAAATCCCCTCCAATCAGCATTGTTGGTGTAGGAAAGCAGCATCAGAGCCAGACTTATTTATTTATTTAAAAACGTTTATATACCGATGTTCATAGCAATATCACACCGGTTTACAGACAATAGGGGTAAATAATCATTTGAACCAAATGAGAAGAATAAAGTTACATTAAACAGGACATAAGCAAACTTGGGCTGTACGGGAAAAATAGTAAAGTGTTACAGTACATTAGAGCTAGGTTATTTTAACAAATAACAGTCTAGAGTACAGATAAATATAACAAATATCAGCCTAGAGAAAAAACAAGTAACTATAAAACATATGCAGTGGCTTGTGGGCATCAGGGTAGGGTGGGGAATTGTAGGGGAGTACTACGGCTGAGTTAGAAGGGTGATGGGAAATAGCAGCGTAGGAATACTTCAGGTATAGGCTTGTTCAAACAGCCAGGTCTTTAGTTTTTTTTTTTAATGTGGCAGTGCAGTGCTCCTGGCGGAGATCTGGAGGCATGGAGCTCCATAATGTTGGTCCCGCTAAGGATATAGCACGTTTTTTTGTGAAAATGAGTTGTGATAGATTGGATGTAGGAATGGCTAAGGATCCTTTGTAAGTGGTTCTGGTTGGTCTGTTGAATGTACGGTATTGTAGGGCATCCTTAAGCCATTGAACGTCATTATTGTGCAATGTTTTATGGATAATAGTGAGGCTCTTGTGAAGAATTCTAGATGAAATAGGGAGCCAATGGAGATCTTTGAGTATTTGGGGTGATGTGGTCGGCTCTGCGAGAGTTGGTTAGGACTCTTGCTGCTGCATTTTACAGCATTTGAAGGGGTTTGATTGATGATGCTGGAAGGCCTAAGAGAAGCGAGTTGCAGTAATCTATCTTTGTAAAGATGGTAGCTTGGAGGACTGTTCGGACATCAGTATGGTGTAGTAGTAGTTTTAGCTTCTTTAGAACCTGTAGTTTGTAGAAAACATCCTTGGTAATGTTGTTGATATGTTTTTGGAAATTGAGATGATTATCGAGGGTGAAACCTGACATGTTGAGAGAAGGAGGAGGGGTGTACCGAAGGAGGAGGATTAAGGCGAGCTGGGGAAATATAAAGGAGCTCTGTTTTTGCTGTATTTAAGGTCAGCTTTAGGTTGGTGAGGAGTGAATTAATAGAGGAGAGGCAATTGTTCCATGTTGTCAGGGCGCTGGGTACTGAGTCTGTGATAGGGATGAGAATCTGTACATCATCTGCATAGATGAAATGTGTAAGTCCAAGGTCAGCCAGGAGTTGGCAAAAGGGCAAGAGGTAGATGTTGAAAAGAGTAGGGGAGAGGGAGGAACCTTGTGGTACGCTGTGTGTTAGGTTAATGGGGTTCGATTCCTGGATACCAATTTTGACTTTATATTGACGGTTGTTTAAGAAAGATGCGAACCAGCTTAATGCTTATTCCTGTCAGTAAGGTGATCAATAAGAATATTGTGGCTGACAGTGTCGAACGCTGAAGAGATGTCTAGTAGGTCTAGGATATACGATTGGCCTTTATCCATACCCTTGAGAATGGTGTCAGTTAGGGATAACAAAAGTGTTTCAGAGTTGAAAATTTTTCTGAAGCAAAATTGGGAGGGATATAGGAGATTATGGTTCTCAAGGTGGTCTATGAGCTGTGAGTTGACAACTCTCTCCATGAGTTATAAAAAAATAAATGCTCATATTGATTTGGGGCATACACATTTTACAGCACAATTGGCTTCCAAACAAGATTCCTTCCACTATCAAATATCTCCCTTCCCTGTCAGATGTTATTTTATTATTCTGAAATGGTACAGTCTTTCTCACATGCTAATACTTAACACTGGAATGAGGCCGTGCCTCACAGCCTCCATCCAATACAAGATCAAGGACTATCGTGCGCCAATCACCCCCACCCTTATCATGATAATCAGAATTTTCAGTGCCCCAATGTTCCTCCACGCACGAACAAACAAGTTCAAATTACCCCCCACCACAGTGACCCCCGACCCCTTTTAAGACCTACAGGCCTCTTATGCTCCAATGTCCTCATGCCTCTTCCCTGCCAGATGTCCTCCCACCTATCTATTCTTATGACCAACATCACTGGGGATAGAAGAGAACACAAATCTTTCCGGCTTCACTTTCAAATGGCATCAGCAGACCTCTTGCACTACTTTGCTCCAAACACATTCTATGGCAAAATAGCATGGAAGATAAACTGGCACTATTTTGGAAGTTGGTGGTAGCAAGTGCAGGAAGGACATGATCTCTCCTGTCCCCAACAACCTTGGCTTTTATTGGAAGGGGGTAGGTGAGAGAGGGATACTTGATAGGGGGAGGTAGAAGATCCAAAAAGAACATAGGAGTACATAAGTCTTGTGGGGAAGGGGATGCACATAATGAACATTCAGGGAGACAATAGGCACTAAGGACTTGCTTCTTTGTGTGGATGTGCCCCCGCATGCATGCATGGGAGTAGAGGGGAGGTTCAAGGAGACAACAGGGACAGTGTGTTCTTGTTTCTTTATAGGGGGTAAGTGAGGGGACATAATGAAACATCAGGCACTGAGGCATTGTTTTTGTTTTTTGTGTAGGGTAGGGTAGGACATCAACCACTGTGTCTTTCTGTGGAGGGAGGGTCATCAGGAGCACTGTGGCCCTGATTGCATGCGGGGATTGATTCAATATGCAAGGTTTGTGGATCCTTGTTATTGTGGAGAGCTTTGCTCAACCTATAGGAAAGACCCTGTAGGTCCTCCCTGACAGCCGACGGGACTAAGCTGGATGGAGACTGGTCTGGAGCTTCAGCTATACCAGCTCTTCTCTCCTTAAGTTAGGCCCTCGGGTTCAAGGGGCCAGCAGGACTTAGGCATGAGTCTCCACAGGAGACTCATGCCTAAGTCCTGCTGGCCCCTTGCCATGACCAGGAAGTCCTGGTCATGGCTAGGAGTCGGAGGCAGGCAGCTAGTGAGAAAGCAGAATTGATTACCTGTAATAGGTGTTCTCCAAGGTCAGCAGAATGTTAGTCCTTACATATGGGTGACATCATTAGATGAAGCCCGATGTGGAAATTTTATGTCACAGTTTCAAGAAACTTTGACTAGGTACACTGAGCATGCCCTAAACCATGCGTCCATGAGGGGTCTCTCTTCAGTCTCATAACATAGAATTACGATAAAAAATTAAAACAAAAAACAGGAGAAACCCAAATCTGCAGGGTGGCCGGTGAGTTTCGTGAGGACTAACATCCTTCTGTCCTCAGAGAACACCTGTTACAGGTAAGCAACTCTGTTTTCTCAGAGGACAAGATGGTTGGTAGTCCTCACACACGGGTGAATCCCTAGCTACAGGCTGCTTCCCAACTCAAAGGAGACCACAGACACACAATCAGGTGCCAACGGGCAAAACAATACCAGGCAGTTGGTAACAGAGGGGGAGACAGCCTGAACCCAAACAGGCCCTAGGGTTGGGAGAGTAGGGTTCTACACCTCGAACAGGATCCAGAGGACAGACCGGCCAAACCTGTCACGTCGGCAATCCTTATCCAGACAGTAATATGATGTGAATGTGTGGAAATAACTCCACATCATAGCTTTGCCGATCTCCTCCATGTGAACTGTTCGCAAGTGGGCCACCAACACTGCCATGGATTTGACAGAGTGAGCTTTGACATGACCCCCAAGATGCAGTCCCGCCTGGGCATAACAGGAGATGCAATCTGAAGGCCAACTGGATATTTGGTTTGGCAACAGCAACTCTCCACCTATTCCTATCAATAGAAATAAAAAGTTGGGTGGACTGTCTATTAGAGATGTGAATCGTGTGATCGATCGTCTTAACGATCGATTTCGGCTGGGGGGGGAGGGAATCGGATCGTCGCGGTTTTGTTTTTGTAAATATGGTGCCATTTTGTGCAAAATGGCGCTGGCCGTACGGCAACACGATTCGACTGCAGGAGGTCGCTCCCGGACCCCCGCTGGACTTTTGGCAAGTCTTGTGGGGGTCAGGAGGCCCCCCAAGCTGGCCAAAAGTCCCTGGGGGTCCAGCGGGGGTCCGGGAGCGATCTCCTACGCTCCTGACGTCGGGGGACAAAAAACAAAATGGCGCCGGCGCTACCTTTGACCTGTCATATGACAGGGCAAAGGTAGCGCCGGCGCCATTTCTACAACGCACCGCAGGCCCGAGAGTAAAAGATCACACCGGGACCCCCGCTCTGGACCCCAGGTAATTTAAGGCATTTTGGGGGGGTTCGGGAGGGTGGGGGATTTATTTTAAAGGGTCGGGGTGGGTTTTAGGATTGTTTTAGTGTGCCGGTTTTTCCACCCTCCCCCTTCCCCTCCCCCTTCCCCCGATTTACGATTTTTGACGATAAATCGGGGGAATTCCTATTGTATCGCGCTTCTAACGATTTAAAATATATCGGACGATATTTTAAATTGTCAAAAAACGATTCACATCCCTACTGTCTATGGGCTTCAGTCCACTCCAGATTCCAGACTAAGGCTCACTTGCAGTCCAAACTGTGCAGTGCTCATTCGCCTTGGTGCGAATGGAGCCTGGGAAAGAAAATTGGCAGGACGATTGACTGATTAAGATGGAAATCTATCACCACCTTAGGCAGGTACTTAGGGGACTTATGAAACACCACTCTGTTATGAAAGAACTTAATATAAGGAGGATAAGACACTAAGGCCTGGTGCTCACTGACTCTGCACGCTGAAGTGACTGCCACCAAAAATATGACATTCCAGGTCAGGTATTTCAGGTCACAAGCGCGAAGAATATCAAAAAGAGCTTTTATCAGCTGAGCCAATATCACGTTGAGGTCCCAAGACACAGTGGGAGGCCTTAGGGGAGGATTCAATTGAAGCAGGCCCCGCATGAAGCGTACAATTATAGACTGTACAGAAATGGGCGTACCATTTATATCATGGTGGCTTGCACCAATCGCACTAAGATGAATCCTGACGGAATTGGTTTTTAAGCCAGCCTCTGAAAGGTGTAGAAGGTAGTCAAGCAGTTTTTGTGGGGGGCAGGAGAAGAGATCTAGGGCCTTCTGCTCACACCATACGGAAAACCTCCTCCACTTCAGTCCACAGGACTTTCTAATGGAAGGCTTTCTGGAAGCCACAAGGACCCGAGACACATCCTCAGAAAGTTCAAAAGGCTTCAGGATTAACCTCTCAATATCCAGGCTGTGAGCAATAGGGCCTGGAGGTTGAGATGCTGCAGCCTGCCCCGATCTTGCGTAATGAGATCTGGGGAAGTCACCAGGCTGATCGGTTTCCGGACGGACAACTTCCGCAGAAGTGGAAACCAGACCTGTCCTGGCCAATGAGGGGCTATGAGGATCATAATCCCTCTGTCCTCGTGAAACTTCAAGAGAATCTTCGCCACTAAAGGAATCTGAGGATAGGCATACAGAGACCCCTGCCCAAATGACGGGCAAAGGTGTCCAAGGCTGGTTTGCCATCTGACCTGGAGAGGGAGCAGAACTGAGGCACTTTCCAATTGCAGGGTGACATGAACAGATCTTTGCCTGGGCTCCCCCTGAGGCGGAAAATCCGATTCTATACCCCCTGGTCCAGGGACCATTTGTGGGGTTTGAAGGCTCGTCTCAGCCTGTCTGCCATCACATTCTCTGTTCTGGCCACGTACATGGCCCTAAGCATCATCCCATGGGCCAGGGCCCAGGACCCAGGACCAGATCTAGACCACTTTCTAACACAGGAGGTATGATCCTGTGACTTCCTGCTTGATGACATACTACATGGCTACTTGGTTGTTGGTCTAGATCAGGACAATTTTCTTGGACAGCTGATCTCTGAAAGCCCATAGTGAGTACCTGATCGACTGAAGCTCCAGGAAGTTGATTTGACAAGAACGTTCCCTGAGCAGACCACAGCCCCAGGGTGCCAAGCCCATCTATATGAGCTCCCCACCCAGGGTAGATGCATCCGTGGTTAGCACAATTTGAGTAGGGAGACTATGAAAGGAAACCCCCCATTCCAGATTGGACAGTACCCACCACCAGGACAAAGAGTCCCAGAAAGAAGGGGTGATTTGGATGCAATCCTGGAGGCTCTGAGTTGCCTGGTGCCACTGTGACCTCAGGGTCCATTGAGCACTGCACATGTGTAATTGTGCCAAGGGAGTGACATGAACTATCGCGGCCAAGTGATCCAACATCTTCAAAATGTGCCAGGCCGATACCTGCTGGCTCTGTTGCAATTCTGTCGCAATGGTTGCCAGACCAATGGCCCTCTGGCACGACAGAAAGGCCTTGGTTTGAGCCGTGTCTAGTAGGGATGCAATTAAGTCCAACTGAGGTGACGGACTGAGATGGGACTTTGAGTAGTTGATAATGAACCCTAGTGATTCTAACACCTGAATGGTCAAGAGTATGGACCGGATGGCCCCTGTCTCAGACGTGCTGTTGACCAGCCAATCATCCAGATATGGAAAACATGTACTCCCAGTCTGTAGAGGTGCACCGCCACCACAGCTAGGCAATTTGTGAAGACTCGTGAAGGGGACGTGAGCCCGACCAGCAACATCTGGTACTGGAAGTGCTGTTTTCCTACCACAAATCGGAGCTACTTCTTGTGACCAGGGAAGATCTCAATATGGGTGTATGCATCCTTTAGATTGAGGGAGAACAGCCAGTCCCATTTTGCAAGAGGGGGATCAAGGTGCCCAGGGAAACCATCTTGAAATTTTTTCTTAGAAACCTGTTCAAGGCCCTCAGGTCTAGGATGGGACGGAGTCCTCCTGTTCTCTTTAGAATCAGGAAGTACCTGGAGTAGAATCCCTGCCCTTTTTGCCCTGGTGGTACAGGCTCGACCACCCTGGCTGTTAAGAGGGAGGAGAGCTCCATTTGTAGCACCTCCTGATGTGCTACTGGCCCCTAACTGGAGGTTCCATCATCCCGGGTATGGGCAAGCTGGCTTATGGTCCCTATGGCCCGGTCAAAATCCTGCCCCCTTTTGACCAAAGAGCTAGCTGGGGCTTGGGAGCTCTCTGCTGCCTGGAATGGCCACAGGAGCTCCAATGGTGTATATGGGATCAAGGAGGCAGAAGACAGTACTTCCTCTGGTGAAATAAAGACTTCCTGGGCCCCTGCCTCAATGGCTTCTTGGATGAGAACAGGTCCAGAGTGCTGGTGGAGAGCTGTTGGAAGGTTTCAAGGTGCTCCCAGAGTTGACCATAGCATCCTTCACTCTATCTTCGAAGAGATTCTCTCCAGTGCATGGCATGTCAGCGAGTGGTTCCCGCACCTCTGGACTGAGATCTGAGGCCTGCAGCCATGCCATTCTGCTGGCACCTATTCCCGCTGCAGAGACCTTTAATGCTGTTTTGAAAACATCGTAGTTTGCACAGACCTTGTGTTTTCCACACTCCAAACCCTTGTGCACCAGCAACATGAGGGTGTCCTGCTGCTGTTGAGGCAGCATCTTGGCCACCTCCTGCACCTGCTTCTAGATGTCCCACGAGTACTGGCGCATGTACAGCTGGTAGGGAGCGATGCGAGCAATAAGCATGGCGCCTTGGAAAATCCTCCTCTCAAGAGCATTTAATACTCTATGGTCCTTCCCCGGGGATGCCGAGGAGTAGGTCCGACAGTGCTTGGCCCTCTTGAGGGTGGATTCAACCAACACTGAATTGGTGGGACAGCTGACGCTTATTGAATCCGGCAGCCTTTTGGACGAGGTAAACCTCATCTGCCTTCCTATTCTCAGGAGGCACAGTGGGAGGGTGTTCCCACATCCTCAGCAGCAACTCCGCAAAGATCTCATGTACCGGGACCACCATGATCTCCTTAGAAGGCTCCACAAACTGAATAACCTCATACATTTTGTGCCTGGCATCTTCTTCAGTCAAAAGCTGGAAAGGGATGGCCTCCACCTTCACCCTGATGAATCCTGCGAAGATCCAAGTTCTCAGGTGGGGACCTCCTTTGCTCCTCTGGAGGAGAATGGTCTGACGGGAGACCATCCAAAGCCTCAGAGTAGGATTCCATCTGATCATCCCCCATGGGTTTGTAGGGACCCTCATCCTCACTAGGGATGGAGCCCTAGGTGTTCAGCTGATGTCCAAAGGTACAGGCACTGTTGGAACTGGCGATGACCACCGTATTGGTAAGGGGAGGCTTTGGTGCCCCCACTGGGCACCGGTGCCATCCCAGGAACCGATGCCAGCTGGATCAGTAAAGCACCAATGAGCACAGTGAACTTCTCCAGAAGCAGTACGAGCATGGGTGGCATTGGCTCCAGTGCCGTGGGACCAAAGCCCAGCAGCGCCTGCTCCACCGCTAGCTGGACTTGTCACTCCAGCTCCTCCTCAAACGTTGCTGATGCCAAAACCGACAGAGGAAGGAGGGATGGCCAGATCTTCCTCAGACCAGCGAGGGGGATTGGCGACTGGCACCGGTACCATTGGAGATCGTCGCGGACCCTGGTTGTCTTTAAGCTTTTAGCTTCAGATTCCTCTTACTGGCTAAATGCCCTTTTACGCATTTATAAACCTGTAAGATGCTTAAGATCATCCCAATTGAATCTTTTAGAAATTCCATCTGTTCAACAAGCACACTTATATAGTACTCGGGAGACCTCCTTTTCCATTGCCGCACCTTCACAATGGAATCTCATTCCATTTGAACTTAGGTCTTTGGGTGATGTGAAAAAATTTAGACAGTAATTGAAAGAGTATTTACTCCGACGTGCATACAATATATTTTAGAGTGGTGTTAGCAGAATAAATCCTCTCAAAGATGTGAGGATAATGATATATATTTTGAGTGACTGATTATTCATTCCATTTATATGATATTGAGCATTATTGTTTCTGTGAAACATATGAAAATTGTGTGTTATTGTACAAGTCAATTTCATGTTTTTATTATGTATGTTGATAATGTAAATCGCCTATGCCTCCTTGTGGTAGGCGATTAATACATTTTAATAAATGAAAAATGAAATGAAATGGGCATCGATGGAGGTTTGGCACTCCTCGCTAGGGATCGCTTCAGGTGCATCACAGCAAATGCCAGTGGGTCCCCGTGCCTGGCACCATGCAGTGATTGTGATTATCGCCAATGCTTCTTGATCTTCCCATGATGCTCGGCCCGATCTTACCCCGGTGCTGAGCTCAAAGACTATGAACCCAACGTTTTCAGCCCAAAGGAGATTGACAACTGTCGGTCTCCGGTGCCCCTATCAACCTGCAACCTCAAAGGAACCACCGGTCCCCACCGATGTCGATGGCGTGGTGTCCATCAGTGCAGCTCCAAGATCCTCCAATACCAATGCTGCCAATGCCAATGGCTCAGACTTCTTCAACCTGAAGAGGGTATCTATTTTGTCGAGTCAAAGTGTATGCCCTTTGAGAGTCATCTGGACACACAAGCACAATCCTGGACATCATGTGATGCACCCAGGCAGAGAATACAAACCTCATGAGGATTGGTGATCAACATGGTCCTCGAGCACTGGATGCATCAGCAGAAGCCAGACGTAGCCATGACAGGATAAAACAAACAGGAAAAATTACAGAACGAGGGTTGGGACGTCAATGGAGAACGGGCAGCGAGGCACCACCACCACCACGGGAGTAAATGACAGTGAAAGGAAACTTATCCAAATGCCGAAAACCCTGACTGGGGACACTACTGAGAGGGACCCGGCAACAGATTTTCGAAGAGAGACAGCAAAAAAACACAAAAAAAAATGTTCCACGAGGCAAAAAGCCAAAGTTTTAGAGCTCAAACCAACTGTGATGCTGACAGCTCTGTGGAAAAAAAGAGACTGAAGAGAGACCCCATGTGGACATGAGGTTTAGGGAAAACTGGGCATGCTCAGTATGCCTAGTCAAAGTTTCTAGAAACTTTTGAATTAAGTTTTCTGTATTGGGCTCCATCTGATGATATCCCCCATGCTAACTGGGCCTTCAACTTTGGATCTGTTAGCATGGAGAATTTTGCAATACAGTTAACATGCATACTATTACTAATTTTCCTTGCTTGATACAATGGTAGCACAAAAATATTTAGTGCATCACCTGTTACAAGTCATTTAGTGTACACACACATTTTTAGTGCAAGTTTTACTTTATAGACGCCTAGGTGTGTGTGTATATGTGTATGGGAATGAGGATTAGGGGGTAAAGGTGTGAATTAGAAATGCTCAATCTAATCAAAGTAAGAGTATTGTCATAGATAGTCTACAGAGACTCAGCAAAAATATGCAAAGTAGCCAGGTGGATTCCCCATCCCTTTTCAACTAACTTTTGACCAGAATGATTATGCAAATAAATACACGTTTCAAAATGTGTATTAGATTTAAAGGGGGGGGGGGGCAGAATGAATGTCACCACTGTACTTTATCAGCTACAAAATAATTCAACAAATAACTAAATACACAAAATTAAATCCTAAAAACTTCTAAAACTACAATAATAGGAGTGAAAATCATATTATAGTATTACAATATTTCAAGCACTAGTCAGAAAATAATATTGCATAGAATATCTTGATGAGGTCCTTCTGAATGTAAACTGTGCTGGCTAGCATTTTGCATTGTCTGATGAATATAAATGAATGCTTAAAATGGACTTTCGTGAACTTGGATGGTGGAGAAGATGCGCTCAAACAAGTTGTTTTTCACTGTGATCAAAAGGTACCTGGCTTCATCTAGGTGACCTTCTCATTGATAGAACACTCAGCCACACATTCAGCTAAGCAGCAGCATCCCAGACATAGGGGAACACCTGGACAGAGCAGGTGCCCTTCATCTGTGGCAGAGAGACAAGAAAGCCTATTATCTTTGGATGAGAAACTCCCCATATCTCGAGCACAGCAGTAACTTTTGTGGAGACACAGGGTACCTCACCCTTAGGGCCAGCCTTGCCCATAGTAGCCCACCAAGTAATTCAGTTCAATGGTCACATCCCCCTCCACCAGTCAGTCTCTAGCAGAACCCATCCCAAGCCAGATGGTCTCCAGCTTTCCCCCCCTACAACCCAGCTAGTCAGCCTCCTGTTCCCCCATCTCCCTAGTCAATTTCCAGCTGCCCTTCAACCCACTCTATCCCTCTCCCAACCACCCACCCATCAAGTTACTTCCCCCAGCTGCTGCCCAGCCAGCTACCTTCCCATCTATTCTCACCCCCTAGTCAGTCTCTAGCCACCTGCCACCTCCAGGCAGTCTCTACAAGTCTGTCAATCCAACAACACTCCCAGCCAGCATTGCAATCTCAACTTCTGACCCTCATTGTGGCACCATCCCCAGAGCAACTGTTGCTTTCCAGTACCATGCGACCCTCAGCAAATTTGAGCCATGTGGTTTCCAATCTCCTGTGCTGTTCTCAGGAAAATAGCATGCAGGTTTGGGTAGTGTATAGTTGACGCTCACTGAGAACTGCACAGTAATATAAGGAAACAGCTGATCTGTGGGCAGCACCAGCAGGAAGTAATGCGATCCAGACTACTGGCAAACAGAATCCGGGCATTGGACCCCATCTGCCAATGCCTAGTGACCCCCCCCCCACTGCTTTATGCAGAAATGAAATAAGCTTCCTGTGATCATCTACAGTCTCTTAGTTCAAGAAAAATCATGAGCCTTGATCAGAAATGCACATACCATCCATAATCCAGATATCTGCTTTGGGGAAGGGTTTATTAGATTGCAATTTGAGATGGAATTAAAATTCACCCCTAAACAGGGGTGGAAACAGGGAGGAAAATAGAAAAGTCTCAATACAATCTCAGGTTTTGATATTTTTCCCATTTTATTTTTATTCTTTTTATTCTGATTTTGAGTTGTGATTCAACAAACCCCATCTCAAGTAAAGTATTCAAGTCATAGGCAGGCTTTGTGATTAAAAGTTAAAATTTTCTGGCCCGTCTCAGCACTCAATAACTCAAATTTCTCAAAATGTTACAAAAGAAGAAAATCTGATTTTTCATTAATACCTCACCGCTTTTTTAATTTGATTTTTATATTCCGCTTTTCAGGCACTTTCAAAGCGGATTACATTCAGGTACTGTAGGTATTTCCCTATCTCAAAAGGGCTTGCAATCTATGGGCTAGATTTTAAAAGCCCTGCGCGCGTAAATCCTCCCGGATTTACGCACGCAGGGCACTCGCGCGCCGGCGCAACTATTTTGCATGGGCCGCCGGCACGCGCAAAGCCATGGGACGCGTGCAAGTCCCGGGGCTTCGTAAAAGGGGCGGGAGGGGGCGTGTCCGGAAGCATGTCCGGGGTCGGGGGCGGTCCGCGGCGGGCCCGGGGGAATGGCGATGGTTCGGGAGCGGGCTGGGAGGGTGGTCCCGAGTCCCCCGGCACTGTGGCCTGTGCTGGGGAATGCGAGGCGGCGCACGCAAGTTACGCCTGCTTCAAACAGGCGTAACTTGCCCAACAAAGGTAGGGGGGGGGATTTAGGTAGGGCCGGGGGTGGGTTAGGTAGGGGAAGGGAGGGGAAGGTGGGGGGACGTGGAAGGAAAGTTTCTTCTGAGGCCGCTCCGAAATGAGGCAGGCTGCGCGGCTCGGCGCGCGCAGGCTGCCGATTTTGCGCAGCCTTGCGCGCGCCGACCCCGGATTTTATAAGATACGCTCTATGTATCTTTGTATTTAAAGGGCCTATGTATTATCAGCATGGGTTTCTTCTATAATTATCCACTGCTTCTGGAGTTTTGGATGTTTTGGGGTTTTTGTTGGGTTTTTTTTTTTTGCACTCACAAGACTATTATGATCTCATATTGCAATTAATTTAATGGAGTCCTGGATTTTGGGTGGGCCATATTATTTCACAGATATGGGCATCTAATATATATTGTTGGACCTGTGCTGGATGGGTTAATATACACTTATTTTCATTTTCGGGTGAGGGCGAAGGAAAATTTTCAATAGTCTCTTGTTGCTTGCAATTTACATGGTCACTGTTTTAGCCTGCTACAGCCAGTTTTCAAAGGAAACCCACCCGTGTTGCTTCTCTTTGGGAATCAGCAGCCGCAAAGTGCATGCACTGAAAGTGCTCATGTACTTTCCCCACTTTTGTTTGGGCAACCGAAAGGGGAGGGAAGGAGGAAGGAAGGAATTTTCCATATACTTTTGAAAATGGCAAGCATGCAGACTGTTCTACTCCCCAAGTCCCTCCCCCCAACCCCCCCCCCCCCCCTGCCTTTTTTAGCCTGTGCATGCTGTGCAAGTCCATGGGGACTTTCTGCTGCTTTAGGAAGGTACATTTTCAGCCAGGCTAATTACCCAGGAAAATGAATGATAATTGGTCATCCCTGTCTGCAGTACTATAGTATACCTAATAAATTCTGCAGAAATGCATGCTAGTACAGCAAACACCCAGTGAAATTAGTAGCTGGTGAACCATACAGAAGTTACCGTATTTTTCGCTCCATAAGACGCACCTAGGATTCAGAGCAGGAAAATTAAAACAAAATAATAATAATGGTGTTCTAAACCGGTTCTGTACCTGGGCGTCTGATGGAGCAAATTAGGGGAGGGCATAACATTTTTTTTGGTCCCCATTTCATTTTCGTGTCTGGGGAGGGCCATTTCTGCCCACTCCCCGGATCAGAAAACATTTATGGTTCTCTTTGTTGGGAAACAAAACAAAACAAAAAACTTGGACCGGTGCTTTTCAATATATATATAAATGATCTGGAAAGGAATACGAGTGAGGTTATCAAATTTGTGGCCAATACAAAATTATTCAGAGTAGTTAAATCACAAGAATGCGCTGGCCATCCATTGCTCCTACCATGTGACAGGGGCCGACCAATGGCACCGGTAGCCCCTGTCACATAGTAAGAGCAAAGGCTATCGGCGTCATTTTGAATACTGGCAGCCGACAGCCCGAGTGCAGGAGATCACTCCAGCAGCCCCGCTGGAACACCATGGACTTTTGGCAAGTCTTGGGGGGGAGGGGTCAGGAGGATGGGGAGTTGTAGTTAATTAACTTTAAAGGGTTGGGATGGGGTTGTTTTAGGTTTTTTTTTATATTCGCTCAATAAGACGCACAGACATTTTCCCCCCACTTTTGGGGGGAAAAAAAGTGCGTCTTATAGAGCGAAAAATACAGTATTTTAGAATAAACGCCAAATGTTAGCTGTTGTATATGTATACTCCTAGGGGAATTCTGCGCAAAAAAATTTGTCTTTAAGTAATTACATTTTAAATTATTATAGAAACAAAGTTATTACTTATAGTTGCAGAATTTTAAATATTTGAGCAGAATTCCCCTAGAAATTCACTGTAAGAGTGTCCCTTCCACTCACTCTCCCTACTCCCCTGGCCACTTTGCCCTCTCAGGCCCCAACTCCTCCACCTGCCAGTATCTCTCCCCTTCACCTCTAGGCTCAACCCCTTCCACTCTATTGCCAGTCCCAGACTTTGACCCTGTTCTCAGTACTGCCCCTTACACAGGCTCCCTCTGTCCCTCCCTCTCTCACACACATGTTCCCTCTCTCTAATATACATACACACACCATCATGGTTAAAGGGTGAGGTGAAAGAGGCTATTTTAGCCAAAAAAAATCCTTCAAAAATTAGAAGAAGGAGCCATCTGAAAAAATAGGATAAAACATAAGCATTGTCAAGTTAAGTTAAACATTGATGAGAAAGGTAAAGAGAGAATTTGAAATGAAGTTGGCCATAGAGGCAAAAACTCATAATAAAAACTTTTAAAAATATATCAGAAGCAAGAAACTCGTGAGGGAGTCGGTTGGACCATTAGATGACCAAGGGTTTAAAGGGGCTCTTAGGGAAGATGAGACCATTGCAGAAAGACTAAATGAATTCTTTGCTTCCTTGTTTACTAATGAGGATGTTGGGGAGATACCAGTTCCGGAGATGGTTTTCAAGGGTGATAAGTCAAATGAACTGAACCAAATCACTGTGAACCGGGAAGATGTAGTAGGCCAGATTGACAAACTAAAGGTCAGCATATCACCTGGACCGGATGGTATGCATCCTAGGGTACTGAAGGAACTCAAAAATAAAATTTCTGATCTATTAGTTAAAATTTGTAACCTATCATTAAAATCATCCATTGTACCTGAAGACTGGAGGGTGGCCAATGTAACCCCAATATTTAAAAAGGGATCCAGGGGCGATCCGGGTAACTATAGACCAGTGAGCCTGACTTCAGTGCTGGGAAATATAGTGGAAACTATTCTAAATATCAAAATCATAGAGCATATAGAAAGATATGGGTTAATGGAACACAATCAACATGGATTTACCCAAGGGAAATCTTGCCTAACAAATCTGCTTCATTTTTTTGAAGGGGTTAATAAGCATGTGGATAAAGGTGAACAGGTAGATGTAGTGTATTTGGATTTTCAGAAGAAATATGACAAAGTCCCTCATGAGATGCTTCTAAGAAAACTAAAAAGTCATGGGATAGGAGGCGATGTCCTTTAATGGATTACAAACTGGTTAAAAGACAGGAAACAGAGAGTAGGATTAAATGATCAATTTTCTCAGTGGAAAAGGGTAAACAGTGGAGTGCCTCAGGGATCTGTACTTGGACCGGTGCTTTTCAATATATATATAAATGATCTGGAAAGGAATACGATGAGTGAAGTTATCAAATTTGTGGATGATACAAAATTATTCAGAGTAGTTAAATCACAAGCAGATTGTGATACATTACAGGAGGATCTTGCAAGACTGGAAGACTGGGCATCCAAATGGCAGATGAAATTTAATGTGGACAGGTGCAAGGTGTTGCATATAGTGAAAAATAACTCTTGCTGTAGTCACACAATGTTAGGTTCCATATTAGGAACTTCCACCCAGGAAAAAGATCTAGGCATCATAGTGGATAATACTTTAAAATCGTCAGCTCAGTGTGCTGCAGCAGTCAAAAAAGCAAACAGAATGTTAGGAATTATTAGGAAGGGACTGGTTAATAAAGTGGAAAATGTCATAATGCCTCTGTATCGCTCCATGGTGAGACCACACCTTGAATAATTTGTACGATTCTGGTCGCCGCATCTAAAAAAAGATATAGTTGCAATGGAGAAGGTTCAGAGAAGGGCAATCAAAATGATAAAGGGGATGGAACAGCTCCCCTATGAGGAAAGGCTGAAGAGGTTAGGGCTGTTCAGCTTGGAGAAGAGACGGCTGAGGGGGGATATCATAGAGGTCTTTGAGATCATGAGAGGTCTTGAATGAGTAGATATGAATCTGTTATTTACACTTTCGAATAATAGAAGGACTAGGGGGCATTCCATGAAGTTAGCAAGTAGCACATTTAAGACTAATCAGAGAAAATTATTTTCACTCAATGCACAATTAAACTCTGCAATTTGTTGGCAGAGGATGTGGTTAGTGTAGTTAGTGTAGCTGGGTTCAAAAAAGGTTTGGATAAGTTCTTGGAGAAGTCCATTAATTGCTATTAATCAAGTTTACTTAGGGAATAGCCACTGCTATTAATTGCATCAGTAGCATGGGATCTTCTTAGTGTTTGGGTAATTGCCAGGTTCTTGTGGCCTGGTTTGGCTTCTGTTGAAAACAGGATGCTGGGCTTGATGGACTCTTGGTCTGACCCAGCATGGCAATTTCTTATGTTCTTATGCAACTTTCCCATCTGTCTGTTCCAACATTAAGTGTTAATATTCTCAACGTACTCTCCAATCTTGCCAATATTTTTGAACTGTTGTAAAATTGGTGATGATCGATTTTTAGCCTTTTGCACCACAGAATGCTGTTTGTTTGGGACAGCCCATTTGCTGATTTGCATATTATTAGTTTGATTTTCATGTATATTTTCTACCTAGTGTTTTGCTCGGACTGTGAAAAACTGCTCTTGCCCAACTCAGCTTGGAATTTGACATTTTTCCTTATGATCGTTTCACGGCCAAAGTACACAAACACTGATCTTTGGTCATAGCATGAATGTTTCTCTCTCAAAACCACATACAGAAATGGTGAGCATGAAAATTATTCAAACCATGAATAAAGGAAGTTTAGCACATTCAAGGTCTTATGGCTAGTATATAATCCATATTTCAAGAGTCCTACCACCTAGGCTTAAATGATTACTTCTCCACATCAAAAGAATATTGTTTGTAATGTAACTTACTGTCATCTACTGTAGATTATTCAACAATGCAAACTTTGGGAAATATATGGTGCATCCTTACTACATATTACCTGCTGTAAGACTATTAACCAGCCTAGGTTTTTAGATAGAGCGGGATAGAAATCTTTAAAATAAGAACAAAACTTCACTCAACCAATTAATGAACATTGAAAGAACCAACCATATTTCTTGCAAATCTATAGTATTGTTTGTAGTTTTGATATTTAGATTTTTCATGTCTTCTCTAGTTTATTTTTAATTTATTTATTTAGACTATCCTATTTTAGTCTTGAATTTGTTCAGTTTTTAATATTTTCATAATTTCAATGTGATGTTAGCTATTATGGAGGGATATGCAAATGAAATTCAGTCTTTATAGATCAAAACCCCCTAAAAACAGCACCATTGAAAACAGCAAAATATGCTTGAAACAAATGCACAAATCCCAGCACAAACACCCAATAAATGCAACGAGATTAAATCACCAACATCCTCTGCAGACTGGTAGGGTTATTTTGCTGGGGATTTGTGTGCAATATGTGCTCATTGGCTGTCTCATTTTATAATCCCACATCTTTTCATGCTAATCCTGCCTCTTTTGTTAACTTCCCCTTCATTTGTTTAAGATAAAAGGCCAGTTCAGTTTGCTTTGCAGGTGTAAAGACCAAGTTTTTTTTTCACCTCACTAAAATTTTGGAATGGTACTTTTGGATTGGATTTACTAAAGAAATTAAGAATATTTCTTGGAATATTCTCCCAAAGCAGGCAATGGTTGATGCTGCCGAAATGTTGATGTCAGGTATTGCTATGATGTTTTTGGAACATTAGGGAATCACTGCACAGCTTTTCATTGAAAAGTGGGAACTATTGCACTGTGTCACTTTTCAATGAAGGGGACTTTCAATTGCCAGAGGATGTTGATTATTTAATCAAATTGGACTTAACGGGTCAGTGTATTCGTTTCAAGCATATTTTGCTTTTTTCAATGGTGACATTTTATATATTTTTACATAATTTTTTTTTTACGTGGACACTACTAGCTGCAATAAAAATGAAAAAAAGGTTTCATATCTTTCAAAGTGAATGATTATAATTCAAGTGCAGATGAACTGCTATTATACAGGGCACAGTTGTACCATATTTAAGACTTATCTGAGTCACCCACTCTTAATTGTTTTTATGATTTTGTCAACATGGGATCAGGTTGCACATTACATTTTTTCAATGTATTCTTACATATATCTGTAAGAACTGAAATTTGGTTTAGCTGTTGATAATAGATGACAGCAGATAAGAAACTTTTGGACTACCCTGTCTGTTCACGTTCCTTGTCTAAATGTATCAGAGCCTTAATGCAATTTCATGGTGGTTGATCTTGCCTCCTTCTTCTTGGAAGCCTGATGTAACCATATTACTACTTGGTTTATGTTGGCATTCTATTTCCCCTTTTTGGTAGTAGTGAGTTCTAATGTGATTGAACACTATGGATCAACCCCCATCCCAATTTCTTCTACCTGCTAATCGCTTACCACTGCTGGAAGTCAGTAATTTTGGAATTCTAGTTATGGTACATCGCATTAGTGAGCTAGCCTTGAACAATCACGACCTTTTTCATACCAGTGCTGTTGATACAGCCGACTATAATAATTTCCCTTTCAAGAGTTAGTGCAGGAACCCACTATTCCCTTAGAGACAGAAAGCTTTTAAGAAGTCTATGACTACTAGTTGACTGAGGCTGTATGAGAGAAGACAGCATCATAGGATACTGGATTTAATGCTGTATTCCTAAACTAATAGAGGACAGCTATTGTTTTGTGATGTTGTCTAAGAGTCTGATGATATAAGATGCAAAAAGAAAACAAACTGAACTTGGTCTTCCGTTTTCACTACAGCAAACAAGTGCGTAAAAAAGTGATTTTAAGCGCTAAACCGAACAGCTATGAGCTGGAAGCAGCAAAGAAGTAACACACAAACATCCTAAAAGTCTCATTTATGACAGGAGGAACATTCATTCACATAGGTACAAGTCACATAGCTACAAGCCAGTGATTTGGTGAATGAAAACACATATTTGAAGGAATAATTAATTATGCAATACAAAAATATTGGACACAGCTAAAGTAAACAGATAAATAAGGGACTTTGATGTTTAGAACACAGATAAACACGAGCCCCCTTGCATATTTTTAGTACTAAGCTGGCAACTGCAAAATTTTTTTGTCTTTCTCAAACTCTCCCCCACTACCTGAAAGAGCAGTGAGAAAAAAGTTTTAGAACTAATTCAGTCAAAATAAAATTGAAACAAAATTTCCAGTACTCTTAAAAATAGACAAATAGTGCCTAGGTAAACAAAAATATACCAGGATAAATACCAAATGGAATACAGGCACCCATAATTACCATTTATGCATACAGAGTGACTCATGCACACACTAAAGGCCTCTCTTCCTTGAAGGAACATACGAGCCCAAAATAACATTCACCATTAGAGGCACAGTCCAGTGATATACTTTTCCATGTCTCTCTCTCTTTCAGGAATGGCAAATATTCTGGAAGATGAGTTTACAATTTTACGGTTTTTGAAGGGAACTACTGCATGACTCTTGTTTTCAATCCTTTGGGACCTTGTACTCTGAGTCATTCCTGGCTGCAAAAGAGGAAAATCTTTGACCATCCCCACTTCCCCTTGCACACCTTCTTCTATACACAGTATCTCAAAAAAAGTTCTGGGAGTACAACTTTTTCCATAGCAACCAAATACTTTACATATAAAATAAACATCTATCTGACAATACTCCTTTGACTTGTCTTGTAAAGTCCAATCCTTTAATTCAAGTAATACAGTTAACAATGGCAGATACAGACCAAAATGGTTTATCCATTCTGATCAGCAAGGTGTTTAGGGTTGTAACTGTCACTCTGTGCAGGTTACCTCCATGTCTACTGTTTAGGTGTTAAATATCCTCTCTTTGGGGGAACAACAAGTACTCAAAGTCTATCTTAGTTCAGGGAAACAAATGAAATATATCGGGGGACTACTGGGTATTAGAGATGTGCATTCGTTTATCGCGAATTAGGCAATTTCAATGACATTGCCTAATTCGTCGTGGTTCGGGGGACACGAACCATGAAATGGATTTTCCCCTAACTTCGGGGAAAATTCGTTTTTTGGGTTTGTGCAGGGGGGAGGGGCACATTTATTTAAAAAAAACAAAACAAAAAACCACCACAACCCTTCGCATTTACTGTATTTCAACCCCCCCCCCCCATCCCGATCCCTCCCCAAGACTTACTAAAAGTCCTGGTGGTCCGGCGGGGTCCCGCGAGCGATCTCTCCCTCCAGGCTGTCGGGCCTGCTACGAATCAAAATGGCGCCAATGGCCCTTTGCCCTTATAAAGTCACAGGGGCTACCGGTGTCATTGGTCAGCCCCTGTCACATGGTAGGAGCAATGGCACAGACGGCCCGGAGGGAGAGATCGCTCGCAGGACCCCGCTGGACCACCAGGGCTTTTATTAAGTCTTGGGGAGGGATCGGGATGGTGGGGGGAGGGGTTGTAATACAGTAAATGTGAAGGGTTGGGGTGGGGTTTTTTTCTGATTTGGATTTTTTTTTTTTAATTCGTTTTTCTGGTTTCGGGTTCCAGCTTCCTTTTCACCGAAAAACGATCAGTGGGAAAACTCGTTTTCCCATGAAGCACCCGAACTGAAACCCGACCCGAGCCAGAAAAACGAAGCTCATCTCTACTGGGTATAGGTCACTTTGGGCTAAGTTCATGCTAAATCTTCTAAAGAGAAAAAAGTAGGTGAAATTAAATCAGATGATCAGGATACACTTAGCAAATATTTGTCACAAGCTGAAAAGGATATGTAGGTCATACAAGATGAGGCATCACCATGAATGCTTCATTAATGCCCTCCACTTTGCCCACATCCATTCCTACAAAAGGGCATGGTCTTCTTGATTTTTGTGCTGGTCATAAAGAAGAATAGGTAATACAAAGAACTAAATAAAGATAAGGCTTATTTCTGTTTTTTTGTTTTTTTTTTACTTGTACACACATGTGAGCTGTCAGAAAACTAACGATCAATATAATCTAAAGTCAGTAAAATGATTGAAGTACCTTTTTCCAACAAATACAAATTACTTTGTTGTGTTTTCCATTAGTGAATGCTATAGAACAGGAATGTATGCACGGTTGTCAATGTACTTACATGAGATAGAGTATCAAGGCCCATTCCACTGAGAATAATAGGTAGGCAGGGATATACCGTGGAGAGGTTGGGTGGTCCGGAACTGCTGTCTTCTGCCTGAATCATCTACTATTCCCTGTGGGTTGAGCCCTTGGGTACAGGCGGCTGCCAGGATTTACCAGACAGAAAAGGACCTGAAGACCTAGATTGGAGCAGGATCCAGGATTGTAGCAGAGAGCCAGAACCAGATCAGGAACCAGGAGACTATCTTAGCAGTAAGAATCTGTAATTATAGGATCATGGCTAAGCAACAGGATGTCATGGAGTGAACTCTGTGTGGACTGTTGGACCAGCAAAGATGTGTCAGGCAAGAGCTCCTCATATACAGCCTTCTAATTGGGACACACCTAATACTGGTCCAATAGGAAGCCTCTGAAAGCAGGTCTCCCTAACTTTACTTCACTTAATTTTCTGCAGAGTTCTTGATAATTCAGAGTCCCTGTGGCTTCACAGCAAGATCCCCTGGCCTTGATCCCCCAAAGCCTATGACATAGGGTAGCTGCCATGCAGAAGAACCCTTGAATTAGGGTCTCCCTCTCACTAGATTGCTTGTGGCTGGTGATGTTGTGAAGGCAGTATTCACAGCCCTTGAGGGAGAAGTCCCATTCATGTACAATGACAACACCTAGTAGCTTGAGTTATGACCCATGACTGCAAGGTTCTGTAGTGAGCAATGGTGCTTGGTGCCCAGCTGTAGACTTTTAAAGCAATGCCTGGGATAATTGAGCTGGGAGGGCCAAAAGAAAATAAAGCAAAGGTAACAGAATGCAAAGGAGAGAATTAGGGGGGAAAATGCCCTGGCAACTGTAAATGAAAACTCATGGCACTGTTCCTATTTTATTTTGTATTTTAGGATTTTTGTACTTTGATATGTAGATTTTACAAATACTTGGTTGTACGCAGCCTTGAACATTTATAGTGATAAGGCAAGTTATAAATCCTTAAATAAATAGCCTGACAAAGGCTCGTCTTATCAAGCTCTAAGTCTAAAAGGAGTGGAGGAAATTTCAGAACAATAAAAAAAAGGCAATGTGATGACTGAGGTGTGTCAGTAACATTTGGCTTCTTGCCCTTACTGTCTGGTGACATTATGGTTTGAATATGCTTAGTGGGTTTCTTCCATTTTATTCCACATGTTGATGACATGTAGAATGAAACTACTTACTTGTAGAATGAAACTACTTACTAGGGAAGAGAGAAACAGCTCATTCATATTGTAATGAAGCAGAAAATATACTACACAATACAGAGTGGAGGCCAAATGCATTTTGGCTGCAATTTTTCTAACCACCAAATTTGGGTGACTCAAAATATATGGACTTCCAAATTCCAGTTATCAAGTTATCACAAGTAAGCCTCTTTTCAAGTTAACAGTAAAAGGAAAATGAGCTGATTACCTAAACTAGATATCTGGAAACTTATCATGCAGAAGACAATTTCTAAAGCAATTTATATGACTGAAGAGAGTTTTGCCCATGTTAATTGACTGTCTAAACATTTTTTTCTGTCAGTATGACAAAGTCTGCATCATAATGCATGTACTTTTAGGCAGATTGAAAGGCAGCACAATTGGGGAGTAAGTTTAGGTCAGGAGAGTTAAAGAAGACATGTAGATTGCATTTTCAAATATTCAGGTGGACGTTTTTAACAAAACTCCACCCGCAGCAAAAAAAAAAGCAGGTGCAAGTAAGCACAGCTCTTGACCCTGCAGCAAATTTCCAAGCCAAAGCTTCATACTTTCACTTTGAAAACTGTGGTTAAGCCCATGAATAAAAAGTATGGGCGTCCTCATTCCAAGTTTGAAAATTGCTTCCCCACTCTTGATTTATAGTCATTTTGGATATCCTGAAATCCAGACATGACTGTGGCCCTTAATAGCCGTAGAGGTTTATGCTTTTAAAGACAAGCAGAAGCATGGCTTTGTAGAAATTTAAACAGCATATTTGTGCACGTAAATTGTAGAAATTACTTACCTGATAATTTTGTTTTCCTTAGTGAAGACAGATGAACTCAGGACCACTGGGTTATGCTCCCCTGCCAGCAGATGGAGACGAAGCATGCTGACATCACAGTATATATACTCCTGCAGTGACCTCAGCCTGCCAGTATTCTCTTCAAAAGCAACTGTGGGCAGACTAGCAAAAAACTTGATTAAAAACAGGTAACCGTAACTGTACTCAACCAATAAAGAAACACTGAACTCATGCAAGAATCTAGGTACCCCAATCTGGGATGAACACTTGCCAATAATCCCTTGGGACCTGGAGTCCAACAGGATGACTACTGACACACTCATGTGGCAGCTGAGGGTGGGAAGCTGAGTCCATCTGTCTACACTAAGGAAAGCAAAATTGTCAAGTAAGTAATTTCTCCATTTCCTAACATGAAGACAGATGGACTCAGGACCAGTGGGATGTACCAAAGCTACTCCCAAACAGGGTGGGCGGCTACCTACGATCCAGTGAACATCGCATGTGCAAAGGCTGTGTCCTAGCAGGCCTGCACATCTAGATGATAAAACCTGGAAAAAGTATGTAAGGAGGACCACGTCGCAACTCAGCAGATATTAACGGGAGACAACAATCTAATCTACGCCCATGACACTGCCTGAGCCCTAATGGAATGAGCCCGAACCTGCGTAGGCAACAGCTTTTCAGCATCCACATATGCAGCCGTGACCACCTCCTTAATCCAGTTAGCTATTGTAGTCCACAAAGCTAGAGCGCACTGCTTACTTCCACCATGGAGGACAAACTGGCGATCTGTCTTCTGGAGAGATTCAAATACACAAAAACATCCAGATACCGCATGACAAGTCTCTTGACATCAAAGGGGCACAGGAGGCGATACTCCTCCGCATCCCTGGTCTTATCCAGGGATGGCAAGGAAATGGACTGATTCAAATGAAATTCTGAGTCCACTTTGGGCAAGAAGGATGGAACAGTATGCAACTGTAACGCCCCTGGATTCACCTGAAGGCAAGATAAGGCCTGCAGTTTGGAAATTCGATGCGCAGAACATATAGCCACCAGGAACACTGTCTTCAAGGTCAATAACCGCAAGGAAAGGTTTTGCATTGGTCAGAACTTAGGGCCCACCAAGATAACTTCCTTTAGCCCTCATTCCATGACCACTTGCTTCAGATTGTCCTTTCCATTGAAAGAGGCTCACCTCTCGTGCACTGATACTTTGTAGATATTTAAATGTTTGTATCATATCTCCACTATCTTACTTTTCCTTTAGGTATACATGTTTAGATTTTTAAGGCTGTTCCCATATGTTATATAACAAAGGTCACTGACCATTTAAGTAGCTTTCTTATGGACTAACTCCATTCAGTTTATATCCTTTAGAAAGTGAGGTCTTCAGAACTGTACACAGCATTCCAATGAGGTCTCACCACATACAGAGGAACTATCATCTCCTCTTTTCTGCTAACCAGTCTTCTTCCTATGCACCCAAGCATATTTCTGGCTTTTGCAATCTTCAGGCAAACTTGAATGCCCAAAAGTATTTGCCTTCCAGACACCAAAATATATCTGGGATTTAACTGAGACCAAAATGAAATTCATGGTGTCCAAACAGTGCAAGCAAAAAAATCCTTATCAGTCTTGTACTTTGCTGTATTTACACAAAACAATGATGAAATTATATTTGAAGTCCTGCACAAAGTTCTTTGCAAGAGGACTTAGATATATAGTATATTTTTACTTAATTCAAAATAAAAACTTCAAGGAAGCACATGAAATCCTTGTATGCTTTAATTTTTCATGGTTTCCTTCTTGCAATAGCAGTTGTTAAGAAGCTAACAGCTCCAAAAGTTAGAAAACCTAACAGCAGAATACCTTTATGAGAAACCTGATGTGAATTAAACAGCACAAGAACAAGATGAACTCTCAGGGGTGAATTTTAAAAGTCTGGCAGGCACCAAAACTGGAAGATACGAGAGTATGTCCGGCTAGCATGCACTACACGAATTTCAAAAGGCGCCCAAGTACGCACATAAATAAGAAGTTGCAAAAAAAGAGGCTGGGCATGGATGGAACATGGGCATTCTGTGACTTTAATATGAAATGTGTGTGTATTTACACACACAAGCAGGCACCGGGGTCCCCTGCTGCCTAACTTTACTACTGCTATGGATAGCATGTAAGTAATAAAATAAAAAATTCTAGGCAAGTCAGCAGGTTTTAAGGGTTGGTGCTAAAAGGGTAAAAGGAAGGCTATTTAATTAGGGGGGTTAGGAAGTCTTACCCCTTACCTGGGCGAACTGGGAATAAACTGGGGAAACTGGTAATTGTGTCGGCGTGGGTCTACTAAAATCTCCCCACATATGTGGTAGAGGTGGCATTTGCACACACGCGCTTCCATAGAAAATTGTGCGCATATGTACTCATGTAAAGCCTATTTTATACCATGCATGCATATACACAAATATAACATGGCTGTGTTCTTTGGCGCGAGCCGGCATACATACGTCCATGTGAGCCCGTGCGCGAGTATCAAAGTTACCAACTTAGTGTAACTGATGTAAAGTTGGACCCTTTAAGAGAAGCAGCATTTACTAAAGGAGATATTTTGTCAGTGCCTCACTAACAGGATTTCACATTGCTATTCAACCAACATACCACTCAGCTGATGCAGTCGCTGTCCTCAGCTGACCTTGTCCAGCTCCAGTGTAAAAAGACATAGCTGCTGGTGCTGTCACGTCTCAGATTTCAAACCTTAGAAGCACTCCTAGTTCTTTCCCATCCTTTCCCAGAGAGTGACAGGAAACAGCAGCAGTTCTCTTTTCTGCTTGGCCCAGTGAACAAACATGTCCATTAGTGTGGCCTAGTATTTAGCGGGAATGATGACCTTGACCTCTACTTAGTAAGGCTTATAGCTCAGAGATTTAGAAAAAAAAAAAAAAAGGATTCATGTTTTTTTCTGCACACTTACTACTGACTGTGTGTGTTAATAAGCGCTTTTCATTCATAAGGGATCCCACAAGTGCTTTAAAATACACAAGTATAGTAAAACAGGTGCAGTCTTATCTGGCTTAGTATCACCTGAACTAAATTAAAATGCACAAAGGGTGAAGGAACAATGTTATTTTTACCCAATTACAGCTAAATAATGTGAGGCAAAAAGGCAAAAAAGCTTTATGACTAGTATCAGATTGTTCAAGGGTTTTCTCCCACTTTTGTCATCATTTCATTTCATTTATTATATTCATACCGCACATAATATGCTAAATAACCGATTAAGGCAGTTTACAGGATATAAAATACAACAAATAAAACATATGAAACTATTTAAAAATCTAACCACGCCCCCCCCCCCCCCCTTAAAACTATACTCCTTATACAGTCTTGCCATACTCTCTTACATCCATCTTGTCATACTCTCTAGTCAATGGATCTCAACTCCTGTCCTGGCCCTTCTCCTTGCCCCACAAACAGGTCTGATTTTGAGGATAAACAAAATATGCAAATTAACCTTGTTTGTACATAAAATATATGCAAGTATAACCTCAGGAGCATTCCTTGTAGATATCCTGAAAACCAGACCTCCTGGGGGTCCCCAAGGACAGAGTTTGAGCACCAATGACCTAAGGGAGAAAAAAAGATCTTGAAAAATCAAGTCTCAAGCATGAGTGATACTGGGTGAGGGTGGTGGGGGAAGGGGGAGAGATTTGTAATTCTATCCTGAGAGTTCCCTTCAAACATACTGTCCTTGTTAACAGGGATTCATGCATCTTAAGACTGAAGTTGAGCCATGAGTTATGAGGTATGCTATTCTATTCACAAAAGCTGTGAATGTAGGGGACCCCATATGCCATTTAACAGATGTAACAAAATTCCATTTCTCTTATTTAGATGAAGGAGAAAGGATGCACATGTAGCATTCTGTGAAAGCAGACAGGATATATAAGAGTTCCAAGAACTTAGAAGAGGATAATAAATTTTCATGAGGTATAAAAAAAGAACATGCATAGATGACAGATCCAATGTTTTTTTTTTTTTTTTGGTAAAGCGATGTCCTCCATGCTATAAAGAAATCTCTATATACTGTGCTACAGGGTTGTCTTATTTCTACATCCTTCCTGACCTCCTGCTTTAGGGCTCCATATTACAGTTTGTCATTTCCGGTCCACACAAGAGAGACACTCTTTACTCTAAGTTTCTATTGGAGTCCTGCTTTTAATATTCTTTAATTTAATTCTTGTGGCAGTAAATGTCTATACTTGGTTTCAGAAATCCTAACTTAAGTTTCCAAGAAAAGAGAACACCAAACACACACACACTACAACGTTTTCAGCTGAGAAATTGAAGTGGACCGAAAGCTGAATCTCAGCTCTGACCTACACACGGGCGGGGCTATTGTAAGGGGTGGGCAAGCAGGGCAACTGCCCAGGATGCCAAACTGCCCTTTTGAGTTAGTCTGGGAATCTGCAAGGACATGAACCCAAAAGGAAAGGGGGACACACTGAAAGCGGCCCTTGCCCTGCTCTCTGGTCCAGCAACAGCCCTGTTCACACAGGCACAATTTAACACATCACCCTAATCACATACATAGGTAACATTGGGCAAGTCGCTTTATTTCCCTATGCCTGAGGGATCTAGGTGAAAATAAGAAGGTTGTCTTAAAACAGATTTCCCTGTTAGACAGGTTTTTTTTTTTTAAACCAACAGATGCTGCTGTTATATGCTCTGGTATAATGGTGGGCAGCATAAGAAATTGCAGTGCTCACTCATAAAACACCCAAGTAGTTTCTCTGTGAAAATCTGCACCAAAAGTAGCTGTGTACCATGCACCTGCTCTTCTTGCAGGAGGCCGATTGAGGGCACAATCCTTGGAAAATGAACTTGAATGTGTACTGGTATCCAAACCCCAAAGGAATACTTGTTTACAGTAGCCTGCATGTACTTCTCACCAGTCAGGCCTACTGGTAAATGCTTTCGAGAACTGTGTTTCCCTATGTAAAGCAGCAAATTTTGACATTCATCAAAAAAAAAAAAAAAATTATAACCAGAACCACCACAGCCAACTATCAAACTAAGGACACAGACATGTAGGAAGTGGTAGGCAGTGAGGAAGGTGGGTCTCTGTAGGCAGGGGGCCATGAGTTTGAATCCCACTTAGGGAGGGAGGTTGAAAGTGAGTACTAATCAAGCTTTTCAAAGGGGCGTGGGATAAACACTATGGATCCATAAAGTCTAGAGGATGTGAATGAAGAGAAGGTGGCTTGCGGGAATGACGGCTACTACCTGGAGATAATACCCTTATTCAATAAACATACACACGATTAATGCAACTCCAACATTGCTCTAAGCTTCAATGGCAAGAGGAAATGTGGAAAAAAGGATTTGCATTCACAAAAAACGGGGAGTAGCTTGCTTGTTACGGCGGTTACTACCCCAAACCAAATAAGCCTGATACTTCACTTTCAATGCATATCCAGCGTAGCTCTCTGCTTCAACGGCAGGGGGGGAATGAAGAGAAGTGGATCTATATACAAACAACAACCAACAAGGACTGAATTACATAGTCTGGGTAAACAAATAAGCATGGGAGTAGCTTGCTTATTGCAACGGTTACTACCCCTAACTAATTAAGCTAGATATTTTACTTAGATGCAGTTCCAACACTGCTCTCTACATTAATGGCAGGGGTGGAAGGGAAATAGAACCAAAAGGTTTCTAAGGGCCAAGAGTAACAGACAAGTATGAGAAAAAAACAAGTGCGAAAGCTTGCTGGGCAGACTGGATGGGCCGTTTGGTCTTCTTCTGCTGTCATTTTGTATGTTTCTAGGTTACAGTCCTGGTTTTCTGGGGTCAATGATGCTAAATCTATGAGAACCCAATATCCAGAAAGTCAGCATCCTTTTGCAGACAGGACTGAGACTCCAGGGGGCCGATGTAATAAGCTGTGGTAGATCTGCAGTGGTTTTCTGCACATAGTATTATGTGTATTTCTTGTGCTAACTGTATTATTACATGTGTATGTAGTAATACAGTTAGTGCTGAAAAAATGCACACACAAATTTGCTGAAAAAAACGCGGCTGGTTTAGCAAGAATCCATGGTAACCAATTTTTTTGGTTACCATGTTATAATGTAAAATAGGGCGGACTACGCCCTATTCTCTTGGTTATCTGGAAACCGATGTGATATCTCGATTGAATGTCGGTATATAAAAGAAATAAATAATAAAAATAATAATATACATGGGCAATGCAGAGAGTCACGCTGATGTTAGTGTAGGTTTTTCAAGTGGATATTTTAGCATCTGGGTTAGGGCACAAGTTAAGTTTAAGAGCCTGCCTGGAGGTAAAAAAATTAAGCGGCAGAAGCCAGAAGAGAGATCGGAGAGGTAACAGGCACAGGTCAGAAATGCTGAATGTTTTTGTAGCCCCTTCCAAATCTCTGCTGCATTTCCCCCACTCACCGGCATCTGCCATTACAGCTTCCATGTGGTCAATGATGGATTAAGAAAAAATTAGACATTGCTCTACCCACCTTAAGTCCCACTCCTGGACCACAACCACAAACTCACTACTGTTGTATGAAAGGGGAAATCTTTCAAATGAGAATCAATCTTGGGTCACCACATTAATGCAAGTTTGTGTGCCATTTATTGCCTTTAGCACATGTTGCAGAACACATATCTGCACAGATATTTGTTTTGTGCGGAGTTTCTGCACGTATCTCATTTGTATGCTGTCCCTTTATCATATTCCACGGAGGTGCCTACTTTTGCTGCATATACTAAAAAAAATACATGCTGAACATAGCACCAATTTCACCATTGGTCTTATTACATCGACCCCCAGTAGCAGTCATTACCTCTCTCCCTAAGTTATTTGGCCTCGAGACCTTAATTAGGTTCTAGTCATCAGGCTCTTTTCTCACCCATTGCCTGTAGCCAAGTGCAACGCTCATTTTTCCTCTGATGCTTATATCTGCTTTGTGGGACATGGAGGTCCAGCATTAAGACATGCTGTTGGGAAACTAAAGCCATGAAAATCTGGAGGAGATGAACAAAGAAAATCATGTGGTCTCTAAAAAAGAAAAATCACATTCACCCTAGGAACCAGCAGAAAAAAAGGTATGACCAAGGTAATCTGATATTACTGCTTTCTTTTGGCCATAGCAACAACACAGCAAGCCTCTTAACTACAGAAACTTATCTATGAATGAGCAGTGCAATTTTTCTCATTGCCCATCATTACATAAATACATTTGTTATATCAGAGAACATATCATCATCTGTTGGAGAGTTGGTTTAAAACAATTTGTCTAATGGGGAAATCTATGACAACTTTCTTGTTTATAACTGAATCCAAGAAGCCCAGAGAAATAAAATAAATTGCCAAAGGTTGCACAAAGAATCAGGAACGGAGGGGAGTTTTGATCTCATGCCCCAGGTGGTTTCCTGAGTCCTATTTCAGTGCTCTGATCATTTGACCATGCCTCCTCCCTATGTCAGAATATTACGGTGAGGACTACAAATTCTGCATGTGGCTTCCTTTTATTTTTTCAGCCAAACATTTTAACAGGGGAGTATGGATAAACACAAATTAACATCTGAAGAATTACAATAGTTAAAAGAAGCAGATCAGGTATATATAGTGTCTTCACATTATCTTTATAATATGTCCCATTTCATAAGTATGTTTACAGTGCTAATCTCACATTTAGATGTGTGCATCATATCCCTTGTGTATAAGAAAGAAAATGTGAAATTAGCAAGAAAAGTCTGAATTTACCATACTTAATTGATTTTTCACCAAAATACTATTTTTAAGTTCAAATATTTATTCATCCAAGTTTCATTAAACAAAATTTAAACATTAAGGGCCGGATTTTAAATGCCCTGCGCGCGTAAATCCGGCCGGATTTACGCGCGCAGGGCCCTTGCGCGCCGGCGTGCCTATTTTGCATAGGCCTCCGGCGCGCGCACAGCCCCGGGATGCGCGTAAGTCCCAGGGCTTCGTAAAAGGGGCGGGGAGGGGGCGTGTCTGGGGAGAGTCCAGGGGCGTGTCCGGGGTCAGGGGCTGGGAGGGGCGGGACCGGGGTGTGGGGCCAGCCCGGGGGCGTGGTCGAGGCCTCTGGACCAGCCCCCGGGTCGGGTTATGGCGCGCGCAGGTTTACGTCTGCTTTCAGCAGGCGTAAATCTGCCAACAAAAGGTAGGGGGGGAAGGTGCGGGTGGGGGGGTGGTGGAAAGAAAGTTCCCTCTGAGGCCGCTCCGATTTTGGAGTGACCTTGGAGGGAACAGGCAGCGCGCGCCAGGCTCGGCGCGCGCAGGTTGCACAAATGTGCACCCCCTTGCGTGCGCCGACCCCGGATTTTATAAGATACGCGCGTATCTTATAAAATCCAGCGTACTTTTGTTCGCGCCAGGTGCGCGAACAAAAGTACGCGCTTGTGCAAATTTATAAAATCTGCCTCCCCTTGAATTGTAACTGCTTGTAACTTTAAGATAGGTGCTCATCTATCTCTCTTCTTTCCTGCCACTGAATCATCGATTCTCTGTTTCCTCTTGACGCTCAGGTATAAGATGATTCTCTTTTTGTTCAGTACAATTCATAGCATTAACTTGGGAACCTCCATTGGAAGCCAAACCAGATTTTGCAGTTCAAAACATTAACCAATGGGTCACACGTACCCTTGTCATACTGCTTCTGATTATTAAATAGATATACACAGGGTAGGGAAGAGGAATTGATTTAAGTAGCAGGGCTAGCTAAATTCTTCAGAACCTTAAGCTTGCTGAGTTCCCGGCTCTACTACTTTTCTTATTCCTAAGGCTTATCAGCATTATTACGGTGGTAAAATATAGATGAAAGAAAAGACGCCAAACCGAGCACTGGATGAATATTTTACCTTGAGACTTCTGTTGAAACATGCAAGCATCTCCACAGATAAGTATGGAGTTTAATAATATATTTTATGTGCAATAAGAAAAATGTTTAAAAAAAAAACCAACAGACTTGGTTAAAAATATGGGCAATGATTATAAGATGGCTGCAGAAGTATTTTGAGGGTGCTTCCATGTTGCTCTAATACATGAGCCGCTTCTATGAGTGATCATATTTACACATATTGTTGATAAATTTGGGTCCTGACAAATTTAGTACCATTGTATTCAACATTATTTGCTAGTTAAAGAGTTAGGTGGAGAAATTGGTTTTTGTTGAGTACTTTGATTTATTTATTTACTAATACAGCCTTTAACCTTCCTCTCCCCTCCCCGTTCTCCACTGTGTTCAAACGGCTACCACCAGTAATACTGGGGGCATGTCACAAGGGCCGATATAATAAACTGTGTTAAAGCTGCCGTGGTTTTATGTATGTGCACTTTTTCCCATGCTAGTCTTATGCATGTATGTAATAACGTGTTCATCGTAATGAAAATACACACTTGGTTTTGCGCAAGTGCATGCAAATGGCATACAAAGGAGACAAATAACTATTCATGGGCTATGCAGAGAGCCGTGAATCTGTTAGTGCAGGTTTTTGTATGTGGGAGTTTTTGCACCTGGGTCATGGCAGAAGTTAGGTTAAAGCGCGTCTCTGGAGGCCTGTTTACTCCATTGCTGGCATTAATGTAGTTGTGCATCCATGCAGCTCTAGGATGTACTAAGCGGCCGCCTAGGGAGCTGCAATGGAGTGGGGCACAGTAGGTGGCCATGTTTAAAAAGAGAGGGAGTCGCTCAGTGAGACATGGAGATAGGTGAGATCACTGATAGTTCAATTCAGGGGGGTCAGGGAGAAAGAGACATCACTGCCTAGGGTGACTGGACATCCTTGCACTGGCACTGCTCTAGGGTTATCATGGATTACCTTCACTTTTTCTGGATACTATGGTACATTTTGCGGGTCAGCTGAAGAAATCTCTGTTGCATTTCACGCAGTTACCGGTAAGCTGACGGAACATGAAGGGATTAGACATTGCTCTACCCACCTTCAATCCCACTCCTGGATCACTAACTTCGTCACTGTTTTATGAAAGGGGAAAGCTTTTGCTCTGCAAATCACTCGTGGGTCACCACATCAATGCATTTTTCTGCTTGGTTTATTAAGTAGGGCCTTGAGCACATGTATTTGCGCATGGTTTCACGCACATTTTACTTTAGTGTGGATTTTCCGTGCGCCTCTCATTTGCATACCTATTCTTTATTACATCCTGTGGAGGTGCCTGCTTTTGCTGTGCATGCTAAAAAAAAATACATACAGACAACTAGTGCCAATTTCACTGCAGGTCCTATTATTATATTGGCTCCACAGATCGCAGGTTATCAAACGAAAAATGTCACTTTTGTACGTCTCATGATGTTTTGCTAAGAGGTGGGATATATTCAAATCGTACAACTTATAACCCATGGCCTACTACAGTGCATAAGGATTCAACTGAATTACAGTGCATGTACTGCTACCACAATATAAAGCCAAGGCATTTTATATTCTTTCTTCAAAAAAATTAAATTAAATGAATATGTGCACCCAGGGGAAAGAGACAAACATATGCAAAGATGAGGTACAGTGTGGACACAACTGCTGCTATAGTATCTTGGATCTAAAATGAAAATGTAATGCATGCCAAAATAAATGGGAAATGTATTGCACTGTACTGTGATCATATTTACTCAAGTACAGGAACCTTTTGTTCTGTTTATGTAACAGACATAAGTGCAATACATTACATTCTGTAGCTGTTGAGCAGGAAAATTTCCCTTCCCTCCCAATTCCCTTCCTCCTCCCCCTTCAGAGATACAGTGTGTAAGATCTGTGGACCCTTGTTCTTATGGAGATACTGGCTCAACCTTTGGAGAAGGCCCAGTAGGCTCCCACTAACAGCTGGCAGAGCTACGAAGGGAAGAGAGAGACTAGGAGCTTAACTTATACCAACCTGTTTCCCCTTGGGTTGACCGCTTGGGTTCCAGGATCTTAGGCAAGAGTCTCTGTGGCTATAGTGTGTCAATCCAGAGACAGACGAGGGTCAAAGGCAGGCAAAAATGGGCAAGGTCTGGGCAAGGGTCATGGGCAGGTGGCAACTAAGAATGATCAAAGTCCAGGAAAGGGTTAATAACTGTTGGAAGGCTATGCTGCTCCATCAAAGGGATGTGAGGCTGCAGAGAAGATGGCCTGAGAGCAGTGGTGGCCTCTGCTTTTTAGCCACCAAACTAGTTGAGACTAAACCCATTTCGGCAGAAAGTGAGGATTCCACAACAAAGGGGAGGGGTGGGCTCTCTCTGTGATAGTTGTGGTGCTGCTGGAGGCAGCATCGGTGTGGGTAGTATTGGTACATGATGAGGCAGAACCATCCAGGGTGGTGATGGAGCAAGAGAAGGAGCTGCAAATAGCTTGGAGTATTGCCACAGCATTTCTCAGTGCATAATCTGGAGTAATTTTATAAAGGAAAGTCTACACGAGGAACCTTGTAGAAAGAATCCTCTTACATGTAGTTGGAACAATAGGATTATGTGAAGATCACGCTGTTATTCAAATTTAGGCTTGAAAAAGAAGCTGAGCATTTCTCTCTCAATGGAATCATTGGCAGTATAAATCCACTATGAGATGAAACCAAAAGCATGTTTGATAAGTAAACTTAAAATACAGTAGCAACATGACTGAGCCCTGAAACATGAAAACCTTTTTATTTAATGAACACAGTTACATAAACATCAGATGGAATTGAAGACTGCAGCTTTATTAATTTGACCCTAACAAGGGGATCTAGCCTATGTACCTGAGCTTCACAGCATACTGGCCCAATAGTCTGCCAGATCCCCTTTGGACCCCCAATATCCATAGTAAAATAGTAATGATGGCGTATAAAGACCAAATGGCCTATCCAGTCTGCCCAGAAAGTTACTCACAGTAGTAACTGCTTCTCTATGCAGGTTATCTCCATGCCTTCTGTTAAGGGTTACAACTGCCTCTCCGTCCAGATCAAGTAGGGCTTGATGTGAGTGAGCCTACATATGGGTTTAATGATCAGCCTGCCCTCATGCAAGCTAATCTATTAACCCTCCAAGCAGGTCCAGCAGAAGCACTAGGCAAACTAGCCCTGGGCCTAGGGCGCTGACCATACGGGGGCACGAGCCATGTGGGGCTGCGAGCGGTGGCGCCAAAGAGGAGTGGAGATTCGGCAATCTCCACTCCTCTTTGCCGCTGTGGCACTGCCGCTCGCAGCCCTACATGGCTTCCATCCCCACTAATGGGGGTGGCGTCATGACTGGGAGGGGGTGGCACGATGAGGGAGGGTGGGTGCAAGGCAAAAGGTGCCTAGAGTGCCTAATCCCCTTACACAGATCCTACCTCCAAGCATGTAATATGACTATAATGAAAGCCCGTTGACAAGGACTTTCAGTTGTTAGTGTGCCATTTCAACAGCCACTGCTGCTTGAAAATATGATCCTCCCTTCCCCTCAGTCGGGCTTGGGGACCCCCACCACAGTTCCTGAGCAACTCAGTCCAGAGTTTGTTCAGATGCTGTCACTGCTGGGAGATACTACAGCAGGACCTCACGCGTCACCTAGATAGGATTTTAGACAGTGCTGGGGAGGAGCTGGCTGTCATGGTACATGTGGGCACCAACGAGATAGGAAAATGTGGGAGGGAGGTTCTGGAAGCCAAATTTAGGCTCTTAGGTAGAAAGCTTAAATCCAAAACCTCCAGGGTAGCATTCTCTGAAATGCTCCCTGTTCCACGCGCAGGTCACCAGAGGCAGGCAGAGCTCCGGAGTCTCAATGCGTGGATGAGACGATGGTGCAAGGAAGAGGAATTCAGTTTTGTTAGGAACTGGGGAACCTTTTGGGGAAGGGGGAGTCTCTTCCAAAGGGATGGGCTCCACCTTAACCAGAGTGGAACCAGACTGCTGGCGCTAACCTTTAAAAAGGAGATAGAGCAGCTTTTAAACTAGAACAAAGGGGAAAGCCGACAGTCGCTCAGCAGTGCATGGTTCGGAGAAAGGTATCTTCAAAGATACTAATGCTGCATTAGAATTAGGGCATCCTGACAGTGAGGTTCCAATAATTAGAAAAATAGTCCAAGTGCCTGTAACTGAAAACTTACCTGAGCTAAAAAAATTCTAACTTATCCCTATCAATTAAAAAGCAGAATGAAAATACAAACAAAAAACAAACTTTGAAATGTTTGTATGCTAATGCCAGAAGTCTAAGAAGTAAGATGGGAGAATTAGAATGTATAGCAGTGAATGATGACATAGACTTAATTGGCATCTCAGAGACATGGTGGAAAGAGGATAACCAATGGGACAGTGCTATACCGGGGTACAAATTATATCGCAAAGACAGAGAGGAGCACCCGGGAGGAGGTGTGGCGCTTTATGTCCGGGATGGCATAGAGTCCAACAGGATAAACATCCTGCATGAGACTAAATACAAAATTGAATCTTTATGGGTAGAAATCCCTTGTGTGTCGGGGAAGACTATAGTGATAGGGGTATACTACCGTCCACCTGGTCAAGATAGTGAGACGGACAGTGAAATGCTAAGAAAAATTAGGGAAGCTAACCAAATTGGTAGTGCAGTAATAATGGGAGACTTCAATTACCCCAATATTGACTGGGTAAATGTATCATCGGGACACGCTAGAGAGATAACGTTCCTGGATGGAATAAATGATAGCTTTATGGAGCAATTGGTTCAGGAACCGACGAGAGAAGGAGCAATTTTAGATCTAATTCTCAGTGGAGCACAGGACTTGGTGAGAGAGGTAACGGTGGTGGGGCCGCTTGGCAATAGTGATCATAATATGATCAAATTTGATTTAATGACTGGAAGAGGAACAGTGTGCAAATCCAAGGCTCTCGTGCTAAACTTTCAAAAGGGAAAATTTGATAAAATGAGAAAAATTGTTAGAAAAAAACTGAAAGGAGCAGCTACAAAAGTAAAAAATGTCCAAGAGGCGTGGTCATTGTTAAAAAATACCATTCTAGAAGCACAGTCTAGATGTATTCCGTACATTAAGAAAGGTGGAAAGAAGGCAAAACGATTACCGGCATGGTTAAAAGGGGAGATGAAAGAAGCTATTTTAGCCAAAAGCTCTTCATTCAAAAATTGGAAGAAGGATCTAACAGAAGAAAATAGGATAAAGCATAAACGTTGGCAAGTTAAATGTAAGACATTGATAAGACAGGCTAAGAGAGAATTTGAAAAGAAATTGGCTGTAGAGGCAAAAACTCACAGTAAAAACTTTTTAAAATATATCCGAAGCAGAAAGCCTGTGAGGGAGTCAGTTGGATCGTTAGATGATCGAGGGGTTAAAGGGGCACTTAGAGAAGATAAGGCCATTGCGGAAAGATTAAATGATTTCTTTGCTTCGGTGTTTACTGAAGAGGATGTTGGGGAGGTACCCGTAATGGAGAAGGTTTTCATGGGTAATGATTCAGATGGACTGAATCAAATCACGGTGAACCTAGAAGATGTGGTAGGCCTGATTGACAAACTGAAGAGTAGTAAATCACCTGGACCGGATGGTATACACCCCAGAGTTCTGAAGGAACTAAAAAATGAAATTTCAGACCTATTAGTAAAAATTTGTAACCTATCATTAAAATCATCCATTGTACCTGAAGACTGGAGGATAGCAAATGTAACCCCAATATTTAAAAAGGGCTCCAGGGGCAATCCGGGAAACTACAGACCGGTTAGCCTGACTTCAGTGCCAGGAAAAATAGTGGAAAGTGTTCTAAACATCAAACTGGATTGCAAACTGGCTAAAAGACAGGAAACAGAGAGTAGGATTAAATGGACAATTTTCTCAGTGGAAGGGAGTGGACAGTGGTGTGCCTCAGGGATCTGTATTGGGACCCTTACTTTTCAATATATTTATAAATGATCTGGAAAGAAATACGACGAGTGAGATAATCAAATTTGCAGATGACACAAAATTGTTCAGAGTAGTTAAATCACAAGCAGATTGTGATAAATTGCAGGATGACCTTGTGAGACTGGAAAATTGTGCATCCAAATGGCAGATGAAATTTAATGTGGATAAGTGCAAGGTGATGCATATAGGGAAAAATAACCCATGCTATAATTACACAATGCTGGGTTCCATATTAGGTGCTACAACCCAAGAAAGAGATCTAGGCGTCATAGTGGATAACACATTGAAATCGTCGGTTCAGTGTGCTGCGGCAGTCAAAAAAGCAAACAGAATGTTGGGAATTATTAGAAAGAGAATGGTGAATAAAACGGAAAATGTCATAATGCCTCTATATCGCTCCATGGTGAGACTGCACCTTGAATACTGTGTACAATTCTGGTCGCTGCATCTCAAAAAAGATATAATTGCGATGGAGAAGGTACAGAGAAGGGCTACCAAAATGATAAGGGGAATGGAACAGCTCCCCTATGAGGAAAGACTAAAGAGGTTAGGACTTTTCAGCTTGGAGAAGAGACGGCTGAAAAGATGTTTAAAATTATGAGAGGTCTAGAACAGGTAGATGTGAATCGGTTATTTACTCTTTCAGATAATAGAAAGACTAGGGGGCACTCCATGAAGTTAGCATGGGGCACATTTAAAACTAATCGGAGAAAGTTCTTTTTTACTCAACGCACAATTAAACTCTGGAATTTGTTGCCAGAGGATGTGGTTAGTGCAGTTAGTGTAGCTGTGTTTAAAAAAGGATTGGATAAGTTCTTGGAGGAGAAGTCTATTACCTGCTATTAATTAAGTTGACTTAGAAAATAGCCACTGCTATTAATTACATCAGTAGCATGGGATCTTCTTAGTGTTTGAGTATTTGCCAGGTTCTTATGGCCTGGATTGGCCACTGTTGGAAACAGGATGCTGGGCTTGATGGACCCTTGGTCTGACCCAGTATGGCATTTTCGTATGTTCTTATGTAGTAAATCATGTGTGACACACAGCCTGGTGTGAAGCTGGGGCCTTTTCATAGGCCTATTCCATCATGACTCCAAAGCTGTTGATCAGGTTGGGCCATCCTTGCATCCCATGCCTCTGAATTCCAAACACGCATTATATATAATTTTCAAAAGACTTTGCACATAAATAGACTTTTGAAAATTGCTGCTTATAAATACGTAACTTCTTGGAAATTCACTCCTTAGGGCTTAATTGTCAAAAGGTTGTGTGTGCATAAATCGTCTTTGGAAAATTACTATAATATATGCTATCTTTACATGAGTAACTCCTTAGAAAATTATTTCCATAGTGATACAGGATAGGGATTTTCCCATTGCATCCACTTGAGATACCATTCTCTTGAGAATGAGAAAGACAGTCAGCAATCATATTCTTTTCTCCAGGGACATGCCTAACGTGCACAGCAATGTTACATCGCAAATACAGTAAATACAAATTCCCTCAACAACTCAGACACCAGGTGTCACTTTGCCAACTGGTGATTATCGTACCAGAATATCACTCTTCTGTTACTCAATCAGATGCGGCATACCTTTACGGACAACACAATTGGGAAGAACACAAGGAAAATGATATTGTACATGACATCTGATTCCATTCATTCTCCTGGTCACGTGGTTGAATACCAAGATCCCTGGGAAAAAAGCCTGAAACCAATGCTACCACGATCATCTGTGTAAAGCTCCAAATCAACATTGGGGACAGGAGAAGGGAGCACTGTTCCCTCTAAACTGTGTGCATGTACATAGGTCGTGAACCCTATGCACATGATAAAACAATGCACACAAGAAATCCCAATATTATTTGCATTATACTGGCTCATAGCACACAAATTTGAACTGAGCTTATAAAAAGTTACACACAAGAAAATGTTTGCGCACCTGGCCTTTAAAAAATTAGAGGGAATACTGGAAGGGAGCAAACCGAAACCCCATTAAAGTCTGAAAAGAAAGCTTCCCACACCACCAAATCCCCTTTCAAGGCAATCAAGACCCTGATTCTGTAAGTGTCATGGCAGACGCATACTGTGACAAGCATGAGACTGCACAAGAATGTTTGACCCAGAGGGATAATGTTGAGCATGTCTAGGGTAACCTTGTTTTGATGCAAGTGTCTCTTGTACCAAGACAGACAATTTGAATAGCTTGTCAGTGGGCAGCCATAACACCATTAAGACTGAGTCTAGCTCTAAACCTAGGAAAGTGAGTTGGTTAATAGGACCCTCCAAATTCTCAACAGCTAAAGGTACCCTGAAGTCACAGGCTACAGATTGGAATTGACGAAGTCCTTACAAACAGTGGATGTGCCAAGGCCTATAAACAGGAAGGAGAAATTACTACTTACCTGATAGCTTCCATTCCTCTAATGAGTGCAGGTCAGTCCCACCATTGGGTTATGCACCTCTGCCAGCAGATGGAGACGGAGCAAAAATGGATGTCACAGATATATAGTCCTGCCCCAACATCAGCCTGCCAGTATTCTCTGGAAAATCCAAACTGTAGACAAAGCAAAATTGCTCACCTTGTAATAGGTGTTATCCCAGGACAGCAGGATGTAGTCCTCACATATGGGTGACATCACTGACGGAGCCCTAGTGCGGGAAAACTTTCTGTCAAAGTTTCTAGAAACTTTTGACTGGCACTCTGAGCCCACTGAGCATGCCATGATATTCTCTGCCACAGGGGTCTCTCTTCAGTCTCGTAGTAGCAATAAGCTTTAGCAAAAATAAAATAATAAAAGGTAACATTCCCAACTCTGCGGGGTGGCGGGTGGGTTTCGTGAAGACTACATCCTGCTGTCCTGGGATAACACCTATTACAAGGTAAGCAATTTTGCTTTATCCCAGGACAAGCAGGATGCTAGTCCTCACATATGGGTGATTAGCAAGCTAGAGGCTGAGTCATTGTGTATTGAAGCAATAGTGAAGTACTGTTGCTGAAAATGAGTCAGCCGAAGATCATAGCAGGTTGGATGTAGAAGGAGTTGGGATTATACTGGAAACAAGTTCTTTAAGACAGATTGCCCATAGGCTGAATCTTGTCATCCTTCTTTGTCCAAACAGTAATGAGCTGCAAAGGTGTGAAGAGAACTCCATGTTGCTGCTTTACATATGTCAAGGATTGGCACTGAACGATAGTGTGCTACTGAGGTTGACATTGCTCTTACTGAATGTGCCTTTACTCGCCCTTGGAGAGGAAGGCCTGCTTTTTCATAGCAAAACTGTATGCAATCTGCTAACCAGTTGGATAGAGTATGTTTACCCACTGCTTTACCTGGTTTGTTTGGATCATAAGATACAAAGAGCTGAGTGGATTTCCTGTGGACTGCAGTGCGGTTTAAGTAAAATGCCAGCGCACTTTTACAGTCCAAGGTGTGTAAGGCTCTTTCTCCTTGATGGGAATGAGGCCTTGGAAAGAATGTGGGTAAAACTATGGATTGGTTCAAGTGGAAGTCCGTAACTACCTTGGGAAGGAATTTTGGATGTGTTCGGAGAACCACTCTGTCATGTAGAAATTTTGTATAAGGTGAGTACGTGACAAGTGCTTGCAACTCACTAACCCTTCTAGCCGATGTAATGGCTATAAGGAAGATAGTTTTCCATGTGAGAAATTTAAGATCACAGGAATCTATGGGTTCAAAAGGAGAACGCATGAGTCTTGTTAAAACCAAATTCAGGTCCCATTCCGTTACAGGTGGACGAATTGGTGGTTTAAGGTGAGTTAAACCTCTCATAAATCTACTGACGAGAGGTTGCGTGGAAATAGGTGCATCTCCCATCTTGTTATGGTAAGCTGAGATTGCACTTAAATGTACCCTTATAGATGATGTCTGGAGACCAGAGTCTGAAAGATGGTACAAGTATTCTAGTAGAGAAGTTGTGGAGCAGGAAAAAGGATCAATACTCTTTTGCGTGCACCACAAACTAAACCTTTTCCATTTTGAAGAATAGTTCTTTCGTGTTTAACGTTTTCGTGAAGCTAGAAGCACTTGAGATACATTGGTGGAAAGATTGAGTGGTTGTAAGATCAAGTTTTCAACATCCATGCTGTCAGGGATAGGGATTGAAGGTTGGGATGGCGCAACCAACCCTGATTCTGAGTTATGAGATTGGGAGCTACACCCAGACGAATTGGATCCCTGACTGAGAGGTCTAGAAGTGTGGGAAACCATACTTCTCGAGGCCAATACGGGGCTATGAGTATCATGGATCCCTTGTCCTGTTGTAGCTTCACTAAGGTTTTGGTTATGAGCGGTATCGGAGGATCACGTATAGTAGGCCTGAGGTCCAAGGGCAAGCAAAGGCGTCCTTGGTTGGCTGCTTTTTCTGTTTGTGTAAAGAACAGAAGTTGTCCACTTTGTGATTCAGGTGTGATGCAAAGAGGTCTATTGTCGGTTGACCCCAACACTGAAAGATCCTGGTCGCTACTGAGGGATCCAGGGACCATTTGTGTAGTTGGAATTGACGACTGAGTCAATCCGCTAGTACATTTTGGATGCCTGCCAGGTAAGTGGCCTGGAGAAGCATTGAGTGTGTTAAGGCCCAGGCCCAAATCTGTGCAGCTTCTTGACAAAGGAGATATGAGCCTGTACCTCCCTGTTTGTTGATGTACCACATGGCTACTGTGTTGTCTGTTTGGATCAGAACAGTCTTGTGTGAAAGGCAGTCCTTGAACGCATGCAGCGCATAACGTATAGCTCGAAGTTCTAGAAAATTGATTTGAATTGTTGCTTCGAGTTTTGTCCAAATCCCTTGGGTTTGGAGCTTGTCTATGTGAGCTCCCCAACCCAAGGTGGATGCATCTGTAATTAGAGTTATCTGTGGGACTGGTTGCTGGAAGGGTAGGCCCTTGAGCAAGTTGTCCATGTTTGCCCACCAAAGTAGAGATGAACGTAGCTGGTGGGTTACTTGAATTGGATAATGTAGTGGTTGAATGGCTTGGATCCACTGTGATCTTAGAGTCCATTGGGTAACCCTCATGGCGAGCCGTGCCATAGGAGTGACATGAACTGTGGAGGCCATATGGCCTAGTAAGGTCAGAAACTGATGAGCTGTCGCTTGGTTTTGTGAGTAAATGGTTTTTGCCAGGAGTGAAAGTGTCTTTGCCTGATTTTTGGGTAGAAAGGCTCTTGATAGGATAGTGTTCAAGTCTGCACCTATGAATTGAAGTAGGTGAGATGGAGTAAGGTGGGATTTTTGATAGTTGATGAGAAAACCCATGGAGTGAAGTAGGGAAATCGTTCGACTGAGAGAAGTGAGAGCTCCCTGTTGAGAGTGACTTCTGATGAGCCAGTCGTCTAGATATGGAAAGACATGGACACTTTGTTTGTGCAAGTGTCCTGCTATTACTGCCAGACATTTTGTGAATACTCTGGGAGCAGAGGCTAGTCTGAATGGCAGAACTCTGTACTGGAAATGTTGATGCCCCACCATGAAGCGGAGGTATTTCCGATGAGGAGGGAATATTGGAATGTGAGTGTAAGCGTCTTGAAGATCCAGAGAACAAAGCCAATCTCCTGTTTGAAGAAGTGGAAGCATGGTGCCTAGAGAAACCATCCGGAACTTTTCTTTCTTCAGAAATTTGTTGAGATTTCTAAGGTCTAGGATGGGACGTAGGTCTCCGGTTTTCATTGGAATGAGGAAATAACAGGAGTAGAATCCTCTGCCCTGCTGAGTTCGGGGCACTAGCTCTACAGTCCTGGCTCTCAGAAGGATGGATAATTCTGCTTGTAGATGGATTAGCCGAGATTTTCCTGTAGAGAAAATCTCAGTGGAGATTCTGGTGGAATTTATTTATTTATTTATTTATATTTATTTATTGAGAGGAAATTGAGTTTGTAACCTCGAGAGACTATGGAGAGTACCCATTGGTCTGATGTAATTCTTAGCCAATGATTGTGAAAATAGGATATTCTGCCTCCTACTGGTAGGTCTGGTCGAGGATTTAGGAGATGGTTTTGTTCTCTGGTTTGTGTTTCAAAAACCTGCAGCTGGCCCTGTCTGTGGAGGAGGTTGCGGGTGAGTAGTTCTCGGTTGTCTGGCTTGGGAACATTGTTGCAGCCTAGTGGACCTGCCCCTGGATGCTTGGGGGTAGTACCATCTTTGCCGGTAGTATGGGCATCTGGGTTCTCTCCTGTGAGGACGAGGAGGTTGTGTAGAGGGTTCTTGTGGGACCTGTGACAACTGACATAAGGTCTCTGTATGTTCTTTTAGTTGTTGCACAGCATCCTGGACCTTTAAACCAAAAAGGTTATCCCCAACACATGGCAAGTCAACAAGTTTGTCTTGGACCTCAGGCCTAAGGTCAAAGGCCATAAGCCATGCCCATCATCGAGCGCTAATCCCAGCAGCTGCTGTACTGGAAGCCGTCTCGAAACTATCATAGGCCGCCCTGACTTCATGTTTCCCGGCCTCTATTAATTATGGCCTGTGCTGCTTCCTGAAATTGTGATGGTAAAGATGTGGGGAATTCCTCCATCTGCTTCCACAGATTCCTCTGATACTGTGTCATGTAAAGTTGATAAGAGGAAATTTTAGTGTTCAGAATAGCCCCTTGATACACCTTCCTACCCAGGGAATCAAGAAATCTGTTATCTTTTCCTGGGGGGGGGGGGGGGGGGATGTTGAAGAATGTGGACAAATACATTTGGATTTCTTCTGTGCAGATTCCACTACCACAGATTGGTGTGGTAACTGTGAGTTTTGATATCCCGGAGCAGCCTTCACTAAGTATGTGGTGTCTACTCATTTGTTGACAGCAGAGACAGAACATGGGTGCTCCCAGATATGATGCTGGAGATCCAGAAGTACCTCATGTATTGGGATAGCTAAAACTTGTTTTGATGGGTCAACAAACTGAAGTACTTCCAAAGTTTGTTGCCTTGTATCTTCTTCTGCAACCAATTTAAAGGGGATGGTATCTGCCATCTCTTGTATGAAGGTGGAAAATGACAAATCCTCTGGTGGGGACTTTTTTCTTTGTTCTGGAGGTGAAGGCTCCGACATGAAGTCCTCAGAGGATGTATCAGTATGATCATCGTCCCAGGTGTCATCCAGATCATCCCTGTATGGAGAAAGCGGGGAAAATCTGGGTGGAAGATGAAGGCCCGAAGGTCCTGGTTGTGGATCATCCGATGGAATTACTGGAGAAGTGTCCTCTAATGTTTTTGGTGGAAGGGTATCGATGACATCTTGGTATCTTTTCAAGAGACGTTGAAAAAATGCCAAATCATGTTGTTCTGGAGCTTCTGATAGCGGCTGCATCGATGGCATGGTAGTCGGTATCGATGCAGGTGTCGATGGAAGTGCTAGCAATGGTGTTGAAGAGGTTAACGGTGCTGGCATCGAGATTGGCCTCGATGAACCCGTCGGTATCTGTGCATAGATCGATGTCGAAATCAACCTCAGTGCGGGCATCGAATTCGAGCCTGGCACCGGCACTGGCATTTCCACCGGCATCGGTGCTGCGGTCACCGGCATCGGCGGGAGCGCCGGAGTTGCTTGTTGTTCCTGAAGAGCCTGAATGACCGCTTGTCTGATAAGGACAGACAATTCCGGTGTTACAACTGATGGAGTCAGAGCAGTTGTATGCGGTGGTGGAGGCTGTGATGGCAGATCCTGCACAGGGCCCTGTGGAGGTTCTGGTGTCGATGGTTCCTGAGAAACAAGCCCAGGCATGGTAGAAACCGAGGTATCTTGGCTCCATGGCCTTTTTGCCGTCGATTCTTCCGGGGGAAGAGAAGACTCAGACGTCGATGGACGTCGGTGTCGATGACGATGTTTTGTCTTGTGTTGATCAATGGACTTCAGCGATGCCGTTGATGATGCCGGGGAAGGATGGTCCCCTGATTCTCCCGGGCAATGTTTTTTTGAGTAAGACCCATTTAGTAGCTCCAGCCGGAGACAATTTCGATGACGTCGAGGGAGATGGAAGGAGTTGAAGGTGGAACAAATGTTCCATTTTCTCTTGACGAGCTTTTCTTCCTTTTACTGTCATCTCCACGCACTTTGGACAGGTGTTAATGTCATGTTTTTCACAGAGGGGCCCAGAAAACAGAGAGGAAGGCGATCTAGAAAAGCCGTGAGGAACAAAAAGAAGGTAGCCAGAAGTCCTTCAAGAATTCTTTATTGGTTGCTCGACTCTAGGCCTGAGTTTCGCCTAAAAAGGCTGCTTCAGGGGCTACAATAATAAATAACAATAAATATCATTCAAAAAATCATATGACAAACACACACATTCAAAAGAGATGAAAAAATATTAATAATATTAAAAAAATATTTTAATAATATTAAAAAATATTAATAAAACAGACGCATGAAGTATTCTAAACATGCATTAAAACTATACAATCATAATTGATTAAAATTGTAAGACAGAAAAGCAGAGGAGGGACCTAGAACAAAAATTGAAACAAAAATAGACGTAAAACAGGTGTTTAAAATACTAACTAAACATTAAAAATAATTTATAAATCATACCTGAACAAACTTGAAATGACTTATTGATAAGTGAGCGTGATCAATTGGGTTACATCACAGGCTAGATGTAAGAAACATAACGCAATAAACAAATGAATATGAAAATGATACTAAAATTATGAAAAAATTTCTTATTATAATAAATTATGATTACCTTCTTTGAATATTTCCAATGAATTTAGAAATTTATTCTTTGATGTAAGCAAAAGTTATGTATCCATCCATCAATCGGGACCTCCTCGATTGTGGTCAAGAGCAGTTTAGAAAGTCAACTAAAAAAAGGTTTATAAAAATATCTTTAATGCAATAGCGCCCTAAATTTATGAATAACAAAAGTAGTGAACCTAAAATAATATATAATATGCCTTACAAATCCTAAAAATGTGAAAAAATGTGTCGGTCATCAATCTATTAAAAACATATGTGAGTTCATGAATAAAGTGATAAAGCTACTAAAAGCATGTATTAATTTATGAATGAAGTGAAACACGTAAAAGGTGTCCAAATAGTGAGGGGCATGATATGTTTGATATCTTATTGATTGTGATTCCTACATGTCAATATTAATAAGTCAATAATATAAATTAATAAGTGAATTATAGAAATGGATATCATAAAAGTTTATTAATATAATAGGGTGCGTAATTTTTGTAAAATATTTCTTATTAATTGTGAATGTTAAGCATAAATATTACTAGGTGATTTATGAAAAAAGGGAAATTATCATAACATTAAATTGTAAAGGAATGCAAAGCACGACCTCGATGCTCTCATTTAGATCACAGGTAATGATTAGTAAACAAATTAATTTTTAAAAAACAGCAACAGTGATGTAAATTAAATAAAGTGACGAAGTGCAGAGAGCAAATTCTTTCAAACCAACTAATTGTCATCGCGTGTCTTGGCGAATCCAATAAGGCATTACTTTTAAGAGACATCGAAAGTGATAACAGCTAGAAGATACATTTTTGAAAAATGTAGTTATAATTGTTTGGGTTATGCCTTGAAAGGGAGAACACACCGTACTTATTATGAGGCTGAAATCACACAATATTGAACCGAAAGTAGGGGGCATTTAAACAGAAAAACAAAAAAACTTTTATATTTGGCGCCAAATCAACTAAAAGGGGGCGTGGACAGTCGGCAAACATTCAAAAAAATAAATGTAATTAAAAATATGGTCAAAAGTAAAATAAACAACCTCCTCGATTGTGGTCAAGAGCAGTTTAGAAATTCAACTAAAAAAAGGTTCAACTAAAAAAAGGTTTATAATAGCTAGTAGATACATTTTTTAGATACATTTTTGAAAATTGTAGTTATAATTGTTTGGGTTATGCCTTAAAAGGGAAAACACACCGTACTTATTATAAGGCTGAAATCACACAATATTGAACCGAAAGTGGAGGGCATTTAAACAAAAAAACTTTTATATTTGGCGCCAAATCAAATGTCAATCATCTAAAAGGGGGCGTGGACAGTCGGCAAACATTCAAAAAAATAAATGTAATTAAGAATATGGTCAAAAGTAAAATAAACAAAAAAATGAGCTGAGATAAACATGACGAAATATATATTAAATAAAACTAAAGGTTTTTAAACTCATATTGGCATGGTTTACCAAGAATGTCAATCAACTTATAAAAGCGTAGTTTGCAAAATTTGATGACTACCTTTTGTATTCTTCTCTGGTTTAATTTTGTGCGATTCCAGACACATAGTTAGTACGGCGAGTTTTTTCTTCAGGGCATTATCTATACATATATAACCAGATTGTTTTCTCAGAATACATTTATTATATTTTTTGACAGCCCTTTTGCGCACGTTGCTGCAGCAGCAGTTCTGATGAATGCATAAGTTGAAGAATGGGTCCCTGCTGCAACAGATCATTCTGACATGATAGCCTGAAGGGACTGTCCCCCCAGCTGTCTCTGGAGATCTGCATACTATGGCCTTTGAGCCCAAACTGGAACCATTAAAACCATTAAAACAACAGTAGTGGTTTGATTTGAATCTTCCGGACAATCCTACCTACCAGTGGCCAGGGACAAAATGCATACAACAGGGTATGGCCACTCCTGAATGGGAGCATCAATGACCAGTGCTTTTGGATCCTGCCTGCAACTGAAAAAGCATGGAGCCTTTGCATTGTTGAAGGTCGCCAATAGATCTAGGTCCAGTAGGCCCCAGTGGTTCACAAGGAGTCAAAAGGCTTTGTCTTCCAGCTCTCATTTTCCTGGGTCCATGTTTCTCCTGCTGATTAAGTCTGCTCTAATATTGTCCTTTCAGGCAATGTAAGAGATGGAGATACCTAGTAGATGTTGGGATTCATATAATATGATTGTTAAATAATGAGTAAAAAATATGTGTATAATAAAATTTTGGGCATTATATGTTGCCGAGTTCCTCTGTATTGACTGTATAATCCATATGTAAACCAGAGGTAGTGCACGTTTTTTTTTACCTGTACAGGAGAACTCTGAGCATATGGATGTAAACTAGTAGGTATTGTCGACTCAGCTGATCACCCCTGTAGAAATGTCAGTAATCCCTAGAAGAATTCCACCCAGGAAAGAAGGGCAGGTCCATTCCAGGCCCCAGAAGCCAAGAGTGAGTCTCCCCTGAGGACTCGGCCAGTGGATCAATCGAAGGAGGGAACACTCACGTCGTGTTCCACTTGCCTCAGTCCCACTTGCCTCAGAGGAGACGGACCATAGTCAGCAAAATTAGGAGTCGTCAAATCCCCACAAGCATCCAGCCAATGCTGACATAGGCTTGAAGAAAGCTCTGGCTGTATCGCCCTGATGTGGAATACAGCACAAATAGATAAGGGCTTAGACTTCTTTGCCACCAGCCCCATGGTTGTAATGCGCTCAGACAGGTATAGGCATGCACCCAGATGGACATAAAAAATGTGCGGCCAGAAACCTGTGCTTAACAACTGTGTCCAACATGGGTGCATAAAAAATGTGCATCCAAGTACACATACTTACCACACCTGTCCAAACTAGGCACACAAACCATGTGTCCAGGTACATACACTCAAAGGAACGCCCAAGCTAGGTGCCCAAAGAGTGTTCAGAAAGAAGGATGCCCAACCTGGACGCACAGGATGTGCGCCCAAGAAACCATCCAGTCACACGCATGCGCACAAAAGGGAGTCGTGGCAGTGGACGCACAATGAGACGTGCAGGCGTGCAGCCAATGACATGCCTACCACGTGCCAAAAAGGAGAAACCTGAGAGCGAGGCCTAGCCAAAAAGATGTTCAACCCGCCTTGCTGAACTAATTTCACACCTCAAAGAACTCCCCAGAGACTTGCATGGGAAGGCCTAACACCAAGGGAAACAGACCCAGTAGGCAAACTCCTCATTAGCAAATTCCTTCTCTTCTCTGTTCTGCTGTTTTTCTGTTTGTTTATTCACATAAAGTAAAAACTTTTACCTGAGATCAGCCCTCCCTGGCTGAGAGCAGATATAAATCCTGGCTACGGAGGGAGAGGGCTAAAGCCTTCACCGCCGAGCCCCTCTCGGACTGCAACCACTAAGTTTCTGTTGCGACCGTCGCTGCCCGACATCTCCACTACGCCCACCTTACCTCTTTGGTGACTCCCTCTTTGCTTGATGGAAGTTTGGCCGCCATGGCATCATCTTGCCGACCTCCTCCAGCTTCCCCGGACTGGCTAGACGCTGCAATCCGCCACGTTTCCCAGAAGCCTAAGGGTGCGTGCGCGGTGCGGCCCCGACTCAAGTACCAGCAGTGGCGCGAACCTCAGGGGTGTCCCCCTGAGATGACGTCATCCTCACCGGATACTTAAGGTCTCTGAATTCGCTAACTAATCGAGTTAGCAACAGAAAAGATTCCTAGCTTCCTCCAGGTATCGCTGCGGATGGGATTCGCTCTCCGCATACCTTGCTACTCTGCCTCCTCGGACTTTACCAAGGGGGGCCTCGCTCTCTCTCTTGTTTTTCAGGTCGCAGTCTGGAACCGGTACTCGCTCCTCGAGGGCCCATGTTCCCGGACTTGCTACTGAATACCACTTCTGCCAGGAAGTCTTCGCTGCCTACAACACCAGTGAATTATCTCTCTCAGAACGTTCCCTGGAACCAGGTACTCGCTCCTCGAGGGCCTACTTCATTCCAGCTCCTGGGCTGCTTTTAAGTGAATATTGTATGAGTGTTATCATCAAGGTTCTGTTCCTGAACTCTGCATACTCATTATATTCAGTTTCTCTACAGCTCAGTTACACAGGATCGCTGTTCCAGTATCTGAGGGACTACAGCCCAGCCGGGCGCTTCCAGCTCACTACTGCCACCTCTGGCGGTTTAATATACTGTTTAATAAAAGAACTAGTGTGTGTCTGTCTCCAAACTCTGAGCCTGACCGGTGGTCTCTCTCGGGATCTTCCCCCGGGGGCGTGGTCATCTGCCACCGGCCCAAGGATCCACCCACAACTATCTCAAACACTAACAGTTTCCAAGCCCACACGACCCAAGGCTACCGGACTGAAGACTCTCTACTGAGGAAGGGACTGCACGGCCTCAGGAGGCAAGCGGTGCTATATAAACATCTTCAGATGACGCCTCTTTTTTTCTTCTTTTTTTTTTTACTCACTGGGAATCCCCCAAAGAAATGCATATCCACCATCTGCTGGAGATGGAGAATACTGGCAGACTGATGTCGGGGCGGAACTATATATTCATGACATCAGCTTTTGCTCCGTCTCCATCTGCTGGCAAGGGTGCATAACCCACTGGTGGGACTGACCTGCCAGAATGCAGAGAAAATTTTCTATGTTTGTTTTACAGCTTGGGTAATTTAACTTTTTGTTTTATTATGTCTACTGCAGTTCTAGCGTAATCTGGGATTTGTGTTTTTATGTTAATTAATGTTATGTACCTAATTTTTGTACACTGCCATTAACTATGGGAATGTGTAGGTCAAAAGTTCTTATAATAAATACATTTATAGTGAATGATGTTGGGCACTTCTAAGCACTTGACTGCCTCCCAATACTTAAAACGTTAAGTTTTTATTGAGAAAAAAAGAATAAAACAAGTCACATACACATTTTTTTCATATTTCTTATAACAAAGCAGGCCACAATCTTTAGAGATCACAAGAAAATCACTTCTATTTTGAAATAACTAAATCAAAACAAATCCTCTCTTTTTTGATAGCTAGTTTCAGTTTTGTTTTGTTTTTTACATTCATGCTATGCTTTTTGTTAGGTTTTTTTTTGTATGATTATTTAATTTTGGGGTAATTGTTTTGGTTTCACTGGTTTATTATATCAAATTATATTTCTAAGGATGGAGAGTTTGAGCATGCGTTTGCACATTTTTAAATCTGTGTGCCCATGTGGAGGTTTTTCTGTTATATATGTCTATCTACCCTACCCCCCCTCCCCCCCCCCCATCCTCTCTCTCTCTCTCTCTACACAGCACAAATTAAGATTCCTAACATTTGGTTGTGGAAGCAACAGGAGAAGGATTTTGTAGAAGTGGTTCCATGATGCTGGTAACTACCCTAGACTCTAAGAATGCATGGATGTACCCACATATCATCCCTCTGAAATGTAATGTAACATTTATTATTTTTTGACAGCCAACATCTTAAAAAACCTAACCTCTGTTTAAGCCTGGACACTTAAGGGTTCTTTTAGTTCTTTTGAAGACAGACTTCAAAATCTCAAAATTCCTTCAAAGTGACTATTAACCTATGAAAACATTTTCTGTGCCTAGTATCTGTGTCACATACAAGATTAATTTACTTAGCTTCCATTTTTCATGTTTTTAATGTTTTATTGTTGTTGGTTATGGGACCCTGATTAGAGTGCTGGCATCAACAGCAGCTAACGAGAATCTTTTTTCTTTTTAAAATCAGCAAATTACCTTCTGAATGCAAAAAAAGTTCTAGTTTTCTGTTGTTGTTGACAGCATTCTGATAAAGGAGCCCATTGTCAACATAAGATATAGCTAAGAAGTAAAAGGAAAATAAAATGCACAAAATTAAAGGTCCTTCCTAGATATCAGATTTAGACAGAAAAAAAAAAACCCCCAAGAAAAAAAAAAAGACCAAGACTAGATCACAATCCTCAGGCGATCTGCTATCATTTGGCAAACAGCGGTCATCCTAGTCCCAAAGAGGAATTTTTAATTTTAAAATTATTTCCCCCTCCAGTGTTAAATACAAAATTATCTACTTTAGTGGAAGGATTCTCTCACACAGTGATGTATAGTTTCAAGCTGTTAAAAACAGTTAAGCTTACATTTTTCTGAAGTCCATTGCACTGTCCCTATCATGATTAGTCATTTCTCAGTGATGATGATGAGGTGTCTATATAAGCAGGGCATGGGGCTCCATGTAGAGGGGCTTTAGATTCACCTTGTACCTCTAGGCCTATACAGACTAATAAACAATGGAATTGCCTTATGGGGGTATTTGGAGAGAGAGAATTCTCAAGAAAATTGGTACTTACAGGAATTCCAATATTATGCTGTCAATTTACTATTACTCTGTACCTATGCCACATTCCAAATGAAAAGCAAGGATTAGAGAACTTGGGGCAATAACCCCGGTTTCGGATATCCTGCAACCTTCTATTGAGAGGTTTATGCTTCCGGTAATGGATACTATAACGCCGCGGCAGTCCTTGGCATCGTGTCCAGATGAGCGGGCGGATAGATCGCCGGACATACAGGTCACCTTAAGTCCCGGAGCTCCGTCTACCCCCCCATTTCCCTCAGAAGGTTTTTTGACAACGAAAGGACTAACAGGTGACAGATTGATTTCGCCTGTCACAAGTGGGTCTGTCCTGGAACCCGGAGCGGCAGGGTTTCCAGAGAGCTCAGATGTGGGAGTTAAAGGGTCAACTCCCTATGTGGTAAGAGCTTCTATACCCAGAGGGAACAAAGAAGTATCGGGGGGAATCAAATGTACACTTTCAAAACCAAGGAACTGAGTTCAATTTATTGCGCCCTGCTATTCCTAAACCTACTGAAGTCACCATGGATTCTTTATGGACTGCAATAATGGTTTTGGAAAAATCAGTATCCTCCTTAGTAGATGTCACTTCTAAATTAGCTGGGAAAATTCAACCTATGGAGTCAAATATACATTTAAATACTCAAAATATAACCACTTTAGATCTTAAGGTTATTTCTTTGCAAAAAAATTAAGAACAATTGATTAAATCAGATATGATACAGCAAAGAAAATTAGAAAATATAGAGAATTCTATTAGATACCAAAATTTACGTATATTAAATTTTCCTATATTAAAAATGATACCTCCTTTAGAAATGTTTAAAAAGTATGGGGCGGATTTTAAAACGAGCGCGAACAGCCTACTTTTGTTTGCGCTCCAGGCGCAAACAAAAGTACGCTGGATTTTAGTAGATACGCGCGGAGGCGCGCTTATCCACTAAAATCCTGGATCGGCGCGCGCAAGGCTATGAATTTTGTATAGCCGGCGCGCGCCGAGCCGCGCAGCCTACCCCGTTCCCTCCAAGACCGCTCCGAAATCGGAGCGGCCTCGGAGGGAACTTTCCTTTGCCCTCCCCTCACCTTCCCCTCCCTTCCCCTACCTAACCCACCCGCCCGGCCCTGTCTAAACCCCCCCTTACCTTTGTCAGGGGATTTACGCCTCCCGGAGGGAGGCGTAAATCCCTGCGCGCCAGCGGGCCTCCTGCGCGCCGGGCCGCGACCTGGGGGCGGGTACGGAGGGCGCGGCCACGCCCCCGGGCCGTAGCCACGCCCCCGTACCCGCCCCAAAACGCTGCCGACACGCCCCCGAAACGCCGCGACGACCAGGCCCGCCCCCCGACAAGCCCCCGACACCCCCCCCCTCCGAGAACCCCGGGACTTACGCGAGTCCCGGGGCTCTGCGCGCGCCAGGAGGCCTATGTAAAATAGGCTTCCCGGCGCGCAGGGCCCTGCTCGCGTAAATCCGCCCGGTTTTGGGCGGATTTACGCGAGCAGGGCTCTGAAAATCCGCCCCTATATACTGGAAGTTTTAAAACTTCCTAAAGAGTTAATGTCTACTTAACAAAAGTGTATATGACCAAATCAGTTCCCATAGTAGTTTCAGAACAAACACCTGAACCTGAGCTAGATTTAACACAGTTTCTTGAAACTTCAACCAAATTGAAGATAACTAAGAGAGGAACACTGTTTATACAGTGTGTATTTTCACAAGATAGAGAAATGTTAATGAAAGCTTTTTTTCCGTAATAGAAAAGTACAGTTCTTTAGCCAATTAGTGTGGGTATTTCCCGATATTACACGTTCCACTCAAGAATGAAGGAAAACAATCTTATCTATGCAAGCTGAAGTAGAGAGCAAGGGAGCAAGATTTAATCTTAGATTCCCATGCCAATGTATAGTGAATAAGCAGGGTGTAAAAAATGTATACTTTGAACCTGAACAATTGCGCAAATTTTTAGACTCAGGGTCCATTGTGAATTCAAGTTAAAGTAAATTTGATAACGGTATGTAAAATGGAAAGTAACATGGAATTCTCTAATTACTGTAATTTAAACTTTATTTCTATACAAATTCCGCTTAGATCTGGAAATTGCCTTCTTTTACATTAATATTACATAGGGAATATACTTGCAGTTAAAGTTAAATTTGATATAGGTTAACTATTTCTTTGTTAAAGTGGGAATAATTATCTCAATGTTAAACTGTAATATCCTATTGTATTTTGCCTAAAAATTGCCTGTAATTATGGTAAAATTCTATAAATAAATAGATTCACCTTGACCTCTCACTGAGCTCAAGGAACGCTGACTTGTAATTTGGTTTTTATTTATTTATTTATTTTATTTAACACTTTTTTATACCGACCTTCATAGTAATAACCATATCGGATCGGTTTACATAGAACAAGGGTATAACTGAAGCAATAAATAAAATAGTAATTAACAAGAGAGGTGAATAAGGCAAAGTTACATTTAACAAGGAGGAAAAAACTTGGGAAGCTTAAAGCTGGAAGAAAGAAAGGCAGGAGGAATAATAACATAAAACAAAAGGAATTTAGGTTAGAGCATAATGTGCTTTAACCTGTGATTGTCCTTCGTTCAAAAGGATAGTGGACCTCTATCCTCTATGTCCAGGAGAGATAAAAAGAAAGCTATGTATGTTTCTTTAATTTTTTAAGACAATTTCTTACATTTCCATTTAATAACTTTGTGTGGGTATATTAATTACTTTTGAAAAGACTTAATACTTATTAAAAGTATGTGATAATGAAAAATACACATTTTCTGTTTCATTTTCCCTCCATTCTCCCACCCCAACTTCTATACTCCTGATTTCTCCCTCCTTCCCCCACCTTCAGCCCAAATTTATTCTCCCTACCACTACAGCAAGTTTGTGTTGCACCTAGAGCTATAATTAATTTGTTTTAATTTCGTAAAACCTTTTGTTCCATTCCCAGGAGCCAACCTGCTCTTCATATTAAAATTGCTCTATTAACATGCACATGCAGAAGAAAGCATGGCTGTGCTATTCATAAGTAACTTTTCACCCAAAACAATCACTGGCAGCTTTTTCATGACATTCTCACAGGTGCCCACCTGTGATCTCAAATTTTAATATCTTATTCCCTTCTCTGATGTTTTAATTGTTTTGGATTGGGGCTTTATTTAAATATATTCTAATTAATAAATTTACACATTTCTTTTTCATTCTGCTTATGCGTGAGGCTAGAACTGATGGTGTTGGTTCATTCTTCCTCTGGATTCTTTGCAGGCTGTAATATATTTTATGTTTAAACCTGTTTATTAAAATTGTACAGAATTGACAAAATAAGCCTGGATGTGTTGTCTCTGAGTACCCAAGCTAAAACAAGAGGTAAATGCAGACAGCGAGAACTGTATATGCAAGTCCTGAGTCCACATAGACCATAAACCTTCTAGTGAGAACCCAGGAATTTTAGCTCATTAAGACTTATGAAAAAAGGGTAATGTATGCCTTCCTGGATCTTCTAGATCGAACCAAATCCTGTATTAAGTCCCATCCCAAATCAGAAAGTAATTTTTGGATAATGAAGATACATAATGACAAAATTGCAAATAGCTAAAAACATCCACATTCCCCTCCCCCAACTTTTGTTGTAAGATGTGAAATGGCAATTTCCCTCCCTCATCTAAAATTTGAGAAACAACCGAAAAACCTTTAGACACCCACTCTTTATAAACATGTTTATCCATCCCAGGTTGAAATTTAAGGTTACCCATGAAAAGGAGGAAGGGAGACAGGGAATTACTTAAATGCAATTTAGAAGGAATCCACTGCTAAGATTTACGGGCTGAGGATAACAAGATATGATTCCTCAGATAGGGCGAGAGTTGGGAAGATGTAGCTTGTAATATATAGCAAACCTGTATAGGAAGTGTAACAGCAGTTTCGTATTGAAAATCACAATAAAAAGAAGTATCCATAAGCCAATCTCCCAGCTGTTTTAAATTGGCACAATGGTTGTACAATCTTATATCTGGCAGGCCCATCAATTGAAACAGAGGCACTCTAGGTTTACCCCCCTTCCAGAAGAAAAAAAACACAGTTCCCTATGAAAGACTTTCACATCTTTTGAGCTTAACACCAAAGGTAGAACATTCAAGACATAAAGCCATTTGGGGAAGATGGTCACCTTAAGTGGATCCTGCCCCCCAGAGATACAGCTAAATGATTCCATTTCCACACGTAACTTTAGTTATATCTTGCAGCTTAGTCACATTAAAAGAATGTAAAAGACACTGGCCTTTAGTGAGCCAGATACCTAGATATTTCATATGGTGAGGGGCCCAGGCTAAAGGGAATGTACCCCTCCAATACCTAGGACCCCACGCATCAATAGCCATGGCTTCAGACTTGTCTAAGTTCAACCACAGCCCAGCAAGCCGAGTTAACAAAACAGGCAAAGAAGTTTATAAGCAGAGCAATATGTAAAAGGAGGTCATCCGCAAAGACAGCAACTTTAAAAATGTTGTTCCCAATGTTAATACCCTAAATCCGCCCATCGGGCAAAATCTTCCAAACAAAAGGGTTCAACAATAACACAAAAAGTAGGAGTAATAAGGGACAACCCCATCTAGTACCTCGATGTAAACTGGAAACCTCAGTATATCCCCCACTGACTAGAATTCTCACCTTAGGATTAGTGTATAGTATTTTAATATACTGTAAAAAGGAGCCCTGAAATCATTGTGTCTTCAAAACTGCAAAGAGCTACTCCCAGTTGACCCTATCAAATGCCTTTTCAGCATCAAAACTAATGAGCAGGGAATTCATGCGATGGTGTATAGAATGTTCCAGGGAAGGTAAAATATTTCAGACATTTGTGGCTGCATATCTCCCTTTAGTAAAACTGACTTGCTCTGGGGATACCAAAGTTGGCAATATCTTGACCAAACAAACAGACATAATCTTTGCTAATAACTTTACATCAAAATTCAATAAAGAAATTGGTCTGTATGAACCAGACTGCAAGGGATCCTGCCCTGGTTTACGCAAGACCATAATATTAGCTAGATTAGTCCCCTGACTGAACTCTCCAGTCTCTAACAGGGCATTAAACATTTTCCCCAATGGTAGGCAAACCTGATCAATCAAGAGTTTATAAAATTCGCCAGTCATGCCATCTAGACCAGGAGCCTTATGTAATGGTGAATTTCGAATAAAAGAATGCAATTCCATCAGAGAAAGAGGAGCATTTAACAAGTTTAAATCTTGTTCCTTCAACTGAAGGGAGGGGGAATATCCCTTAAATATTTTGTGACCTCCTGCATGTTGTTAGGTTCCAGAGCATAGAGGATTTTGTAAAAATTGACAGACTTCCAATCTGTTTAGTGTCTCTGACAATAGTACCTCACCTTGTTTTCACTGTGACTACATATGATTTGCCGTGCCATTGTTTCACAGCATTGGCCAACATTCTCCCAGCCTTAGTGCCATGGAGAAAAAATTTGTACTTGTAATACAGCATCCCTTTTTTGTTTGTTGGTGTATCAGAGTGTTCAAAGCAGATTGAGTATTTAGAAATCGCAATTTATTCTTAGCAGTAGGTTCAGAGGCAAATCTCCTCTTATTGAGGTGTATCTGTTTTTCTGAAACATTTATTTCCTTAGATTGTAACTTTCTCTTCTGGGCTGTATAGGCAATAACATCTCCCCTTAATACAGCTTTCACCGTTTCCCAAAATAGTAAGGAGTCTTGCCCATACGCTTCATTAAAGCATTCAAAATTCCTATCATTTCTGTATCAAATATAAATGAAAATCTGAATCATGAAACAAATATGATGGAAATTCCCAAGGACCATGCATGTTACCCTCCATAAAGCCCTCCAACTTAAGCCACACTGGGGGCATGATCAGAGATTTCAAATGGGCCAATCCCGGCATTCACAACCTTGGAAAAAAGTTTCACACAGGAGCAATCAATCCTGGACTTAGTGTAAGGCAACTAAGACCATAAAACATGGTCTTATTGGAATAGTTGCCTTACTGCAATCAACAACCTTCTCACCAGCTTCAACCTCGTCCTTAACACCAACAAAACCGAAATCCTCCTAGTAGCCCCAGACAACTGCATTCCGCTTAACCCCCCAATTTCATCCCAACTCTCCATCACATCTATCGACCACAAAATGCATGTAAGAGATCTTGGTGTGCTACTAGACAACCAACTCAACCTAAGCAAATTCGTAAACACCACCACCAAGGAATGCTTCTTTAAATTGCAAGTATTAAAAAAAATTAAAACCACTTCTGCACTTCCGAGATTTCCGCCTGGTACTACAATCTATCATCCTCCCAAAACTGGATTACTGCAACTCACTCCTTCTGGGCCTACCCGCCAGCACAATCAAACCACTTCAGATTGTCCAGAACGTGATGGCCAGGATCCTCACAAACACCAATAAAAGGGAACACATCACCCCTATCCTCCAGAACCTTCACTGGCTGCCAATTAAATTCAGGATACTCTTTAAAGCCCTCATGATGATCCATAAGGCCTTACACAACATCTCCCCCCTCAACCTAACCTTCCAACTTCAGCAGCACACTACCATGAGACCCATCAGAAGAGCGTACAAGGATATGCTACAAACCCAGCCAGCCAAAACCTCACTTAGGAAACGCGCCCTTTCCACAGCTGGTCCTTCACTTTGGAACTCGCTCCCTCCGGACCTCCGCCAAGAACCCTGCCTTTTGGTATTCAAAAAGAAGCTAAAGACTTGGCTATTTAGCCAAGCGTTCCCTGAGAGCTAAGAGCCGATGAATCGAGCTTTACAGACGCTGGTCCACCAATCCCACTGTAAATATGTTTTGAATTTGTATATGTTTAGAATTGTACTTTATTTTGCTAATCATGTTTTGAATTGCATTCCACTGGTTCTCTGTAAGTTTCAGTTTCAACCTTGTTCCAATGTATCCACCCCTGAGGCGACAGTTCAGTTCTCTGTAAACCGGTGCGATATGTATTCTATACAGGAACATCGGTATATAAAAATGAAAAATAAATAAATAAATAAATAAATAAATAGTGTCATGTGCTCTAGAAAATTGAGTCAAGTCCAGATCAAGAGGGTGTAAAAATCTCCACATATCCACCAAAAAAAGCTGTACACACAAATAAGGTATGCCCACCCTCAGATCTTGGTTCGTTAATAGCTTGGCAGGTATCTTATCCACAGAACGGTCTGCTGCCACATTAAAATCTCCCCCCATAAGAATTCGAACATGAGAATATTTGGAAGCAATATCAACAATTTTTGCAAAAAATTTTTTAGAATAACTATTTGGACCAGAAACATTACCCAGTAAAATGTTTTCCCCAAATAATAGACCTTCTATAAAAATATATCTACCATCAGCATCTTTGATTGTTTTAGTCAAAATTGAAAGTGCAAAGACTTATGTAAAAGTATAGCCACCCCAGCTTTATGAGAGGTAGCAGAAGTAAGGAAAATATTTCCCACCTCCTTAATTTATCATTTTCAGAATCTATGAGATGTCTCCTGCAACATGGCAATATGAGAATGCATACAGCTCATAGCCTGTAACAATTTATAGTGTTTCACTACAGATCCTATTTCACAGATATTCCAAGATATACATTTCAACTCTTTACCCAAAATGAAAATTTTTATAGAATGCAATGCAAAATAAAAACAAGATCAACATCATAAGGAAGAGACCTCCCAGTCTGGGTCTCCCCCGTATAACTCCAAGGAAATGAAAGAAAAATAAAGAATTTTCCATAGCTGGTCACCCACCACTGACAAATAGAGAAATAAACATTCAGCACTGACCATTACCTAGAGAACAAACCCCCCTCCTCCCTTCCCCAACTACCCCACCCTCCTCTCTCTTCTACCAAAACCCAGAAGGAACAATCAACGCCCTATTTTTACCCCTTATACAGTAAGGGGTAATAGCGCATCGAAAACGTGCGGCCAACCCCCCCGAAACTAACAGAGCCCACAACATGCAATTGCATGTTGATGGGCCTATTAGTTATTCCTGCACCATACAGAAAGTAAAATGTGCAGCCAAGCCACACATTTTACTTTAAAAAATTAATGCTTGCCCAAAGGCAGGCGTTAATTTCTGCCGGCACTGGGAAAGTGGACAGAAAAGCAGAAAAAACTGCTTTTCTGTACACCCTCCGACTTAATATCATAGCGATATTAAGTCGGAGGCCCCAAAATTAAAAAAAAATTAAAAATCAGCCTGTGACCCGCGGGTCGGAAGACAGACGCTCAATTTAGCTGGCGTCCGTTTTCCGAACCCGTGGCTGTCAGCGGGTTTGAGAACAGACACCGGTAAAATTGAGCGTCGGCTGTCAAACCCGTCTGTCAGCGGGTTTGACAAAAAGGAGGCACTAGAGAAGGAGGCACTAGAGAAGCGCTAGGGTCCCTACTGCTTCCTTTTACCGCGGGCCCTCATTTAAATACTTGATCGCTCGCTCAGAAGAGTGGCCTGGGCGCGCGTTGGGAGAGCGAGCGCTCACCTCGGAGCACCGGCTCTCCCGCGGGTTTTACTGTATCGGCCTGAATATGAATAAAAAATGAACAGAATAAGAACAAAAAACTCAGTATGGGCCTCCCACTACCCTGAAATCTCATCAGGGGCAATGGGTCATCGTGTGTAAAACCATGAGGGCCCTCCCCTAGCTGTCAAAGTAGCTGTGGTCTCCAAATAAAAAAGTAACAGAATCACGAAAAATTGAAAAGCAATCAAAGATTGTCCAAAGACTGCAAAAATTGTGTTGCTTCAGCAGCTGTCTCAAAATATAAAGTTTTGCCCTGTGTTACTATCTTCAGCTTGGCAGGAAATAGCAAGGTGATCCTCAGCTTTTTTTGTATCATTTGAGCACACACTGCAGAAAAAGATTTGCACTTCATCGCCATATATTAAGAATAGTCCTGGTATATTAGGACCTTATGGCCCTCATAAAGAAAGGACTGCAGCTTCCAGTAGGCTCTCAGGGTGTCCATTTTATGAGCAAAATTTAGAATTTGCAGGATAACAACCCGAGGTCTGTTTTGTATCCAGTTTTGTGAGCCTAACCCGTGGGCCCTTTCTATACATAGTGGCCCATTAACAACAATAAAGTCTAAAGATTATACAAGCCATTTCTCCAAAGTGCCCCCCCCAAGTGATGTGAACGAGGTCCTCAGGAATACCCCCTAACTGGAGATAATTCTTACTGAAGTTCCATTTTCAACGGTGTCATTTTATCTTCCAAACTGGAAACTCTCTGCGCTACCTCTTGAATGCGCTGGCCTTATGCTGTGCGTTTGGTATCCAACCCTTCCATTTGCTGGGACAACGCAGTGAAGCGGCCATCCAGTGTCGCTATGACAGCAGATGCTACTGCCTAAGGGGAGCTCGCCGACTCTATGCTTAAACTTACTGCATCGTCTTCCTCTCCCACGGATGCCATCTGAAGAGGCTTCTCCTTCTCTTTCTTAGCCAGCTGTATGGTCATTATTGTAAGTATGAACAGCAAAGGTTCACTAGGAGCAAGCTGAGTGCCAGAGCACCATTAAACAGGGCTTCACTCAAAGACCAGCAGAGTGAAAAGAAATCGGAGCCATGATTAAGCAAAAAAATTAGCGGGACGGCCCCCAGAGAGCAATAACAATGCATCCGTCCTCCTTCACGATGTCACATGACCCCCTGCAATATATTTTAATATATCAGTATAAATGTCATTCAAAGATGAGGATATACCACATAAGCTTTCAAGATGAAGAAAGGATCTATGTGGTCTTGAAAGCTCATGCACTATATCACCTTTGGATAATTCTTTTGTTGGTTCAACATGAGTTATGACAGTTCACAGAGATTTCAGTTTATTCCAGGATCCTTAGGATTACTAAACTGATTTTCCCACTATAATCACTCAAAGCAAACAGACTGAAGTAGCGGGACTACAATAAACTTTCTAACAGAAGCCATGGACATAATTGTAATTTCTTTTCACTTTAAATATCAGTTGTACCATTCCCTACAATAATATATTGCATCCTTCTCAGCCACCCTTAACAGCATTTTATATTGACAATCAGCAAACTTTTTTATGTGGTTTTGATATTTTACCTATTTTTTTCTAACTTTCATTCTGTTATTTCAGAGGACAATAAAGAGGCACTTTTTGGTACAGCTAGGAAACACCTATGGAGTTGACTTGTATGTAACAGTGTTATAGACTCGTGTATTTGACAATCAGATGCATTCAAAGCCATTTTTCCTTTTATCAGGATGCAGACAGAGAACAAGGACATAGTGCATGTTACTGTAGGGCAAAGGCAGCATGAGACAGGATTAGAGAACTTGCATCTACAGGGTCAAGAGCTGCATAGAAAAGGATGTAGGAGTGAGGATTAGGTTGCATGTGATCACAGGGCAGAGGCTGCATGGAATGTAATGCATGAGATCATAGAGGGGCTGCATGGAGTAGAATGCAAAGGAGAGTGCACTAGAATGTGGAACGATAGAGCGATATAGAGGAGAGAAGATTAGAATGCATGAGATAGCAGAATGAGGGGTAAACATAGCAGTATGCAGGGGAGAGGACTGGAGTACAAGAGATTGCAGAATGTGGGGCTGAAGATTAAGCATGCATGTGAACACAAGGTAGAGGTTGCATGGCATGGGATGCACAAAGCTGGATTAGAATGCATGAGTTAGTAGAACGAAAGGCTGCACAGAGCGGTATGCAGGGGAGAGGATCAAAAATGCATGTAACCACAGAGTTTGAAACTGCATGGAGCAGAATGGACGAACAAAATTCTAAGGCATATGATATGGTTTAACACATGAAACTTGTAAAATCAAGTCCTAGTATCCAGTAAATAATTATTTTCCATTACGTTGTAATAAAAAAAAAACAAAAAAAAAACTGAAAAGCTGTCTGGGAAATAACTTATCTATGTGCTAGATGAACGATAATCCTCCCCCTTTACATCAGTTATTATTACAGCTAGCTGGTAGTAATGATTGATTTTTCTCAGGATTAATGATTAAACATATTTGGAAAGGTGTTTATCCTCTGGCTGCTCTGCCCTGAATTGAACCCAACATTGCAGTGGCTCCTCCTTTGCTAGAACATTTTTTTTTCCGTTTCAAAGCATGATTAAAAAAAAAAAAAAAAACAGCTGGGAGTTTTTGACGCACATACATTTTTGCATTAGCCTAAGCCTCTGTTCAAAGAAAACACAAGGTCTCGGGTTTGTGTGGAAGGGAACAGTGCCTTCCCATTTCCTATGCTTTATACACACATCATGAAAATGGAAAGTGCCAAAGGTAAAAGGCCTTAGATTTAAATCTTGATATCAGTTCTATTGGTCCTTTAAGTGTACCTCTCCCGATCAGGGCCTAGCCTCAATTTTTAATGCTGCTGGCTAAACAGATTTTTTTTTTTTTTTTTATTACCACCCTGGCAGTTTCAGCTTACTTCTTTGGGCTTCCAGCTTAATCAGAACCGGCTTCCACTGGGTTACAGCAATAGCATCCATTTGCAACCACCCAGGGGTTTTTCCCATTTTAAAGAGCTATTACAACTACCTTTCTCTACTAGGGGTTCCAGGCCGAGGCTTCCTGCAGAACCTGGCATGTCTTTAGGTGGGTATGCTGAGTCTGGCCATTGAGGGTTACTGTTGTGCAATGGTAAACAATCTCATCTGCCCCCCCCCCCCCCTTTCGGGGGCTGTGAACGCTGCCTCTGCAGAATCTTCAGCCCTGGCCAACCTGAGGAGCAGATACCAGGCTTAGGAATTGATCCTAGGTCTCTCATATTACAATACATACTGCTGGCCCTGAACTAATTATTTGATGGCTGGAATATGGCATTTAAAGCAGAATCAGCCACAATATATTATTTAATGTATGTAATTTTAAATAGTTGTAAGCCCATAATAAATTCCCCAAAATGACTTAACATAAAACTTTGTGAGAATATAGAAAGTTCATATTTATTAGGGATGTGCATTAATTTGAAACAAATGGGTAAAATACAATGAACGGCACTTTTTGTTTCATTTGTGGATACCTGAAACAAATATTTTAATTTCGTTTGTTTCACATTTAAGTCTCTGATCCACTGAAGAGTGCTGCAGTGAGACTGGTAACTATAGCAACCAAGGAATTCCAGACATAATAGCCAGGATGGAGCGGAGGTGGGAGAGGCAGGCAAGTAGACAGGATGGAGGACCAATCAAGCTGAAGCTGCCTTGCTTCTTGGGGATCTTGCTACTAATCAGCCTTGCTGTCATACTCCAGACTCTACACATTAGGGGTCCTGCTACCACTCTTCCTTGCTATTATACCCCTTATGTTACACCTTAGGGGTCTTGCTGCCACTCTGCCTAGTTGCCATGCTCCTGAAACTACATCTTGGGGTTCTTGCTGACACTCTCCCTTGATGTTACAACCCTTATGGTCTTGCTGTCACATCGTAGTCTCTGTAATTGGGTGTCTTTCTGCCACTCAGCCTTGCTGCCACATCCCAGAATCTACATCTTGGAGTGTTCTTGCAACTGCACACAGCTGATTTGCATCTCTCATGGTGTCTTGGGTCTGCATGCCACGTATGTGCTGCACTGTCCCTCTATCAGTGCCTAGGGTTTTCTTAATGCCACCATTGCTGCTTTTTTACCCCTTCATGAAGCCTTAGGATGTTCATACCGCTCTTGATGTCACTTTGCCCCTCTCATGATTCCATGAGAGAGAGAAGTGCTTAAATGAGCAGTGAGATGCACCAGTAACATTTTTCCACCTTTGACTGTAAAAGAAACACTGATAACTGACAAAGATTTGAAGCCTTTACAAAGTTTAAATATTTTAGAAGAGCAGCAAAAGAATTACCCAGTCAGATTTAAGGTCTGCCTGATAAGACAGGTGAAAATTGGCAATAATTCCAGTAATAATTCCAGTATTGGAAATAACTGTATATGGTTTATTATGTAATTTACCTAGCACGGGTGTACCAATAAAGGTGGAAAATTTATTTATTAAGTAAATTGTTAAATATTAAACTTGACTGGCAAAATGAGATACATGCAAAAAAGTATCAAAAGAAAAAAAATAAACACACTCAAGATATAGCTGGTCTTCATTAGGGTCCCCAACAGTAAGGCACAGGGTCTGTTTACAATTTCTAGTGTGCAGCTTTTCCAATATGAAGAAAATATTTAGACAACCTTACAGACAGGATGACCCAATAGCTGGTCAACTAAATCCATTACATCAGGTTTCACTGTAACACTCAGAGAATAACTCCCCCATCCCCTATGCTTTTATTAGAGAGTACAAGATTAGAAATCTTGAACACACACCTGACTCTTCACATTATCTGATTTTAGTGCATGCAGCTTTGTTAAAGACAGCAGGGAGGGGAACTGGAAAGACTTCCCTGTTCGGAGCGATGGAGGTTCATGGGTCATAGGGAACAAGGTTTACAAAATTTAAGAAGGGCATCACAATTTGTGCCTGCCTCATTCAAAGTATTTCTGATAGACCCAATTTACAATACTCTGGGAACCGACTTTCGCTAATGTACTTTGTATGATCACAATGCCCTCAGAAATAATGTGTTACATTTTAAAGGGAATTATAAAGCTAAGAAGAACACTTTGTTGCACTTCTGTTTTTATACACTGTTGAGTAACTGATGATTAACCAGTTATAAAAATGCATAAAGGCTTGAGAGGTTACGGCAAAACAGACCTTTATATCCCCACATCTCTTTTGGGGGGCGGGGGGGAGGGAGAGGGAAGGAGGAGAATGGAGCAAGAAGGGAAGTGCTAAATATAGCAGAGTTGCTTACCTGTATCAAGTTTTCTCCGAAGACAGCAGGATGTTAATCCTCACACATGGGTGACATCATCAGATGGACCCAGACATGGAAAACATGTTAAAGTTTCTAGAACTTTGATTAGGCACACTGACACTGAACATGTCCAGCATGCCCTATACCACGCAGGGTCCCTCTTCGGTCTCGTAACCTAGAATTACGATGAAAAATAAAAACAAATAGGAGAAACCCAACTCCTCAGGGTGGCAGGCAGGTTTTGTGAGGACTAACATCCTGCTGTCGTCAGAGAACACCTGTTAAAGGGAAGCACTGAGAACAAGCAAGATAGTAGTCCTCACACATGGGTGAATCCCTAGCTACAAGGCTGTTCCCTCACACAAAAAGTGGACCAACAGACCTAACCAATACCAGTGCTGTTGGTAACAAAGGGGTAAACAGCCTGAACCCAAACAACATGACCTAGGTTGGGAGAGTTGGGTTCTACACCTCAAACAGGTTCCTGAGTACAGACTGGCCGAACCTACTGTCACGTCAGCCATCCCTATCCAGACAGTAATATGATGTAAATGTGTGGAGAGAACTCCATGTCGCAGCCTTGCAGATTTTCTCCACTGGAACTCCTCGCAAGTGGGCCACCAACGCTGCCATGGCTCTAACAGAATGAGCCTTGACATGACTCACAAGATGCAGTTCCACCTGGATATAACAGAAGGAAATGCAGGCTGCTAGCCAACTAGACAGTGTCTGTTTGGCAACAGCAATGCCCAACCTATTCTTATCAAAAGGAACAAAAAGTTGGGTGGACATCTGTCTGCTCCAGATAGAAGGCTAAGGCTCACTTGCAGTCCAAACTGTACACTGCTTGTTCGCCTTGCTGTGAATGGGGCAAGGGAAAGAAAATTGGCAGGACGATTGACTGATGGAAATTCGTCACCACCTAAGGCAGAAACTTACGGTGTGAATGCAAGACCACCCTATCATGATAAAACTTAGTATAAGGTGGATAAGTCACTAAGGCCTGAGCTCACTGATTCTGCACGCTGAAGTGATCGCCACCAAAAATATGACCTTCCAGGACAGGTACTTCAGGTCACAGGAGTGCAATGGCTCAAAAGGAGCTTTTATCAGCTGAGCTAACACCATGGTTAGGTCGCAACAACAGTTGTCACAAGACACAGTGGGAGGCCTTAGGGGAGGCTTCTGTTAAATCAGGCCCCGCATGAAATGTACAATGTCCTCCACTTCAGCCCATTGGACTTTCTAGTAGAAGGCTTTCTAGAAGCCACCAGGACCCAAGACACATCCTCAGAAAGGTCAACCGGCTGCAAGATTAACCACAATATCCAGGCCATGAGCGACAGGGTCTGGAGGTAGGGATGCTGCAGCCTGACCAGATTTTGTGTGATGAGATCTGGGGAAGTCCCCAGACTGATTGGTTTCTGGATAGACAACTCCTGCAGGAGTGGAAACCAGACCTGTCTCAGACAAACAAGAGCTATGAGGATCATAGTCCTTCTGTCCCAATGAAGCTTCAAGAGCATCTTTGCCACTAAGGAAATAGGAGGATTTGTGTACAGAAGTCCCTTGCCCAATGACAGGCAAGGGCATCCAAGGCTGGTTTGCTGTCTGACTTGTACAGGGAGCAGAACCAAGGCACCTTCCTTTTGCAGGGGGACACAAACAGATCTATGGCCTGGCTCCCACCAGAGGCAGAATATCCAATATGCTATCCCTTGGCCCAGGGACCACTCGTGGGGTCTGAAGGCTCGACTCAGCCTGTCTGCTATCAGATTTTCCACCCTGGCCAGGTACAAAGCCATGAGCACCATCCTGAGAGACAGAGCCCAAGACCAGTTACGGACCACTTCTGCTTCCCTGCTTGTTGACATACCACATGCCTATTTAGTTGATGGTCTGGATCAGGACAACTTTGTTGGATGGCCGATCTCTGAAAGCCCATAGCGTACACCTGATCTCCCTGAGCTCCAGGAAGTTGATTTGACAAGAATATTCCTGAATGGAACAGATTCTGGATGTTGAGCCCCTCTACATGAGATCCCCAACCAAGGTGGATGCATCTGTGGTTAGCACAATGTGAGTAGGGAGACTCAGAAAGAAGATCCCCAGTTTCAGATTGGAAAATACCAGCCACTAGGACAGCGAGTCCCTGAGAGACGGGGTGACTTGAATGCAATCCTGGAGGCTCTGAGTGGCTTGATGCCACTTTGACCTTTGGGTTCTGTGCATGTGCAAACATGCCAAGGAAGTGACTCAGACAGTTGTGGCCATGTGGCCCAACAGCCTCAACATGTGCCAGGCTGACACCTGCCGGTTCTGTTGAACTTCCGCCATAATGGTTGCCAAGCCCTCTGGTGAAGCAGAAAGGCCTTGGCCTGAGCCTTGTCTAGCAGAGCTCCTATGAAGTCCAATTGAGGTGACGGGCTGAAATGGGACTTTGGGTAGTTGAGGACAAAACCTAGTGACTCCAACACGCGAATGGTCATGGGCATAAACCTGACAGCCCCTGCCTGAGACATGATCCTGACCAGCCAATCATTCAGATACAGGAAGACATGTACTCCCAGTCTGTGGAGGTGCACCGCCACCATGGCCAGGCATTTTGTGAAGATCATGAGGTGGATGTGAACCTGAATAGCAACACTCGATACTGGAAGTGCTGTTTTCCCACCACAAATCGGAGTTACTTCCTGTGACTGGGGAAGATTTTGATATGCAAAAGGGGGATCAAGGTGCCCAGGGAAACCATCTTGAACTTTTCTTTTTTCAGAAACTGGTACAGGCTTAACTGCTCTAGCCATTAAGAGGGAGAAGTGCTCCGTTGAAAGTACTTCTGATGCACTACCAGCCCCCAAAATGGGTACAGAGGGCAATGTGGCAGGACATCCAATAGATTCAATTAGTATCCTTGATAGACGAATGACAGAACCCACTGGTCAGAGTTTACACTGGGCCACTGGGTTGCAAAGAACTGCAGCCTGCCCCCGACTGGAGAGTCCACTGTCCTGCATACAGCCGACAGGCTTATGCTCTCTGCAACCCAGTCAAAACTCCATCCCTGGGTTTGACTGAGGAGCCAGCTGGGGCTTGGGAGCGCTCTGCTGCCTGGGACAGCCGCATGAGCTCTGATGGTGTTGATGGGAACAAGGGAGCAGAGGATAGTACTTCCTTTGGCGAAAGAAAGACTTCCTTGGCCCCGGTCTCAACAGCCTCCTGGAAGAGGATGATAGGTCTGGAGTATTGGCAGAGTGTTGTCATAGGATGATCTCTTGATGGTCCCTGTATTGGGCCAAAGCATCTCTCATCCTATGTCCGAACAGATTCTCTCCCATACATGGCACATTCAGTGAGTCGTTCCTGTAGCTCCGGTTGGAGATCTGAGGCCTGCAGCCATGCCATTCTGCCGGTACCGATTCCCACTGCAGAGACCCTCGATACTGTCTTGAAAACATTGTAGGTCGCACGGGGACCTCATGTTTCCCGCACTCCAGACCCTCATGCACCAGCGACATGAAGGTGTCTTGCTGCTGTTGAGGCAGCTGCTCAGCCACATTGAGTCGAGTGGTGGGCAAGCGGTTTTCCCCTGATGAACTTCTTCGAATCTTGGCCAGGTCGGGCTACCACACTGCCGTGAACAGAGGATCTTTCAATGTGGATTGAGTAAAGCTAAGTACAACTGTGAGGTGTAGGACAGTGTACATGAAGTGAACAATTGAGATCTCAGTTTAATGAAGAATGAAGAGTTCCTTTTTTGAGGCGGACTGTTCCATCTGTTTGACAAAAATTCATTTTTGACAAGATTTAATTAAGTTTAAAAAAAAACAAAAAATGATTACAAATATTTTTGAATAAATAACAAAAAAATATTATTGGGGGATGGTAGTGGTTCGTGATTTAAAAAAAAAACAGCAATAAAGTTAACCTGGATGGTAACTTTAAATTTTTATGAAACAACCGCTTTCCTCTTTAAAAAAAATTTTTTGTGTGAAGAAGTTGTTTGCAGAAAAGAATTTTTGTCTTGAAGAAAGAGTATGGAATAAATGTTTGTAACTAGGTTGGAGATTTAAGACAAGAAGAAGGGAAAAGAAATATTATATACAAAAACAAAAAATATTCTTGGATGTGGGTTGGTTTGTTGGCATTGACTAGTACACAGCAAAACCAAGACTCCATAGAATCATTAACTTAACATAGGAGTCAAAATCAAATTATGTGGTATCCCCTATTCACACCACCATCCTTTCCTTAATAAAGTTTCAGTTTCTTCATCATTATACACTTCTCTCATATCTTATATCTAGGGTTACCTCACTGAACTGCTGACATGGTCATGGTGTATAAAAACAAACAAAATACAACTTAGTTTTCAAATGAAAGACTTTCCTAAATTAAGCACAAACAGCAAGGGAGTTATAGAAAAGGCAATCATATGCAACATCAATTCCTGTAATTTTCTTTTCTTATTAGGAAGCCTTCATTCCTTTCCTAGCTATATGCAGTAACCAAACAAATCTGTAAACTATAGAATACTTTCAGAAGAAGTCTCAATCAGAAAAGAATGTTCAGCTTTGTAAACTGAAAACCAGGGCCTCCAAACGACTCACAGTAAAGCAAAAAACAATAAAATAATGTAAAAACTGTTAAGGGTTTTAATTGCTTTCTGTGTTTCTTTTAAGATGCATGATAGACATTAAATAGTAATTCCAGACCAGTATGGACTAATTGGGTGAAAATTAGCATACAATTTGTCACATGCTATCCTGAAGACACTTGCAAGCATGCATAGATATTTACATTTACTTTACAAGGAGAAAATTACTGCCTTGGCTTCTCTATGAGTGCCAGAGTCACAGAAGAGAGAGGAAAAGCTCATAATAGGCAATCAAGTGAAGGGAAAACTAGTCCGTGATGAGATTATATTTAGGGCGACGTTTTCAAAAGCTTAAACGGAAGAGGAGCTAAACATGGAAAATCTGAACTTAGACATTTAACAAACTGTCAAACATCTTACATGTTTAACTTCAGACAGGCATCCAGTGGCATGACTTTTCTTTAGATGTACAGATTTATTTTTCAAAACATTTAAGAAGGTAATTTTCAAAGAAATTTTGGTGGGTAAAACTGCCCTCCCTATTTGCGTGGGTAAAGTTATGCATTAACGGCCTGATTTTAAATGCCCGACGCACGTAAAAACGGGGGATGTGTGTGCCACGCGCATTTTAAAAAGGGCCCAGCTGTGCGCGTAACTGAAGAAAAGGGGCAGGGAGGGGCGGTCAAGGGGGTGGAGGGAAGCTGGAGGCCGCTGGTACAGCAGCCATTTGCTGCTGTGCCAGAGGATCGTGCGCTGGCAGCTTGCCGGTTTAAGTTCTACAACAATAAAAAAAAAGGTAAGGCCTTCTAAGGGGTTGGGGAGGAGAGGGGAAAAGAAAGTGAGGGTAGGTAGGGGGGTAGGAACGTTCCCTCCCAGTCCACTCCTTAATTAGAGTGGACTGGCAGGGAACTGGGAGAGGCATGGTCTCGTCGCCATGCGTAAATTGCAATTTTCACCACCCCCTTGCGCACGCCGCCCCGGATTTATAATGCGCGTGCATGTTGTAAAATTGCGCGTGCTGGGAAGTGCGCGTACATGGACACACACATTTTTTAAAAATCAACCCCTTAGTGTTACACCTGCAGTGAGAAGAGGCATTCCAGGGGAAAGGTTTGCACTTACGTGCATACTTTTGATAGTAAAAGAATATGCAGATTTTTTCTTGGAAAATATGCTACCCACACAGACAGTTTTCCTAGGATAATTTGCAAAGTGGAAGTATGTGCAAAATCCATGGCTAAAATTACCTGTGGACTTTGCATCAATGTAAGCAGTTATAAAATGAATCCCGTTAACGTCAAAATATAAATGCTGTATGTGTATAATCTTGCACAAGCACTAAGGAGTCTAAACCAAAAGGTGTTTTAGCTGGTAGTGCGCTGGTTGTCTGGCCTACAACCCTAACAGGCCGATACAGTACAGTGCGCACATTTTACTTTAAGAAATTAGCGCCTACCCAAAGGTAGGTGTTAATTTCTGCCGGCGCCAGGGAAGTGCACAGAAAAGTGCACAGAAAAGCAGTAAAAACTGCTTTTCTGTGCACCCTCCGACTTAATATCATGGCGATATTAAGTTGGAGGCCCCAAAAGTTAAAAAAAAAGTTAAAAAAAAAAAATTTAAACTGGGCCCGCAGCTCGTGGGTTGAAAACCGGACGCTCAAGTTTGCCGGCGTCTGGTTTCCGAACCCGTGGCTGTCAGCGGGTTTGAGAACTGACACCGGCAAAATTGACCGTTGGCTGTCAAACTCACTGACAGCCGCCGCTTTCGTCTAAAAAGAGATGCTAGGGACACACTAGTGTCTCTAGCGCCTCTTTTACCACGGGCCCTAATTTAAATAAATGAAGTTACTGAATCGCGCGCACAGGAGAGTGGCGTGCACTCGCCCGCTCTTCCGCGTGGTTTACTGTATCGGCCCGAATGTTCTCTGGCCCTCACAGTCTTGCAAAACTAGGAAAGGACAGATCACACCATGATGAGTGCAACTACCAATCCTCTGACCACTCTGCTAAATGCTTTGTTTCTTTTTACTTTTTAAACTAAGGAAAAAAAGGATGTATTTTGTTAAGGAAACAGATAACATTTGGAAAGTTTTCTGTACGTGCACTCAAGCATCTACTGCTCAAAAACAAAAAATAAATGCACAAAACTTTTTTTTCCTGTTAAATAAGAGAATGAAAACATGGCTGCATGTTCTTCTTGCAAAATTAAGTACAAGAAATGTGCAGTCTGCAAGTAACAGATTTTCCCAAGCAAGGAAAATAATTTAATTGTATTATTCCCCCATACCCTGAAAATGACATCACAAAAGAAAATACCCCAATTCCTTCTGCATTTGAGGGCATATAGAAGGACTGCAGTCACTATGGTGTCTCAAACTATAGTATTTTAAATGAACATTTTGAGGGAAAATTTCACATCTTTTAACACAAGTAAACAAGAAAAATGTCTCAACTTTCACACTTGTACCCTGCACCTGCTTCCAAGCAAGTATAAAAATGGGTTCCCAGTACCCCACTGGCCCAAATTTTCAAATGAAACCACCACTGAGTTTTCCCTTTAAAAATTAGCTTGCAGGTACCATGGCCAGATTCAGAATTGACACCTTTATAAAACATTTCATAGTATTAAAAGAATTTCTTTGGGTAGATTTTTCCTTTTGCTGGGTCAAAGACAGAAAACTTTTGGTTTTGGGGTTCTGACTTGTAAAATCACAAAAGGATAACTTATTTTATTTCTTCTCTCGGTTACTGATAACCAAGAGAGTCTCTTTATTTAACTATTAATTATATTTTTTTAAGCTTTTAAGTTTGACCATATTACACCCACTGAGCAGACAACTTCATCCTGATATAGGAATAAGAGAAATGCATACCAGAAAACTTAGTTCATATATTGTTATGCTCTTTACTATGGAAGATTCCTCCTCCAGTTTACAAAAAAAAAACCCAAACACAAAAAAATCATTCCTGGAAGTACAACATGCCACATGGCTTTAATCACAGAAGCACAGCTAAATAGGAACATAGAATTTAATTTTCTCCCTCTTGGGACTAAGGGAAATTTCCATAAAAAATGTATTTGTCACCTTGGTAAAAAGGATGCTGAGAAGTCCTACATAGCTTTATGCTAGGTTTAGGTTTGTCCCTTCTCTCTGGCGCATGTTACATTATTGGTTTCATTACAGCATGTATGAAGTGCGCTAGCCCCCCCCCCCCCCCCCCCCCCCTTTTTTTTTTTATTTTTTACCCCTAGACATGCAAAGTTGCTCTGCTGACAACAGCAACCTATGGAATAAGGTGAAGGAAGCATAAGAAACCATGATATCAGCATGATCTAAGGCAAAAAGTCAAAAAATGGTTTGCCTACACTTCAATCACTGCTCAGTCTCATTTACAAATGCTAATATGGCCCTACTCCACAGAAAACAATCGGAGATAAAAAGAAGCAGCAATACACATATCGAAAATCTTTTTTCTTAAAAACTGGCTGTGCCTTAGGAAGGCAGGCATGTCTGAAAATACAAAATATCTGTCAAATCTGCAATCTAATTTCTCCTTAATTGAATGGCAGCTAAACTGCTCATAAAGATACAACACTGGCAGCTCAGATGGCAAAGGATACCTTTCCATCATACAGATTAATCACTTCTCAGCCTCTTCACATCTGGCAACAGAGCATGGCATGACAGGAAGGATAGGGCCAGTGAGATATGCTGCCTCATATAGGCTATACATGGGCTCCATCTCTTCTATACCTACTCTATAGGACAGCAGTAATAGTTTCACCAATATATTCATACAGAGAGCTCTGCTTTCATATACATGAATTACAGGACCCAGAAAACTTGGCTACCACATTCTTCACTGGGAACATGAACTATATCATATATCAGTGTTTCTCAAGCTGATCCTGGAGTGCCCAGACACCATTCTGGTTTTTGGATCATCCACAATGAATATGCAAGAGATAGATTTGCATGCAATGGAGGCAGTGCATGCCAATCTTTCTTATTCACGTTCATTGTGAAATCCTAAAAATCCAGATGGCCTAGGTCTGGAGTGGCCAATTTCGGTCCTCAAGAGCTACAAAGATGCCTGATTTTCTGGATATCCATGATAAATATGCATGTGATATATCTACATACAATGAAGTCAGTGCATACAAATCTATCTCACAGATATTAATTATGGATATTCTGAAAACAAGACCCATTTGTGACTCTTTGGACCAGAGTTGGCCACCCCTGGTCTAGGTAGTACTCCAGGACTAGCTAAAGAAAATCCTTACCACCCCTCCTGCTTCTGCTCTTTAGAGGGATCCTTCATGTTGTAAGAAATGTAAGCAATCGTGACACACAGAAAGGACCTGACAGATCAGAAACCAAAAAAGTGACTGATGCTATTCACTCACCCTGGCCCTTTAATAAAAACAGTTGTTTACTGAACATATATCAAAGGACGTATTTCAACTACGTGAAATTTGCTATAAATGACAAGGCCCCTTTAAATAGCTCTACTGCACTGCTTTTATGGATGCACATCAATCAAACTTCAGAAATGTAGGGCGCTCATGTTGCTGCTTATTGCCTGACAAAGAGCAACAAAGGTAACACTGGGCAGCAGCTTAGCCACAATATTCTCTTTATGCAGCTAGACTTCCTGGCCATCTACTGGGACCTCAGAGACATTCCAACTGCAGTAAGAAAACATTTTATAGGTTTGAAATTGAGTATGATTTTGGGGTTCTAACACATTGTTGATGTGTTCAATATATAGAGAGAAGACAGACATGAGTTGTAACAGTGGAATAACACTGTACTCAACTTTAAGTGATAAATGTTCTCTTTTGTATTTTTTCAGATTGACCATCATGGTCCTGGTTCAGTGCTCTTAAACAGAAATCCTCTCTCTAGGATATCAAGAGGGACAGTTTGTAGATTATCCAGTGGTTAAAAAAGAACTGTGAGGAGTTTGCTGGACTGGGAGACCAGCAACAGAAGGTGCTCTATAATCTCTCTTTTTTTTCCCACGGCAGCTTGTTTGTCTGAAAGTGTATTTTCACATACTATGTATGTGTATCAGGCATGCAGGTTTGGAAGGTCCTGCTTAGCTATTTATTTTATACACATCACACTGGTCTCATATACATTGTATGCCTGCTGCTTGCATCTCTGTATACTATACCTAGAATCCTTTCGATTCTGTATTTCAGGCATAGCTCACTGTTGCAGGCAAAGGAAATGTACATAACAACATGCCATACTGGGTCAGACCAAGGGTCCATCAAGCCCAGCATCCTGTTTCCAACAGTGGCCAATCCAAACCATAAGAACCTGGCAAGTACCCAAAAACTAAGTCTATTTCATGTTACCGTTGCTGGTAATAGCAGTGGCTATTTTCTAAGTCAACTTAATTAATAGCAAGTAAAGGACTTCTCCAAGAACTTATACAATCCTTTTTTAAACACAGTTATACTAACTGAACTAACCACGTCCTCTGGCAACAAATTCCAGAGTATAATTGTGCGTTGAGTGTAGAAGAACTTTCTCCAATTAGTTTTAAATGTGCCACATGCTAACTTCATGGAGTGCCCCCTAGTCTTTCTATTATCTGAAAGACTAAATAACCGATTCACATCTACCCGCTATAGACCTCTCATGATTTTAAACACCTCTATCATATCTCCCCCTCAGCCATCTCTTCTCCAAGCTGAAAAGTCCTAACCTCTTTAGTCTTTCCTCATAGGGGAGCTGTTCCATTCCCCTTATCATTTTGGTCGCCCTTCTCTGTACCTTCTCCATCGCAATTATATCTTTTTTGAGATGCGGCGACCAGAATTCTTCACAGTATTCAAGGTGGGGTCTTCACCATGGAGTGATACAGAGGCATTATGACATTTTCCGTTTTATTCACCATTCCCTTCCTAATAATTCCCAACATTCTGTTTGCTTTTTTGACTGCCACAGCACATTGAACCGATGATTTCAATGTGTTATCCACTATGAAGCCTAGATCTCTTTCTTGGGTGGTAGCTCTTAATATGGAACCTAACTGTGTAATTATAGCATGGGTTATTTTTCCCTATATGCATCACCTTGCACTTATCCAGATTAAATTTCATCTGCCACTTGGATGCCCAAATTTCCAGTCTCACAAGGTCTTCCTGTAATTTATCACAATCTGCTTGTGATTTAACTACTTTGAACAATTTTATATCATCTGCAAATTTGATTACCTCACTCGTCTTATTTCTTTCCAGATCATTTATAAATATATTGAAAATTAAGGGTCCCTGGGAAAATTAAGGATCCCTGAGGCACTCCACTGCCCACTCCCTTCTACTGAGAAAATTGTCCATTTAATCCTACTCTCTGTTTCCTGTCTTTTAGCCAGTTTGTAATCCACGAAAGGACATCCTCACCTATCCCATGACTTTTTACTTTTCCTAGAAGCCTCTCATGAGGAACTTTGTCAAATGCCTTCTGAAAATCCAAGTATACTATATCTACCGGTTCACCTTTATCCACATGTTTATTAACTCCTTCAAAAAAGTGAAGCAGATTTGTGAGGCAAGACTTGCCTTGGGTAAAGCCATGCTGACTTTGTTCCATTAAACCATGTCTTTCTATATGTTTCCACTATTTTTTCTGGCACTGAAGTCAGGCTAACCGGTCTGTAGTTTCCCGGATCAACCCTGGAGCCCTTTTTAAATATTGGGGTTACATTAGCTATCCTCCAGTCTTCAGGTACAATGGATGATTTTAATGATAGGTTACAAATTTTTACTAATAGGTCTGAAATTTCATTTTTTTTAGTTCCTTCAGAACCCTGGGGTGTATACCATCCGGTCCAGGTGATTTACTACTTTTCAGATTATCAATCAGGCCTACCACATCTTCTAGGTTCACCGTGATTTGGCTCAGTCCATCTGAATCATTACCCATGAAAACCTTCTCTGGAACGGATATCTCCCCAACATACTCTTTAGTAAACACTGAAGCAAAGAAATCATTTAATCTTTCCATGATGGCCTTATCTTCCCTAAGTGCCCCTTTAACCCCTTGATCATCTAACGGTCCAACTGACTCCCTCACAGGCTTTCTGCTTTGGACATATTTTAAAAAGTTTTTACTGTGAGTTTTTGCCTCTAAGGCCAACTTCTTTTCAAATTCTCTCTTAGCCTGTCTTATCAATGTCTTACATTTAACTTGCCAACGCTTATGCATTATCCTATTTTCTTCTGTTGGATCCTTCTTCCAATTTCTGAATGAAGATCTTTTGGCTAAAATAGCTTCTTTCACCTCCCCTTTTAACCATGCCGGTAATCGTTTTGCCTTCTTTCCACCTTTTTTAATGTGTGGAATACATCTGGACTGTGCTTCTAGGATGGTATTTTTTAACAATGGACTAACAAAACAGCAAGGAAGGCTGCTTAATAAAGCCGTGAGAGCAGAAATACGAAATAAGCAGCCAAATGTCCAATCTGGATTTCTTTATTGTGTAGAGACAAAAGTATGCAAGTGAGCCCTCATTTTTTAACGATGACCACGCCCCTTGCACACTTTTTACCTTTGTAGCTGCTCCTTTCAGTTTTTTCTTACAATTTTTCTCATTTTATCAAAGTTTCCCTTTTGAAAGTTTAGCATGAGAGCCGTGGATTTGCTTACTGTCCCCCTTCCCGTCATTAATTCAAATTTGATCATATTATACCGTTACCTTTCTCACCACATACTGTCCTCCACTGAGAATTAGATCTAAAATTGCTCCCTCTCTTGTTGGTTCCTGGACCAATTGCTCCATAAAAATGTCATTTATTCCATCCAGGAACTTTATATCTCTAGCATGTACCAATGATACATTTATCCAGTCAATACTGGGTTAATTGAAGTCTCCCATAATTACTGCACTACCAATTTGGTTAGCTTCCCTAATTTCTCTTAGCATTTCAATATCAGTCTCACCATCTTGACCAAGTGGATGGTAGTATACTCCTATCACTATAGTCTTCCCCGACACACAAGGGATTTCTACCCATAAAGATTCAATTATGCATTTAGTCTCATGCAGGATGTTTATCCTCTTAGCCTCTATGCCATCCCAGACATAAAGCGCCACACCTCCTCCCGGGTGTTCCTCTCTGTCATTGCGATATAATTTGTACCCCGGTATAACACTGTCCCATTGGTTATCCTCCATCCACCATGTCTCTGAGATGCCAATTAAGTCTATGTCATCATTCACTGCTATACATCCTAATTCTCCCATCTTACTTCTTAGACTTCTGGCATTAGCATACAAACATTTCAAAGTTTGTTTTTTGCTTGTATTTTCATTCTGCTTTTTAATTGATAGGGATAAGTTAAGAATATTTTTAGCTCAGCTGCATTTTTAGTTACAGGCACTTGGTCTACTTTTCTTATAATTGGAACCTCACTGTCAAGATGCCCTAATTTTAATGCATCATTAGTATCCTTTGAAGATACATCTCTCCGAACCATGCACTGCTGAGCGACTGTCGGCTTTCCCCTTTGTTCCATCTCACCTCCACTCGCGAACGTGCCCTCTCTATCGCAGGCCCCACTCTCTGGAACTCCCTCCCTGTGCACTTACGCCTTGAACCATGTGTGATCAAATTTAAAAAGAAACTAAAAACACTACTGTTCAAACAAGCCTATCTAGAATAAATTACCCCCGCCACACTAAACACTATCCCTGCACCACCTCATGCTGACCGCATATTCCTTACATTAAGGAGCTAATTTTATTGTTAACTTACGATTGTTCTTGTTACTTTAATCTATCCTTCCACGCTGATCTTGGTTAACCCTCTCCCAGTTCACTTTCCCTGTTAATATGTATTTTCAAGCCTTTTGTTCAAATGTAAACCGGTATGATGTCCCCACTAATACCGGTATATAAAAGTTTCTAACTAAATAAATAAATTGTTTAAAAGCTGCTCTATCTCCTTTTTAAAAGTTAGCACAAGCAGTCTGGTTCCACCCTGGTTAAGGTGGAGCCCATCCCTCCATTTTCTGTGTGTGCAGAGCAAGTGTTTCTGATATAGCAACAATCTGTTCAGTCTTTTATATGTTGTATTTATTTGTATGGATTTTATCTTTGTAGTTTCTACGTATATTCATCTATATAAATAAAAATGTTAAATAGTTTGGACAAAATCGCTAATCTCAGAAACCACTGAACAGATTGCTTTCAAATTTGGGCACAACCTTCTTTTCGCATACGGGAAGGTTCTTCTGTACTTACATTACAGATATATGTCACACCTGTGACAGGTAAAATAGGTTTAAAGATTTTTTCGAGAAAACAGCGACATCTGCGGGACGTAAGCGCCATCTGTTACACCTTACACTAACACGCTACACTAATCGTTTTGCCAGTCCAGGTCCATGTTTCACTTTCATTTTAACACATTCGCACACTTTTTTCACCGGAAGATAACTATTTCCTTTACAGATAAAATACACCCACCACCCTCCTCACACCCCCCACACACCTGCCAAATTGATTTACTTCCCACAGCCTCCCAACACACACAAAACCACCCTCCTCACACCCCCCACACACATGCCAAATTTATTTACTTTCCAGGCCCTCACAACACACACAAAACCTGACAGAAGTCCGGGAGGCTCCAGCGGGGGGCCAGGACCGGTCCGGGACACATCTCTTGCACTACGGCCGTCGGCTGTCAGCAATCAACATGGCGCCGACAGCCCTTTCCCTTACTATGTCACTCGGGGACACCAATGGCGGCAGTAGCCCATGTAACATAGTAAGGCCGAGGGCCCGTCGGCTCCATTTTCAGGACTGGCAGCCGGCGGCCCTTTGCCCTTACTATGTCAGAGGGCCTACCGCTGCCATTGCTCCACCCCACTGACATAGTAAGGGAAAGGGCCGTCGGAACCCATTTCAGTGCTCGCAGCCGATGGACCAACGCCAATACATCGCTCCAGGACCACTCCTGAACGCCCGCTCCACCGATTTACATTTTTATCAGGTCTCGGGGGGTCTGGAGGGTGGGGGGTGGTAATGAATTTATTGCGAACATCTTGGGGAGGGGTCACAAGGGGGGGCAGGTTTCATTCATTCGGCAACTCTGGGGGTGGGCAGGGGGGTGGGTTATTTTTCGCAGGGCTGGGGGAGGGGGGGCAGGAGAGTGTGGGGTGGTTAGTTTAAGAGAACATTTCTCATAGGGTTGTTTTTTGGGGGAAGGGGAGGTTCACACACAAATACATACTCTAAACTTGCACGATCTCGGGAACGCACCAAAATAGCCCTCCCCAGACCACAAAACAAATTTGGGAGTGCAAAATTGGTTAGGCACTCCCCTATTTGGCTACATAACGCGCACAGACGCCTAGGGACAGACCACATGTAGCACCAACATTTTTAATTTCCCAGGTCTTGGGGGGGGGGGGGCAGGAGGGTGGGGGGTTATTTGATTTAAAGGGTTGGGATTGGGTTTGGGTTTTTTTGGGGGGAGGGGGGGTTCCCACAGAAATAGAAATACAAAAGTTTTCTGATCTGAAGGGTAGGCAGTAGGCAGGGGGAGGTGAGTGTCAGGGGAGGGAGAATGAGGGGAGAGGTGAGTGTGAGGGGAGAGAGTTGGAGTGGGGACAGGGGAGGGAAGGGGGGGTGAATGACCAAGGGGGAGGAGGATGAGTGACTGAGGTAAATGAACAAGGGGAAGGGGGAGGGAGGGAAAAGAACCTGACTCTGCCACTGCAACGCGTGGCGGGGTACCGCTAGTATATAAATAAATCTATAATATGTAAATAGATTATATCAATAAATATATCATTGTTTCCAGCTATATCTTCTTTCTTCTGTATTGTCTTTTGTTCAGTGTAGGCAAACCATGCTGCTCCTTCTGAAAAGGATATGATTCCCCCAGTCCTGTTTTTTTCAGTTATGAATGCAAGCATACCCTTAAATGGAATAGGTGAGTATGGAACTCGGTGTGCTGCCTACAATCTAGTTTTTTATTTTGCTTTGTGAAAGAAGTCTGTGGAGAAATTGTTGAGATTACTTACCTGATAATCTCCTTTTCCTTAGTGTATGCAGATGGACTCAAAACAAGTGGGATATAGTGTGCTCGTGCTAGCAGTTGGAGACGGATCTGACGTCAGCACGGGTACATATACCCCCACAAGAAGTGCAGCAATTCAGTAATCTTCCTTGCAAAGCTTTATGGATATATGTGTGACTGACCGATCGATTAAATGAACAGGATTACCCTGACCAATTGACAGTAGCTGGAGACCGCCAGTGTTCTCAACCGGAAGGCGTCGACACCCAGTAGGGTGGACGCCCTATATAAGAAAAACATGGCTTACCGTGAGTCGGCGAATCCCCATGTATACCGGCAGCCGGGCAGCATGCTGAGTCCATCTGCATACACTAAGGAAAAGGAGATTATCAGGTAAGTAAGGGGGCCATGGAGGAAAGGCATATAGCAGGATCCCCTGAGGCCATGGCTGTACCAGGGCATCGATCCCCTGGGATAGAGGATCCCGCCTGCGGCTGAAATATCTGGGTACTTGAGCGTTGGACCTGTCCGCTAGTAGGTCCATGCCCAGCATCCCCCACCGATCCACAATCATCTGGAAAGCTGTGGGCGACAGCTGCCATTCCCCTGGATTTAGGCTTTCTCTGCTGAGGAAGTCTGCCGTGGTGTTGTCCTTCCTGGCGATGTGGACGGCGGAGATGTCCTGGAGATTTGTTTCCGCCCAAGTCATCAGGGGGGCTATTTCTAGGGATACCTGTTAGCTTCTAGTTCCGCCCTGTCGGTTGATGTATGCCACCGTGGTGGCGTTGTCTGACATCACTCTGACTGCTCTGTTGCGAAGTCTGTGGGCAAATCGCAGGCACGCTAGCCTGACTGCCCGTGCCTCTAGTCGGTTGATGTTCCACCCCGACTCTTCTCTGTTCCACCGCCCTTGGGCGGTGAGTTCTTCGCAATGTGCTCCCCATCCGTTCAGGCTGGCATCCGTAGTGAGCAGGGTCCAGGTTGGGGAGGACATTCTTGACCCCCGGCTCATGTGGCTGGGCTGCAACCACCACTGTATCTGATTCCGCACTCTGGCTGGTAGAGGTAGGTGTGTGGTGTAGTTCTGTGATCGTGGGCTCCATCGAGATAGGAAGGTGCGTTGTAATGGTCTCATATGAGCCCGCGCCCATGGTATCACCTCCAGAGTGGATGCCATAAGGCCGAGGACCTGTAAGTAATCCCAAGCTGTGGGCCGAGTGGAGCTCAGCAGGGCTTGCAGACGATTCCGGAGCTTTGATCTTCTCTTGGAGGTCAGGCTGACCTTGTCTTCCTGGGTGTCGAATCGGACTCCTAGGTATTCCAGCGACTGAGAAGGCTGTAGGGAACTCTTGTTCAAGTTTACAACCCATCCTAGGCTTTCCAGAAGAGCTATAACTCTGTTGGTTGCCTGGCGGCTCTCCTCTGGTGACCTCGCCCGGATCAGCCAATCGTCCAGGTAGGGATGGACGAGGATTCCCTCCTTCCTGAGGGACGCTGCCACTACTATTATGACCTTGGTAAAGGTCCGCGGCACGGTGGCTAACCCGAAGGGTAAAGCTCGGAACTGGAAGTGCTGGACCAGGACCTTGAAGCGTAAATAGCACTGATGATCCCGATGGATTGGGATTATCAGGTAGGCTTCCGACAGATCTAGGGATGTGAGAAACTCCCCTGGCTGTACTGAATTCTTGACAGACCGCAGAGTTTCCATGCGAAAGCTGGGGACCCGTAGGTATCGGTTGACTGACTTGAGGTCCAGGACGGGCTGGAAAGTGCCCTCCTTCTTGGGCACGATGAAATAAATGGAATGATGCCCAGAATTCATCTCCCTTGCAGGCACTGGGATTATGGCCTTTAGGGACAGGAGCCTCCGCAAAGTGACTTCTAGGGCCGTCCTCTTGATGGGCGAACAAGGAGATTCCACAAACCTGTCCGGCGGAAGCCGAAGAAAATCCAGGTAATACCTCTCTCGGATGATGGCGAGGACACACTGATCCGAGGTAATCTCGACCCACCTGCGGTAGAAGAGGGATAGCCTGCCCCCTATGGCCGCGACCCCTGGATGGGTTGGCTGATTGTCATTGTGGGGTACGGCCGGGACCCGAACCCGAGCCGGTTCCCCTCTTGTTGTGCTTAGGCCGAAAGGACTGGTTCCTGGCCTGCGAACGAGGTGCTTGGTAGCGAGTCCTGTAAGGGTTGAAGCGCTGAGAGTTTCTACCTCTGGATGGTCTGGGGAAGGGGCGCTGGTTCCTCCTTGACCGGTCTTCTGGTAGGTGGGGTAATGGAGAGGCGCCCCATTTATTGGCCAGTTTCTCAAGGTCACTGCCGAACAGGAGGGATCCCTCAAAGGGCATTCTCGTGAGGCGTGTCTTGCAGGAGGAGTCGGCCGACCAATTACGTAGCCAGAGCTGTCTCCTGGCCGCCACTGAGGATGACACTCCCTTGGCTGCCGTACGGACTAGGTCGGAGGCTGCATCAGTGAGGAATGAGAGAGCTGATTCCATTTCTTCTCCCGGGGTGTTGCTCCTAGCCTGTGATAAACAGGAACGTGTCACCAGGTGCAGCAGGTCGCAATCCGTAGGGACATGGCTGCCACCTCAAAGGCTTGTTTCAGAATGGTGTCCATGCGCCGGTCATGTGTATCCTTGAGGGCCGTCCCCCCCTCCACCGGAATGGTGATGTGCTTCACAATTGCGCTAGCTATGGCGTCTACCTGGGGGCATGCCAGCTTCTCCTTGGTTGCCGGGTCTAAGGGGTACATGCCAGCTAAGGCCCGACCCCCTTTGAATGAGGCCTCCGGCGTATTCCATTCCAGATCGATTAACTGCTGAGCTACTTGTAGGAGGGGAAAATGGTGAGACGTTTGGCGCAGGCCCTCCAACAGGGGGTTCATTCTCGGTTCCTCTGGGGCATCATGGCCCGGAAGAGCCAGTTCCGACAGGCATTGAGAGATCAGGCCTGGGAGATCCCCTTTCAAAAAGAAGCGCCTCATGGTCCGATATGGTTCAACCCCCAAGGGAAGTTCTCCTTCCTCGGGGGACTCGTCGTCTTCCTCAGGGCAATCTGAATCCCCATAAGTGGGGGTCCCGGGTGGCACGTGGCCGTGCCTAGGCCTTGAGGGTCCAGGGGCCGGGTCATCCGGTATGTATGGACCCGCTCGGGGAGCAGCCTGCATTGAGACAAAGGCATGAATCCCCTTGAATAATTCCATCCAGGAGAGCGAAGCAGGATCTGGTCTGAGGGGTACCAGGTCCCTCGGGGTCCCCGGCTGCTCACTACTGCCGGCTAGGTCCGGGGTGTTCCCTGAGGAACTGGCAAGTACGCTGGGCTGTGACCGGTCCTGGCCTGGAACTCCCAGGGCCTCTTCACATTGGGCACATAGGGAGTCTGCTTCCTCGCTCTGTGTGGTTCTGAGGTTGCATGCCGAGCAGAGGCTCATGCCTGGTGTTGGAGGGGCCAGCTCCGCTGATGCCTGGGCTCTCTTACACTCCATGTGCGTCTAGGAATGGACGCTTATCAGCGGGCGCTTTACACCGTGCGCCTAACAATGTGCGCCTAACAGCGGGCGCCTGACAGCATGCGCCTGACAGCGTGCGGCTAACAAACCAGGCAGAAAAATGGCGACCTCCGTGGCGGATTGCCACATAGGTAGACTCTGCGAATCCTCACGACCTCGGAGACCAAGTAAAGAGGTATGCCTTACCTTGTCTTCAGCGCTTCCCGGTTGCGACCCGGGCGGTCTCTGGCTGCGGGGGGAGAGGGTAAGTACCGTCACCGCCGCGCTCGAGGAAGTGCACCCGCTGCCTCTGGGCCGCACCCGAACTCGTCTCGCTCGGGGGCCAAGTCCACGCCGGGACCGAGGCTGCCTCTATGCCGCGCCCGAGCCCTTCTCACTCGGGGGCTAGGTCCCTGCTGCGAGCCGGCCACCGGACCGAGGCACTTACCTCCGAGGGACCACGGAAATCGCCTCGGGAAACTCAACTGGGGGAGGGACCGACTGGTATCACCGCAGGAGTGCGGGGCTCGTCTTCAGGTAGGTTTCTTCTATGAATTTAGTCGTGTAGAATTTGGAAACATGCTCAGCGAGCGTGAGGGAGCTCCAAACTGCTTTGGAGACGGAAATTACTGAATTGCTGCACTTCCTGTGGGGGTATATGTACCCGTGCTGCCGTCAGATCCGTCTCCAGCTGCTAGCACGAGCACACTATATCCCACTTGTTTTGAGTCCATCTGCTACACGCTAGGAAAACTTCTGATTTTGTCAGTTTATCATGAGTTGCTGGTCCTTCAGTAGGAGGATCCATCAAGACAGACTAGCAACCAAGGAGACAAGGAAGAAGGACCCCCACCACGATGCACAGAAGAACCTATCAGTTTTCACATGGGAATTTAACTAAGAAGGGGAAACAAAATAAAATTAAAGCTTATATTTTCAAATGAGCATTTTCGATAAAAATTATTTTTTTTGTATGAATATACTGTTTGGTGTCACTTCTTCTAGATATAGTTGTGTATGAACATTAATAATGGGAATGAGTGCAAGAGTATGTTTGCATGTGTATAGTGTATTCATAAGCCTGAGAATGTGAAGATGAGATATGACTGGAAGGGAATAGCAAACATGTTGAGTGTGTTAGGCTGGTTTTGTAAGAAGTAGGTTTTGGCAAAGTACTTTTAAAAGACAAGAGCCACAATCTGTAGAAGAAAAAGGAATACAATCTCTTTTAAAGAAGCTTTTGCCATAAGAAAAGGTTTATTCATAAAAGGTGATTTTGTCACCTTTCCTTCTAATGGCAGCTACATTTCCTACTTTTGCCATAAGAAAAATATTAAAAGTGACCAAATTGCCTAAATAGATTAGAAATGGAGCTGCATGACTACAGCACAGAACCTTCTGGATATTTTCTAACCCTAAACAAGAATAAAATTTGCTTTGGGTTGGTGGGCTCCAAGAGGTAAATAAAAATGGCATAAGCATGTGGGTTAATAAAACCAGTCTGTGGTGCAGATAGTGTTAATGGAGCATCTATGCTGGATACTCACCCTGTGCATCCTGAATATCTTCTGTTGTCTTTTATGAGAAGTACTGCCCACCAAGTCAAAAATATCCCCAGATATTTGATCTCCAGTGCCCAAAAGCACAGGGGGTAATTTGAATGCATAGTTCTCATACTGTGTAATGACACTAGCTGATTATCTCAAACCTTCTTCTGAGCATTTCAAACAATCATTTCTACTATTCATACATCCATATGCCCACTGATATAGCGATCAGCTAAGAAAATAAGCAGTTTTCTTAAGTAACTCAATGAAAAATCTCTCAATTGATTCTGAGAGTACACTACTCTCAAAGCCTTATCACTGACTATTACAGATGGTAGCTTTGAACAGTGATAGTATGATATATGGTATCACTAACTAGAGGCATTAAATCCTATAGCTAAATACTTTTAAAGAACTGAATCACTATTTATCATTGAGATGTATGAGCATTGATCATGTACTGATTTTTTTTGGAGGGGGTTAATAGGAAATTGATCATAAAAAAATGTTGATTTTGAAATTAAGTTTATTGCAACCATATGGATTAAATGAGGACAATGATTTAAATACATTTTTGTGTGACAAATAAAAGGTCTAACAAAAGGATAAGTAACGTGCAATTTTTTAAAGTTAGTCCTTATATATTTTTGTACTTGTGGATGTGTTCTGCACCATGCAGGTTGAATATATAAGATGACTAGTTTGGAGCTCTCCTGATGAAGGCAAGTAACAAAACATATGTTCTGACATTAATATGAGCTCAGTTATGATAATTACATTTTAATGTAGGTATGCATGTTAGAAATTGTGGATTCATTTTAGAGTAAGTGATATGTTCACCTGATAAATACATACATATGAGTGTCAATTCAGCAAACTAAGGGCTACAAATATCATTATATACAGAGCTCATTATTAGAGAATAAAAAATCCCATATCTTCATATATATGTGCAGGACAAAAATGCATGTTCTTCTCAGTCAGCAGTGACTAGCAATAAGAAAATATATGTATAAAACACTTAGCCCTTTGGATGGCATCTAACCGTTGACATTTGGAGTGGTGCACATTAGCTTGCATACGCACACCATCATCTGCTGACAATCATAGGTAGTTATGAAGGTACGCACACATCTTGGGACTTGTGCATGACATAAACCTACACACAGGGATACTAAGTTTGGGGTAGATTTAAAAGCCATGCGCACCTATTTTGCATAGGCCGCCGGCAGGCGCAAAGCCCCAGGACGCGCGTAAGTTCCGGGGCTTTGCTTGGGGGGTGTGTCGGGGGCGGCACGGCATTCGGGGGCGTGTCCGGGGGCATGGCGGCGGTCCGTGGGGGAGGGGGGGCCGGAGGCGTGACGGCAGTCGGGGCAGGGAGCCGGCGACACACGCAAGTTACGCCTGCTAGAGGCAGGTGTAACTCAACGAAATAAGGTAGGGGAGGGGGATTTAGTTAGGGTTGGGGGGTGGGTTAGATAGGGAAAGGGAGGGAAAGGTGGGGGACACAAAAAAAAAGTTCCCTCCGAGGCCGCTCCGATTTCGGAGCGGCCTCGGAGGGAATGGAGGCAGGCTGCGCGGCTCGGTGCGTGCAGGCTGCCGATTTTGCGCAGCTTTGCGCGTGCCGATCCCGGATTTTAAAAGCTACGCGCGTATCTTTTAAAATCCGGCATACTTTTGTTTGCGCCGGGCACGCGTACTTTTTAAAAATCTGCCCCTTAATGAATAGCATGGTGACTTGTGGCGTATACATGCACATGAAAACACAGCAGAGTTGCTTACCTGGAACAGGTGTTCTCAGACGATAAGCAGGAATTTAGTTCTCACACATGAGTAACATCATCGGATGGAGCTCTGGTCAGGAACTTTGATCTCAAAGATTCTAGAACTTTCAAACATGCCCTATTGAGCATGTGCAGCTGTAGTTCTCATCCTGCCCCCTAGGCAGAGTGTCTCAGTCCATGACATAGCTCATACAAGGAGAAACCAACTCCCAGAAAAGGCAGGTGGGTTTTGTGAGGACTAACATTCTGCTGTCCTCAGAGAACACCTGTTACAGGTAAGCAACTTTGCTTTCTCAGAGGACAAGGAGGATTACAGTCCTCCCACATGGATGATTCCCAAGCTATAGGCTGTCCTAGCAGGACAAAGCGGGAAACTGCAATATGCTGAAAGCACCATCTCTCTCCCTTTTGCCTGTGAAGCAGGCGACCCACAAAGGGGTATAGGTTGGAAAATAGTTGGGTTCTATAAAGAGAAAACCATAGAAAAGACAGACAAAACCACAATGCATAGCAGAGGCACTTAAGGCAGGGGAGTGATGCAAGTGCCAGCAAGAAACATATTCTGCATCACACAAAACATTACAAGCAGGGTTTTGGATCAGTAAACCCTAAAATTAGGTCTAGAACCTCCTGGATACAGGAAAAAGTCTAGAGTTGTAGACAAGAGAAGAACTCTTGGATTAAGAGCACATAGTTTCCTTCGGTGTTACAAGATAACTGAAAAGCCAACTGGGGCCCCAAGAGCTCTCCAGAAAGAAACTGCAGTCCACAGGCATCTGAAGGACAGAATGCATCTATAGAACAGCGCCCCATGTTTGGCTGATAGGCACAATGTGCAAAAAAAACCCAAGCAACGCTTGGAAGAATAATCAGCAACAACAGCAGGGTCTGTGACAGACCCTACATGCAAAGTTCCAGACATAGAAATTTTTTCAAGTGAGATTATCTTTGTGGGACATATTTTCTTATTCTTCCACTCTTTGGTTCATTATTTTTGTAAAGTACCAGACACAGCAGGACAGCATCAAGAGTTTCAGGGAATGAACGGCAATAGCTGAATGGGATTGCTAGCCCAAACCCTCGGACAGGGAGAAAAGTGAGGCCTGAAGCTCACCCATACTCCACCCTGTCATAGGCAGGGATATCAATCCTGTCTACTGGATAATTCAGGTGAACAGGAAGGCACTTTGGACAACCCAGTAAAGTGAGAAAAGCTAAAGGTAGTATTGGCCAGAACTTGGCAAAAATATAGGGAACAAAGTGGTGTATCTTTCCTTGCAGGTATACACAAAGATATACCACTAATACCCTAGCTTTTCTTCCCCTCTCTCGACATTCCAACTGGAAGTTGGTAGGAGCAAAGAACACAAGGAGGCAGACCACTGGACTGCAGGGGAAGAACAAGTCACTAGGTTGGACATATTCAGATGCCACAGAACACTATCGCAGAGCACCAGGAGAACCGTCTATGGTATCAAGGGTGTTGATGGCATTAAAGGTAGCTCCGATGACGTCAAAGAGGACGATGTTGCTCCTGGTCCCCGGCACTAGAGGTTGATGCTGCTACTCTGCCACACTGAGGTCCAAGGCGCTTGATGACACTAAAGTAGATACCATTTCTCCAGTGCATCGAGACTCTATGGCGCCCGCACACGCTTATAGAACAGAAGGCCCAGTCAGCATGCTCGAAGCATGCACAGTGCTTGATGGCGCCCACGTGGCCCTTAAGGCATTGAAGGTGGCCAAGCATTGAGGGTGCTTTGGTACCTCGATGGTGTCAAGGGTGACCATGATACTCAGTGGTCGTCCTGGTCCCTGACACAGTCTGGACATCAATGTGTCACATCATCGGTGCACTGGTTGTGATGTGCACCAGCAGCCATTACTGGGCATGCCTCTGAAAGTGAGGTAGCAAGCTGCTTGCCCAGACTTCTGCTCACCCTCTCTCACAAGAAGACTGCACTGCCATCACAGGCAAGCAGGAGGGGAGGCTTTGTGGTCCAGGGCTCCTGCCATTGGAGACTAGTTCCTTTGAATGTGGGGAGGATGAGCTCTCCCCAACACAGAAACAGTGTGATTCTCGATCTCTTCACTGTCTGAACCTCCACTGATGCTGATTGATTTGTGAAACGACATAGAACTCCTGCCCGGGTTGAACTCAGGCGAGTCCTCAGGCTCAGCGGCCTACACAGACCATCCACAGATTGCATTCTGTCAGTCTTGTCAGCACCTGACAAAGGTACAAAAACAGAGCAAGGAGAGGACACATATTAAACTGCAGGTGCAGTGTTTAAGGGATAGTATTAGACTTTGCCAGGCACACAGCAACTAAAGCCTGCCATGTAAAAAGACAGTGGAAAGAGGAAAAAAGAAAAAGAAAAAAGAAAATAAAACTACTGTAAGGTAAAGGAAAGAAAAACAGCTACAGCTGTAGAAAAAATCAATTACAAAAACTGTGAGGAGAGAGCACAGCTGAATACCGTGACACACGGCTTCCTTGACAACATGGCTGAGCAAAAATAAAAGAGACTAAGAGACTTTGTCTTCGGGGCAGGATGATAACTACAGCTGCACATGCTCAGTAGGGCATGTTTGAAAGTTCTAGAGTCTTTGAGATCAAAGTTCCGGCCCAGGCTCTGTCCGCTGATGTCACCCATGTATGAGGACTACCATCCTGCATGTCCGCAGGGATGTGCTCCCACTGCTGAATTGTTTGCACCCCACGGACCATATGGATGCACACTATGGGGCGGATTTTAAGAGCCCTGCTCGCCTAAATCCGCCCAAATCCGGGCGGATTTAGGCGAGCAGGGCCCTGCGCGCCGGTAAGCCTATTTTACATAGGCCTACTGGCGCGCGCAGAGCCCCGGGACTCGCGTAAGTCCCGGGGTTTTTGGAGGGGGCGTGTCGGGGGGCGGGCCCGAACCGCGCGGCGTTTTCGGGGCGTGTCGGGAGCGTTCCGGGGGCGGGCCCGAGGGCGTGGCTACGGCCCAGGGCGGCCCGGGAGCGTGGCCGCGCCCTCCGGACCCGCCCCCAGATCGCGTCCCGGCGCGCTAGCGGCCCGCTGGCGCGTAGGGATTTACTTCTCCCTCCGGGAGGCGTAAATCCCCCAACAAAGGTAAGGGGGGGTTTAGACAGGGCCGGGCGGGTGGGTTAGGTAGGGGAAGGGAGGGGAAGGTGAGGGGAGGGCAAAAGAAAGTTCCCTCCGAGGCCGCTCCGATTTCGGAGCTGCCTTGGAGGGAACGGGGGTAGGCTGCGCGGCTCGGCGCGCGCCGGCTATACGAAATCGATAGCCTTGCGCGCGCCGATCCCGGATTTCAGCGGCTATGCGCGTATCTACTGAAATCCAGCGTACTTTTGTTGGCACCTGGAGCGCCAACAAAAGTACGCCTATTCGTGGTTTTTGAAAATCTACCCCTATTGGTGCATACTCTTTGAAAAGCTATGGGGCTTTGGGACCAGAGGTAGATAGAGAGACACTCTGGGCATGAGACCAGGAGAAAGAGCAACTCCCAAAGGACACAGGCAGGAACAGCAACAGCTGGGGTACAGGACTGGAGAAAACTCCCAGACATGAATGGGTAGAAGCAAAAGGGAGTGCATGGGTCAGGCTGGGGGGAGGAGACCGCTGGGGTTGAACAGGGATTGGGGGGGGGGGGGGGAATTATCATTTCTCCACTAATGTTTTGCAGGTGCCAGCTAGTTATGTATTGTTCTTCATTACTGCATAGACATTTTTTTCTATGGTAGGTGTTGTGTATTGCACAACACCATTGCCTGAAAATTTCAGTTGCAACTGTGGTTCTGTATATGAAATTCATGCCCTTTGCAACACCCACTGATAGGACAAGTTGTAGAAAGTCTACATAAAAAGCTGTTTAACTCCAAGATGCCTAGAGTCAGATTTATTTTCTGGAGTGTCTCTAGAGGACTAAAGAAGTTAAACAAAGAAGAAGTCAAAATGAAAAATTTCCAGTTTAAAATGAAGAACTGGTGTGCACTATGTGCAAGTCTGTAAAGCTGCCCAGTAAATGGTGTGTGGCTTTCTTTTTAACGATAAAGTCATGGGGCTAATCCCTCTCCAATTACACTGAAAACGTATTCCTAAATCTATCTACAGGCACATCTACAGCACCTGTCCAGCAGTTCATCCACCCTCAGGTCTGGTTACCACAAATTCTTTACACACTGCTTGATCTACAGTAAGTGGAATTCTTTTTTGGTGGCTTATTGAAAATACATCCCTTAGCAATTGCTTTTAATTTTAAACCAGAGGGACCTTTCAGATTGTAAATTTGGCTTGTATCCCATGAAACAAGCTATTTACTTTTAAAATGTAAAGGTCCCCTCAGGTTCACTCTATTGAAAAAGCCAAAGATGAGGGCGAGCAGGAAATCGTTCATTCTGGAGCAGGACAATTATATTCCAGCACTCCCAAATAGGGATGTGAATCGGATCCGATATCGGATCCGATTCTGGTTCCGATTCACATCTCTATAGATGTGAATCGGATCCGATATCGGATGTGAATCGGATCCGATATCGGATCCGATTCACATCCCTACTCCCAAATCCTCTGAAAATGCGGTAAAAAAAAATTAAATTCCATTAACAGGATTGCAACCAGACTAGATACGTGTTTGCGATTTATTACAAGACTTTGAATATCTGATGCACAAAAAAATCCCCCTTAAAAGATTTCATTCAATAAAAAGCAAAATAAATCAGCCTAAACCTTGTGATGTGGCTCAAAGTGAAAAAAACTTTAGAGCAAATTCAACTAGATCTCCAAATTACCATGACATGAAAATGTCAGATACTGGGTTTAGGGCATTTTCTAGACAGGGCTTAGAACTCCTGGAAACATCTCATTTATTAATGTAGGGGACTCAATTCACCCCCTCTCCTCCCATGTTTTTTGTCTCCAAAGGGTGAATATTTGGAGATATTAGGGATTTGCCCAAGAGCACCTATTGTAAATGAAATATTTAGGATGTCTAAAAATATGTCACAGCTCTAAAAAAAGATATTTCGGGTATGCAGGAGGCAGAGCCACCACAGATACTCCAACAACACATTTCTGGTCAGTATCTTGCTGCAACCACATAGCTCCTATTCTAGAAGCAATCGAGTCACTTATTTTATTTTCCTTTTAGGGCCAACTCAGCAAATGTAGAGTCAAAAAGGCACGACTACTTTCATCTATCATATGCTATGAAGGGGAAGTTTAAAAAAAAACAAAAAACTTTTGTCTATAGATCAGGGACTGACCTGACCTTTCTCGTGAAAAAAGTCATTCCCAAGGAAATGGTATCATTCTCTCCATAGCAGATCATATCCCTTGTGTTTTAAAAATGCTTTACCAGACCCTACAGCTTACCTTCCTAGTCCTAAACTCCCACTTACCTCAGCTGATACTCCCTTTTTGCCTTCCCACATCTTCATATTATAAATATGTAGTATGCTTAAAGTATATTTTAAAAGCCCAGTGAGCACATAAATTAGGGGATGTGCGCACAAGTCAGATTTATGCATGCCAAAGAAATTTTAAAACCACGCAGATGCACATGTATCTCCCACTGCAAGCACATCTCACTTGATTTAAAAAAGGAACATGTGAGCAGGCGTGTAGCCAAGACGTAAACAAATACTTTTGCGCCCTTGTGTGCACCCAAGTCCACTGTCATGTAAGTTTACTTCTGTTAGGGAGGAGGTATAAATTAAAAAAAAAAAATTAAAACCAGCCATTTCTACCAATTTAAAGGGTCTGGGGTATCTGTGGAGAGTGCAGGATATCAAACCAGGGTGATTTGGAAGACCCAGCCATTAACTAAATGAACTGGTGACTGAACTGGTGAAACTGGCAATGGTGTGGACGTGCACCAGTTATAAAAAACCCGACTTATGGTTTACAATCTGAAAGGTCCCGCTGGTTTAAAATGTATTATGTCGAGAGTAGAATCAGAATTTGCGAGCCTAGGCGCACGCCCATTTAAGGCCAGGCAATTTTATAATATGCGTGGAAGCTATAAAATGGCTACGTATCTGGGCACACGCAGATGCACACACCCCAAAGTGCGCCCAGATGCCGGTTTGAAAGTTACCTTTGTATTGAGCATGTGCATACTCTTACACTCATACCTATCAACTATACCTAAAACAAATGATATCACACAGACTATTCAAACAAACACGTTACTGAAAATAATCACTTAACAAAAAATTATGGTTTAACTTTCTTTTGCTCCGTCTGGGAATGTAGATTTTAGGTGTAAGTTACCACATCCATCTCTCTTGGGGGGAAGGGAAAGCCTACAACTGGTAAAAAGCCATCTCTATCTCTGGCTGGCCCTCCTTTTGGAGGACCAGTATAGGTCGTGGTAAAGCTAGAAGGGAAAAGCAGATTACAATGCAAAACAGTATACTGAAAATGGAAAGCTATACTTTAAGTAGTAAAGCCTCATATCCAAAAGAGCAATCAATGCTACTCTAGATTATAGCCTGCAGTGTATGCATACTGCAATGGTATCAAAACTGGACTGGAGGGGTCAGGATGTTTGAAGAAGGCGCTTTATAACCTGCCTTTGCAGAACAAAAATCACTACAGAAAAAGGGGCGGGGGGAAATAAAGTATTGAAGACAGAGCTGGAAACACTTACAAACATGAGCTTGCAGGGAACAGAAAAACAACAAACAGGGACAGGTTGTATCAATATGCTACTCACTTTTCATATATGAAAATGTATCTTTTCTTTGCCTGCCCTAGTGGACTGTACCTCAGAATTACAACCAGAACAGAACGCAAAAAACAAAGGCAAGGCCTGATTTTAAAAAGCACCAGCCACACACGGACAGACACTGCCTGTGAAACTACACTTTTAGTCACACAAGCCACTATGGAAGATAAAATACACAAAGGAACATATAAATAAGGTGGGTGAAAATTACCTACCACAGCTCACAGAGACCCTCTTCCAATCACTGGGGCACCCCTAGGCCCACAAACGCCTCCTCCTGGTATCCAGAATGGAGGACGCCCCACTCCTACTACAAAGATGTTTGAATCCAATGCCCAGTCAGACAAAGACAAAAGGATTAGAAGAAATATATTTTAGTTGTCGGGCTATTTCCCTGTTGTTGCTTACTCTTACCTTCCCATCATACACTGGACACAATAGTACATGAACATCCAAACTTTTGGAAACTATTTTTTTTTTAGCAAGATTTTCCTCTTACCAGAGGGGGCCAAAGGATGACCTTCCTTTATAATTTTTTTTAGAGTCTCGATATATATCTGAAAAGACAAACTGAAAGAAGACTGGCCTAAGTGGGATGGAGAAGGGTAGCGGTGGCACCAACTTCTCCACCCGTCAGGCAACGAACAGCAACAGGTGACCTAGATTCTGATGTTATGATAGGTGTGGCAAAAATGGAACCCTCATATGGCCCATATGAAGTTGCATTTCCCAATATTCTGGATTTTTCAAATCTACTACCTTCTGTGTAACACCAACCAAGTCATGTAAATTGTGTGTGTGTAGCTCTCTTTACAACAGTTTATCTTGATCAACTGGATTAGACTAAATAAAATGGGGTGAATTTTCAAAGGGTTACATGCGTCAAATTAGCATATACGCGTGTAAGTAGCCTGTATTCGCATACATTCTATTTTATAAACATATGTGCGTATTACAGCTTTCGTGTGTACAACTACACGTGTAAAGAAAAGGGGTGGTCTAAGGATGTTCCAATGCGGATATAAAAGGTAAGTGTGTAAGTTGCTATTTTATAAGATAGTTACGTAGGTAGATGCAGTAACTTATTCATGCAATTCTACACCTGCTAATTATCTCTCGCAATTGATATCAGACTCATCTATTGTCAAGTATTGGATGGGTGGGAGGTCTGGCTGATCTGGCAGGAGTTCAGGCTGAATAACTAGGAGGGTCTTGATGAACTGGAGAAGGACTGGGTAAACTATTTTGAGCAATCAGAAAACTGGTGTTTGCAATTACATGCACATTTTAAAATATACCAATTTGCGCATGTAAATCAAGTTTTAAGCAAGAAATTTTTTTCACACAAAATATATGCATTTATGTTTTTAAAATAGGAAAAATGCACACATTCAATGTATTGAAACACACAGCATTGTAGGTATTCGCACACACAAGTGCATTATAATTGGGCATAACTGAGGTGTGCAGGTTGTAAAATACTGTTAGTAGTTCTCTGTTCGGCCATGTACGTGCATGTGGAGTTTGAAAGTTATCATCATTTTCTGTACCCACAATTGCATATTATTTATACAGCAGTCAAAGTCTGCTATAACTAATCCTCTTTATAAAGAACTATGTGTCTTTGTGGCATTGGGGAAGTCAGCCAGTACTGCAAGAACAGAGCACAGCTGCCAGCATCGCATATAGCTCAGACTTAATCAAATAAGACTATGGCAGGGAAATGCAAGCTGAAGTGGGCAGAAGAGGTTGAAGGAAGGAAGAAACAGGCTGCTGGGCAATGAGGGTAAGAAAGAAGTGACAGGCTGCAGAAGAGAGAAAAACAAGATGGAAGGAAGGAAGAAAGCAGGCTGGGCTGGGAGGGAAGAAAGAAGGGAAAGAAGCTGGAACTGTGGAGGGAAGAAAGGCTGAGATGATGATGGATGGGGAAAAACTGCTAAAAAACCAGATGGGACTGTGAGGAGAAAGTGAAAGTGAAAGAGAAAGAAAAAAAAGGACCAACTAGAGAAAGGTATAGAATCCGGTGAGTTTAGTAACAGGGACAGCTACATGGAGAAGGAGCAAAGAAAACCAAAGGAAAAATGACATGAAAGAAAGGCAGAAAAATTAAAAAAAATATTTTGAGAAAGGAAGAGGGATGAAGAGAGAAAGGAAAAACCAAGTGAAAAAATGGACAAGCACAGGCTAATCTATATAAATAAAAATGTTAAATAGTTTGTACCAAGTCGCTAATCTCAGCAACCACTTAACCGATTGCGTTCAAATTTGGACACAAGTTTCACCTCACATACGGCAAGGATCTTCTACACTTACATTACATATATGTCACACCGGGGCTGGTAAAAAAGTTTTAAAATTTGGTTCCACAAAACAGCAACATCTGGTGGACGTAAGCGGAAGCTCTTACACCTTGCACAAACGCTCACACCCCACACACACGTGACCAATGTTTGCGATTCATACGCCCTCCGAGCAGACACAAATCCACCCTCCTCACACCCCCCCCCCCCGCACACTTGCCAATTGTACTTATTTCACACACCCTCAAAAAACACACAAAAACCCACTAAATAACAGCATGCTACACCGGGAGGCCACTCACATGCCACATGTTTGCAATTCCCACGCCCTACGAACTCACACACAAACACCATCCTTACACCCCTCACGCACATGACTTTTCTACTTACTGCCCTCAACCTCTGAACGCACAGAAAACTGCAGAATAGTTCAGGCTGCTCCAGCGGAGTGGGGGGGGGGGGGGGGGGCAACACCGCTCCGGGACACATTGCATACACTACGGCTGTCGGCTGCCAGCAATCAAAATGGCGCCGACGGCTCTTTCCCTTACTAGGACACTCGGGAACGCCAATAGCGGCAGTAGCCCATGTGACATAGTAAGGGCGAGGGCCCGTCGACGCCATTTTCTGAACTGGCAACCGGCGCACCTTCGTCCTTACTATCTCAGCGAAACGACCACTCCCATTGCTCTACCTCGAGGGCCCGGCGCCAAAACTTCCATGCCGGAACAAACGCCCGCTCCACCGACTACCATTTTTGAAAGGTATCGTCGGGCCTACAGGGGGGGGGGGCATGGGGATGTTCTTGCGTCCATGTTCGGGGGGGGGGGGGGGCGCCAGGGGACAGTTCCGAGATTCTGCAACTCTTTGGGTTAGTCTATTTCGCCGGCCTGGGGGGGGAGGAAGGGAAGGGGGGGGAGGCTTATATAAACACAACGTTTCTGTGGGGATTACTTTGGGGTGCAAAGGCGGAGGGCACACACAGACACATACACAAAATGTGCACCATCTCCGAAAGGTTACAAAACAGCCCTCACCAGGTGGGGAGTCACTGAGGTGACAGTGAGGGGAGGGAGAATGAGGAGGGAGGTAACTGTCAGGGGAGGAAGAATGAGGGGAGAGGTGAGTGTGAGGGGACAGAGTTGGAGTGGGGACAGGGGAGGGAAGGGGGGGGAGTGACCAAGGGGGAAGAAGATGAGTGACTCAGCTAAATGAGCAAGGGGAAGGGGCAGGGAGGGCAAAGAAACTGACTCAGCCACTGCAACGCATGGCAGGGGTCCGCTAGTAAAAAAAAAAAAAGAAAAGAAAGAAGTGGGAAAATTATGTTAAATCTGCTCAGAATTGATTGCAGTTTCTTTGTATCTGTGCTAATTAATTTGGCTTAGCCTAAGATGGACTCTTAAGGCCTTATTCAATAAATATTTTTTCTGCCACCACAAAATGGAAAAAAGTCATTTTTTAATAAGGCCCTTAGAACCAAGCAAGAATTTCTTGGCTCAGCTCACCTGCTAAAATTTTCTGGGCTTGTCCACCACTACCTGGAAAGTTTATTAAAATGTACAGAAAGCCCATCTGTTTCATATGTCATCTGTAAAACTAATCATTCACAATATGAATCTGCTCCCTGATATTTGGTTCCTGCATCCAGGACAGGCTGTGTTAACACAAAAGAATATAACTTGTCAAGTGATGTAAACACTGCAGGAATTAAGGTCATAAGAGTGAAACAGCAGAGGAAATAGGGTGGATCCAATATGAATGTTAATTTGTTAGATAAACATTATGCAAGCAATTTTAAAATGGCCCACATTGTTGCAAAGCTGCTGGATACTTTCTACCTCCAGACTGCACTAATTTCCAAAGGAAAAGTATGCATTTGCTTTCACTTTGACAAATGTTAAGGTGAAATGTACCTGCAGAAATCTGTGCCTACTTTGTGTAAAGGATGACTTTTCCAAACCAAAATTGCATATGTGGTTTTGAAAATCCAAACTGTACACGTCATTTTCCCTCTTTGTCCTAACTCTGCCACAGGAATATCCCCGACTTCCATAAGACGCATGCTTTTACCTGCATATAGGGTGGACAGGTTTCTAATCTAGGAGGATAAAAGGCTTTTAACCAGTGGAAATTCCTTTGAAAATTGCCCTGTCAGGGAGGTCAATATTTACAAATTTATGCGCAGGTAAAAAGTCAGCAGACTTAGGGGAGAGGAAGGAAAGCACACTGTGAATTCACTTTAATATCTTTGTATGTATCTTGTATGTATCTATGTATCTTGTATGTATCTGACTAGCCTAGTATTTAACATCCAGGCGCGACCCGAGGTGTCCTCTTCGCCGGCAGACATCAGGACCGAAGGAGGCAACCCAGAACAACTGTAGGAGCTGGGAGAGGAGCCGCGCGATCGGCACACGAGCCCATTGGGGTAAGGCCTTCCTCTCGCCCTACCACCGCCGTACTGAGCTTCAAACCTTCACGCTTCCTCGATAGATATAAAGCCAATTGGACTCCCACTTCTCCAGCATCCAAATCTCAGTTCCTCAAGCCCAACCCCGCCAACGGAGCTTCCAGAAAAAATGCTAACCCACCAAATCCCTATCAGATACCAACGCTACCACTCTGGCATTCTCCCTGCTCAAGAAACACCATCTAGAGTTTCCAGATCACTCATCCCAATCATGATCTCCCCTCTGACCCAGTTCCTTGGGCTCGCTCTTCTCTCAGTAACCCTAGTCAATGCACAATCCCTGACGAAAAAGACACACATCTTCAATGACTATCTCCTGGACTCTAACCCAGACATCTGTGCCATCACAGAAACCTGGCTAAAAAATTCAGACATTGCTCTAATCAACCAATTACCCACACACATATACGATATTTTTGCATTCCACAGACACAGAAAACGAGGGGGCGGTCTCCTACTAGCTACCAAGAAAGATCTCAGACTTACTTCGCACACTATCAAAGTCTGAGTCCAAACTGGAACTGGGTTTAGTCACATCAAAACATCTACAATTACTGCTAGTCTATGCACCACCAGGAGTTCTAGAATCTGATCCCTCACCCCTTATTGAATCCATAGTGAAGCACATCAACACAGACCTTCCAACCATGATCATGGGAGATTTCAACCTCCATATCGATGCCTCACCCCGCTCCGCCAATTGCGAAGCCCTCCTCACCTCCCTCAGCGCAATGGGATTCAAACAGATCATCAACAACCCGACACACAAAGCCAGACACACTCTGGATCTTATCTTCATCAACTCAAATTTCTCCTGCACAATGGAACCCTCGTGTACCCCAATCCCCTGGTCTGACCACTTCCTGATAAACTCCTCCTTCTCCACAAATAAACAGACATACACACCTCATTACCTCTCCACCATTCACTACAGGAAACCATGCGCATCCGATATACTTAGTGATCAGCTTTCGATGGAATTCACAAACTTAGATCTTTCCAAACCAGACTCTGCAGTACTCTCCTGGCATAACATCACGGAAGCAATAGCAAACAAACTATGCCCCACAGTCTCCAAAACTATTAACCCAGCAAAAAAAGGAAATCAACCTTGGTTCACTTCTGAACTGAAACGGATGAAACAAGACCTACGACACAAAGAAAACAGATGGCGTAAAACCCCCAACTCATCTACACTTTCAGCATACAAAGGAACCTTACATCATTACAGGACCTCTATTTTAAAGACAAAAAGAGAATATTATGCCAATAAAATCCACAATCTCCAATTTGATGCCAAAGCTCTTTTCTCTTATGTATCACAAATCACTAAGCCAACCCCTCCGACAATACCAGACGAACAGGCACTATCCAAGGCTAACGAGCTCGCATCTTTCTTCCAACAGAAGATTTCGAATACTCTTGCACTACTCACCACCCCGCTTGCTGCATATGACAATGTCCACACCCCCGTGGGAGCCAAACTCGACAACTTCAATCTAACCTCCCCCAGGGAAATCGAATCCCTCCTTAAAAAACAGAAACCATCCAGCCACCCTTCAGACAATATCCCTTCCAAACTCCTACTTCTTATACCAAATACGATCTCTGGACCACTGACCAACATTATAAACTGCCTGCTAACTCAAGGGATCTATCCAGACAAACTTAAAACGACTTCCCTTAAACCCCTCCTTAAGAAACACAACTTAGACCCGAGAGAATTAGCCAATTTCCGCCCCATCTCTAATCTCCCATTCTTAGCTAAACTAACGGAGAAAGTGGTAAACACCAAGCTCTCAGATTATCTAGAAGATCACAACATCCTATATCCATCGCAATATGGCTTTCGCAAATCACGCAGCACGGAATCCCTCCTCATCTCTCTAACAGACCACATTATTATGGGATTAGACAAAGGCCACTCCTTTCTACTAGTCCTGCTAGACATCTCGGCGGCATTCGACACCGTCAACCACTCCATCCTCCTGAATCGCCTATCAGACATTGGTATATCCGGATCAGTCCTCAGCTGGTTCAAGTCTTTCCTCAGCAACAGAAGCTTTAAAGTAAAAATTAATAATAAAGAATCACCCTCTACAAATTCCTCACTGGGCGTACCGCAAGGATCCTCCTTATCCCCCACCCTCTTCAACATCTACCTCCTCCCCCTCTGCCAACTGCTAACAGATCTTAAACTAATACACTACCTCTACGCAGACGATGTGCAGATTCTGATTCCTATAACAGAATCCATCTCAAAAGCTCTCACTCACTGTAATAACTGCCTACAATCCATCACTAGCCTACTCAACAGTCTAAACCTGGTCCTTAATACTACGAAGACCGAACTCCTCCTCATCTCCTCCAACCAGGATAACTCCCTCCCACAGTCCCTCCACAACTCGCATCTCACCCATACGCATGTAAGAGATCTGGGGGTAATTCTCGACAATCGCCTAAACCTTAAGAAAATGATCAACATCACAACGAAAGATTGCTTCTACAGACTCCAGGTTCTAAAAAGACTCAAACCCCTCCTATTCTTCCACAACTTCAGGACAGTTCTCAAATCCTTGATATTTGCCAAAATAGACTACTGCAGTGCTCTCCTCCTAGGTCTACCCATCTCTACCACCAAGCCCCTGCAGATGATTCAGAATGCCGCAGCCAGAATTTTGACCAACACCAACCGTGGAGAACACATTTCACCTATCCTCAGAAACCTACACTGGTTACCAGTTAACTTCAGAATCCTACACAAATCACTTACCTTAATCCACAAATCCATCCACAATCAACTTCAACTCGACCTCGAAATTCCCCTCAAACTCCATACCTCCAACAGACCGATTAGAGAAATCCACAAAGGAACTCTACAAGCTCCTCCAACTAAAGTCACGCGCCTCACCTCGACCAAAGACCGAGCGTTTTCTACAGCAGGACCAACTATTTGGAATAAAATCCCTTCAGACCTCAGGCTGGAACCCTGCCTCCTAACTTTTAGGAAAAAACTTAAGACATGGCTTTTCCGCCAAGCCTTCTCAGATCCCCCGGATTCACACTAGATGAACTAATTCCCTTCATGAACGAGGAAACCTGTACCACAAAGTTCATTATGCGCTAGCTCGTTCACCTTATTGTATTATATTACTAGTTTTCTGCCATCCTAGGCCTCTCTTTCTAGCTGATTAGCCTCCAAGTTCACCCTCCTTGTTGAATGTAACTTTGCCGCTTCCGTTCATTTGTCTATTTCTGTTTCAGTTTTTTACCCTGTTCGATGTAAACCGATCTGATATGGTCATTAGCATGAAGGTCAGTATAGAAAAGTGTTAAATAAATAAATAAATAAATACATCTTCTGGCACATGCTGTGCACCTCCTCCCATGCATTTGCAAAATGTGCCAATGTGAGTGCCACCTGCATGTCCAAGGGAAACCCAACGGGGAGTTTTCCAGTGGATAAAAAGCACCCACAGGCCTGCAAGCTTCCTATCTATGGATAGGGATCCATTACCTGCTATTAATTAAGTTGACTTAGAAAATAGCCACTGCTATTACTAGCAACAGTAACATGGAATAGACAGTTTTTGGGTACTTGCCAGGTTCTTATGGCCTGGATTGGCCACTGTTGGAAACAGGATGTTGGGCTTGATGGACCTTGGTCTGACCCACTATGGCATGTTCTTATTAGTAATTTAAATTTGACAGCACCAGTATTTAGATTAGGCATAATATGGCATTTTTGTGCTTAATTTGTTTTCACCACCTTCTTCTATACCAGATCAAATGCTCGAGTTATGTCTTTCTTTCCTTGTGAATGAACAGAAACATAACCAGACATCTGGACTGGTATAAGACACAGGAGAAAAACTTAGTAGCTGAAGCAATGTAACACAATGTAATGCATTTTTAAAAAGGACACCATTTCATAGGACTGCTAAGGACTTTGTCATCAAGTTCTACATTTTAATTTTAAGAAACTCCCCCTCTCTTATCCCCCACCCCCCTACACACACACTATGGCATTTCACCAGCTTTTTAGTCATAACACACATCCTTTGTTTTTCTATCATTTCCCATCACGTATCAGTTCCTGTTTGTTTACCCACGGTATCTGAATCTGCCATACACAGAGCCTTTATTCTCTGCAAGACATGAGATTCAGTCAGTATTATGCATACAGCGCTACAAACATAAAGCATGAGCTATACAAATCATGATGATAATTTTTCTAAATATATCAACTAAGCAACATTGACATGCAGTTACAGAATTATGAGATTATGAGACATGGCCTCATTTCTTGCTGGATAATCTTATACAATTTTGATTCTGAAAGTTTTTTTTTGTTTTGTTTTTAACAGAAAAGGGAAGCCTGTGAAATTTCATATTGGCATGGCGGGATAATTGGTCACCATGTGCAGAGATTTACTCCTGTGACAATTTCACAGAAAAGGTACAATACGATAACTGAAGCAAAGTCGTACATAAACCTTGAACGTTTCCAAAGAAAAACAGGGGCAAAACCACCTTTTTTTTTTTGTTTGATGTGATATGTGGCAGTTTCGGTATAGCGCACAATATACCCATTCAAACACAAGTTAGCTTGTGAAATTAGACCATGATTATCCCAGCTTTCCCCTTGTCCAGTTTCTAATCACTTTATTTAAAAAATACCAAAAATAGAAAAGTACTAGAACCGTTACTTACAGAAATACTTTTTTTTGTTTTTGGTAAGGAGCACCGATTTCAGCATCTAAATGTAACTCCAGGCAGTCTGAAAAGAAATAGGTTAAAATCTCTTGTCAGTTATAATTGGTATTGTTTATTTAATTAAAAATTAAACTTTCATAATGTTTTACCAACCAAAGCATTGCATTACCAGCCATGCGTGACTCTTTTGGGGGGAATTGTAAACATAAGCTTTAGCTAGAATATTTTAAAATGAAAAGGAGGTAGGATTATGAGTTATTTCAAAATGGGGGTTGGCTGTTAAGATGTTGTAATACATGTCTACACACCTATAGTATATTGTAATGAGTGTCAAGTCTGGACTCTTGTAACAGCTTATTGGGATACGTGCTGACTACCTGAAGGAGCATTTGGGCCTTTATGAACCAGGATGGAACTAGTAGTGCTCGCAGGAGGGTTTGCTGGTTGTTCCTTCTCTAAAGGAGGGTGGGTGGGTGTCCATATGAGAGAGAATTTTCAGACTCATAAGGCCCTAAATTGTGGAATGGCCTAGCTGAAAATGTGTCAGGATTATTTGAAGTTCCAAAAAGATATAAAAGCCTGTTTTTTAAAAATCTGTTTCTTGAATATGTAATTTATTTTTTTTTTTTTTTACAATTTCTAATGTTTTACCATGCACAGGAATGTGTAGCACTAAGCATGTAATAAATGTAAATAAATATGTACATGTTATTTGAGATCTTCAATGTAATTTTCTCTTTGCATTGAATTAATTAAAATATTTAAATTCTTCTGTATTGTGGCAAATCAAATGGGTCAAACCTATAAACCACCGGATTGCTTCAGTAGTATCATGAGCTACAGAGGTTTGGTCCACCTGTGGGTGGTCGCAGACTACTACTACTACTTGCAATGTGATCTATTGCATGATTTGGGTGACCACAATCACACTTTGGATTGTTTTCGAACTTGCGGAGAAGAGGAGTACAATGTTCACCCGAGGTTCTAAAGCAATTTATGTGTCCAAGCCAGCGCATATCTAATAGTACTTATCACCCCCCCCCGATGCAAAAAAATCCCTGTGCACCAGATGCACACGCTTTAACACAGAAAATTTAACACCAGCCCCAGTGCTGGCGTTAAGTCTTTACATGCTCAGAGCCATCTTAAAAAAAACCCAACAAAACCACAAATGTGCTCAAAATACTGCTTTTCTGTGGTTCCTCCTACTTATTATCATCCCAGTACTAAGTAGGAGGAAGCACAGGAAGCAGAATGAAAAAATCTTTTTGCCAGCAGTCAGGTTAGGGAAATGGACGCCCATTAATTGAGCGTCCATTTTCTTAACCCACACACAGCCACTTCCTCCTGGGCACCTGATGCTATGGACGCGCTAGGGATGCACAATTTATCCCTAGCTCGTCCTTTTCAGTACAACCCCTCATTTAAATAATGCATTGCGCACCCAGGAGAGGTGGCTGGGCGCACATTAGGAGAGCAGGCGCTGAATCATGAGCGCCTGTTTTACGTAAGCCGATATTGCATTGGCATGTGGGTGTCCACAGATTAGCAGGCATGTCAGCCAGGACAGATAATCACTCTGTTGGTTTGCATTACAATGTGTTCATCATCCAAAAAACAAAATTAATCTGGATATCTAATTTCTTTACATGGTTTGCTTAATGCACAATACTCAATGCTAGAATACACTAGAGCAAGAGTAACATTTCAAAGCATCTCAGTATCAGCTCACGTTGTACCAGGCAGCTTTGAAGGCCTTTTTTTCTTCTTTTAATTACAACTTCTTTAAAAATATTTTTATATAAAAAAAATGAAATAAAAAGTTGTACAATCATATCTAAGGAACAAATGCATCCTTACATTTAGAATTCAGTTAAAAAAAAAAGAGGCCCTATACAGCCATAACAAGCATTGCTAGGAGCACTATGTGTACCAGTCAACAAAATATTCTTTCAATTCATGTTTTATTGCTTCTACACAATGGTAAATAGCCTGCCATGACAAGCTGGTGAATGTTGCCACTGTACTTGCACTTATTTTCAATACATTTACAGAGGGTGAGAAAGGAAGAAGTTAAATAGTTTACATTTTCCCAGTAAAACAGACCTGTACTTGAAAGGTTGCTGTACAGAGAGGGATCCAGAAACAAGGTGTTAGATCTGCACACACACACAGTATTATGCAAGGTGTTCAAAGTACAGGATGCATTAATGAATGTCAATTAGTTGTTTGGATGTAAAATTCATGTGGAAAATTACTCAATACTAGATATAAATGTGAAAGCCCTTGATCTGGAGGCAGCTTTAGAATAACTGGATCACGTCGAGAAATCTCGACTACTTGGATATGGATATATTTTCTACTGGTACAAACATTTTTTTCTATTTATATAAGGCAAAAAAGTGACACCATCTCTGCTCAGAATATTTTATTCAAGAGGAACATGTCACATTTTCTACTTCCTACCTATCCAGATCAAGAATCCAAATGACAAAGCAAGAGGGTAGAAGGAATGTTTGAGCTTTTCTGTTCTGTGCTCAGAACAATGATTCTCCTTCCCTGCCTTTCCCTGTGATCTAGGTATATCACCTTAGCAACATTCCCACATTCTGCTGGTCCAAAATGGACAACAGATCTAAACAAACATCTCCAGCATCCTAGTATACTGCACTGCAGTCAAGTATAGGGATAGCCTCTCACAGAGATCCTAGGGGAACAAAAGTTAAGTATGAAGATAATCTACCATATAGTGAAAAATGCACAAGCAGTGACAGAAATTCAATGCCAGACTGAAACAGCAACCATAAAAAACATGATTTGGCTATTAGTTGTTAACAATAAGTGGGTCACATGACCACAAGCTTTAATGGTCAATTGTGGTTAAACATGATTAGACTACCAATTTTTTTTAACCAAGTATCATCCACAGAATTACAAAGATCTCACTAATGACCTGCACAAAAGCATCATCACCAAAAATTGTTACCAAATTTCAGAGATTTCTGCCACTCAGTCTTCGCCACAAACACCATTTTAATGTCCCAGGCCAGAAATGCTCTTATGTTTTCTATTTTTTGGTTTGCACAAAGAACATCTAATACAAGGACTTTGGTCAGATGACATTTTGAAAGTACATGGAATGGAGAAATCTACAGCTGGTCTTTTTAACAATTTAGAGAAACATTATCAGAGTGAGGCATACCTCAAGAACTGACATGCAATATAAATGTAAAAGTTGATAGGGAATCATTTTCATATATTTGCTATTTAAGGCGAAATCAAGAAATGGGACAACTAAAGGTAACTTAGGTAGCTTCAGAAGTTATGTTGAAAAATACATGCGCATACATTTCTGACAATTAAGTTCATAAACTTATCCTAGAAAAAGTGCTACCTACCACATTGCTGAATATCACTAGGTCACCTTCAAAGTACTCCCCTTGGGAAGCTATGCACTGATGCAAACGTCTAGTCCACCCTTTAAAGCAATTTTGGAACTCTTTTTCTGGAATCACCATCAGAGCTGTCGTCTTATTACCCTTGATGTCTTGAATGTCATCAAAATGTCTTCCTTTCAATATTTCCTTTATCTTCGGATAAAGAAAAAAGTCATTGGGGGCCAGATCAGGTGAGTAGGGAGGGTGTTCCAATACAGTTATTTGTTTACTAGCTAAAATCTCCCTCACAGACACTGCCGTGTGAGCTGATGCCTTGTCGTGATGCAAGAGCCATGAGTTGTTGGTGAAAGGTTCAGGTCTTTTTTGTCTTTTTCACACACCCTTTTCAACACTTCCAAATAATAAACTTGGTTAACTGTTTGTCCAGTTGGTACAAATTCATAATTAATAATCCCTCTGATATCAAAAAAGGTTAGCAACATCGCTTTGACTCTTGATTTGGACTAATGAAGCTTTTTTGGTTGTGGAGAATTGCCTGACTTCCATTGTGCACTTTGACGCTTTGTTTCAGGGTCATATTGGTATACCCATGTTTCATCACCAGTGATAACATTGCCCAAAACATCGTCTTGCCTCTCCAAAAGGTCTTGGCAAACTTCGACTCTCCTTTGCTTTTGTTCATCGGTGAGCTCCTTTGGAATCATTTTTGCACACATCTTTCTCATGCCTAGATTTTTGGTTAAGATTTTCCTGTTTCTCTATCGATGTTTACTTGGTCTGCTATGTTTCTCACAGTCAGCCGATGATTTTGACAAATTCGACAAATTTCTGCAATGTTTTCGACAGTTCTGCTCGTTATTGGCCACTCTGACCTCTCTTTATCAGTGACGCATTCTCTCCCCTCAGAAAAATGTTTAATCCATTTCTACACTGACGTTTTCTTCATGGCATTATCCCCATAAACTTGGACTAACATGTCCCTGATTTCACTTCCATTCTTGCGAAGTTTAACAAGAAATTTAATGTTTGTTCATTGCTTTAATTCAAGCTCTGACATTTTCGTGACGGCACACAAAAACATGCAACAATAATGAACGCCAGTCAGCAAGACAGTGCCACATGTCGACATGAACACAGCTGTGAGACACTGATATATCAAGGTTATGAAACCTTACAGAGCTGTTTGTATAGTGCTGTCAACGTAAGCGCACAGTAGCAAGTTCACAAACTTAATTGTCAGACCTCAGGCACTGCGCACACTGCACGCATTATAACGTACGCATTTTAAAACAGTCCCGGCCATACATGTAAATCCAGTACGTGCACAAGTGCCGGGCCCTGAAAAAGGAGCAAGCCGGGGGCGAGGTCTGGGCGGGGAGAGATGGGGTGGGACAGAGGCTGGCCGGGACAGTGGTCATTAACTGCTGTCCAGGGGAAGCGTACGCCAGCAGCCAGTCGGCGCACAAAAACTACTTCTGCTCCAGAGGAGAAGTAAGTAGTGAAACAAAAAAATGTAAGTAGATAGGAAGGGGTTAGGGGTCAGGGAGGAGAGAAGAGGACTAGGGAAGTTCCCTCCCAGTCTGCTCCTTAATTGGAGCAGACTGGGAGGGAACTGGGGGAGGCCCAACTGCTTCACCGCGTGTACTAATCAAAAATTCGCCCCCAATGCGCGTGCCGCCCACACATGCATGGATTTTAAAATCTGGCATGCATGTACGTGCGGCCTTGGGATTTTATAACATGCGTGTGAATGTTATAAAATCGGCACTTCCATGTGTGTGTGCACCAGGAACCCCGTGCACATAAACGAGCATGCATTCCTTTTAAAATCGACCAATATTGTAGAGCTTATGTTGGAAATTTCTAAAAATAATAGTTGGTTCATACTGGTGAATGTCTGTATAAGAGCCATAAGGTCCATCTATTCAGCCCAATTTACATCTTGTTGCAATATGGACTGGCTTACTCTTCACTCCTTTGAAACTAAGGACATTTTGGACTTATCCCAGGCTCTCTTTAACTCTGTTATTGTTTTTCTGTCTCGATCACCTTCACTAGGAGCTTATTCCTGCATCCACCACTCTTTCTGAAAAGAAGTATTTTCTAACATTATTCCTGTCTACTCGTTATGAGCCTCATAAAATGATCTCTTGCTCTAGAGCTTCCTTTTCTACAAAGAAAAAAAAAAAAGAGATTCCTTCTTATGCATCATTTATACCTTTAAGGTACTTGAAAATATTGCCATTTCCCCTTACCCCATCTCACTCTTCTCCTCTAAGGTACACAGATTTAGATGCTTAAATCTCATTTCATAGGGCTTTTGGTGCATACTGTGAACTGTTTTTGTAGCCCTTCTCTACGCTGCCTCTAACCTGCTTATATATCCTCTTGGAGGTATGGACTTCCAAAACTGGACACAAGAGGTCTCACTTTTCTGCCTGTTGCCTTATAGCTCCTATATAATTCTATATCTTCATGCCTTGGTTTTTAATTCTATCTATAATTTACCTAGCACCTTATCCATCACCTCATGAAGTTGTTCCCAAAAGCCTTCTAATTTGGGAAGTGTTCTGAAAATATCCATGTGCTTCACTTTACACTTGGTCCAGCGTTGGTCAGAACTCGAAGCCTTCAATTTCTTTTGGGTGGCTGGAGAATACCAAATGTCTATTAATGGCTTTCTACTGGAATTCTGCAGCTTGGCAAATAGAAAGAATTGCTCACCATTTTAAAAATATTTTCCCATTGCTTATTTGTTATTTCCAAGTTTTTATCCCAGCTAGTCAGATGTTGGCTCTTAAAAAGCTAATAATATTTTATTAAAGTTTCAAGTAAAATTGATATATGTTTATTAATCTCTGCACTGTATTTTACAAATTATCCCTTATATAACATAATGATGAACCTAGAGGTATGTAACAGTCTTGTTTTCCACTTAAAATCATTGTAATTAAGTAAAGAGCTTCAAGGTCGACCACCAAATTACTCCTCCACTTCAATTTATTTCTTTCTTACCTGTCGATTTCCTCCAGCTCCTTTGGGCCTCCAAATCTGTCAGAACCAGGAATGGGAGCCAGTACAAATAAGCATTCATTTGTAACTACCCGGGGATATTTTATATCCCCTTCCAACTTACACAGTCCAGTCATTATTGCTGCAACCATCCTGAGACAAGAGTCATACACAGCATGGATCCTTCTGGAACCCTGTAAGCATGGGACCTAAACATGGCCACTAGGTATCATGATCACACAATTTCTATAGAATTCCCAGCACTGGAGGACCCTGGGAGCTGAAGACCTGTACTGGAAAATAAATCCAGGTCTCTCCGCATGGAAATACACAGCACCATCACCGAGTCACACCCAATGGAGGTTCATAACACTAGATTGGAGCCCTGGTTTCAACTAAAAGGTACATTTTTAAACCTGTGTGCGGACGTCCATGTGCGCACAATTCCTGGTGCACGTGCATGGTATAAAATCTGCTACCCGCGTGCACATGCTCCCCTGATTTTATATATGTGTGTGCGAGTGCCAACTTGCGCGCACAAGGGGGGGGGGGATTTTGCTACATGCGCAGAGCGATAGGGCCTTTTTCCCCAGTTCCCTCCCAGTCCACGTCAATAAACAAATGGCCTAGAAAGGAACTTTCTAAACCCCCTACCAACCCCAACCCCTAAACCCCCCCCCCTAACTAGCCTACATTTTTCTGTTTCCAAACGTACCCGCTCTGCTGTGCAGCAGAAGGTTGCGCGTGACCAAGTGATCCCAGTGCGCGCTTCAGCTGAGACACCGCCCCGAGTCCGCCCCTTTTTGATCAAGTCATACTTTGGCGCGCATCTCCCGGTATATGCACACATAGGCCTTTTAAAATCGGGACATAAGAGACAGGATTAAAAATGGGGGAAAGCTCTGGAGTGTAAATTGAGGCTCATGGCAGTGTAGACCCAATAGAGACCAGTTCCAGGAAGCTATCCATAAAAAAACAAGAAATCAAGTCACGGTCCCTTGGCCCTATAGGGCCAAATCTGTTTACTGTGCCATGATCCTGGTGACATAGTAAACAAATATGATCTAAGAGCCAGGACCATCGCCAGATCAACTGGCACCTAGGGTAGTCTAGGTGGTGGAGTCAGCCATGAGGGGTGAGGGGGCTTGGTCCCACTCCAATGATGTGGTCAATTGCTAGCGGCCAGTTAAAAATTAAAAACATTTCCATCACTGCTGTAGTGGCAGTGGTGACATGGATTGCTATCGGCATGCCCCTGGACAAGGTGTATCAGTGCCCCTGGCCTCTCACCCCAGGCGATCAGTTACTTTATCTGCCCATTCCATCTTGATAGGATCCTCACTGGTATGGCTTGCTGATGCATTAAGGGGGCAATAATTAGACTCTACGCAATTTTGCAAACCCTGTAGGTAATTTTAACTCACAGGGTTATCAGTATTAATGTTATTTCGAGCTTCGTCCCCAACCACTCCTCTACCTTTTTAGTCTGCAGGGAAAAAGACACATTGCTGAACATGTAGAAAAGGTTTTCAATATTGCCCGCTAAGTGTCAATACATACTTGACACGGAATCATGAAAATGTTTTGGGTTTTTTGTTTTTTTATAATTTTCTTTATTAATTTTTCAATGAAATTACAATCATAATTAAGAGATAAAAGGAAATAATGTGCATCAATAAAAAATACACATATCAATCAAATATAATAAACATACATCTGCACTTATAACCCATAATCAAGGGGGAGAAAAAGAAAGAAATAATGGGGTACATTTTAAAACATAGCGCGCGCAAACAAAATCCGGGGTTGGCGCACGCAAGGGGGTGCACATTTGTGCAACTTGCACGCGCTGAGCCCCTGCGCACGCTGCCCGTTCCCTCCGAGGCCGCTCCAATCTGGAGGGAACTTTCTTCCGCCTCCCCCCCACCTTCCCCTACCTAACCCACCCCCCCCGGCCCTATCTAAACCCCCCCCCCACCTCTGTCGTACAAGTTACGCCTGCTTGGGGCAGGCGTAACTTTGCGCGCACCGGGCTGGCTGCCGCGCCATGTTCCGGTCCGGGGGCTGCTCCGGAGGCCGCGGCCACACCCCCGGAACGCCTCCAGGCCGAAACCACACCAACGGCACTGCCCCCGGATGACGCGCCGACCGCGTCACACCCCCCAACATGCTCCCCCCCAAGAAAGCCCCAGGACTTACGCGCGTCCCGAAGCTTTGCGCTTGTCGGAAGCCTATGCAATATAGGCTCGGCACGTGCAGGGGCATTTTAAAAGGGTTACACGCGTACCTTATGTGCGTAACCCTTTTAAAATCCGGCCCACTATGTGTTAACCCTTAGTATCTTACTATAGGAAAATACATACAACACCCTATAAAAGTTTTAGGCGAGAGGAGTTAAGTATTCTTTTTCTATTAGTCGACTTTCTCTGATATTCGAGCTGGATTTTCATCCAATAAAAAGGTCTCTAGATGCAAAGGATCAGAAAATCTAAACTTCTTTCCCTGAAAATTAATACAACAAAAACATGGATATTTTAGAAAAAAAAAGAGAGGCCCCCAGTGCCACCGTCTGCTTTTTAAGGGACAAAAAAAATGTCTCCGTCGAACTTGTGTGGACCTGGAGACATCTGGAAAGATGTGGACTTTCTGTCCGCAAAATGGAGCATCTTTATTCTTTTGAAAATTTTGAAATACATTGAGGTAGATCTTAAAAACATACGCATGCACGTACTTTTGTTCGCGCCACCGGCGTGAACAAAAGTACACCGGATTTTATAAGATACGCGCGTATCTTATAAAATCCGGGGTCGGTGCGCACAAGGCTGCGCAAAATCGGCAGCCTGAGCGTGCCGAGCCGCGCAGCCTGCCTCCATTCCCTCCGCGTCACCCCACCTTCCCCTATCTACCCCACCCCCCAGCCCTACCTAAATCCCCCCTACCTTTTGTTGTGCAAGTTACGCCTGCTGGAAGCAGGCGTAACTTGCTCGCGCACCTCAGCATCCCCCGGCACAGGCCGCAGTGCCGGGGGACTCAGGACCGCCCTCCCAGCCCGCCCCCGAACCATCACCACGGCCCCGGACCCGCCCCCTGACCCCGGACACACCCCCTCCCACCCCTTTTACGAAGCCTCGGGACTTACACGCGTGCCGGTGGCCTATGCAAAATAGGAGCGCCAGCGCGCAGGGCTTTTAAAATCTAGCCCATTGTCTTTACCCTGCTCACACAAGAATGAAACAAAAAGTGTGGTTCTATTGTTAATCAAATCTATTGATTCCTCCAGAATGGTTGGAACACCTATACTGGAGGCTTCAATCATATCTTCATTTTCTTTGTCAGACTTCCTAAAAAATTTTTTGAAAATAAAATATTTTCGATATCTTAGGCAACAAATCTTCCTCATACAATAATATTTCCTTCAAACATTTCTTAAACATTTCCCAAGGTAATAATAATCACGTTATAGGAAAATTAACCACACATACATTTTTTGACTGCATCATATTTTCCAAGTTTTCAATCTCACTGTGCATAACTAAGTTATTCTTAATATGTATGCATTCCAAATTTTGAAGAGAATGTATTTTGGAAAATACAGCAATAATATCCTTCTCAACAATAAAAATCCTTTTTGTCTGACCTTCAATTAAAACTCTATTATTAACGATAGTAGACAAAGAAGTATTCATTAAAGATACATTAGCATCCAGCCTTAATATCATCCTCCAAAGGTCAACAAGAGTACTAAAACCTAATGTTGAAGTTTATCTTTAGCCATAGATATTATAACATTATCACTCACATTGATTTGACTAGATATTAAGTTCCCATCTTGAATAGAATCATTATACTTCACTGTACATATATTACCCTCGGTTACAATATTAGTTACCTCGTTTTCCCCCACTAGAGATGTAACCAGTGGTTGAGGTGGAGAGGTCTGACCCCCACCAGGACTCAGGGATGCCAATGAATTGACTCCCTGTCCTTCCTCGAAAGGCGAATCAATCACTTTAAACATGTGATTGTCCATTGGGCCCCGTGTATTTCCTGAAACCGAAGAAGATGTGATCTTTGCTTTTCTTTTCCTTCCCATTTATAGGGAAGTCCTCCGTCCTCCGTCCACCGCATTTACACCAAACACAACCAAGCAAGAGAAACTCGATGTAAATCAGCCGGTTCAGCTGTGCCGGGGTGTCAGGCTGATCTCCCTGGTCTCACGACTTCCCTCAAAAGGATCGGAAAGGCAGGAAATGCAGAGGGCCAAACTCCTCTTGCCTCCAGGTCTCCCCCATGAAAATGTTTTAAAAATGAGCCACTCATTTTGAAACAAAATAATTTGTATAGAACACTTTGTAACTTGCTCTGAGCCCAAATTTATAAACCAGGTACAGTAGGTATTTCCCTGTCCCCAGAGGACATAAAATGGAGGGGGCCAAGGTCACAAACAGTGTCAGAGCAGTAGGATTTGAATCCTGGTTTCCATGGTTCTCAGCCTACTGCTCTAACCACTAGACCAGTGTTTCCCATTCCTCTCCTGGAGGCACACACAGTCAGGTTTTTAGGATGTTCTATAATGAATATGCATGAGATAGATTTGCATACATTGGAGACTCAGGGTATGCAAATACATATTTATTATGGGTATCCTGAAAATCCGACTGTTTAGGTTCTGTCTCCAGGAGAGGACTAGGAAACACTGCAATAGACCACTATACCACTCCTTTTTCAGAATTAAAGGCCCAATATTTACAGCACCAACTCAGAATCCAGTGAACCATTTCAAAACATGGCGTACCTTTCCAGAGAAGGAAAAAAATACATTTTGTAATTAAATTTTTCCTATCAAAACTTTTTTTTTTTTTTAACAGATTTGAAGCAATTACAGAGTAAGAGGAAACCTCCATCAAAAGGTTAAATGAAGACCTGCTTGTAAAACAATGTCAACAGCATGATTTACCTTAAATGCACTTCTGTACTCACATCATGAAATCTCACAAGATAACAGGAATGAGTCATTACTGCTGCATGATATGAATTTAACTTACACAGAACTGCATGTACTTTACACACAAGCCATATATTTTAATTAAGCTCCTGTATCTATCCTATCACAATCTGGCCATTGTTCTTCAGACTAATTTTATCTGAACCATTTTATGACCTTTATCATGGTTTTGATGTTGTTACCACATTAATTTCATTTTAATTTCAAATTCTCCACTGCGTGCGTGGCTGGTTGAGGAACACCGTGATCTTTCATCTCCGAAGTCACAAATTATACTTAGGGCTGTGCTGTAAGTCACATTACCAGTCACTGAAAAATATGGAGGCTTATTCTGTTGCAATATATATATTTATGTGTGATTTGCACGCCGCCAGACATTACTTGCTGTGGGAACAGCTAGGTATTTTTGTACTGCATGTGTTGTGTGAAAACAAGCATCATTCACTTTCTGTATGCCCAACATAATAATCTGAATTTACTTGTCATAATAGGCTGCATTAAAGAGAATATATAGTTTTGGGGGGGTTTTTTTTGTTGTTGCTGTATTCTGCAGGAGGATGATAGTAAAGTAAGGTAACAACCACCCACAGTCCATATGTACTGAACTGTTTCTTAACTCTATGTGCTGCAAAAGCATCATACCATAGCAAGTATAGTTCTACCACCAAAGTATAGTAAGCTTTCTTTTCTATTATCCAAATTTTAATGAAATTTGTTCAATAATGTGTTGACGCTTAAATACTTTCTGCAGACATTTTCTCATTAAAAAATGAATTTTAAAGGCCTGGTGCGTGCCAAAAATGGGAGATACGCAAGTATGTCAGGCCAGTGTGTTCTGTGCGGATTTTAAAAGGTGCCTGAGTACACACATATTTCCAGGTACGTGCACAAATAAGAATTTGCAAAAAAAGAGTGGAGCGTGGGCATGGTCTAGGAGGAAAATGGGCTTTCTGGACTTTAACATGAAATGTGTGCGGAAATATTTACATGCACACACATATCCCTGCCGCATAACCAATAAAGCCTCATTGAATAAGACAGTCTTTAATGCTTTATGAAAAAGTTTAAAACCAGCCAAAGCCCAAATATCCTCTGGCAAACTGTTCCAGAGCAGGACCTCTCCAATAGATAACCACCGATATCTGGTTTCCTAGAAATGCATTTCTTTAATCAAAGGCATCTTGAGATGTCTATCAGAAATTAGAAAGAAAAGAAAGGGCATTTCCTTGAAGGGATTCATAAATCGAAGTAAGAATGTTGAACTTAACTCTTTATTCCACAGGTAACTAGTGAAAATGAAAATGCATGGGGGAAACCATGTTCTGGAGGCAAGGCCTTTAAAATCAGCAATTCTGCTGAGTTTTGCAGTATCTGTAATGCTCGAATAAATTGAATTCTCATAGTCAACTATGGTTAAAACAAAAGCTTGCACTATGGTCTGGAAATAAGAGGGCTCTTGTAAAAGTCTTAAATTACGAAGTTGTTTCAATTTAAAATATCCATGGGATAATACAGATTTTATCTGTTTATTGTAACTAAACACAGGGTAAAAGATAAATCCTAAGTTAAGCAAGTGTTGCTTACCTGTAACAGGTGTTCTCACAGGACAGCAGGATGTTAGTCCTCACATATGGGTGACGTCAGTGGATGGAGCCCTGCCACGGAAAACTTTTCTGTCGGTTTCTATAAAGCTTTGACTGACGCTGGCACACTTAGTGAACTGAGCATGCTCAGCCTGCAATTATCCCTGTGACCACAGATGTCTCCCCTCAGTCTCGTCTTATAGCAAAAAGCGCAAGCGAAACTAAAATAATAAAACGTATGTAGACCCAACTCCACGGGGTGGTGGGTGGGTTTTGTGAGGACTAACATCCTACTTTCCTGTGAGAACACCTGTTACAGGTAAGCAACACTTATGGGTGAGTACCGAGCTGAGGATGCCCGAGAGTGTACGCAATGCACCCAAGACATGCAAAAGGCACAACGTCGGGGGTGGAATTTGGTAAGGAGGGCATCCAGAAACCCTTAACGGGTTGGTGGAAGGATGTTGGGTAGTTAAACCGAACAGAAGAGGAGAAGACGGACTGGCCAAACATGGAAGCATGCCGGCCAGTCTTATCAAAGCGATAATGGGCTGCGAAGGTATGGAGAGAGCTCCAGGTCGCAGCTTTACAAATATGTAAAAGCGGCACAGGCCGAAGGCCGAAGGCCAGTAAAAATAGAGGCGGCTTAATCAGGAAGGGGTTGAACCGTTAATCAGGTATCCCCACTCCTAAGTGGTACGCCAATTGGAATCGAGGCGTACCCATGTAGAGGATGTCTGGGGAGTAGAATCCGAGGGAGTAAGAGAAAACAGTGATGTAGAAATAAAGGGGGTAAACCCCCCCCCTTTTTTTTTTTTTACGACACGTGGTAAATCATGCCATTTTAAATGGTAAGATTTGTGTGTAGAAGGTTTTTGAGATGCTACCAGTACCTGAGAACATCAGTGAGTTCATGATATGAGACTGACCTGTGAGAAGGCGAATTGGTTACTGGTGTGATAGGTTGAGAAGTATGGGAAAGCATACTGGTCTCGGCCAGGACGTGGGTCTGAGAACAGTGAACCCCATCCCGGTGCAGCATAATAAGGGTGCTGGCTATGAGAGGCATCGAAAGAGACACATATAAGAGGCCTTTGTTGCAGCAAAGGCATCCATGGGAACGCATTGGAGACATGTGTAGGGAGTAGAATCTGTCCACCGTATGGTTTGATTCAGATGCAGAGGGCAAGTTCGGTTGACCTCAGCGCTAGAAGATTTTCCTCACTACACATATAATCCAAGACCATCCAAGAGGATGGAAACTTATGTGGAGAAGGTCTGCTAGTACGTTCAGTAAGTCTGTTAGATAAGTGGCCCGGGGATGCATGGAGTGAGCAAGGGCCAAGAGTAGAGCTGCACAGCTTCCTAGCAGAGCAGCTAAGAGGTTGTGCGTGCTTGTGTATTTGAAATACCACAATGTCACTATGCTGTCTGTCTGTATGCACAAAGGTTAAGAACATAAGAACATAAGAAAATGCCATACTGGGTCAGACCAAGGGTCCATCAAGCCCAGCATCCTGTTTCCAACAGTGGCCAATCCAGGCCATAAGAACCTGGCAAGTACCCAAAAACTAAGTCTATTCCATGTAACCACTGCTAATGGCAGTGGCTATTCTCTAAGTGAACTTAATAGCAGGTAATGGACTTCTCCTCCAAGAACATATCCGATCCTTTTTTAAACACAGCTATATTAACTGCACTAACCACATCCTCCGGCAACAAATTCCAGAGTCTAATTGTGCGTTGAGTAAAAAAGAACTTTCTCCGATTAGTTTTAAATGTGCCCCATGCTAACTTCATGGAGAGCCCCCTAGTCTTTCTACTATCCGAAAGAGTAAATAACTGATTCCCATCTACCCGTTCTAGACCTCTCATGATTTTAAACACCTCTATCATATCCCCCCTCAGTCGTCTCTTCTCCAAGCTGAAAAGTCCTAACCTCTTTAGTCTTTCCTCATAGGGGAGTTGTTCCATTCCCCTTATCATTTTGGTAGCCCTTCTCTGTACCTTCTCCATCGCAATTATATCTTTTTTGAGATGCGGCGACCAGAATTGTACACAGTATTCAAGGTGCGGTCTCACCATGGAGCGATACAGAGGCATTATGACATTTTCCGTTTTATTCACCATTCCCTTTCTAATAATTCCCAACATTCTGTTTGCTTTTTTGACTGCCGCAGCACACTGTACCGACGATTTCAATGTGTTATCCACTATGACACCTAGATCTCTTTCTTGGGTTGTAGCACCTAATATGGAACCCAACATTGTGTAATTATAGCATGGGTTATTTTTCCCTATATACATCACCTTGCACTTATCCACATTAAATTTCATCTGCCATTTGGATGCCCAATTTTCCAGTCTTACAAGGTCTTCCTGCAATTTATCACAATCTGCTTGTGATTTAACTACTCTGAACAATTTTGTGTCATCTGCAAATCTGATTATCTCACTCGTCGTATTTCTTTCCAGATCATTTATAAATATATTGAAAAGTAAGGGTCCCAATACAGATCCCTGAGGCACTCCACTGTCCACTCCCTTCCACTAAGAAAACTGCCCATTTAATCCTACTCTCTGTTTCCTGTCTTTTAGCCAGTTTGCAATCCACGAAAGGACATCGCCACCTATCCCATGACTTTTTACTTTTCCTAGAAGCCTCTCATGAGGAACTTTGTCAAACGCCTTCTGAAAATCCAAGTAAACTATATCTACCGGTTCACCTTTATCCACATGTTTATTAACTCCTTCAAAAAAGTGAAGCAGATTTGTGAGGCAAGACTTGCCCTGGGTAAAGCCATGCTGACTTTGTTCCATTAAACCTTCTGAAGAAAGTTGATATTTCTGAGATCCAGGATAGGCGGAGAGTAACTACTTTCTGTTGAAAGAAAGAATAGTGAAATTAAAACTCCTCCACCCCCCCTTCTGCGCTTTGTAGCGTCCAGGGGACTGTAACCTGAACCTTGGTACAAAGTGGGGTGGCCGCTCTGATATCTGGAAAGTTGAGAGACCAGGAGGTGTCCAACTGGCGGGGCTGATGTAATCTGGATATCATGTAATCTCCCACGGGAGCGTGAGCGGTAAAAGTCGTACCCGCATTTCTGTGTGCTATACAAGAAAACATCGAGACCTGTCGCCAGGTCTTGAGGTGGACTTGCAATTGAGACAGTGTTTGCTGAATCTTGTGTTTAGTAAATCAGCGAATGCATCTGGAATTTCGGTCCTTAATTAGGAACCAGAAACCAGAGTATTAATCAGTACAGAGTCCCGTTGCTAACAACGAGAGGATGTCCTGATGTAATCCCAAATGATTGATAGAGAGGTTCTCTTGGTATTGTGTCCGACTAGCTGGCAATAGCGATATGTGACACTAATACGGTTCTTGAAAGGCCAGACGACCTAGAACCTTTTGAACCATATGGCCCGATTTAGAGAACAGGTCTCAATGGGATTGTCGCTGAAGCGGGATTAGAGTTGAATACTTACCATCCGTCATAGATCGCAGAAGGACGAGCCGGCGAAGATTGACGGCTCCGTGGATTTCAGGAATCATCGAGGGATAGCCTGAAGGATGTACATGTCTGACTCAACTCTGTAACCTGGTATGGTAGCGCAGGTACAGAGGAGACAGACTGAGCGTGTCTGGCGCTACCACAGTAATTTGTGGCGGTCAGAACCCCGCACCGGTGTCGATGGGTAATGCCTCGGGTACAGGGGAGCCATGACTCATGAACCCGGTCCTCTTTTCAGTGGCTCAATGTATCGTGACGCCAGTGCAGAATTTCTCGGAACTCGGTCCAGTTATTCTGGAACACCGAGGACTGCCAGCACTGTGTGGAACAGTGGCGATGGCAGTAGCGATGTTGCTTGGCCCGGGCATTCTCCAGCACCGAGTAGGATAGCACGGATGTGCTGGATGGCATCGGTGGCAGACTGTCACCGTGCCGGTGACAATGAGTGCCACGGTGCTCGGCCTGGTCTTTCCCCAGTGCCAAGGTGGATGCCCTCGCTGTCTTGGATGGCGAATGATGACGGACTGTCAGCATGCCTGCACTGCTCCTGGCACTGTGTAGTGTCATAGGCTAATACGTGGCTTTAGTAAAGAACCCAAAACATAGAGCACTGTGTTTAGGTGAGGGCATTGTGTGTAGGTGCCATGTTAGTATTGATGGTATCGATGGCAGCATGGAGCGGCCTCGAGGGTATCGTCAAACATATATATGAAAAAATGTCGATGGCCCGGGCAGAGCAATGATAACAATGATGGAGGCACCGACGGCATCGATATAGGTATCGATGGAAATGATGTGGCATCGAAGGATCGAATAGACATCAATGGCATCGGGAAATTGATACCGGCATCGACGGAATCGATGGATGGAGACGGGTGCCGACGGCATCGGTGGCATGGCCAAGGGCATCGACCCGGGCGTTGATGGCATCAACCCTAGCATCGATGGAACTGACCTGGGCATCGATGGCATCCGCCCTGGCATCGATGACACCAATGGAAAAATCAGCGCCATGGATGAAAACATTGATGGCACTGAAAGAATCGATGTGGGGATCGATGGCATCAATGGACCACCGGGGGAGGGGTGTCGATGGTGTCGAAAAAGGCAGGACGGCCTGGAAGGGGGTACCAACAGTAGCGATGGGGGCATCGACTGCACGAAGGTACCGAGGTATGAATTCGACAGGGGGCCTTGGCGGCAACAGTAACCGTGAAAGTCCCTATCCCACTAGCACTAATAACCAGGCAGAGGGTCACAGGAGGACACTTGCAGGCTATGTGGGACTAACTGTGAAAACATAGGGAGAGGGAAGGCCGCAATTCGGTTGGTAGGCCAGGGAAACCGTAGTGAGGTGACAGGAACCGACCGAAAAACAGGGCATGGTACTCACCGAGAATTGATTAAACGTATGCAAGGAGAGACCCACACAGGGGAAAAACATTTGTGAAGTAAAAGTTTAAGTGTTTCCGTGAGTAAAAGTTGTGAGAATTTCTCACAGAGCTCCTAACCGCTATGCTTACTGCAGAGCGGAAAAAAGAAGACTGAGGGGAGACACCTGTGGTCACAGGGATATTTGCAGGCTGAGCATGCTCAGTGCACTCAGTGTGCCAGCGTCAGTCAAAGCTTTATAGAAACTTTGACAGAAATGTTTTCCGTGGCAGTGCTCCGTCCATTGACGTCACCCATATGTGAGGACTACCATCCTGCTTGTCCTGTGAGAACTAACAGATTCTTGAAATTGATTATTCTCAACAACTGAAATACAGGAAAGAATTTCAAGCTGAGGTTTTCTAGAAACCCATAGAGCCTCTGTTTTTGCTAAGTTATGAATTTAGAGCACTACTAGAAAGCCAGAACGACTATTGAAAGACAGGACAGAACTAAATCAATTGTCACCTGTATATTATCTGAGACCTCAAAATAAAGCTGTATGGCATCAGCAAAAACCTTAAAATAAATATTGAAATAATCTAAAATCTAACATAATAGTTGCAAACAGATATTAGACAGAGTGAATGCCAAAACACATCCCTGAGGGACATCTACGGGAGTCAATATCCAGTCAGAACACCGAGACCTAATTTAAACCTGAGATAACCACATAGAGGAAAAAGAGAGAAACTATTGGAGTACAGCTCCAATACCCAATGCTTTCAGTCTAGAGCGCAGTATTGCCTGATTCGGTAGATTGAATACATACGTGAGATGCAGATAAACAGCGATAACAGCCCTCCCAGAATCAACAGTTTGCAACAAATACGGTAATCATTAACTGATACAAGTACAGTTTCTGTATTATAATCGAAGCGAAAACCACATTGATTGTCATACAATATACTATAATCATTTAAAAAGTTCTTCAGTGGACTGAAAGCCACTTTTCCTAAAAGTTTTCCCAATGTTTCAAGATTACTGACATGAATTTACCATGAAAAACTCTGTTCAATTTTGATAGCAAACCGTAAGTAAAACCACAAAATTCAAGAAAAGGTAATAGAATATTCTTGTAAGGAGAGATATTTAATTAATTTTTTCAGTTGTATTTTTCTTTTCACATTTTGAACAAAGGCTTTCAAAAATCTTGTAGAAAATACCCTATGAAATGTGCATTTGCATATGTCATCTATCAATATAGAATTCTCAATTTTTATTGGCTTAAAAGGCCATGCAGAATACTGGAAGCCTTTCACACTCTTCTTTCTAAAACATTCTAAACAAAAGCTATATTATATATGTTACTACCCTGAAATAGGCTTAACAATGCTGGTCTTTAAAAGTTAAACATCTTAAAAATAAAATGTCACAATATAAGTTAAGTGACAATGGAGCAGATTTTCGAAAGGCCCGGTGGCGCACGTAAAGCCCCGGGGCACGTGTAAGTCCCAGGGCTTGAAAAAAGGGGGGGGGGCATGGGCGGGGAGGTCTGGGGCTGGAGCCCCCAGGCACAGCGGCTATTTGGCACTGTGCCCGAGTTTGCACACTGGCCATCAGCTGGTGCGCGCAACCTACGCCTGCCCGGAGGCAGGCGCAACTTATAAAATAAAGGTTGGGGGAGGGTTTAGTTAGGGCTGGGGGGTGGGTTAGGTAGGGGAAGGGAGGGGAAGGTGGGGGGGGGGGGGGCGGAAGGAAAGTTCCCTCCAAGGCTGCTCCGAAATGGCCTCTGAGGGAACGGGGAAAGCCATCGGGGCTTCCCTAGGGCTCGGCATGCACAAGGTGCATCCCCTTGCGCGTGCCGACCCCAGATTTTATAACATGTGCACGGCTGCGTGCGCATGCCATAAAATTGGGCGTACATTTGTGCACGCTGGGTTGCGAGCACAAATGTACCCCCGCGCATACATCTTAAAATCCGGCCCAATATCTTTAAGAAATTTGATTAAAGCAGCCTATTATTATTATGGCTTATACAACAGCCATTATTAGAGATATGTATTTAGATGATCCAAATGTGAAAATTGTGACAAATGAGTCTGTTTTTGGTTTACTACAATTGAGCCAAAACATCAGCTCATCTGAAAATGACTGAACATTTTCAGATTATTCATTTTGGCAAATAGCACGCATCATTTGCCTAAACAAATGATCTAAATGGGTGAAGTGACTTGCACAAAGTCAGAAAAAGCATCAGTGGGAGAAGCAGGATTTGAACCCTGGCTTCCCTAGTTCCCAGCTAGTGCTCTAACCCATACGCTACTTCTTCAATAAACAACTTAATTTCTTTACTCTCTCCTTTGTGGCTTGTTTTTATTTCATGAGCAGAAAATAACATGAGGGGATAATCCAACCATCAAAGACGAATAGCCACTAAGAGGAGGAAGAACATCCAAGGTTCAACAATGTCCATCAAATTCAAAATTTTTTATTATATATAGGCAAGCAGAGTAAATCAATCATCAGCATCAAGTCAAATACTACTGTCACTAAATTCACAGTCCCCCGACATGGGCTGTGTTTCGAAAAGACTGCATCAAGAGGGAACTCACAAATAAGATACTCATCTAAAAATGAGAGGTGTATAATAAGCACTGAATCCCGAAACGAGTAGAGAAATATTTAGAGGGTTTCTGAACCAAGCTTAAAGGTAATTATTTAATTCTTCAGAGCTTTCCCAATTATTTTGTCTGATAGAGTGAAAAACAGGATTTAGATCGGGCAGGTAAGCTCTGAAAAGGCTTAAGAGAGCGTTAAGTTGAATAAAGAAGAGAGCTTTTGTTGAATAAAGAAAAAAATTCTAGTGGCCGATTAGGTTGCACAATATGCTATTCCTGCAGATCCCAAAGCTTGATAGCGATACTACGGAAGCATTGGCTGCACTCTATATTCCAGGAACAACTGTTGGTAGCTTATACAAAAGGTAGAAACTTAAAAGACATGTTAGAAAAGTCAATGTTTATTGAGCCAAGTAATATGGCACCCATGGATTTAAGAAGACACAAACCTTGTGGCAGTTGTTCCATGTGTCACTATTTATCTTCATAGCAAGATCCAGCCTCTGGCCAATCCTTTGACATAAAGCGATATACTGACTGCATGTCAAAAAATGTCATATATGCCATCTGATACCCTTGTGATTTGCTATATATTGGACGCACAAAGCATATGATTAAAACTCGGCTTTCCAAACACAAAAGCTGCATCTCTACTAAAAAATTACAGGCTCTGATGATCTCCCATTGCATTGAAAGTTCACACCAGTTTGTAGATTTACAATGGTGGGTCACTGAACAGATAATATCTACAGGACATGAATTAAATTTAGAATACAAACTCAATTTTAGAGAACAATTTTAGATTTTTATAGTCAATTCCATTGCTCCATATGGCTTAAATGATGAAACTGACTGGTATTCTCTGCTGTAATGTTTGAATGATTTTTTGGATTTTTTTTCTCTCTTCCTCCTTCCTCCTCTGTTTTGTTTTTTTTTAGCATAGTGACTAGTGACATCATGTTCTTTATCAATTGCCAATTGGAAGCTTTGGTTAGCCAACAGATCAATATAAATATCAGTATTCTTCCGGGGTTGGTCTTGAACCAGGAGAATAGATGAGCATGTCATGGATGGTGTGTATATCTCTTAACTTGTCGTGCTACAAGCTAGTATTCTATACTTATGTGTTTCATTTGTATTTCAGCATATGATTTCTATAAGACAATCCCCTGAAGCAGAGATTTACTTCAAAACACGGCACGTGTTAGGACTGATTGGATTACTCTATATGCCAAACAATATAAAGATAAGTGGACTTTCAATTTTAATTGCAAAAAATAAACAAACCCCCAAAAATGTTTCATTTCTCTGGACCAATGATTATTGAAAAAGCAAGGAAGGTCTAAGACCAGTAGTGCTTAGTATGATGGTCCTTTTGCTCATTTCATTCAATTAAGTGTGGTTTCTTTGGTAAGTTTTGTTTTTATTTCATGACATCTTGCTCTGAAATGCAGCTATTTTCCCATTAGAATGGAAAAAAATATCTTTAAATTTGAGTCCTTGCGTTTTTGCCAATAAAGTAAGTTAAATATTAGACGTGGTTTTCATTTTGCACACCTTTGTGTTTTACAAAATGGAAAGAAATACACAAAACCACTCAAAGAGTTTGCTAAATTTTCATTCAACCAGCTTTCAACATACCCAAGTCATCCATCTTCAGTATGTAGAAAATTAATTAAAGGAAAACCTCATGGGATTTCCCTGGGAGGCCCCTTGGCCTGGCTTTATATATTTCTGTCTGTACAAGTTTAAAAGTTTGCAAAAGAAAAGTCTGTAATCACCAAAGAAACAGAATGTAATAAGCAACTTCCTTATTATCGGATCGTGTACCAACAGCAACCCAAAATATGAAAGCTCTGACTGGCACAGAAGAAACAGACACCTTATAAGTGATCTTAAGACATCGATAACAAGCAAACAAATCAATTGTCAGTATATCATACTCTGCATATTCATCAATATTCAATGAATTACATAAAATTAGGTATAAGTTCTTGGAAGTCATACCTATGCATAAGCTTACGTGTTACCTACGTGATAACAGCTTTATGTGATAAACAACTCTAAGTATTACTATATATGGTAATGCTTTAGTTACTAAATGATATATACATGTTTAAATATTTTCCTAGCATGCTGTAGCTATGTTATTTTCAGTTCTCTAGCTTTTCGTTTTTTCTATAGCTAGGCCTAAAAAGTGCAGTTGCAGTCCTTAATGACAGCTACTTAGCATAACCTAAGCAAGGAACCTCAAAAGCCAGAGTTCCTGAAATTTATGACAAGTATCGTCAAGCTTTACACTCAACAACAAAGCACATTTAACTATTGGTCTCAACAGAAGTCTGATGTCAGCATTCATTCTGATACATTCTTCTATCACACACGTAGACCAGTGATGAGGATAAACAAAGAAGAAGTGTTTTGTATTTAACTGCAGAATGAATTATGTTCTCATCCCTCAATAAAAATAAAGAAATGGGATGCTTAAGTTCTCTCTGTAGAGCAACTCAAGTGATTTTGCAATTCTTCTTGACCTGGCTTTGCTCACAGTTGTTTTTTTTTGTTTTTTTTTCTTACTGATAAATCTTTTGGTATCCTACATCTGCATTTTCTTCTAAATGGTAATAAGTGGTTCTAAGACTCAGATCTGCTTCTGGGTTTTAATAGATTTCAAATTCAGATTTAAAAAAATAAGTGGAATATGGTTTAAATACAATTCATTTTTTTTATTCAGTCACATTTCAAAATATTTATAACTTCAAAACATATAGAGTTTGGTGTGATGTACTTGGCTAATCATGCAGAGTAGCATGTTGAGAAATGGAGGGAAAAGTAAGCTTTTTAAAACAATTCTTACAGTTTAATCCTATTTTTAAGACATATGTTATAGATTTTTCTTTGATTCAACTGAATTTAATGATTTGCTCCCTCAGAAATAGTTATTGGAGGAGCAGGAGAGGTTCTAACGAGCAAGAAAATCTGCAGGGCCTACCGGAGGGGAGGACTGTGATTCCCGGCCCCAACTGAGTTGCCGCTGCCTCACGTGTGACGTCATCATTGCCGGACCGGCGGGGTCCTTAAAGCTGGCCTATTGAGAAATCATTTTGAGGAGCAGGAGAGGTTCTAAGGAGCAAGAAAATCTGCAGGGCCTACCGGGGGTGAGGACTGTGATTCCCAGCCCCAACGGAGTTGCAGCTGCCTCCAGTGTGAAGTCACCATTTCCAGACCGGCGGGGTCCTTAAAGCTAGGCCTTTCCCGGTTCACCCAGGTTGAAAAACTTCAGACAGGCTTGATCCAAGGTGATATGTTGAATGCTAGGAAAATTGAAATGATTGAAAATCAAATAAGATATAACAATTTAAGAATCCTGAATTTCCCTAACGTAAAATTAATATCTCCCTATGAGCAATTTAAGAATTATATGTTGGAAATTTTGAAATTAACTGAAGGAGAGATACCAATAGTTGAAAAAATATTCTTTATAGCTATGGGGGAAAAGTAGAATGGAAATAGTCCACAGAATATACAACAGGGTGAATCAAGCAATTTAACAGCCTTTTTGGAACAGACTATGTCTGAGCAGGTTGAATTTAGGGGCACTTTATGTGTCAAATTTTCGAAGAGCACAGATAGAGATAAGATACTTAAGTTATCTTTGAAAAATAGAGAAAAATTATATCTAGGTCAAAAGATCTGGACCTTCCCTGATATTACTAGGGTAACAAGTCCGTAGAAAAAATTTCCTACAAATGGTTCAGGAAGTAAAATCATAAGGGCCCAGTGTACTATATATTACCCAAGTAAATGTGTGGTTAAATACCAACAGGAAAGGTTTGTGTTTCTTGAACCGAGTGAGTTGAGAAGTTTTCTTGATGCACGATTGCCTGTCACTGTAGCCTAGTCTAAGGAATGTAATGTATGCACCATTATTTTTTTCTTCTGAAAGTTGCTAAGTATTGCTAAAATTGTTAACCAACCAGTCTCTTTTTTGTTTATAACAGGGGATTCCTTTATTCAATAATATGTTTGTAAATTTCTTGTACCTTTGTTAAGACAAGCGAACATTGCTGTCAGTATTGTTTATAAGATTAATAAAATATAAATTAAAAAAAAAAAGGCTAGGCCTTTCCTAAGCACGTCGCACTCGCCGGCGTGCCACCCAAGAGGCGCGCACGACTTAGCTCCGACTTTGCTTCCAACTTGGTCTCGACGAGTATTTGGACTTTTCTAGCTTAACTTTTCAGCCTTGAATATAAATCCTACGAGGAAATAAAACTTCTCCGAATCCTCCACTTAAAAGGATCTAAGGACAGATTAAGGAGAGGTCGTGTTGGTAAGACTCTTGAATAATTGTTTTATTTCTTAATTAAATATCATGCCCCATACAAAAAGAAAGGGACGATTGTGGCTCAAGTCCCCTGCCCCAGCACAAAGTCTCCCTTTACAATCACGAATCGATGGTTTTTTCACCCCCCGGCTTCAGCCTCAATGCCTGGTGCAAAGCCTGCTGAGGGAGCAGGCTCGGAACATAGCCTGTTCCTCTTGGACAATCAAATATCTTTGAGCCCAGGCGTACCTGTTACTCCCTCTCCCCCAGTCCAAGGCAACCTACAAGGAACCACCCAGAACTTACGGCCACTGGCTGGTGGGAATCTGGGAGCAGAGGGGGGAATTGAGGATATTGCTTTGGAAACCGGACATGTGAATGGTTATGATATGAAATTGATAATGGAATAGAGGGGAAAATGTTACATGAACATGTTGGAATAGCTAAGGATATGAAAGATCAAGGGGGAGGGGGGTGGGATAGAGACTCTGCAGAAGAGATCCAAATGGCAAAAATTTCTTACCTGTTAATTTTCTATGCCAGTCCAGTCCAATCCAAACAGGTGGCTTATGTCCCCCTACCAGCAGGAGGCAGCAGAGAATACAGACTTTTTCCATGACATCATCATTATATTGGCAAGGTGCAGCACAGAGAAAGCAGAGTTGCTTACCTGTAACAGGTGTTCTCCAAGGACAGCAGGATGTTAACCTTCACATGGGTGACATCATCAGATGCAGCCCTGGTCAGGAACTTTGATCTCAAAGATTCCAGAACTTTCAAACATGCCTTACTGAGCATGTGTAGCTGTAGTTATCACCCTGCCCCCTAGGCAAAGTCCCTCAGTCCATGATAGAGCTCATATATGGAGAAACTAACTCCCAGGAAAGGCAGGTGGGTTTCATGAGGACTAACATCCTGCTGTCCTTGGAGTGGACTTCCTAAACCCTCTACCTAACCTGCCTCCCTTTTACTCTACTAGCTCCGACCCCTAAAACCCTGTTGACTACCCTAAATTTGATTATTTTCACTACTTACCCGCAGTCCATAGCAGCAGTAACTTATGCAGTCATCGGATCCCGGCGACCGCTTGTGTGTGACTACTTAATGGCGCTGTCCTGGCCCGCCCACACCTCTTTTTGCGAAATCCTTTCCAATGCACATACCGGAAGATATGCACGTGGCTGCAGGCCTCTTAAATCCGCGCAGCCCAGTCATGCGTATATCTCCCGGATTTGCCGCGCACAGGGCTTTTAAAATGTGCCCTTAATTAAATAAAAGTGGTGATAAGCAGAGGTATTTTCAGCATGCAAAGCTGCATTATTCTGTCTCCACAGCTATATCACAGCTGAGCCGTGTCAGTTAAAATCAAGCTGTTAAATAACACATGGGAAAATCAACTTGCAAAAATCCTTTAGAGGTAAACAAGATAGAAATTGAAGCCTATCAATAAACCGTACAATGAAGAATATGTGGTGAGTCAAGGAATGCCCTCAACAGCAGCTGCACTGTATTTTCACTGCTGCCAGGTCACCGTTAGAAGCACTGCATGACTTTCAAAGGCGGAACTTCCTTTTAACGGCAACAAAAAACAGACAGTACTAACATATCCCTCTATTTGTTTTACTTCACTGGTTCCTTTTTGAAGTTCAGTTTCTTTAACTTTCAAATAAATTCCTAGTCTGGCTCCACCTTCTGTTATTCTGCAGTTATTCTGCTTCACTTACATGCCACTCCCAGTTTCATGTTCTCATGTCCAGCCCTCGCTCAATGTGGGCCTCTTCTGGTTGTTGCGCTCTCCCTTACTGTTCCATAACCTTGGAATAAGTGAGCTGCAGACAGTCTGAAGCCCTTAATTCTCCCTTCTCGTCCAGTCTCCATTACCATTCCCTCTGCTTTTAAACTTACCTATCGTGATGCTTAACATTTCCTTGTTCCAGTTTGTCTAGTTTTTGGTTCTCTTTGCTTTATGCCATTTTGCTACTTCTTATACTAGCCTACTTTTGTTTCTTTGATTTTTTTTTATTTTATTGATTTTATATCATAACAAAGATGATTTTAAAGGTAGTATTGCAAAATATATCATCCACATCTAATGTACAACAAGGTAAATTGTCAACGGCACTCTTAAAAGCAACTATGAAGAGTGATATTTATATGTTCTGGTTTCATCTACCCTTTTCAGTGAGTTGTTCTTGGAATACACTTTGGGTAGGCTGCCATACAGCCATTAAAAGCTCAGACACACAGACTACTCATTTGATTAACAATAATAATAAAAAAAAATAAAAACAACCTAACTTCATAGTAATGAATTTTTTGTTTATCTGGTAATCTTTGCAGTCACTTTAGCTTTGTTACATTTGCTCATGGATCTCGGTCCATGAATATATTGATTCTGTCTAGATATGTACAGTATAGTTCATAAACACAGGCTGTCTAGAAGCACGAAAGCATTTATTAATTTAGTCAGTCATTACTCACACAACTAGCTCACAAAATTATTCTGGCATCAAATGAATGCATTGTACAGTACCATAAAGTACACAATGAAGTACTGAAGGCTTTTTGTATATATGAAGCTGCAGATACTTCTAGCTGCTTAGCAACATAATTTCTTTATTATTTAGTTATTGTTTTATTTTTAATTTAATGCTAGTGAAAGTTGGCAGATTGAAAGCACTTATATCAGAATACTCACATTTATCTACAGAACAGATACAGCATGAGCACTTATACAACAATATAAGCTTCCTTCATAGTGCACTGCTAATGTAATTCAACCATGCTCTGGCTGCAACTATTTGTCTTTTTTTTTTTTTTTTTTTTTTTGCATTTTCATGTGAATTTAGTACTCATGAAATATGCTAGATTGACATTTCTGGAAGTCAAAGTCTACCATTAGTCCCCAGAATAGGAATATCATGAGATGCTCTACGCTTCCTCACACTGGCCTGCCAATGACCACTGAGCATGTTTTGAAAGGCCCATCTTAAGAGGATGAAAGGGAAATTCAATTTCCATGTAGCTCTGATCCTTGATTTCACTGCTGAGTCTGCCAACAAGAGTGCTGGTTTCAATGATGTGCCAAATCAGCAGCATTCAAATCAAAGGTGTAACTCAAAACAGGTTGTGAACCCTTAAAAATAGCATGCCAGGCAATGTATCGGGTTTATCCTCACAGAAAGTTTGATGCGTATTGTCAACAATGGCACTGTATATCAAATTTTCTCCACTAAAAACATGAGGATATGCCAAATCTGCTGTCTGGAGTGTGATTCTTAGGGGTGCTTGGGATTTTAATAATACCTGCTGGGATAAGGATTCACAAAGTCGGTTTGTTTCAAAAAGGACACCAAATGAGTCACTTACGGCATTATGCCAATGTTATGTGACTCTAGAGCAGGGCTGCACAACTCCAGTCAGTAGATCCACTAACAGCTCTGGTTTTCAAGATAACCATAAGATGAAAATTCTTCACCATACACATGCAAACACATCGGATGAATATTTATTGAGGAACATAAGGAGAAAGGGGGAGAAGGAATAGAGTCTATATTGAAATTAAGTTGGTTCCCATAGCTACTTCATACATTGTAAAGAAGAAAAGGAACAGGATTCAACCCCAAACAACAAAACTACTCTGTGTGTGACAAATACCCCTGAAGCAACACATGCACATGCCATTTGCTACCAGAAACAAATGCAGCCAGGAAGATGATGTTGGGGCTTGTCTCAATCCCCTTTTTTTTTAGATTTTGAATAAAGGAAGTTATTTTATCAATTGGGGTAAATGTTGTGCATTTCTTCTTCTTAAAATGTTCTGAGTATGCCCAAATGTCCCCACTGGAAGGATACATATGCTTATGCCCAGTCTTAAAATATGCTTCCTTTATATGCAAAATATATACAATGCTACCAATCTGAAAACAGACAAAAAAAAGGCTAGAATTCATCTGTTATCAAAGATAATGATAAACTTCTGCTGGTGACTCAAACGTTTACTATTAGATTTACATTCCCACTGTTGCTAAAAGTTTTTAAGTTAAACAATTTTATATAAAAATGCAATAAACAACATTTATATTACCAACATCATTTGTTTCCACTAATCTTGAACTAAACACTTCACAATTTCTCCTTTAGGAATACGGTTCCAAACTGACAAAACAGTCAAAATCTCATGTATCTGAGATTAAATCCAGAGCCATCCATGGCAAGGCTCCCACCCTTCACCAAACAACCAATTTACTTGAATGCAAAAGAATTCACATTTCCATTGGAGTCTTACTACACTGTAATAGTGCTAAAACTGTACAACTCAGGACAAGGTGATTCCAGTATGCATTAACTTTTATTTTATAAAAATTATTACTGATTAATAATGCAGGATTACTTACTGTAATGTTCTCTGATGATAGCTCAGTGGATTCAAACATATGGGACATGTGTCCTGCTCTGTGGGTATTATCAGAGAAGAGTGGAGAATTTTCCGAAGAAAAAAAGCTTCAGAGTCTATGGTGTTATGGTATCACGCAGCAGCAGGCCAACTGCCATTCAGTTCAATGATTAGCAATAATAATTATTATTATTATAATAAAAGGTTGAAGAGCGGCTTTCCAAAAAGGGAGGTGGATGAGTTGTGCATCTCCACTGAGCTGCTTCAGTAGAGAACAAAGCATTGCAGGTAAGTAATTTCACTTTCTCTGATAATGAGTAACATTGAAGGCACAAATATGGGAATAATGATAGGGTGAAGAGACCCCCAACACATCAGGTGGGAAAGGCTGAAAATCCTATTTTTCCCCTAAAGAGGCTGACTGTAGAGAAATGGAGCAGTCAGAACTGCAATAAAAGCAACATTAATTGGTAAATTAATTCATCATCATCATCATCTATCCTGAGTTAGGCAACAGTGCCTATTCTGGCTTCATTATAGATCACCATTGATTATTATTTTCCTAGGTCTGACTGGATTTCTTTTTCCTGTAGATCAATAATGAAGATCTTTTGAAATCTTTCATGTTTCATTTTTCCCATGTTTCTATCATTCTTTCTAATGTCTGAATTTCCTATTCGCTGAATACATATTAACTTCTCTTTTTGTTATCTTTATTCCTAATCCTATCATGCCTATTATAATCTTTAACAGATTTCAAAATGTTAATATCTATCTGAATTCTGCTAATAGCTACTAAATATTATATACAACTTGTATTTTAGATCTATAGAAAAGTGTTATGTTTCTCTTCAAGTTTTCCATTTAATATTTTATAGATGGCACCATAAATTGATTGGAATTAACATAATGTATTCATTATATCATTGTTACAGCTAAAGTAGACATCACAACCAAGATAATTAAAATGTGAAACTTGATCAAGAGCATAGTTGTCAAGAACAACCTTAGTTCTAAATCATTTTCAATTTAAACCCCATCATCTGTTTTCTTTAAGGATATTTTAAGAATATGAAGGTAATTTTGGAATAGCACATATAGGGTTGAAGTATGCATGTAGAAAGTTTACGCGGACTTCAGCCCTAATTTTCAAAGTGGACTTATGTGCATAAGCACGCTTTAAAAATTAGTTGGTACGTGCATACCCCTGTATGACATATGTGCACACATTTATGTCTGCTTGGGGCCAGGTGGAAATGTGTATGTGTCTATTTATACACCTACTTTCGAAAATCAAAATTATGCATGTAAATGGTTTCCCTCTCCGCAACTCCACCTCTGGGAATGCCTCTTTCAAATATGCATAAAGTCTACATTTAAGTGTACAACTCCTGGGGCAATTTTCAAAAAGGTTTTAAGCACAAAAATACTTATGAAAATTAACTTCTGATTTTTAGATGCATTTCTCTAGTGTGAAAGTGCCTATTATTGATGGTGTGTGCATCTGTCTATCTATAAAAATGTTGGACCTTAAAAACTACGCAACAGATTTGGCAGAAATCTGGTATCTGGGATGGAGATTAAAATGTCAAAGAAATAATTTTGTTTTAAAATGGTACAAAACTACAATTGTCTAATAACTTTTAGTCTCAGTCCCTTGCAACAAATTTCACTTACTTGGAGGAAGGGAATTGTACCACTGTGTCATGCTTCTAGCAAACACTTTCTATCTCGTTGAAGTTCACTGTCCATTCTATGCAATACTAGTGTAAAACATAGAAACACAGTGGTAGAAAAAGATCATATGGTCTATCTAGTCTGCCCATCCAGACCAACTGCAACAGCTGAATCCAGGATGCTGTTAAGATGCTGAAATCTCTGTCTTAAGAGTTTCTTATAAAACAAAAAAAGTCTTTGAATCTCAAGAGGAAAATTCCGCTCGAGTGAAATTTATAAGAAAAAGTTATCAAGTCTAAAAAGACACACCACAGAGTGGCATTATTATTTGATTGAAATTCACAGAAGATTGAAGTAAAGAAAATTTTTTTAGAAAAATCAATTAAAGAATAAGAGAGGTTTTAAGACTAGTGATTGTAACAACTGGCCATTCAGATTCTGCAAAATCAGATTCTTTACCAGTACCGAGGTCTTTTCCTCTTAACAAAAATAATATATACGTTTTTTGGGATAAAAATAAAGGATAACATTTTAACTGTTGAGTATAAAATTTCAAACATACTTAGTGGAGACTCATATGAATATGTATTAGTGGTTTCATTGTACTAGTCATTGGTATTTAAATGTATATCATATCTCCCTTCACCCATCTTTCCTCTAGGATATATATATTTAGGTATTTAAGTCTGTTCCCATATGCTTTACAATGTAGTCCACAAACCATTTTAGTAGTCACCCTCTAGATCAACTCCATCTGGTTTATAACCTTTTGAAGCTGTGATCTCCAGAATTGTACACAGTATTCCAAATGAGGTCTCACCAGGGACTTGTACAGGGGCACCACCATCTCCATTTTTCTGCTGACAATTTCTCTCCTTATATAGCCAAGCATCTTTCTGGATTGTGCTGTAACCTTATCTATCTGTTTGCCACCTGAAGATCATCATTACGATCACCCCCAGTTCCTGTTCTTGTTTTGTGCACAAAAGAATTTCACCCCTAAACAATACCACTCCACTGGGATTTTGCAGTCAAAATGCATGACCCTACATTATTTTTAGCATTAAATCTTAGCCAGCAGACTCTAGACCATTCCCAGGTTTAGCTAAATCCCTCCTGTTTTCTACAACTTCAAAGGGGTCTAACCTGTTGCAGATTTTAGTATCGTTCACAAAAAAACCCAAACCTTTCCTGATAGTCCCTCCACAATATCGCTTACAAAAATGTTGAGAATAACTAGTCCAAGGACCAATCTTTATGGCACACTGCTAGTAATGTCCCTCTTTTTGAAGTGAACGCTATTTACCACTAACCTTTTAGTCTCCCACTCAACCAGTTCCAGTGAATCATCTTAGGGCCCATAACAAGGGTGTTCAGTTTATTTATGTGTTACGAGCGCGGAGGCGCGGTCGCTTCTGGTGGGAGATGTGAGCCCTTGGATTGCCACGCCACTCAGGGAGGAGCCCTGAGAGCACAGCGAGAGGTGAGCTGATGCAAGCATGGGCAGACAAGGAGCAGAACAAAGCTCGAACGAAGACAAGGAGACTTAAGGTCTGACCCTCTACCAGACCTGCACGCTTCAGGAAGACCACCAATGCAATGGTGGTCAATGAACAGTCCTCCGACCGTTCCAAGCCCTTTCGGACCTGCCACTAGGTAATAGCAATAGGTGGCAGACCGGACAGAGGACGAGGGCAGATGGAGGCTTTGGACATGGAAGACTCTGGGCGAAGACTCAGGCGAGGACACTTGGATGAAGACTCAGGCACAAGGGACAGCAGACGAGGAGTCAGGAGCAAGGTACTGTAGACGAGGAGTCAGGAGCAAGGTTCAAGAGCTGGGTTGAGACTGCAATGCAGCACGCCCTACACAGCCCACCCACAGGGCTTGTCGCGGACCATGCTGGGCTCAAAGCAGGCTCTAGACGAGGTGTGAAGTAGATCAGACTGGAACATGGTGAAGATCCCGAAGAGGCCTGCACCGGGGCGCGCCCTACACAGCCGTCAGTAGCTGGTCGCGGACCATGCTGAAGTGGAGCAGGTTCAAACAGAGACATGGACGGACGCAGAAGCAAGGGAGTCCAAAAAGCAGGACAGGATTCAAGCTCAGGATACAAGATACGGGATTCTCAGACAACACGAGGTTCAAGACTTAGGATTCAAGCAGAAGTCTTCTGGAGGAGAAGATGGCCTTGTACCATGAGGCGCCCTACACAGCCCGCCCTTGGGCTGGTCACGGACCACAACAATGGCATGCCGGGAAAGTGGACATCAAGGAACCAAGGAACTGGAAGCAGATGCGAAGACAAAGGCATCAGGAAGTAGCATCGGACAACAGGAACATGAAGACATCCGGAGGTACGGACGAAGTAACTCCGACAAGGGATGAGACAAGGACATCAGGAACATCAAGACAGAGGAGCTTCAGGACACTGGGAACATCGAGATGATGGAGGACCAGGACATCAGGAACATGGAGACAGAGCCGTCAAAACAGGAGAAGACCATGGAGGACGTGGACCGAAGAAGAGGACACAGATGACTGTGGAACCCGATCCGAAGGCACTGGATGAAGGCAGGCAGGGCCCTTTTATAGGGCTGAAGCAGGAAACTGTCATTAGGTGGGGCCCGGGGCATATCCGGCCGCGGGCCCTTTAAGTACACTGAAGTGGTGCGCACCAGCGCCTAAAGGCAGGCAGCAACAGGAAGTAGCACCAAGGACAGCAGCATCCAGGCTGCATGGAAGGCCCGACGAAAGGCGGCTCCCTGCAGCTTGAAGAAGGAGCTCTCGGCGGTGGCGGCGGCCCTGCCGCGGAGGAAGAGAGGCAGGCTGCAGGTGCGGCAAGGATGGCTTCAAAGTGTGGCGCTAGGACCGCAGGGGAGCCTGGACACAGCAGCACGACCTGCCGTGAAGAAACTGTGTCGGCAGCCCGGTCAGCTGCGCTGAGACTGATAGAAGGTAGGGAGTCTGCCCGCTTGCCGCAGGCAGACTCACATTATATCACCTATGCAAAATCATTCACAAGCCTTACAGAAATCTAAGTACACTGCAACTAACACTCTCCCCATGATCCAATTCTGGTCAGTCAGTCAAAGTAGTTGATCAAAGTTTTCAGATAAGACCTACCTCTGCTAAAACCATGCTGTCTCAGATCTTCTAATCCATTGGATTCCAAAAACTGCACTATCCTCTGTTTTAGCAGTGATTCCAATAATTTACTCACCACAAAGGTCAGACTAAAAGGTCTGTAATTAGCAGCCTCTCCTTACTTCCACTTTCGTAAAGAGGAAACATATTCATCCATCTCCAGTCCTCTGGAAGTACTCCCAACTCTAAAGCAGCATTGAAAAGTTCAGCCAGTGGAGCTGCCAAAACCTCTCTAAGTTTCCTTAAACCCCTCTTTTATCCCATCCAGTCCCATTGCTTTATCTACTTTCAGATTAGCTAGTTCCTCACACACACAGTTTTCTGAAAATAGTTTGAAATTTACCTCACTTCTAATTCTATGTGTGTCCATTTTCTGTGGTCCTAATCCTGGCCCTTCCTCAGTGAACACTGAACACAACTATTTGTTAAGCAATTTTGCTTTATCCTTATCAACCTCTACATCTTCCTTCTCTTGACCTCCAAGTCTCACAATGCTGCCTTTGCACTTCTTCCTATCACTAACATATCTTTAAAACATGTACTATATTTTTTCCATTTCAATCATCACTCTCCTGACTACTTTCACAATTTCTCTTAGTTTTTCCAGATACTGTCACCTGTTTTTCTCTTTCTGCAATCTCTTGTTTGTGAACACTAACCTTTTCTAACTTACCTTTCAGTTGCTTCGTTAGAAAACCATAGTGGCTTCTTTTTCCTTGTATCTTTAGTTACTGTCCTAACAAAAAGGTTAGTTGTCCTTTCAATATATGTCCTTTTAGTTTTGCCCACTGCTGCTCTACTTCCCCTATATTTTCCAGTCCAGCAAATGACTCCTGGAGGTACTTCCCCATTTTAACAAAGTTAGTTTTCCTGAAGTCTAAGACCCTCACCTTTGAATGAAACAACACTGCTGGCACTCTCATACTCAACCATACCATCTGGTGATTACAGGATCCCAGATGATCTTCCACTACGACATGAGAAATACTACTTACATTGGTAAACACCAGGTCCAATAATGCCCCCTGCCGTATGGGTTCTTTTACCAGTTGACGTAAATTTTCCTTGCAGAGAATCCTCAATCTTCCTGCTTCTGGATAACACTGCAGCCAAGATGTTCCAATCAAAATCCAGCTAGAAATAACACTTCCCCTTTCATAGCAATTTTGTGAATATCCTCCATTAAATCTCTATCCATTTGTTCTGCCTGTGAAGGAGGCTTTTATATCATACAATATAATAGATGTTCCATCTCTATTTCCAGATTAACCCACAGTGCATTCTCCTTACCTCATAAGCTCTGCAGTTTCATTGCTTTATTATTATATTTTATATATAGCATCACTCGTCCTCCTTTTCTTCCTACCCTGTTCTTCCTGAATAGATTGTAATCTCATAAAAACTATATCCAAATCATGATTTTCTGTATACTATTTGTCTTTGTGATAGTCACTACATCCAAGCCAACCTCTTCTATAACTGCCTCTAGATCGGCCACTATTTTCCATACTATGGGAATTAGTATATATAGATCTAGATGTTGCCCTTTTTCACCATTTGTATACAAGTGTCTGTTTTACTTACTAGAAGGCTTTTTTTCACCCATCCCCAATGATTCTAGTTTAAAGCCCTTCTCAGAATGCCATCCTATGGGCAGGGGCGGATTGGCCTATCGGGGGATCGGGCATCCCCCGGTGGGCTGGTCGCTCTAGTCATGTGGTCTGCCGAAAGTGGCCGTGACAGAGCTGCACTCAGCAGATCACGTGGTATCTCCTGGGCGGCGAATCCCAGGGCCAGTCGTCATCAGGAATCCGCCCCTGCCTATGGGCCAGGAAGCATGTAGATTTACTCCCTCGACCTCCCCAATTACCAGGAATCTCAGTTGCAAATCCAATACATGCGTGTGCATGTTATAAAATCCTAGGTCGGCGCGCACAAGGGGGTGCACAATTATGCATCTTGCACGTGCCGAGCCGCGCTGCCTTCCCCGTTCCCTCCCAGGCCGCTCCGAAATCTGCTTGAGCCTGCCCCGGACCACCCCGCCCATGCCCCTTCAGTAAAGCCCTGGGACTTACACACGTCCCAGGGCTTTACGCGCATCGCTGGGACTTTTGAAAATAGGCCCAGCGCACATAACCTTTTTAAAATTCAACCCATTGTGAATAGTGTGAAAAGAAATTCCTAATCTGTTGCGAGACCTTTGAAGTAACTATATGCTGAGAAAATATCTAGTAGCACCCATTGACCAAATCTCAACTTCCACCAACAGTTTAAAGAAATGACAGTTGTCTTGCATCAACGTATAGCTAGAATTGTATGTCAAAGGTCTGTTATTGTTGAAAGTAACAAAAACAGAGTGGAAAAGGCTTTAATCCATTCCAAATAGAAACCCAGTTATCTCCTACACAAAGTGCAGTTTCTCCCTTACCACAGTGAAAGTGAGGGTAAAAACAATGGAAGGATAATTAACTAAGGAAGAAATCTAGATGGGTGTAAAGAAACACATTTATGATAAAATTGAGTGTAAAATGGATTAAATCAGCAAGTTCTGGAACTCACTGACTCTAGGATTGAAATGACAATCATAACTTTATAGCGGGTCGATACAGTAAAAATCGCAGGAGAGCGTGTGATTCAGTAAGTTAATTTATTTAAATTAGGGCCCACGGTAAAAAGAGGCACTAGGGACACTAGCGCGTCCCTAGCGCCTCTTTTTGGACAGGAGCAGCGGCTGTCAGCGAGTTTGACAGCCGACGCTCAAATTTTGCCAGCGTCAGTTCTCAAACCCGCTGACAGCCACGGGTTCAGAAACCGGACGCTGGCAAAATTAATCGTCTGGTTTTCAACCCACGAGCTGCGGGCCCATTTAAAATTTTTTTTTTATTTTTAACTTTTTTTTTTTTTTTTTTAACTTTTGGGACCTCCGACTTAATATCGCCATGATATTAAGTCAGAGGGTGCACAGAAAAGCAGTTTTTACTGTCCTTACCGGAGTCACCGGAGCGCACTGTACTGTATCGGCCTGTAGGTCAGGTACATAAACTCACAAAAGCTGAAGAATTCAAAGGGAACTTTCTTCAAGTGGGTTGATGGCCATAGAACTTCAGGTCCTTTCTGAGAGGATTCAAACGAAGTAAGCCTGCATATACCTGACATCTAAAGGCTGGGCATAAAAAATATTCCTTTTCACAAAATAGTGAAAAAGTGCCAATTGCAAATGTAAATGGATCCTAATCAAGTAGGTCTAGACTGACAATTGTTGAAATTATTGAAGTAGGCTTTGTGTGGGACAGTGTTACGGTTGTGAATCCCTGTGCGGAGGTGTGGTTGACTCAGCCACATGGGAGAACCCATGTGGCCCACACCAACCATGAGCAGAAGGGCCTGGATGGGACTAGCAGTAGCTTCATCTATACCAACCATCGTTTCCGCAGGCTGAGTCCTTGGTGTAGACAGCCAGCAGGACTTAGGCAGGTCCCGGGGCAAGGCAAGGGAGAATGTCCAGGTCTAAGCAAAAGTCGAGGCAGCAAACAAGGAAGTCCAGAGAATGAAGCAAGGTCGGGGCAGACAGCAGAAGGCAGAATCCAAAAGACAAACCAGGGTCAGGGCAGGTAGCAGGCAAACAGTAGTCAGGTCCAAAGCTGAGGTCAAGCCCAAGAAGTCAAATTGAAGAAGCAGGGCAAGTAGGAAAAGAAACAGAGGGAGAACACATCAGAAGACAAGAGACAGGGGAAGGGCCAGCACCAGATAAGCCAAGAGTTAGAACTCAAGAGCAGAAGCAGGAACAGGAAGCACAAGGCAGAGATACAAACTAGCACCACATACTGAGAAGGCAGCTACTCAGCAGACTTGTTGCCAAGGTTCTGACTGGTTTCAAGAGTCTTTCTTATATACCCCAGAAGGTTGTGACAACCAGCCAGTGCCACAGGAAATCCTGGCTTGGGGGCCTTTAAAAGCATCCAAGTTTACAGGAAATTCTATCCCAGGTCCTTGGAACAGGATTCTGCTAGAGGCTATGCTGGAGTTGTTTCAGATCAGAGGAGATGGGGGTTACACGGGGGAGGAAGCTGGAGCCTAACAGTCAGGAAAAGGAATCTAGATATTCACCTTCATATCAGAAGACAAAAGTCCTCCATTTAAACTAACTCTGTCTGGCAGACTCTTATCCTAGAAGCTAGAACTCAAAACATTTTCTCAGACACACCATGCCTACTTATTACTTTCTCAGCATCCAAGCCAGAAGTGTTAGGGATTGCAGTTTGGGATAAAAGGGAGTTTATCTTTGTTCCGAATGATCAGACTCAGAGAGGATCCTAATCTGATGGTCTCTGCGATGGATATTTCTAGGATGAGAGAGAACTACCTTTGTCTCAGTCAGTAAAGCATTATGAAGATAACAGATTCTCTATCTTTGCCATTTATTAAGGTCTTTGCTACCAAAGAAAGAGACAATAGTGAGAGAAGAGGCCCTTTCCCCAAATGAAGGGAGAAAATGCTGCTAGATTACGTCTGATTTTTTCCTGATGTAGAAAGTTGGTACCTCCTGTTTAGGACAGTTGCAAATTGAGCCATCTCAGCTAGGCCCCACGAGAAAAATCTAGAGACTGTTCATGGGGGTCAGACATGACCTAAATCAGTTTATCTGCCAAGACATGTTCCATTACCACTAGGTAAATGACAAGTAGGATTATTTCATGAGGCAATTCCAGATCCTGATGGCTTCCTAATACAGGAGGGCTAGAGCCCTTTCTGCCTTGCTTGTTCAAGCAGTATATGACTATCTGACTGCCTGCTTGAACTAACATGATTTTGTTGGCCAAGCAGTTTTTGAAAGCCTTCAAAGTATTCAGAATAGCCCTGGTCTTCAAGTGGCTACATTTATTTTTTTCTTGGAGAACCCAGGAGACTTAGGTATGAAGGTTCTCTAGGCGAGTTCCCCAGTCCAATTTGGACACATCTTTGTCAGTATAATTTGACAGTCTGAAATTTGGAAGGGAAGGCCTTTGGTCAAAAATGGCATAGGAGAGCCACCATGTCAGCATGGTGCATAATTAATCTGTGCTCTAGATGACTATACACTATGGATAGACTGGGACCACAGTTACCTCATAGAAAGGTATGTCATAGGATTAATGTATACTGTTGCTGTCATTAGGCCTAGAATTCTCAACACTAACCATGCATATGTCGAACGACAATGAATTATATACCATGAGTCCATAATATATTGAGTTCTCCAACAAGGGAGACAGGCCTTTGCTTGAGTTGAATCTAGCAAAATCCCATTTCCAAGACCTGCCTAGTGATCAGCAATGGTTTCTTTGCTCCTGCCTGACATGCTCTTGTCAGCCAATCATCCAAGTAGGACAGTACATACACTCCAAGCCTGTGCAAATATGCCACAACTATTACAAGACATTTGATGAACACTCAAGAAGTCAATACCAGGCCAAAAAGCAGATCATACTGGAAATAATTACCTACAATGAGATACATGACTGGCACGCATTTCATGTGGGTATCGATCTAGAGAATCTCAGCTAGTCTCCCTGATTTAAAGGAGTAGAATGTTGCTTAGGAAAAACATCCTAAACTTCTTTCTCCCCCCCCCCCCTTTTTTTTTTTTTTAGTATTGGTTCAGATCCTGTAGATCTAGGATGGATCTGAATCCTTATTTTCTTGAGAACCAGAAAGTAGCTGAAGTAGGTCTCACTTCTTAGTTTTAAAGTGTTATTTGAACCTTATGTCTTGTCTTATAATTAAAAACAAAACAAAATTATACATTACATTTATTTTAATTATCCTGTAAATTTTATTATATACCACTGATTTTATTTATTATAGAAAGGCAATTAATCAAATTCAATAAACTAATTTAGGATCTCATTTACTAAGTATTTTTCCCAGGAACACAGGAGAAAAGCCTTTGTAAATCAGGCTCTTAATGAGGTATGGACCAGAATGCCTTTTGGAGAGGGTAAATTGGATTTAATCATTCTGCTTTCGAAACCTGTGCATAAAGTGAGTTACAATTGAAGTACAGTAGGAGTTCTCTGCCGCAGACAGCTTACAATCTAAATCAGTACCTGGGGTATCAATTGAATAAACAGGATTTGAATCCAGGCTTCAGTCAGCCATCCTAATATACTCCTGTCGCACAGAAACTGTATATTTATCATAAGGATGATACATATACAGTGACATATAGATTCAGGACATGCCTGTTTGCACATGGACATCTTTTGAGTCAGCTATGCAATGTGCACATTCCTGCTTCCACTTGGGGCATTGGGTAGTCCAGCAATGGACTTATGTAGTTCCATTTTGTTCTGAATGATAGTAAAACTTCTACAATGTGCAAGAGCTCTAGTAAGATGTCTGAAGACTCACATGTGATTCCTAAACTTTACATTAACTGAATACTACTATGTAGTGTAATCATGAAGGATTTATAAGATTTATATTCCTCCCAAGTCTCCTTTAATCCAGCCTGAATATGTTTAAATAGGTCAATCTTTTCCCAGCAATCTAAAAATGGTCCTAACTCAGGTGGTGATGAAAAGGGATAAAATACATAGGACAATCACAATCTTTTGTATCTAGATGGATAAAATGATCATTTTGTGAGGGTAATACGAAACTTACACTAAGTGCTTGATAAACTGAAATGATGATATTTTGGCCTTTGAAGATATTCCCACCTGTAGTTCTTCCTCCACACTTGCTGAATGAATATGGCACTCATTAAGATACAATTCTGAACGCATGCAATAATCCCACAAGATAGAACTATACCAAAATGGGAATGATCAACTTAAATCTCATCATGAAATGAAAACAACAAAGAGGTGATTAGAGTGCAAACTGCCAAAGAAGAAAAGATAAAACATACACAAGAAAATAATTAGCATAAGTGTGACCTCTAACCAGGGCTCTCTTCAACTTGCTGGGGAACACACTCAATACTGGGGCTAAGTTCTAGATTTATTATCAGCACTCAATAGAGGTGCTCCATTGGAGATGGGCTGGAGAAGTGGCGAAGGATAAAGCTCCAAGGTCCAGGGTGTTTGGTAAATTCTGATCTTTCAAATGCTAAAAAAGCTGGAATCAGATGGTGTCCCAACATAAAACTATACTGTAGTAGTAGTTCAATATGAATAATATGTTACATGATTAAATCTCTCAGCTTATCTTCATAATGCAACTAAAAGTAGTACTTCTGCGGTCCCTTAATCTGTCCCTCAAATCCCTTCTTTCTCCTTGGATGGGATGTGAAGTTACCCAAGACAAACTGAAAAGGGTACTCCTATCCCTTAAAGGATTTCCCTTGAAATACCTTGGATCCACCGATTGCTTTTGAACTCTCCAATTTTCCTCTCTCTTCTCTGTGGTACCTTATGAGCACCTTCCTACTTGTTTGCTTTTACGAAGCACTCCTCTGGTGGCTTGTTCCTCCTCATGCCTCCTGGTTATGATATCCATTGGCTATCACTCTTTCTGAAACAGTTGCCAGCTTGGCAAGGGAATCACTTGATGTTACGGCTTGCTGCTGTGCAACCGCCTCACCACCAGGGGTCCCTCAAGAGCAGGCTCCCCTGGCTGACCCAACCCGTCCTAGTCAGCTACTCTATGTCCTGGACTGTCCTTATAACCCTGCCTTCCCAAGACTCCAGTGCTTCGGCATCGAGCTCATTTGGGCTCCCTGCTCTAGCCTCCTTGCTACCTTGCCTTCGGGCTTCTGCCTTGCTACCTGGCCTTCGGGCTTCTGTCTTGCTGTATTGCCTTCGGGCTTCTGCCTTGCTACCTGGCCTTGGGCCTCTGCCTTGCTCTGCTGCCTACGGGCTTCTGCCTTGCTGCCTCCGGGCTTGTGTGTGTTATGTTCAGTGTTAGTACTGTCTGGTTAGTCTGTCTAGTCATTGTCAGTCCTGTCTCCCCAGGTTCCCTTAGTCCAGTCACTCTTACCAACAGTCAATACCACCCTTACCCGCACGCTATCCTAGTCCATCCTTACCAGCACTCAGCTCCAGTATCCTGTTCACTTTTACCTGCATTCACCTTCACACATATCTCCATGATATTCATGTGTACCAAGCTCACCCTTACCTTCACGCACCTTGTATCAGGGACTCCCTTGTCCCAGCCAGCTCCAGCCGCCTTGCCAGCCAGTACTCAGCCCACAGGTTCCAGCCATCACTCAGTTCTATACATTCCTGCCTGCACCACATTCCTTCCCAGCCATTATCAGAGACTCTCCGGCAACCCCTGTCTCTCTCCATCTGGAGGCACCTCTACAGGTGGTGTTCACTACATCTGATCACTGCCTAAACGTAACACTTGGACTGTGGGACACCTGGATAAACAGGGGGAAAACCCCACTCAAATCTTCTCTCTTTCATCTCTCTTCTGGATACAAAGAGTGGGTAAAACGTCCTCTCAACAAAAATATACGAGGGGAATGATGACATATACGAGGGGGAATGATGAAAAGATCTCTGCTTCAACGGCAGGGGGAATGAAGTAAAGATGATTTATAGTCGGACAACACCCAACAAGGACTGAGTTGCACAGGCTGGATAAACATGAGTGGGAGTAGCTTGCTATGACAGCGGTTACTACCCCTAAACAATTAGCTAGATACTTCAATTAGATGCAGCTCCAGCACTGATACAGCTCCAGCATTTAGATGCAGCTCCAGCGCTGCTAACTACATTGATATTGGGGGTGGAAGGGATGGCGGGGTGGAAGGGAAATAGAACAAAAAGTCACTTACAAGGGACAAGAGAAAAGATAAGTATGGGGGAGAAAAAAAAAAGTGAAAGCTTGCTGGGCGGACTGGATGGACCGTTTGGTCTTCTTATTTATTTATTTATTTATTTCAGATTTTTATATACCGGCATTCGAGACAGCAGTCACATCGTGCTGGTTCACATAAAACAGGGGTGCATAGTAAACATAACTATAACAATGGTGCGGAAAAGGCAGTTACATATAACAGGGTGATAAGAACTTGGCTGAGAAGGAAGAGAAAGGACAGGTTATAGGGTCATTCCATGTCAAGTGGACCAGTGGTCCCCACTCGACCATCTCTGATTTTGCTGAAAATTTATAAGGATGTACATGTATGTTTGAAACGAGGTTCTGTAAAGTTTTAGGGCCAGATATCAAATACTTGGGGCACTGTTGCCCTTTCACTGGAGGTCCCACCAAGCCCGCGGCTTCAGCTACGAGGATTTTGCAAACTTTGGCACATAGCCATTATAGAAATATAGTGGCTATGATGCTGAAATTGGACATACTAGCTCAACTTTTGCTGGTGAACACGAAAAAATTAGTACCAGCAATCACAAAACAACATGTCGGTCTTAATTTAGTGTCAAAGTGGCTTAAAAATCACACGACATGACATTTAAGCCATACTTTGACCAAGTATAACTCAAAACCAAAAACCACTAGTAACTGGTGCTTTACCCTGTATACCAAACAGCTACATGACTTTGCATTGCTGCAATATCACGGTCAAAGCATATGTATTTGTGGAGATATTCACACCCACATATGATGAAAAACGTTTAATGATCAAATCTGACCTATTTTTAAGATCAATTATCCCAAAAAGGGTACCCCTCAAATCTATTTATTTTGATATCAGTGGAAAGAGCAAATTTTTCTCTACAAGGATCATCATTTTCTTTTTTGGAGTCTCTCAGTTTAAGAAAAGAAAAATGCCACTGAACATGGCGTTTTTTAATCATATGCAATGAATGGTAACTGCACTATTTAAACCCTTGCGTTGGTCCATGGTGGTTATACCACTACCAATTCCCTAAGAATTGGTATTATAATCCTATTACGAATTGTAATAATGCCAAGTCTTTTGAGAATTGGCAGCCCCATCGCCTAGGGGCCACGCCCGATAGCCGTGCAAGGCCAGCCACGGGCGGTCTCTTTATCGCAGGTTCCGAAGCCTGAGGGTGGGTGTCTTAGCCTAGGATCCCAAGCCTAATATTGGGTATCTTTTGTTGGTTTTTGAAGGATAAATCGGTGGAGATATACCAGAAGGCACCGATGGAACCACCCCGGAAGGGGGAATCCGGAACGGTGTTTCTCCTGCCGATGAGAATCCAGTCGGAGACGGTGGTGTTGTCGATGGTACTGGAATCACCGATGGAAGGGCCGTCATAAGTGCCTCCATGCGGCGCAGTAGCGGTGCTAGAGCTTGCACCAACGGCTCGGTGGTCGGTTCCCTCCTCGGTGGCGAAGTCGGTGCCGGCGTCGGTGCCGGAGACGGTACCGGAAGCGGTGCCGGAGACGGTGCCGATGGAGGTTGTAACTTCTTCATCGCTTTCTCGATGGCCTCCTGGACCAGCCGGTCCAGTTCTGCCCGGAGACCAGGGGTAACAATACCCGGCTCAACGGGAGAGGGAGGCTGAGGCAGGGCCGGAGGGACCACCGTAACCGGTGGGATCACGGCCCCCACACCCCGAGAGGGTGAGGGTTTCCTCAGTGCCTGCGAACGAGACGTGGAGGGTGTCCGGTCTGTTCGCGGCTTTTTAGTCGGTGGCTCGGCTTGAGCAGAGGTCGATGGCTGTGGATCCTCGACAGGCCCCTAGGCGATGGGGCTGCCAATTCTCAAAAGACTTGGCATTATTACAATTCTTAATAGGATTATAATACCAATTCTTAGGGAATTGGTAGTGGTATAACCACCATGGACCAACGCAAGGGTTTAAATAGTGCAGTTACCATTCATTGCATATGATTAAAACACGCCATGTTCAGTGGCATTTTTCTTTTCTTAAACTGAGAGACTCCAAAAAAGAAAATGATGATCCTTGTAGAGAAAAATTTGCTCTTTCCACTGATATCAAAATAAATAGATTTGAGGGGTACCCTTTTTGGGATAATTGATCTTAAAAATAGGTCAGATTTGATCATTAAACGTTTTTCATCATATGTGGGTGTGAATATCTCCACAAATACATATGCTTTGACCGTGATATTGCAGCAATGCAAAGTAATGTAGCTGTTTGGTATACAGGGTAAAGCACCAGTTACTAGTGGTTTTTGGTTTTGAGTTATACTTGGTCAAAGTATGGCTTAAATGTCATGTTGCGTGATTTTTAAGCCACTTTGACACTAAATTAAGACCGACATGTTGTTTTGTGATTGCTGGTACTAATTTTTTCGTGTTCACCAGCAAAAGTTGAGCTAGTATGTCCAATTTCAGCATCATAGCCACTATATTTCTATAATGGCTATGTGCCAAAGTTTGCAAAATCCTCGTAGCTGAAGCCGCGGGCTTGGTGGGACCTCCAGTGAAAGGGCAACAGTGCCACAGGTATTTAAGATCTGGAGCTAAAACTTTACAGAACCTCGTTTCAAACATACATGTACATCCTTATAAATTTTCAGCAAAATCGGAGATGGTCGAGTGGGGACGATTTTAAAAACTGGTCCACTTGATGTGGAATGTCCCTATAATTCACACAGGTAAACGATAGAAGATAAGGTTAACCATGGAGTAGTTGGAGAATAGTTAACCATGTTGGAGATTAATTAACCATGGTGTAGTTGGATATTAGGGGTGGCTTGGAGGTGTTCGATCAGTTGGCCTCCGGGAAAGCTTGTGTGAATATCCAGGTCTTTAGTCTTTTTTTGAAGGTTGAGATGCATGGTTCTGTTCTGATATTTGAGGGGATGGAATTCCATAACGGTGGAATGGCTGTAGAGAAAGCCCGGTCTCTTAGTGTGCAGAGTCTGGTGGATTTGGACGGAGGTACCTGTAGCGATCCCTTGTATGCATCTCTTGTCGGTCTTGACGAATTGTGTAGTCGGAGAGGGATCTGTAGGTCCATGGGAGCCAGTTGGTGTATGTTTTTGTATGTGGTAAGAATGGCCTTGTATATTATTCTAAAGTGTATAGGTAGCCAATGGAGGCTCTTTTTTTCTTCTGCCATCATTTCTATAATTCTATGTAAACAATTCAAAAAAGGGAGAAATTAAATGATCAACTGCTGGATGGGAACTGAAAATAAATCTCTTAACTAAGATTCCTCAGCAAAAGCTTTGGGTCTGTATTGAAGAGAAATTAAAGAACAAGCTCCTACTCTCTCAACTATAAAATCACACAGACACTAAACTCTGGATTTTAAAAGGGCTACATGCGTACATTTCGGGGTTTACATGTAGAAGTGCTGGCCAAGATAAAAGGGATGGGACAGGGGGGCGTGGTTTGGGTGGGGAGGGGTCCAGCCGGGACAGCGGCAGGCCCTGTCTTAGGAAAGCACGCGCTGGCAGCCAGCTGCTGGTGCGCGGAACTTACATCTGCTCGTTAGAGCATATAAGTAAAAAAACAAAAAAATTTAGAAAAGTTAGGGAGGGTTTAGGAGTCGGGGAGGAGAAGGGAAAAGGTAGGAAGGCAGGTAGGTAAAAAGGCAAATTGCGATGATACACGCAATTTCAAAACTCCCCTCCCCCCTGCCGAAGAGCTCATCCGCCTGCACATGCATGAGCGGGTCTTAAAATCGACCCCTAAGGGTCTTTTGCTAATATGCAAGTACAAATAAACCATTGCAGCAGCAGCCTCCACTGGTGGTTCTGTGGCAAAGATGGTACATTCCTCTACTACCTTATATACCTAGTCGTAATTTACATTCTGCTGATAAGAATCTTTTGGTGGTTCCTACCACCAAATTAGCACATCTGTAAGAAAGACGCTGTAAGTCATTTTTGATCATTAGGCCTAGCTTGGGGAAAGCTTTTCCTGGAACTTTGAGATTCTGAAGATATAAAGTAATTTCAAAAGCATCTTAAAGCATACTTGTTTACCCAGGATTTTCTTAATAAGTGTTTTTTTTGTTTTAATATATTTTATATATTTCATGTATTTTTATTATTTAGTGTTAATGTTATATTCAACTGCTATATGTATTTTTAAAGTTGTTCTATGGTGTAATCCATTTAGCACATTTGGTATAAACAGAATAGAAATACTTTTAAATAAATACTCTAAACATGATCTTGCAAATAGGTCACATACCTTGATAGGGATCCCAATGGTGTCCTATCCTTGTGTAGCTCCCAGATTTGGTTTCTCCTCAGTGAGACACAGAGTACACAATACCAGGGCTAAGTCACTGATAACACTGTCTTTTTCCTTTTCTCTTCTGTTTCTTGGTTGAAGGGTTCTCTATAGGGGCAAGGATAGCCTCCAAGGCCCTGTGTCAGTCTCCAGTGAAAGAACCAGACAGACATTGGACTGGTGTTCCACCAAAGACTTTACTGAAGCACTTGCTCAACAACAATAATCTGACACAAAATACATTTCATCTTTAGCAAATTCATAAAAATATAATTTAGTCAAGATCAATGTTGCCCCTCTTTTCTGTTACTGCAGTTACACTATTGCCTCTTGAAATAAAAAATCACCCCTAAGTTTTAGAAAGAATAGCTGGGATAATTGGGACACTATACAAGACCACTTTCTCCAATTTAGAGTTCCTTGTAAATGGTACCTAGGTGCATCTGACGCTTTGGGGGTTGATCCTCTCTTTTGCTTTCACTCCTCTGTTTCATTGCTGTGATGGTTAAGTATCTCCTTGACTCTTCTCTATATGCCAAATGGGTATCTGTTGTGGGTAAGCACCTTGTGAGTGCCACTTCTATTTCTGTGCCTTCTCTGGATATAGGTATACTCTCCTTCTCTATAATTCTGTCATGTTTGCACTCTCTCTGGCCAAAGGAACCAGAAGGGAAATACATTTCCAAACATAAAGATAAAAGAAAGGGTGGAAAATGTTTTTGCGACTGCAGCTCCAAAATAAAGAATCTTCTCTAATCTCAAAAGGTAAATCATTAAGAAAATTTCTCAAATCTCTCAAATTCCTTCTCACTAATTTGGGCCTAATGTTTCTCCATGTAAATGGAACTGAAAAGAAATGCTCTCCCTTAGATTTTGAATTAAAAAAATCCACAACTCCTAACACAGACACAGAAAACAATTATTACAGCAACTTTCACATGGGAATACCGTGGCATAGATCATATGTTCCTCTCTCTTTCTCTAATCGCACAGCCCTCCTCCAAGGCTATACCTTCGTAGGTATCCCAATGGAGCTCTGCACAAGCATTAAGCAAAAGTCTGTAATATTATCCAGAATGACAGCACAACCACTATTAGCAATGCCAAGAGCCCAGGAGAATAATATACTAAGCAGATAGACTTAGATGGATATCTCTGTACCACAGCTACCTCCGTGCAACACAAACATTTCAGAGTTTCAGAATACATGCAGGTAGCAGAAGGTAAACCCAGAAAAAGGCTACTCCATGTTGGCGAGACAGACTGCCAACAAACAGGGTCTGCTTTATTATTTAACAGTTGGTACTGCTGGAGTCCTGGCACTGATATAGAGCAATCTTTCTCTCAGTGCAAGTAAGCCTGATGTTGAAAGTTTGTGAGCCAAATCATGTTTACCATAGTATGTAAGAACCTAAATATCCCCATCAGACACAAAAATTCCTACAATACAGCATACTTGGCCAATTAAATCCAATTTGTAAAGCAGAGGCAAATAGCTATTTACATGTGCTTAGAAACAACATAAAATAAGGGTTAGGTATATATTGACTGAATTCTCCTGCTCTTTTCTGCTCTCTGTTTCTTCTTCTTCAGTGCATTCTCTCCTATGCCTCACATCCAAATCTTATAAACTTCTTTTCTGCAGAAGCTAGCGTAATTTTTTGGCTGAATGGCAAAAGGCATTCTTGCTTTTCACAGGCTGTTGCTGTGACATGCTCATTCTCCAAGCGGGCAAGAATAAGTAAAAGATGCTTGACTACAACTGAGGTGCCAAGTCTTCAATAGTACTGTAATTTGCTAATATCAAATAAGTAGGCCTTTCTGAACATGAGCTCTGTTTAGACACTAATTTTATTAATAATGTGATTTCTTTTCCAGTTTCACTAGTGGAATAAGCATAACAGAACACTGGAAAAAAATAAGACAAACCAAAAATGTAGACCCTTAAATCAAATTTGCAAAAATACTCAATTACCTTTGTATATTTTAATTAAATATTTAAAATGTTTCCAGTTTCTAAATATGATCTAAAGTAGAAATATATTTCACATTAATGCACCAAAAGCAAATTGCTCAGTTGCCTAACTCCATAGACTCAGACTACCTACAGAATGAATCTGTTTACTAAGGCTACCGACACTTTGATGGTAAAAGGAATAAGCCTTGCTTGATGGTGAAGCATATGGTAGCAACACACTTTACAGCAAAAACTGGTATGTTTTGTAACAGGCATGGTAAAATAGAATGTAATTTAATATGACCAGAATACTGTCTGTGAAAACAAAAACTTTCTTTTAACTCAGTTTTGCACAATGTGTCCTAGAATACTTCACAGCAGATTGTATTGTCAATTAATCCATGTCACTACAACAGGCATGCACAGTGCCTTCCAATATTCTTATTTTAACTGATGAGAAAGGAAAATGCTGAGATATACCAAGCCAATCAGATGTCTGAAATATTCACTATTGCTGCTAAAGCAGAAAATGCTATTTAGTTTACAAAATAAAATTTGATAGATCACTTTTAAAAAAATATATCAAAGCAGCTTACAATAAAAGTTACAAAACATTTATCATATGTATACAATCATAAAACCACAATATATAAAATAAAATTACATAAACAAAATTTTAAAAAAAAAATTGTATATACAAAATATAAAAAGTCAGGCTTTCACATACTTGCAAAATTTAGAAAGCAGAGTTGCTTACCTGTAACAGGGGTTCTCCCAGGACAGCAGGATGTAGTCCTCACATGTGGGTGACATCACCGGACAGAGCCCTATCACGGAAAACTTTTCTGTCAAAGTTTCTAGAACTTTTGACTGGCACACTGAGCATGCAGCATGCCATAATCCCTGTAGCCACAGGGGTCTCCCTTCAATCTTGTCTGTAGCAAAAGGTGCGAGCGAAAAAATAAAATAAAACTTTTCGGACCCAACTCCGCGGGGTGGTGGGTGGGTTTCGTGAGGACTACATCCTGTTGTTCTGGGAGAACACCTGTTACAGGTAAGCAACTCTGCTTTCTCCCAGGACAAGCAGGATGATAGTCCTCACATGTGGGTGATTAGCAAGCTACAGGCTGACTCATATTTGTTTGGACCAACAGCATACAACTTGTGCAACAGGCACAACAACTGGTGTACTGTTGGGAAAAGTGAGGCAGCCTGAAAATCACAGCAGATGGATGTGGAAGGAGTTGGGATTATACTGGAAATAAGTTCTTCAAGACGGATCGGCCAAAGGCAGAGTCTTGACATCCTTCCTTGTCCAGGAGGTAATGTGCTGCAAATGTGTGAAGAGTGCTCCATGTTGCAGCTTTACAGATCTCAGCAATCGGTACTGAACGATAGTTGACATGGTTCTCACTGAGTGCGCCTTCACTCATCCCTGGAAAGGAAGGCCTGCTTTGTCATAGCAGAATTCAATACAGTCTGCTAGCCAATTGGAGAGAGTTTGTTTGCATCGAAAGAAACAAAGAGTTGGGTGGATTTCCTCTGGACTGCAGTGTGGTCTAGGTAAAATGCAAGTGCACGTTTACAGTCCAAGGTGTGTAAAACCCTTTTGCTCTAGTGAGAGTGAGTTCTTGGGAAAAAGGTGAGTAAGACTATAGACTGATTCATGTGAAAGTCGGTTACCACCTTTGGAAGGAATTTAGAGTGAGTACAGAGGACCACTCTGTCGTGTAGGACCCTTGTATAGGGTGAGTATGTGACAAGTGCTTGTAACTCACTAACCCTTCGAGCGGAAGTAATGGGTACTAGGAAGAGAATTTTCCATGTAAGAAATTTTACATCGCAAGAGTGTAAAGGCTCAAATGGGAAGCACATGAGCCTTGTAAGTACTACATTTAGGTCCATGACTGGTGGCCGTAGAGGGGGCTTGAGTAGTAGTAGGCCCCTCATAAACCGACTCACAAGGGGTTGCGCTGTTACTGGGGCATCCCCAATTTCCTTGTGGTATGCTGAGATGGCACTCAAGTGTACCCTCACCAAAGAAGTCTGGAGACCAGAGTCTGAAAGGTGCCAGAGGTAGTCTAATAGAGATGGAGTGGAGCAGGAAAAAGGGCTGATACTTTTTGCATGCACCATATGGTAAACAGATTCCACTTAGAATGATAGGATTTTCGTGTGGAAGGCTTTTGTGAAGCCTCAAGCACTTGAGAGACATTGGTTGAAAGGTTGAATGGTTGTAGGATCAAGCTTTCAACATCCAGGCTGTGAGGGATAGGGTCTGAAGGTTCAGATGGCGTAACATGCCTTGGTTCTGAGTTATGAGCGTGGGTGCTGTGCCCAGGCAAATGGGTTCTCTGGTCAAGATGCATGGGAAACCATACTTTTTGAGGCCAATATGGGGCTATGAGTATCATTGACCCTTTATCCTGTTGTAGCTTCACGAGAGTTTTAGCTATTAGCGGTATCGGGAGATACGCGTATAGGAGGCCTGCGTTCCAGGGGTGAGTGAAGGCATCCATGGATAACGTGTTTTGATGCCTGTGCAGGGAGCAGAATCTGTCCACTTTGTGATTCAGTTCGGATGCAAAGAGGTCTATTGTCTGTTTACCCCAGCGTTGGAAGATTCTGGTCGTCACCACAGGATCCAAAGGCCACTCATGGGGATGGAACTGTCGACTGAGGCGATCTGCTACTACGTTTTGTATGCCTGCAAGATAAGTGGCCCAGACATGCATGGAGTGTGCCAGGGCCCAGGCCCAGATCTGCGCAGAGGAAATAAGAACCTGTGCCACCCTGCTTATTCAAGTACAACATTGCAACTGTGTTGTCCATTTGAATGAGAACTGTCTTGTGTGAAAGGCAGTCCTTGAACGCATAGAGAGCATAACATATAGCTCGAAGCTCTAAGAAGTTGATCTGAAACGTTGCTTCAAGCAGTGTCCAAGTACCTTGGGTTTGAAAATTGTTCACATGAGCTCCCCAACCCAAGTTGGATGCGTCTGTGGTTAAAGTCACTTGTAAAACTGGTTGCTGGAAGGGTAGATCTGTTAGCAAGTTGGCTTTGTTTGTCCACCAGAGAAGCGATAATCGTAGCTGGTGGGTTACTTGAATCTGGGATGTAAGCGGTTGAGTGGCTTGGAGCCACTGAGATTTCAAAGTCCATTGAGTGATTTTCATGGCCAGTCTGGCCATAGGAGTGATGTGGACCGAAGCAATGTGGCCCAGCAACGTTAGGAATTGATGGGCTGAGGCTGTTTTCTTTGTACACAGAGACATAGCTAGCTTGGAGAGTGGCTGTGCGTGGTTGATGGGCAGGAAGGCCTTTGCAACTGTTGTGTCTAGATCTACTCCAATGAAAGTAAGGAGGTGAGATGGAGTCAGGTGGGATTTTTGGTAGTTTATGAGAAATCCAAACGAGTGTAGTACTGTAGATTGATAGTGAGATTGAGAGCGTCGAGAGCTCCTTGCTTGGAATGGCTTTTGATCAGCCAGTCGTCCAGGTAAGGAAACACGGGTATGCTTTTTTTGCATAGATGGGCCGCAGCCACTGCTAGGCACTTGTAAAGACACAGGGTGCAGAGGCCAGTCCGAAAGGCAGAACCCGGTATTGATAATGTTGATTTCCCACCAGGAAACACAGGTATTTGCAGTGATGTGGGAATATTGGAATGTGAGAATAAGCGTCCTGAAAGTCCAGAGAACAGAGCCAATCTCCTTTCTGAAGAAGGGGAAGCATGGTGCAAAGGGACACCATCCTGAATTTTTCTTTTTTTAGAAATTTGTTGAAATTGTGGAGGTCTAGGATTGGGCGGAGGATGCCTGATTTCTTTGAAATCAGAAAATAGCGGGAATAGAACCCTCTGCCCTGCTGTGCCCGGGGAACGGGTTCTACAGCCCTGGTGCCCAGAAGAGTGGAGAGTTCTGACTCTAGAAGGATTGTGTGATCTTTTTGCATCCACAGTGGATTGGGTGAGGAAGTTTAGATGGTTATGCTGGATATAAAGGAAATGCCACAATAATTGTCCAATCGCCGCTTCCCCAAGAAATATATATATTTTTTAAATTTTTTTAAATTTTTTTAAATATGTGGCCGCATCATCAAGCCTGTCAGCGTGTTCTCTGGAATTGTAACAAGAGAGCCGCCCGGACCTCTAATCATCTGCGGCAGTCTTTTATATGTTTGTTCAATTTTTTTGATTTTTTTCAATTTTTCTTATTTTTCTTTTTGTCCTTGTATTCAATATAGTAGCACTTATTGTATTTATAATATGAATTTAAACAAAGCTCAACATACGGCCGAAGTTTCGCAGCACCAGCTGCTTCATCAGGAGCTATAGTACAAATGCAGAATTCTTATCTTAATATGAACAATCTTTCTCTGTTGAATCAATACCTTCCAACTGGACGAACACCGTCTCACAACATCTTTCAACAAAAAAGGTTCTTCTTGTCAGCAGCCTTCTTACTCATTACAGATAGAATTTTTGTTCTTTTAACTACTGAATTTATTCCACACACATTCCAAGAGATCAGATTCAGACCTTGGGAAGCCATTTACCCATAACTCAGAGAACAATCTGCAGGTCAAAATTACCAGTTCAAGATAGGAACCCTCCCAGCATAGGTCCCTATCCCATACTCATGAACTCCTAGTGCAGCCCACTATGTTCATCATGCTTAATCTTCCTGGAACTTGTCAAATCAAACAAGAAACAAATAAGAAAACCCTTCACTCCCCAAACCCCTCAACAGACCCCCTCCGTACTCAAACCCATACAACCATAACGCCTTTTATAAACTTCACATGCTAAAACGGCTTCGTCCGCTACTTTTTCCGAATGATTTTCGCACCATACTACAATCTCTATTGTCTACCGGACTTGACTACTGTAATGCACTCTTAGTCGATGTACATGACAATACCCTTCGCCCCCTACAGCTAATTCAGAACTCTGCAGCCCGTATTCTGACCAGCACCTCTCAAAAAGAACATATTTCCCCAATCTTATACACCCTACATTGGCTCCCAATTCATTGCAGAATACAATACAAAATTCTCTCCATTATACACAGTTTAATATATAACAACTCATCTACATGGTTATGCACTCAACTTCGTATTTATCAACCTAGCAGAAGCTTATGATCTCTCCACAAAAACCTACTGCAAGTTCTGAAAGTTTGCTTAGCCAGGCTTGATATTACCAGAAGGCGTGAATTCTCACTTGCTGGCCCATCTATTTGGAATTCCACTCATAAGGAATTTAAAAAAACCCTTAAAACATACGTACTTTCTGTAACCTTTAAATCACTCATTACTTCATATCATCATAATCACAAGCATTCCCTTAGCGTTTAAAAAGCACCACCCTTAACCGCTCTAATAATCCTCAGACCCAAAGGCACAGTGATTATATGGCATTTTATTATTGTTTTGTTACTTATAAGTCCCCACGCTCTCTATGTGTTATGTCATTTTAATTATGTATTTTATTTTAACCTGTGAACCGTTTTGACTGATGAATATTCTAAAAGCTGCATATAAACACTTTTAAATAAATAAATATCAGTATATCCAATTCCCCCACTGCCCACTCCACCCCCATCTTCTCACAAGAAGTACTGTAAGCTTCCATACAAAATTAGTGCCAACAGGAAATGAGTACTGCACAAACAAAAAATAAAAGGGACACACGCTTTTCCCATCTCCAAAGACAGGTTACCCAGTGAATAAATCATGAATATTGACAAGCTTAGAATACTCGCTCACCCCCCACTAACTATTAACACATAACAATCAGGTCTCCCCCATTTGTACCACCCCTAGAGTCATTGGGAGAAAGAGGAAGATAGAAAAAAATAAAACCAAACATTAATAGCGAGAAATATAAAAATAGAAAATAACAGTTCTCTTTCACTGTCAATGTTCTGAGTAAAAAAGGAAGTGAAAAGGATCGCAGTAAAATCCAGATGAAAGTCACAACAGCACAAATGCCATCACCCAAGCAGAAATAGCAGGTCCTTTTCATGCTTACTTCCAGCATTGGCTGAAAAAGAAAAGATCAGCACACTTTATCGAACTTAGCTTCCAATTCAGCAACAAAATCTCGAGCTACAATGGGATCTATCAACCATTTCACACTGTGCCACCCGCAATTTTGCTGGATAAATCAGGGCCAATTGTATACCCAATGCAAATTTGGTGCATTCAAGAGCAAAGACCAGCCATTGAGTTGAAAGCTCAGCAGAATAATCTTGAAAGACCAGTATTTTCTTCTTGTTGTGGCAAAGTTGTTTCCCAGAGCAAAGCACCTGTAAAATCTCAGATCTATGCGTGAAATTAAACACTTTAGCAATAACGATTCATGGACCATTAGCCTTCTCTCACTTGGGCCCAACCTGTGCACGCTCTAGAAAAATAACTTACCATTCATCTCCAACAGACCCAATTCTTTCAGGATCCAAGCCTCGAAAAAGTGGGGTAGTTTGCACTCTTCCAGCGATTCAAGTAGGCCAATGAATCTCAAATTATTACTGCAAGCTCTGTTTTCCAGATCCTCAAAACATTCTTTGTTCTGTTTCAATGCTGACTGTAGAGAGGAGACCTCAGTTTGAAGAGAAGCAAGACCATCATGGTCATCTAATATTCTCTGCTCCATAATGGCAAAGCATCTCTCATAGCCAATTAATGTTCCCAACATCTGTTCTAATTTATCAAAGTTTTTTTTTTAACTCAGGTTCCAAAGCTTCTAACACAGCCAGTTTTAATTCAGCAATTGAAGTAGGCTGCTGGCTCTCCTCCTCAGAACAAACGATTTCATCCGCCATCTTGAGTTTCACTTGTTTTAGGGTTCTTTTCTTTTTCTTTCTTAGCAGTTCTGGTGGACATAACAACAAATGCCACTATCCAAGAATCCAAATACACAGTGGGCTACAATTCTGGGGCAAATAGACAGATTTTTTTCTTGGTTAATTGGGGGTGGATAAGCACCAAGTAGCCCGAGAAAGGGAATCACATCCTCTTCCCTTAGCTGCACCATGTGATCTTGCCAGATAACTTTGAACAAATATATTCAGTAGGAGGTTTATCCCACTGAATATACTGGACAAGTTATTCAGCTAACTTGTCCTCTAAACAGCCTAATGAATATTGGTCCCATTATTATCAGGGTCCTTGGTCTCTTGTGATTCTGAGGCAAAGACTGCAAAATCCAACCCTTACCACAGAATTTGACAGCCCTCGCAAAATTTCCATGGGAGACCAAGTTTATGCAAGTATGCCATGAAATTCATAAATTTTACATCAAACTGTAAATATTTTGTTTTCTTTCATTGGTGTGTTCTCTTCTATTAATTTTTTATTTTTTTGTATTTGCTTAGATTTATCATTGTATTTTATTTTTGAATTGTATATTTATGATGTAACTTACTCAGAATACGTTTTGTATATTACTAAGTAATAAGATATATTAAATTTATTTATTTAATTCATTTATATACCGACATTCATGACAAGTGATATCACATCGGTTTACATCAAACATTGGAGAAGTACATTGAACAGGGGGTAATAACTTGGCAGGTAACAAGGGTAAAGACCCTGGTGAGACAACCTTGAGCAGAACAACCTAGAATGGGGGATAAGTGAAAAATAAGGGTAAAAAGAAGAACGAGATTCATAGGAACAAGGGATAAAAAAACAAAATAACATATCTTATAAATAAATAAATAAATAAATGAGTTGCCACAGAAAACTAGGGGCTATGATTATAATAATTCTCAGTAACATTCAGAACTCAACCAGAGAGTGCCACATTTTCCTTCCATATAAAACACATTTTCACTATTTAAAGGCAATAGACTGATATGCCACAGATCTGCTAGGCCATTTTTTTTTAAGCAGAGTTCTGCTTCAGAGGATGTAGCTTCAGAATGCCAGAGAAAAACTAAAATTGTTTGACCAATATGTACCGAATGAATAGCACATGGTAATTCAAGAGAATAAATCAGTATGGAATATTAATTACCTGCAATAGTTCTCTATAGGAAGTATATTTATGGATTTACACGAATACATCATATCATCTGTTATATACATCCTAAAATGTTTTCCATGTTTGATATTCCCATGTATGGCATTCATGCAGAAAATGATCTCTAGAGGAAGGATACTTATTTTTAACTGTTGTTCTCTAAACCTAACAGTGGGGAACACATTTTTCAAAATGATTTACATGAGCAAAAATTGTTTTACCCATATAAATCGGTTGTCTGAAAATTTCCCACCATCAATGATACCAAATGTGGGCGTGTTCCCACAATGCACTTCCTTTAAGCCATACAAAGGAAGTGAACAAGAGGGAGAGGGGAGAGTTATGCTGAATGGAAGAAAAGTACGTGCATAGATTACATTTTCAAATGCACACACTTTTCAAGCAAAATTCCACCCATACTAAAGGAAAGCACAAATGACTGTGCATACTTTTTACCCAGGGCAATTTTCAAAATCCAAAGTGCTTGTGCACTTTCCCTTTGAAAACCAGTGCAAAGACAAACAGGTAAAAAGTACACATGGACCTTGCCCTAACGTGGGCAGTTTGAAAATTGTCTCCTCCTCCCTTACCACAGGTGGAGGTGCCGACTTATACTAGCCTTGCCCAAAAAGGAGCCAATTGTTGAACTGAATGTTTGACAACCAAATGCTAAGAAGAATTCTAAGTTCTGGACGCTTAGACATCTCATGCAGATGCATGCAACGGCCCACTTCATCTATCAGTGTGAATCTGTGCAAAATGCTCACCTTTAGAAAATGGCTGCAGTACAAAATATGATAAATGGAGAGTCAGCATATGATTAAGCACAAAAATTAACCATGCACAAATATTAACAATAGATATATATGCAACCATCTTTCAGACAGGGTTATGCAGATCTTGTAAATTGAAAGGAAACAAGTAAAAGATACAATAATTGTTACTGCATGCCCTAATGAATCATTGATGTTCAAGGTTCTTACAAAAAAAAAAAAGTAATATTATACTCGGCTTATGCTTTAATTGATTTATTAATATTTTATCACGGGAATGTAATTTAAGCTCCTGATGATTTAGATCTCATAAACCTTTAACACTTTGCAAATTCCAATTCCAATTTAAAGCCAGTGTGAGCAATTAACTTTTCTATCATCCTGTCTGGGGAGATAGTTTGTACTGAATTTGAGACACAGTAACAAAACTATATATATATAGAGAGAGAGAAGCAGATACAGATATATAGACAAGCACACATACACACTTGTATGTATTACTGCAATTTAATTTATGTATCAGCAGCACTGCCTTCAAATTGCAGTTTTAATAGAAAATAAAGAAGCCTTTTTGTGAAACCACCAACATAACACCTTACAATAAATTCAGAGAATGGAATACTGTTCCTTTAAGGCAATGCTGCTTAACTGGTGTATTGTGGCAAAGTAAATAAAAGTATTTGACATGCCACGATAGAGGCAGCTCCACCTGGAGGAGAGGGGCTTCACTCTGAAATTTGAACACACAAGACTGTTGTCTCAGAGGACCCACTGGTACCATATAGTTGAACATTAGAGTGAAGCCAGTAGAGGAGAAGCAAATAAAGATAAAGTGCTGTTCTCCTCCTGTCAGCTTGAGGGAGGGGATAGAGGATGAAGGAGAAAAATTAATGAATTAGAGGGAGAGGCAGGTTAAAGAGGACTATGTGCAGGGAGAGAAGGTGAAAAACGATCATGTTGGAGAGTAGGACTGAAAGAGGATCACACCAGGGAGTGCGAGGATTGCACAGGGTAGAACACATTTGGGGAGGCGCCAAGAGAGAATTATGCTAAATTTGGTTTTTTGCCCATAAGGCTGGACAAGCTCAAAAGTATACCATGAAATAAAGGCTGAAAAGCATTGCTTTCAGGAGAGACCAATTAGAAAAGCTCTGGGTAGCTATACCCCTCATAAAGTGAGTTTGAGGCCAGCACCAGCCAGCTACTGGCTCTCTTTAGCAGATTCGGTGGGGACCACAGATGTTACTATTCACAATCACAAGCAGCTTAAATAATGGTTAGAACATTACATAGACCCGTGCAAACATGAACCATGTCTAGAGTTTCCATAACTTTCTTAATCAACATGCTGCCATGCTATTGGCAACTTGAATTACATGTCTGAGTATGCACCTCTAAGTATTTCATCATTAGATTGTAACAGCATGCATCACTTTAATATACATTTTTCTCTCTTTTCCTTACATTCAGGTCAATACAGTAAAGTGCGGCCACGGTTACCCTGCTCCTAACCAGCTTTCTACTCACTTTTCGGCCGCGTTAGTCCAACCCGCGATACACTATCCCCTTTAACCCATTCTTACCGCCTCTTTAAATCACCGGGTAACCCCTTCCGCCCGCGGCATGTATATTAGATGTAAATGATCGAATTAGCTATTCCCTCCCATACAGTAACGCGCACCCCGACTATCACTTTTTTAACCTGCCAACTTACTGCCTACCCTTACCCCTGCGTTAGAGGCAGGGGTAAGGGTAGGCGGCAAACTTTCCCCCAGCCCCCGCTCACCTGCCCTGGCCGCGTCCATGCGTGCTGGTCTCCGGGGCAGCCCCAGTCCTCTCCCCTCCTCCCGAAGCAACGAAAGCGGGAAAAAGCGAAAAAAAAGTAGCAACGAAGTGGACGGTTCTCCTACGGTTCTCCAGTCGAAGTGGACGGTTCTCCTACGGTTCTCCAGTCCTCTCTCCCCTCCTCCCAAAGCAAGGCGCGTAAAGCAGCCTTGCTTCGGGAGGAAGAGAGAGAGGACTGGCAGTGTAAAGCAACGAAGCGACTTACTCTTCTTGCAGCCCCCCCCCTCCGGAGACGGACATCGGCGGAGACGGACCGCGGCTCCCCTGCCTCCCGGAGGCAGCTGCCGGCGAAGATCGATGCCTGCATGGGCGAAAACGGCCCCTGTGCGTGCAATTGGGCCGCTCAAGGCGTGACGTCACGACGTGTGACGTCACGGCATGTGTGGAAGGTTTTCGTGAAGCTACAAGTACCTGAAAAAACATTAGTGAAAAGATTTGAAGGATCGGATGGTTTAAATTGCCGTGATTCTATGTTATGAGATTGAGCTGTGGACAGGCGAATTGGTTCCTGGATTGATAGATCGAGAAGTATGGGGAAGCATACTTGTCGAAGTCAGTACGGGGGTATGAGAATCATTAAACCCCTGTCCTGCTGTAGTTTCACCAGAGTATTTTGGCTATGAGTGGTATCGGAGGAGACACACATAGAGGAGGCCTTTGTTCCAGGGGCGAGCAACGGCGTCCATGGCTAATGCATTTCGTTGCCTGTGTAGGGAGCAGAATCTGTCCACTTTGTGGTTCAATTCAGACACAAAGAGGTAGATAGTTGGTTAACCTCAGTGCTAGAAGATTTTGCTTGCTACACATGGATTCAGAGACCACTCGTGGGGATGGAGACATTGATTGAGATGGTCTGCTAGTACATTCAGTTTGCCTGTTAGATAAGTGGCTCGGAGATGCATGGAGTGTGCAAGGGCCCAGGCCCAGATCTGCATGGCTTCCTGGCAGAGCTGATAAGAGCCTGTGCGTTCCTGCTTGTTCGAGTACCACATTGCCACTATGTTGTGTGTCTGTATCCACACAGTTTTGTGTGAGACGCAGTGTTTGAAGGCATAAAGGGCATAACGTATGGCTCGAAGTTCCAGGAAGTTGATGTGAGATTGTTCATTGAGCAGAGTCTACACATCTTGGGTTTGGAGGTTGTTAATATGAGCTCCCCAACCCAAGTTGGATGTGACAGTGGCCAAGGTCACCTGAGGAGTTGGTTACTGGATCGGTGGCATGGATCAGGGACGAAAGCAGTTAAACGGCTTAGAGCCACTGAATTTTAAAGTGCACTGAGTTCTTCCCATGGCTAGTCTGGCCATATGTGTGACGTGGACCGTGGAAGCCACATCGCCCATCAATGGGAAGAATTGATGGACTGAGGCTATGTTGCATGCACGCAGAAATGTGGACAGTTGATAGGATGTCTGCGCAGTTGTTAGGCAGGAAGGCCCTTTTGGACTGTAGTGCCCAGATCTGCTCCGATAGAGGCAAGGAGTTGAGACGGATCCATATGGGATTTATGGTAGTTGATCAGAAATCCCAACAAATTTAGTAGATTTATAGTGAGTCTTAGAGAATTTAGAGCTCCTTGTTTGGACTGACTCCTTATTAGGCAGTCGTCAAGGTAAGGAAACACGTGAATGCTGTTTTTTCGTAGATGACCGGCAATCACTGCTAGGCATCTGGTGTAATACACGAGGTGTCGAAGCTAGTTCGAATGGCAGAAAATGCTGTTGACTCACTATGAAGTGTATTGAAGGTCCTGAGAATAGAGTCAACCTCCTTGTTGTAGTAAGGGAAGCATGGTGCCGAGAGACACCATTCTGAACTTATCTTTCTGAAGAAATTTGTTGAGATTTCTGAGGTCCAGGATGGGCGGAGGTCACCTGTTTTCCTTGGAAGTAGGAAAAAGTGGGATTAAAATCCTCTGCCATGCTGTGTCTGGGAAATGGTGTCCCGAGCCCTGGTCCTCAGTAGGATGGACTGTTCTGTTCTCTGGCAAGGTTTCAAAATCCAGAAGCCTGCCCGACTGGCGGAGCTGGTGTGATCTGGATATGTTGACATGTACATGCTTTTTGAAGTGGACAGGTTGGTCTCACACGGGAGCTGGATAATACTCGTGTGAGTGGTAAAAGGTCCTTCTAGCATCCCTCTTTGCTGGTTTTCTAGCTGAGGAGGGAGGATTTGCAAGAAACGTAGAGAGCTGTCACAGGGTCTCGTGGTGGTCTTGCAATTGAGCCACTGTCTACTGGACCTTGTGCACAAAAAGATGATCTGCAGTGCATAGCAGATCAGCTAGTTTATCTTGGATTTCGGGCCGTAAATCAGGGGCCGTAACCCAGATTCACCATCTAGCACTGAGTCCTGTTGCTGGCAATGGGAGGACGTTTCGAAGCAATCACATGTTGTTCAAACTTCATGTTGATGGCAATGAGGTTCCCTTGGTGTTGTGTCAAGCATAACTGGTAAACAGCAATATGTGACACCAACATGGATCCCCGTAAGATTTTATGAACTAGACCCTCCCAAAAACTTCTGGTCCTCTTTAGTGACCAGGTCGAAAAGGATGGTTTCAGACATTTCCTTTACAAAAGTGGCAAAGGTGATGTCATTTGGAGGGATTGTCTCCACTCTACTGGTGGAGAAGGCTCCGAGAGGAGGTTGGTTTAGGTCTCGATGGGATCAGTGCCAAAGCAGGATTAGAATCCCCATTGTCCTTTGAGGATCCCGGGATAGATATAAGGGCCCGTGGAAGCTCAGAAGGATGAGTCAGCATCGATGACTTAGGCTGTCATTAATAGGGTACCGATGAGTGCAGTGAGGCGGTGCCACGATGGTGTGAATATCGATGGCTCTGGTGTTGATGCCGGTATGGTGGCCGGCATTGATTGAGATTGTAGATTCCGGAAAGCATCAAGGACAGCCTGGCAGACGAGGACGTCCAGCTCCTCCCTGGAGTTGGTATAGGTAACGTAGCTACAGGGGGAGGCAGGCTAGGCGTTACTGGCACTTCCACATGGATCTGTGGTGACTCAGTACCTGGCACCAGTGTTGGTGGAAAACGCCTTGGTGCGTTGGGTGCAGAGGAGCATGAAGACTCTTGTACCCGGGTCCGCTTTGCCACTGGCTCGATGGACATAGATGCCGATGCAGTATCTGTGCCAGCACAGAACGTGGAACCCTGTCGGTGCCGGTGACTATGTTTCCCTCAGTGCTCGGCCTGATCATTCTCCAGCACAGAGGAAGATGCCACCGATGTCGTGGTTGGCATCGGTGACAGATAGTCACTGTGCCTCTACTGCTCCTGGCATTGTTTTTCACCTAAGGATTACATGGGGGCTCTGGTTGAGGTCCCGAAGTATGGAGGGATTTCGTTAGTCGAGGGCACTGAGGTATCGATGACGGCTTCGACAGAATCGAGGGTGGCATCAACGAAACAGATGGCGGCCTCGACGGCACCAACATCGACAGCAGCATCGACGGCATCTATGACAGTCCTCACGGCATCGACAGCGACCTCGACGGCATCAATGGGAACCATGTACGCCCCGATCTCTCTAACCCCGATGGACCTGGTGGAAGATTGCAGCAAGTACACCCATGGGCATCGTGGGGCGGACCGATTGTGATAGACATAGGGAGAGAAAAAGAGGTCCACAAAACGGTAACCCGGGGGAACAGACAGTGAGGTGACAGGAACTGACCGGAGAACACAGAATAGTACTCACCGAGCGTCGATGAAAATGTACACGAAGGGAAACCCATGTAGAGAAATTATTTGTGAAGTAAAAGGAAAAGTTGTGAGAATAAAATCTCACAGAGCTCCTAAATGCGAGGCAAACTGCAGCATGGAAAAAAAGAGACTGGAGACCCCTGTGGATACAGGGATCATGGCATGCTGGGCATGCTCAGTGTGCCAGTCAAAGTTTCTAGAAACTTTGACAAAAGTGTTCCGTAATAGTGCTCTGCCTAATGACATCACCCTCTGTCAAATCAGCACGTCTCACACAAGTACGGGAAAGAGCACTGTCACTGGCTGGTCCCGTACTATGGAACACCATGGCACTGGAAATAAGACTGCAGAGTAACTTGAAAATTTTCAAAACCAATCTGAAAACCTGGCTATTTAAACAAGCATTTTATAAAGACAAAGAGAATGAGAAAAACAGATGAGGAATAAAGACACCAAAGCCAGAAGCTGTTATTTTAACCTAACAATGCATTGTAATGGTAAAACCAAACCGCCTAAATGTTCCCAACAATCAAGCTTAACATACACACTTAGTTTATAATTATGAATTGTTACTGTACAATGATGGCACATAACCAAGTTGTAATCTATACCACCCATATGTTCATTGTTGTGCCCTTATGTAAACCGTTGTGATGGTTAGTCAACTTAACAACGGTATAGAAAAGTTTTCAAATAAATAAATAAATAAATAAATAAATATATGTGTGTGTGTGTGTATATATGTGAGGACTACCATCCTGCTTGTCCTGGGAGAAAGAATTTTTTCACCCAGCACACATTTAAAGTATGGAATTTGTTGCAAAAAGATATGTGTCGTAAATTTCTGGAATCCCTTGTTAATTATGCTGACATCTGTCTTAAAGATCTGAAACTGTATTGTAGAATTAGGATAAGATGGCTGCTGGAAACTGCTAAAAGCCAGAGAACCAGAAATGATGTATAGCTATTGTATACTAGGGTTTAATTAAATATATAATTCTTTAGAGGCTATAGTTTTACCTTATAGAGAAGTAAGTAAATTGTTTACTGGTTAAGTTGTCCATTAAAACACATAGTCAAAATGTAAGCTTATGTGTTACAAGAATTAAGTATAAATTCTAAGAATCTAATAATTATTGAGATATGTGGTTGCTGATTGGTTGAAAGTTTGTCATCAATGTTTCTGGATCATATTTAAAGTGTTAATATCATCTGCAACACTCGGAGCTCTCCGGGTTTAGGCAATGTCTGTAATCTGTTTACTGCTTTGAATGCAAATTGATAAAAATCAATAAAAGAGTAACTTTAACTGGCCTCAGCTGATTGCAGGCATTATAAACTTTTCTTTAACTTTTTAACATAGACTTAAGCTAAGGTATAGAAAACCAATTTAGAGGCATCCAGGAAATCCCCTGTGGGTCTTCCCATGAGATTTTCTACAAGTGATAGCAATTAGCATAGTTGGGTTCAAAAAGGGTTTAGACAAGTTTCTGGAGGAAAAGTCCATAAATCATTAGCCATGTAGACTTGGGAAAGCCACTGGTTATTCCTGATTATGAGCAAGGAGGATTAAATCTATTCTTTGGGATCCTGCTGATTTCAAAGGACCTTGGTCTGGTCCAGCATAGCATTTTTTATATTCTTCTGTTCTACTTTAGCTGGTTTCAAAAAGGTTTGGCCAAGTTTTTCAAAGACAGAACCAACACATTTGCCAAATAGAAATGGGGAATGCAGCCTCTTTCTACTTGGAGATAGGAGTGAAGATCAATGAATGGATCTCCTCAGTGTCCATTGGGTGTTGCTTCTTCCAAGCAACATGGCTTGGTCACTGTCTGAGACAGGATGCTGAGCTTGATGTACTTATAGCAAAGCAATTGATTTTATCTTTAGAGCCCTGTAATGGCAGAAAAGAATTACCATAAAAGAAAATAAAAATATTTTCTGCAGAAATACAAAATTCTACAATCTTGCCTAATCTTTCCAGATGCATTTATTTTTTACTCCCATTCTTCAAATTAAAAAGGTCAATTTTCACACTAGCAAATTTTGGATCTTTATGATTAAAAACAGGAGGCTAACATTTTAATTATAGAGCATAAACATTTATTTTTATATAAATTATGCTATTTTCTACATTAAAATACAGACTTCTTTTCAAATTATTCTGTCAGCATATGAGAAAGTAAAGCTAGAGCATGAACCAGAAAGGGTGAGCAATTTATCTAGCCTGTACATGAAAAGCTAGAAATTTTACCAGATGATCTAATAATTAGAGCTTGGAACAAGGATTCAGTAATTTGTGAGCTTAAATTTGGATTCTGCTACCACTACTATAGGTTTCACCATTCTTTCTTTCTGGTTTTCCTTATTGTGTTAGTAGTATATTTTTCTTTTGAATATAAAGTAATACAGTATTTATATCAAAATTGTTTTCCCTTTCAATTATATTTTCTAGATCATGAAGCCACAATTTTTCTTCAAAAAAGGTTTGCAATTTTGTAGTTAATTGAGTAATTTGAATAAATGGACAATCCTGCCTACTTTATAGACACAAACAGAGAAACATGACAGCATAAAAAAAAAAGACCATATAGCCGTATCTAGTCTGCCCATGCAAGGAACTGTTCAGCTGTACAATCCCTAACTACTCTCTCAGAGATCTCCTGTGCTTGTCCCATGCTTCTATGGATTCAGATACTGTCCTTGTATTCACGACCTCCACTGGTGGTAATTTAAAAAGAGAGGGAGATAAGGTCTAGACAGAGAGAGAACACTAGTACAAGCAAAGTTCTAGCAGTTTAGGAGCTGGTAGCATGCTTAAAGCAAGTAAATGGGAAAAGGTTGTAGTAATATACATACTTCTTAACACAGATAACTACAGATAAAGATCAAATGACCCATCCAATTATTCCTGTCCACTTTACAAGGATATACGTGAATTGTCAGCCATAGAACCTTAAGCACTTGCAGGATATCACTCCTTATCTGTCAGTTTTTCTCCATTTCCTTTTTAATTCTCTGTCATCTTAAGTAGATATGCGTTCAAGTTCCCATACTTAATTTCTCCCCCCACCCCCATATCTTCTCACCAAGTTTTATAACAATCTAAATAGCTACAAAACTAGTGATACTGTTGCCAGGACATCTGGCCTCCTATGTTTTCATGGCCATGCTGGACAGTACTCAGTCATTACTAACCAGCCAGCATCAAACCACTTGTTTTCTGGGAAGTTGTTGCCTACTGGTTTCATTCTGGCTTGCTCATGTGCTAGCTACTTTGGTTGTGCTTTGTTTGCACTTTTTCTCCTCTTCTTGCCTTTGCTGTGGATGAAATAATCATGCAAACTCCCAACACTGTTCCTTTCAATGCTTTCTATTAGGGATGTACACAAAAAACTTTTTTTTTGTTTTGGTTCATTTAATATTTCAGTTTGTTCCAACTGCTGAACCAATATAAACATTAAACTTAAAAAATACACCCCCCCCCCCCATTTCCCCACCTGACCTTGTGGCAAGGAGATAGCTAAAGCCAGAAGAATACTGGGCTACATAGAGATAGGAATAACCAGCAAGAAAAATGAGGTGATAATACTCTTGTACAGGTCCTTCATGAGGCCTCACCTGGAGTAGGATATTAAGTTCTGGAGACCGTATCTCAAAAAGGAGAGAGACAGGATGGAGGCAGTCCAGAGAAGGACAACCAAGATGGTGGGGGGGGGGGGGGGGTGTCTCCATCAAATGACATGAGGAGAGATTGAAGGACTGGAGGAGAGGATGTGCAGGGGAGATATGATACATATCTTCAGATACCTGAAAGGTTTTAATGATGCACAATTGACAAACATTTTCCGTTGGAAAGAAATCAGTAGAACTAGGGGTCACACATAATGAAACTCCAGGGAGGGAGACTCAGAACCAATGTCAGAAAATATTTCTTCACGGAGAGGGTGATGAATGCCTGGAATGCCCCTCTGGAGAAAGTGGTGAAGTCAAAAACAGTGAAAGAATTCAAAGGGGCATGGGATAAATACTGAGGATCCCTAAAGGCTAGAAGATGGAAATGAAGAAAAGAGTGCATGGGGGTAACTTGCTGGTGTGGCAGTTACTACCCTAAGGGGTTGATTTTTAAAGCAGCGCCCCGCCCATCTGGGAACCACGCACACATGGACGCAGTGATTTTATAACATGCACTCGCTGGCACATGCATGTTATAAAATCTGATGGCCTTGTGCATGTGTGAGCGGCACACGTGGGGGGGGGGAGGGGGCAAATTTTCACTAAATATGTGAGATGATACAATTGGGCCTCCTCCAGTTCCCTACCCCCTACCTAAAGTTCCTCCCCTCTTCCCTTCTTCTCCCCACCCCCTAAACCTAACCTAACTTTCCCAAAACGTTTTATTTTACTACTTACTGTTCCTCCGGAGCAGCAGTAATCTCTGCTGGCTGCCAGCACGTGCTTCCCTGGGACAGCGTGGAATGGCACTGTCCCGGCCTGCACCCTCCCCCCCCCCCCCCCCGCCCGCCCCTCCCAACCCTGCCCCCCCGGTCAGCCCCAACACTTGTCCATGTACCGGGGTTTACGTGCCTGGCCAGGACAGTTATAAAATGCGTGCAGTGCGCACAAGGCCCAACCACGCACATAAATCCCAGTATTTGCACACATGGGCCTTTGAAAATGTACTTGTTAACCAATAAGTCTTCACACTGTTAATGCAACTCCATCATTGCTCTCTGCTTCAACAGCAGGGGGAAGAGAGGAAAAGAGGAAATGGGGAATTAGATTCAGACAGCAACCAACAAGGACCCTGACTCTTACGGTCTGGGAAAACAAATAAGTATGGGGGTAACCTACATGGCGTAGTAGATACTACCATAAGCTTGCTGGGCATACTGGATGGACCGTTTAGTCCTTTTCTGCCATCATTTCTATGTTTCTGTGTTTGTTGTGTTGGGGTCTCTGATACAGAAAGGTGTGGGAGCAATCCCCAGTCACTCCTGCCCCACTAGCTCCTTGATCAAAATTTATGCTGGCTGGCCCTGACATAAAAAATTCTACACCTATTTATTTATGAATTCCATTTACAAAACTGCCCCTAGGGCAATGCAACATACAAATGAAATACACTTCAGCAATCATAACATACAAAATATACAAACAAAAATACACAAAATCACTAACAGCAAAAATTAAACAAAAGTAATAAAACCATACTTCAAGTCAGATAACTAAGAGCAATTGTACACTACCTGGTGTTGCAGGATTTATAGAAACTAAGATAATCGCCACTGTAATTTAATTATGATTATTTAATGAAACGTTTCTATTTTTTTTAAAAACCAAACATTTAGCTGGGCTAATCCCGTGACTCTGGCCATAATGCTGCCCAAAATTCTCCTGCCCATAGCTGGCTGGGGTCAGGTGCTCTGCAAAGCGATAAAGTCCAAAGGAGAAGGGAAGACTACTAATGCTAATGTGGCAAACCCTGCTGGCCACAGACATTCCTCTAGCCCTTGAGACTGGCCAGGCTTCCTGCTGCTGTTTGAATTTGCTGTCTGTGGGGGGAAAAACACAGTTCTATTTTAAAAATTGGCTGGGTGGAACAAATCTAGTCAAATGCAGACATATTCAGTATTTGAAACAGCTTTCACTGAATCCGCTTTTTAAAAAATAAGTAGATTGTATTCACAAAGGGTGAAGGTTTAATATTGTTTCTCTAAAGTAATGGAAATGCTGTGCTACCATACTTTAGCAAGAATGCAGTGAAAGTTAAAAAAAAAAAAAAAGTTGGAAGGAAATGCTAGCTGTTCCAAAGAATTTTTTTCCTATGAGTTTTGGAAAGCAACCAGATTTTAAAGTCTTAAAAACATTCCCAGCCTCATCTTAAGTGTTTTGTAGTCCCTGCACCCTGTGATGATATCCAGAGTATAGGTAACCTTTCCCACAGTCTTTTAAGCTGCTGCTTGGTTTTTTCCTTTGTTCATTTTGGAGGATTACCTGAAGCAACTCTGTGCCTATCCCTGTGGGGATTTGTTTGGAGAGGAGGAAAAGCTTTGATTTGTGTATAACATGCTGAGGAAATGGTGGTGTGGAGTTGGGTTGGGAAGAAATGGATTATAGTCATTAAAATTGTGCTTATTTTGTGTAGGTTTTCTCTCAAGTCTAAAGCTCCTTAAAGCTTCGTTTTACCATCTGCAGCAGTTACGACAGCTAAATTTTTTCATAGAGCTTTCTGTCCATACTTTTAAGTATTTTCAGTACAGAAAGGTTATGCTGCTAAAATTTAAAGAAGGATTATATGTCAGATCTGGCCGGAACCCTGCATCCTGTGCCCAGTGGGTAGTACCGGTAACTACAGATTTATACAAGAGACGTAATATTGAACTTGATGCAGAGATAATAGCCACAAAGAACCAGATTGAGACATGAGTCTTCAAAATTGATTTCTGGGAATCCTTCCTTGTTCTACGAGGAAAACATGTTATGAGCATAAATTGTATTTAACGAAAGCTTAACATGTGTTCTGTGCACATTTTTGTAAATAAAATGAGAAGCTTGGGAGTGGGCACCAAGATGGTGGAGTGGCTTAAATACTGGTTGACTGTCAGGAGATAGCATGTAATGGTAAATGAAACCTTTTCTGAAGAGAGAATGGTGTTAAGTGGAGTACCACAGGGATCAGTTTTGGGTCCAGTTCTTTTCAATATGTTTGTGACCAACATTATGGGGTAGATTTTATAATTCTACGCGCGCACAAACAAAAGTACGCCGGATTTTATAAGATACACGCGTAGCCGCGCGTATCTTATAAAATCCGGGGTCGGCGCGCGCAAGGGGGTGCACATTTGTGCAACTTGCGCACGCCGAGCCCTGCGTGCGCTGCCCGTTCCCTCCGAGGCCGCTCCGAAATTGGAGCGGCCTCGGAGGGAACTTTCCTTCCGCCTCCCCCCACCTTCCCCTCCCTTCCCCTCCCTTCCCCTACCTAACCCCCCCCCCCCACCTCTGTCGCAGATGTTACACGCCTGCTTGAAGCAGGTGTAACTTTGTGTGTGCCGGGCCGGCTGCCACGCACCATGTTCCGGTCCGGGGGCTGGTCCGGAGGCCGCGGCCACGCCCCCAGCTGAAACCATGCCCGCGGCACCGCCCCCGGATGACGCGCCGACCACGGCACGCCTCCCAACACGCCCACCCCAGAAAGCCCCGGGACTTGCGTGCGCTGGAAGCCTATGCAATATAGGCTCGACGCGCGCAGGGGGGTTTTAAAAGGGTTACGCTCATACCTTATGCGCGTAACCCTTTTAAAATCCGGCCCTATGTGAATGATACTAAGATCTGCAACAGGGTGGGCACGCCTGAAAGAGTAGAGAGAATGAAAAATGATTTAAGAAAGTTTGAAGAGTGGTCAAAGATTTGGCAGTTGGGATTCAATGCCAAGAAGTGCAGATTCAAACATCTGGGGTGCGGTAATCCAAATAAGCTATATGTGATGGGGGTGAATGGCTAATGTGCATGGACTGAGAGATGGACTTTGGGATAATAGTTTCTGGTGATCTGAAGGCAGCGAAGCAATGTTACAAGGCAATAGCTAAAGCCAGAAGGATACTTGGTTGCAAGGAGAGAAGAACAAGCAGCAAGAAATAAGAGGTGATAAATGTTCTTTTACAGGTCCTTGGTGAAGCCTCACCCAGAGTACTGTGTTCAGTTCTGGAGCCCTTATCTCAAAAAGGAAATGGACAGGACAGAGGCAGTTCAGAGAAGGGTGATGAAAATGGTGTGAGGTCTATATTGGAAGACTTATGAAGAGAAGCTGAAGGATCTAAATATGTATACCCTGGAAGAGAGGAGGTGAAAGGGAGATATGATACAAACCTTCAGATATCTGAAAGGTTTTAATGATGCACAACCTTCAAACCTTTTCCACTGGAAAGGAAACTGTAGAACTAGGAGTCATGAAATTAAACTCCGAAGGGGAAGGAAAACTCAGAACTAACATCAAGAAATACTTCTTCATGGAGAGGGTGGTAGATGCCTGGAATGCCCTTCTGGAAGAGGTGGCGAGGATTAAAACAGTAAATGCATTCAAGAATGCATGAGATAAACACTTTGGATCCCTAAGGACTAGGGGTTGGAAATGAAGAAAAGGGTGCATGGTGTTACCTGCATAGAGCAGCGGTTACTACCCATAACAGAAGGCACAGGGATCACTATCCTTAACCAGTTAGCCTTGATGCTTGTGATGGAACTGCAACATCATTCTGTTCTTCAGTGGTAGGGGAAAAAGAGGAATTGCATTCAGACGACAGCCAGCACTTGGCCACAAATTTTACAGTTTGGGGTACTGAAATGTAGATATTAGGGATAAAGCTCAGGATTCAGATGACAGAGAAAGATGGGCCCTGACTTTTACAGTCCAGGGTACTGATATGCAGATATTAGGGATAAAACACAAGCGTGCTTCTATTGCCAAGTCAAAAAGCAAGGCACGATCAAGCAGCATTGTCTGAATTATCATGAAGGCTCTTTACCCTGTACAAACATTGCTAACAATTTTGTAATGGGTTTGACAGTTGCTTGGTTTGGATTGTAATTATTGCTACCCTTAACATAAGGCTTGGGAGTAACCTCCATGGAGCGGCAGTTAGTACCCTTCACAAAATGCATGGTGGTAATCTGCCTGGAGCAGCAGTTACTATCATGGGAAGCTTGCTGGCCAGACTGGATGGACAGTTTGATCCTTTTCTGCCATCGTTACTATGCTACTATGTTATTTTCAGGTTAGCAAGCTTTTTTTTAAACTCCTGATACATTAGCATATCATTAGCTTGCTGCATGGGGAACAAAATTATTTTTTAGCATGTGCATTGAGAACTACTCGCTGAATTTCAATACACAGAGTTTTAATGCATAGTTAATTACATCGGCCCCTAAGTTTTAAGCAATGCCAGAAGACATCAACTATTCCAGGGAGGTTACTGGGAGAGACTGCAAGAGGCAGTGAAAGGTAGAAAGGGATTGACAGACCATATGGATTTGGGAAGCAGAAGAAAAAGCGTTGTGCAAGGACACCCAATGTTCCCTCTAGGTTGCTTTTCCTTCACATCGGCCCAGATGGACCCACCCAAATTCTGTGGGAGAACTTAAAACTCTGCAGAGAAGAATTCTCCTTAAATTTTGCATTGCACAACAGTGCAGATTTTCTCCAGGAATAGGAAATACATATGTTCATATTGAACTAAACTGTTATTCTGACCTTGGACTAGACCATGAACAGAAACTACTGAAAGCACCTGACCTGTTGTGAGTCCTTTGAAGCAGACTGGATTTGTTCAGAGACTGAAAATTATTCCTTGCTTCATGCCCTGCAAGAGCTTGCATTTATGTTTAGAATCCCTATAGTGGTAGAACCCTTATATCTGGTACATGTTAATTCTATGAATTAAAATAAACCCTATTTTGAATCCCCTCAAAAAACAAACCCTGCTTGGAACCTATTCAATTGTAAGTTTTCTCTAAAAATACTCATATGCCCTTAACTTGTCTATGTTAATGAAACGCATTTTAATATTGAGAAAATAAACTAATAATGGCCATGAAATTCCACTGGATGTCACATGTGTGGATATCAAATATTCCGGTTGAACAAAAATCAACTCAATACACATACAATTTAAATGTATATATTCAACAAAAAAAAATTTTTGAAGGAGTGGAAAGTTTCATATATTACTATATTCCCATTACCAACAGGCAATGTAAATTAGGTTTATAATCATGAACTATCCACCACCAACCTCTTTCTATTTGTCTGTTGAGCGTGCAAAAAAGTTAAAAAAAAATATCTTCAAACATTGTATGAAAAAGTAGCTTATTAAGTGTCCAAACACACCTTTTATATCCAAATCTTGAGTTTGGGAATTCAAGCCGGTTAAGAGTTTATGTGAGAAAAAGAATGCGCTAAATTCAGCTGGTAAAGTTCCTGATGGATTGGATAGTTTGACATCCTCTGAGGAAAGACCTGAGTGGTCTGAAACATGGCCCTGTTGGGCAGACGATAACATTATTGAACTCACGTCGGTTCTGAATATTCAGATAGTGTACATAATCAAAGCAATATTTAAGTGAAGATTAAGGCTTGGAGTTACATTGTGGTGACACTGTTTCATAAAAATCATTAAAAAAACAAAAATATAATTTGGATATAAAAAGTGTGTTTGGACACTTAATAAGCTACTTTTTCATACAACGTTTGAAGATATTTTTTTAAACTTTTTTGCACGCTCAACAGACAAATAGAAAGAGGTTGGTGATAGTTCATGATTATAAACCTAATTTACATTGCCTGTTGGTAATGGGAATATAGTAATATATGAAACTTTCCACTCCTCCTTCAAAAAAATTTTTTGTTGAATATATACAATTAAATTGTATATGTATTGAGCTGATTTTTTTCAACCAGAATATTTAATGAAGATGAACAAGTGAGGTGATATAATTGAATTGATTTATTTGGATCGTGGATCCCTCCCTACAAGTAATAAATTTGTGTGGTAGTTTGGTTTTTTACATATGTGGATATGGCATTCACTGACCCAGGATACATAGGCAATGGAGAATCTTGTCCCATCTATTGTGAGTTAATTCACTTTTGTTCCATGCTTTAATGCACTCATAGGTGATTTAGAGAACGATAAAGTTTGCTGGAGTATGCTCTTTGGCTGGAATGTCCCGATGACAAGAAAAAATGATATTTTGGCTAATGATAGCAGTTAAAAAGGTTAAAATGAGGTGATCTTCTAAAAGTACCATCTGGGAAGCCCAGATAAAATACATTCCACAAATTTAAAAAATGTTGAAAGAAGAACATTCATTTGCCAGCTAAATGGTGCTGTGAAAGATGCCAAAAAGGCATGCTTTAAAAATAAAAAGCAGAACCTAATGAATAAAATAGGAAGATGCATAAGCACTGGAAAGTTAGACATAGAACATTAATAAAGCAGTCCACAAGGGACTTTGAGGAGAGCCTTGCTAAGGAGGACAAAGCTAATAAAAGCTTTATCCAGTACATTAAAAACAAGAAACCTGCAAGGAAGTAGTCAGTTGTGCCATTAGATGACTGGGGGATAAAAGGGGCTCTAAGAGACAATAAAGCCATAGCAGAAAAACTAAATGAATTCTTTGCTTCAGTCTTTACTGTAGAGTATGCTGGGGAGACACCCACACCGGAACAACTTGTAAGTGATGATTCAGAGGAATTGAAAAAAATCAATGTGAATCTTGAAGAAGTGCTAGAACAAATAGTATTCAACCCAGCGTTCAAAAGGAACTCAAATACAAAATTGCAGACCTGCTACTGGTCCATCTGTAAGTAATCGTTCAAATTCACCTCCATACTTGAGGACTGGAGAGTAGCCAATGTAATGCCAATTTTCAAAAAGGGCTCCAGAGGTGACACAACTAAGTGTAGACCTGTAAGCTTGACATTGTTGATAGGTAAAATGGTGGAATCTATTGATAAAAACAAAATTACTAGGTATTATAAACATGGTTTAATGGGGAAGAAGCAACTGAGATATAGCAAAAGTAGTTCAAAAAAGGATTAAAAGGTTCATTCAGTCAGTCTAAAGGCTTCTTATGGTACTATCTGATATGGCATGCAGGTTTCCCCTATGTTTTTCTTAAAGGTAAGTTATCCCCAAGCCTTATGATAACCCATAAAAATTTATTGCTAGCAACATTTGCATAGGTGATGAGCTTTCTTGAAAATTCAGACAGTGGTGCTTGACATGCTTTGCTTATAGACCTGGCCGTAGTAGCAGTCCAGTACCGTAAAAGTGAGGGCTCGTGCTGGTTGACACCTGAATTCAATTCCTCTTCCCCCTCTCCCCCTCCATCACCATCAAAGTGGAGAGCGATGTTGCAGTTGTATCAAAAGCATCAAGGCGTATTGGTTAACAGAAGTAATCCCATACCTTCTGTTAAGGGAAGTAACTACTGCTCTGTGCAGCTTGCCCCAATTCTTATCAGTTTCAAAGAACATAAATGTCAGGGCCCTCACTGGTTGTCAATCCGGTTCCCCTTTCCCCTCTCCCATGAAGCAGTTGCATCAAAATCATCAAGGTTATTAGTTAAGGGTAGTAACTGTCACACCAGAAAGTTGAGCCCATACACCCTTTTCTTCATTTCCATCCTCTAGCCTTTAGGGATTCATAGTGTTTATTGTCTTTACCATCTCCTCCAGAAGGGTATTCCGGGCATCTACAACCCTCTCCAAGAAGAACTAATTCCTGACATTGGTTAGTCCTCCCTCGAGTTTTAATTCATGAGTGCTAGTTCTACTGATTTCTTTCTAATGGAAAAGGTTCCATTCTTTCTAACGGAAAAGGTTCCTTTCAGGTATCTGAAGGCCTGTATCATATCTCCCCTGTACTGCCTCTCTTTCAGAGTATACATATTTAGATCCTTAAGCCACTCCTCAGGTGTTTTCAGATACTGACCCCAAACCATTTTAGTTGCCCTTCTCTGGACTGCCTCCATCCTGACTCTATCCTTTTTGAGATACAGGCTCCAGAACTGAACACTGTACTCAGGTGATGTCTCAACAAGGACCTGAACAAGGGCATCACTACTTTCTGTGTTTACTTCTCTCTATGCAGCCCAGGATTCTTCTGGCTTTAGCTACTGCCTTGTCACACTGCTTCGTGATCTTCAGATCACCAGACACTATCACCCCAAGATCCCTCTCTCAGTCCATTCACATTAGTCTTTCACCCACCAGCTACCAAATCTTCAACCACTCTTCAAGCTTTCTTAAATCATTTTTCATTCTCTCTACTCCTTCATGCATGTCCACTCTGTTGCAGATCTTAGTATCATCCACAGACAGACAAACTTTACCTTCTAACCCTTTATTTTAAAAAACGTGTTGCCTCCGCCCTCCCAAATTCAGGGTGGGTTACAACTAAAACATTCATAATAAAAATATCATAAGACAGACAGAACTTGTAAAAACAAAAAAAAGCAAAATGAGCTGTAATTCAGGGATGGGCCTGTAAAGAGCCTAAATGTTTTAAGGAGGCTGGACTAAAGAACTAGGAAGAGAAACAAATTATGATCTATTAAGATCTTTATATACTTGATTAAATAAATGATATTTCAAGGCTTTTTTTTTTTTTTTAGTCTCTTGCACTGGATATGGATCTAATGTGGAGTGGTATAGTATTCCATATTATGGAGCCAACAATGGAAAAGGCATGCTTGTGAGTCGAGAGTCTGGTTTTAGGTGAGGGTACTTTGAACAGGAATTGATTTTGTGCAAACTGGGCCAAATCAATGGAATCTTCTCAAAACTGGAGTATTTTTGATGAATCTGAATCTGCCAGTAAATTTGTACATTGCAAAAAGACCATCATGAATAGTAAAATTAGCAGGTAAAGCTACCTTGACTGTGTAATACTTTACTTGATTCACAAGGAGTACCAGAAATGTTATATATGGAACCAACACGATCTAAAGTTTGCAAGGGGAGAAGGAAGTAAAGACATCTTGAGTCACCTCACCCTTCCAGTTGAACCTGCCATCTAATCCACCAGAAACACAACACTGGCATCAATCTCAAAGCAGACTTAACCTTGACCTAACAACTGCAGGTAACAATGCTGCAGTAGCAGCTGTTACAATGGGACACATTTTTACAAAAAGATGGCAATAGACAACTACAATCTCTATTAAAAGTTAACTTGAGAATTTCTGAGCAGTAACAAAGTTAGTCACCAAAGTGAGCATAGGTGTGTATACTACAGCTATGTTCTTTAACCAAACATTGATGATTCTTGAAAAAGAAGAGGATGAGTCAATTCAAGATCCATGATTTTGCTTACAAAGAGATCCAGGGTTCTGCTCTCCTCTCCCTCTTGATATTTTTACTTTGCTTGCATTCTTTGCATCAACCAGGCTTCTTTGTTTCAGGCCTCCTGTGTCTTTATACCATTTATGGAACAAGTTTCCTCCTAATATTCAGGAATCTCCGATATTAATTACATTTAAATCCAGAATAAAAAAAACCATTTTTTCAAATGCATTTGATCAATCCATTACTTAATATTTTGGTCACCAGTTCTAGAGAGATGAACTGCTATGTAGACCTCAGCATCTTCTAAATTGCCCTGGTTAAATACAAACAAATGATTATAAAGATACATAATTTAAATTCCACTGAAAAACCACTAGTTGACCTTTAGAGGTATTTTTGAAGACTTGGAGATTTGGGTAATGTTACATTTAAGCTCCCCAATATCTAGGGTTAAAAGGAGAGAAGATGGAACTTAAGACCTGTTACAACATCTACATTGGTTGCCTATAGAGAAGCAAGCCCAGTTTAAAATCTTGTCACTGATCTTTAAGGTGATGCATGGATTAAGGGCAAAGTATCTACAGAAAAGGATCAAGCACTACACCCCAAGTTGCAACTTGTGTTTTCAGAATATTTTGTGTGTGGTTCCCTCCAGAAAGGAAGTGAGAATGATGGCTCATAAGAAAAGGATGTTTGTAACTCTGGAGCCCGAGTTGTGGAATTCCATGCCAAAGGACATAAAATTAGAATCAAATTACTTAGCTTTTAGAATGAAAATAAAGACATGGTTATTTTGATTCAGAAGATTAAGAGTAAAGGATATTTGCCAATTGAGAGGAAAACTGTTTTAAATTAGATTTTATGTAATTTTTAATGTTTTTCTAATACAATATTTGGTTTTATTGCTTTATTTTTAACATTTCTGTACATCACTTTGGCCAGACTTGTCAGATTTAGCAGGTTAAAAGAAATAACAAATAAATAAATAAATAAAACAAAATATTTCTAAAATTACTTGAATTGAAGCCCTGAAGCTACTACCAGCAGAAGGGTTAGAATACTTCTACCTTCACGAATGCCAGTCCATGAGCAGCTTCCTTTTTTGCCCATCTGTAACAGCTCTGTTATAGACAGATAACATCTAGTACCGTATCCCACTCATAAACCAACCTGAATTAACATCAGCAAGCGCAATATGCCCTTGGTAATTAGTGTGGTCTGAGCAATGAGCTAAGAAACCTAGAAGCAAAAGGTAAAACACCATCTTTACCTCTCACTATGATTCCTGAAACAAGTCACTTTGCTTAGTACCACCTTTGACTGTTGGTTGTTTTGGTCAATAGACCTTGTAAGCATGAGATTTATCTTATATGGTGCTGTGTATAGTGATAATTTTGGGTACATACCGAAATTTATTAAAATGTTGGTTTCCCTAGCCCAATAGATGAATAAAGTATACAAATAACAAACAAATGTATCTAGGCTTGCATTTTGAAAAAAATCCTATTCTAAGTGTATACTCAAAATCAGCTGCTTCTTCTAATGTATATATTACAAACATATACAGGTCTGAGATTTACAGTCAACAAACAGCAATACAAACATCACTGAAGAATGTATAAACATTTCAAGGAACACAAATGCAGCGTTGGTCTATGCCACACACACAGTGTTTATTTATCTCTAGTGCATATGATCAATGGAATAGGACAAAGCAACTCTTTAAACAGTATCATCTTGCATTAGTTTATACCAAAGGGTTTCTTTCAACAGTTTTTTTTTCTTTTTATAATAAAATATGAATGTTTGGATTTCTTTGAATTCTTTATTCTAAAGTTCTCTTACGGCTAGTGCAGGATGTTTTAAAAAAATGGTGGGGGGGGGGGGGGTTATCTGATACTGGAGCAGAACCACCAATCTTTGATTATATTGGCCATTAACATGCGCAAACACAGTGTTTAATGGCTGATGCTAATGAGATGCAAATGAGGCACACATGAGGTGGACAGTAACAAACTAACTACACTTCTGTTAAGTATAGTTTTTTTTTATATTTAAAGCATCTTCATTACATTTAATGCATTTTAATTCGTGCTTTTTTAAACCGTGCTAATAGGTAATGCTACTTTGCACACCTTTACATTTCAATATTCTATTAACATAGTTTTTGTGTCTGTGCTATAGCTAGCCTATGGTCTCAGCCATAGGTGCCAGTGTGAGGTGCCACACTACTTTCAGGCATACTTAATGACATTAATGGATCTAACTTAAATACTGCTGAAGTATGAAAGTGAGCAAGCATCATCCATCTCAGTCCTTAAGCTTGGATAATCATTCCAGCAAATAGAGGAAATGACTGAAAATCCACCAGCACACGAGGGGAGCTACAGAAAGCAGAGTTGCTTACAGAGGACAGCAGGATGTTAGCCTTCACACATAGGTGACATCATCAGATGTTCTCGGTTTGGCTCAGGCTAACTTTGTTGGATAGCTGATCTCTGAAAATCCATAGCACTTACCTGATTGCCCGAAGCTCCAGGAAGTTGATTTGACAACAGCTTTCCTGAGCAAACCAGAGATCCTGGGTGCTGGGCCCATCTACATGAGCTCCTCAGCCCAGGGTGGATGCATCCATGGTTAGGACAATTTGGGTAAGAGGACTTTGAAAAGAGATCCCCCATTCCAGATTCAAAAGTACTCACCACCAGGACAAAGAGTCACGGAAAGGGTGAGGTTACACAGATGCAATCCAAGAGGTTCTGCATGCCTGGCACTACTGCAACCTCAGTCCATTGGGCTCTGTGCATGAGTAATCTTGCAAAGGAAGTAACATGAATGGTTGCAACCATAAGCCCCAACTGCCTCAACATGTGCCAGGCTGACATGTTGAGGCTGCGGGCCCTTTGATGAGCCATGTCTAGTAAGGCTCCTATGAAGTCCAATTGAGGTGATGGGCTGAGCTGGGACTTCGGGAAGTTGATGACGAACCCTAACGTCTCCAACACCCGGATGGTCGAGCGCATGGACCTAATGACCTGATGGCCTCTGCTTGAGATGTGTTCTTGACCAGCCAATTGAATAGATAAAGGAAAACATGCACCCTCAGCCTGCAGAGGTGTGCCACCACCTTGGCCAGGCATTTTGTGACAACTCGTGGGGTAGATGCAAGCTCGAATGGCAAACACCCAATACTGGAAGTGCTGTTTTCCCAACACAAATTTGAGATACCTTCGGTGACCAGGGAAGCTCTAGATATGAGTGTACGCATCCTAAAGATCTAGGGAGCATAGCCAGTCCCCTTTTTGCAAAAGGGGAATCAAGGGGACCAGGGAAACCATCTTGAACTTTTCTTTTGTGACAAATCTGTTCAAGGCCCTTAGGATGGGACGGAGTCCTCCTGTTTTCTTTGTAATCAAGAAGTACCTAGCGTAAAGTCCCCACCCTCTTTGCCCTGGTGGAACAGTCTCAACCACTTATGGCCATTAAAAGGGAGGAGAGCTCCAAAATAAGTACCTCCTGATGTGCTATCGGCCCCCAAAAAGGGCTCAGAGTGCAATTTGCCGGGTCACCCAATAGGTTCATTCGGTACCCTTGGTGGACGATGGAAAGAACCCACTGGTCTAAAGTTATACTGAGCCACTGGTTCGTGAAGAACTGTAGCCTACCCCAACTGGTTGATCCATTGTCCCGGGTATGGTAAACTGGACTATGCTCCCTACGACCTAGTCTAAACCTTGTCTCTGGAATTGACTGAGGCGCTGGCTGGGCTTGGGGGCTCTCTGCTGCCTGGGATGGCCGTGGGAGCCCTGATGCTATTGACAGCAGTGAAGGGGCAAAAGAAAGAATTCCTCTGCCCCGACATCACTGATCTCCTAGACTAGGACAACGGGTCCAGAGTGCTAGTGAAGAGTTGTTGGAGGGTTTCATGGTGGTCCCAAAGCCAGGCTACTGCATCCCTCACCCTATCTCCAGATTCTTCCCAGTACACGGCACATCAGCAAGCCAATCCTGTTGGAGATCCAAGGCCTACAGCATTGCCATTCTGTAAGCACCAATTACTGCTGCAGAGAACCTCTATGCTGTCTCGAAAACATCGGAGGTAGATCTGACCTCGTGTTTTTTGCACTCTAAGCCCTTACATGCACCAGTGACATGAGGGTGTCCTGCTGCTGCTGCTGAGGCAGCTGTTCGGCCACCTCCTGCACCTGCTTCCAGATGAACTGCAAGTAATGGCTCATGTAGAGCGGATAGGATGCTATGCGGTTAATGAACATGGCTCCCTGAAACACCTTTTTCGCAAAAGCATCCATTGCTCTGTGATTCTTCCCCGAGAACGCAGAGGAATGGGTACGAGAACGTTTGCCTCTCGAGAGTGGATTCGACTACCACCGACTTTTGAGGCGGCTGTCGCTTATCCAGCAGCCTTCAGGACGAGGTAAATCTTCAGCCTTCTTGTTCACAAGAGGCACTGTGAAGGGGTGCTCCCATATCCTCAGCAGCAACTCCTTAAGGATATCGTGTACTGGGATGTGCTTTAAACACAAGATCACTGAACTGTGCCAGAGGAGGAGGATCAGTGCCAGTGGCAGGAGGAGCTGCAAAAATCTCCATCAAATCTTCAGCAACACTGAAACACATAATAGGGAGGTGAGGGGATAAAAGAGGCACAGACTCCGGGAGTTGGGGAAAGCATGATATCTCAGGGAAGAGGGTGCTTGATGCAATTGGACGCACATTCTGAACATGCATCCATAACCCCCGATGCAATATGGGGATTAGCACGTCCAAAATGCGTGTCCAAACCACCGCAAAGCTAATAGTAAAGTACATGTAGATGAGGCTATTAGCTAATCCCCGCGATTCAAAAATTTCCCGCGCGGTCAATGCACCTATTGCAACGCGGCAAATTTTACAACAGCCAGGGCCTGGCATAAAGGTCTGCCACACTCAAGGGCTCATTGTAAAAAACAAAATATTCTGCCTTCTGTGATTTCTCCTCTTAGTATCGTCGGGATACTAAGTAGGAGGAACCACAAAAAAACAGTTACAAGTGGATTCTGAATGTTAATTTGTACACCACTTAGGGCCTTGTTTTAAGCGGCCTATAAATAAATATCACTGACATGGGATGGACTTCCTCTCTGGTCATTGGATATACAGTTCTGAATATACAAGGCATATAGAGAAGTGAATTATGACATTGAGGTTTATTTGTTGCCTAAACTGTAGAAGTTGGGGCCCTCGTTGGTTGCTATCTGAATCCAATTCCCTTTTTCCCGCTGCCGTTGAAGCAAAGAGCAATGATGGAGTTGCATTAACAGTATCAAGGCTTATTTGTTAAGGGTAGCAACTGCCACACCAGCAAGTTACCCCAAGCACTTTTTCTTTATTTCCATCCTCTAGCCTTTAGGGATGCACAGTGTTTATCCCATGCCCCTTTGAATTCCTTCACTGTTTTCATCTTCACCACCTCCTCCTGAAGGGCATTCCAGGCAATCACTACCCTCTCCATGAAGAAATATTTCCTGACATTGGTTCTGAGTCGTCCTCCCCGGAGTTTCATTTCATGACCTCTAGTTCTATTGATTTCTTTCCAACGGAAAATGTTTGACGATTGTGCATCATTAAAACCTTTCAGGTATCTGAATGTCTATCACATCTCTCCTGCACCTCCTCTCTTCCAGGGTATACATATTCAGATCCTTCAGCTTCTCCTTATAAGTCTTCCTATGTTGACCCTTTACCATTTCAGTCGCTCTTCTCTGGACCACCTCTATCCTGTCTTTATCCTTTTTTAGATACGGGCACCAGTACTGAATGCAGTACTCCAGGTGAGGCCTCACCAAGGACCTGTACAAGGGCCTTATCACCTCTTTTTTTCTTACTGGTTATTCCTCTCTCTATGCAGCCTAGCATTTTTCTGGCTTTGTCACATTGCTTCACTGCCTTCAGATCATCAGATACTATCACACCAAGGTTCTTGTCCCAGTCCATGCGCATTAGTCTTTCACCGCTCATCACATACAGCTCTTTTGGATTGCTGCACCCCAGATACATAACTCTGCAGTTCTTGGCACTGAATCCCAGCTGCCAAATCTTCCACCACTCTTCAAGCTTTCTTAAATCACTTTTCATTCTCTCTACTCCATCAGGCATGTCCACTCCTTTGCAGATCTTAGTATCATCCACAAATAGACAAACTTTACCTTCTGTGCCTTCCGCAAGGTCGCTCACAAAGATATTGAACAGAACTGGTCCCAAAACCTATCCCTGTGACACTCCACTTAAACCGTTCTTTCTTCAGAGTAGGTTCTATTTACCATTACACAGTCTCCTGTCAGTTAACCAGTTTGCAATCCACACTACTACCTTGGCACCCACTCCCAAGCTTCTCATTTTGTTCACAAGTCTCCTATGTGGTACCGTATCAAAAGCTTTACTAAAATCCAAGTAAATCACATTCAGCGTTCTTCTCTAATCCAGTTCGCTAGTCACCCAATCAAAACAATCAAATTTGTCTGACAGGACCTTCCCTTCGTGAATCCATGCTGCTTCAGGTCAAGCAACCCACTGGATTGTAGTTAGTTCACTATCCTTTCCTTCAGCAGAGTCTCCATTAATTTTCCCACCACCAAGGTCAGGCTAACTGGCCTGTAGTTTCCAGACTCCTCTGTGCTCCCACTCTTGTGAAGCATGACAACCACCGCTCTTCTCCAATCTTGCGGCACCACTCCCGTTACCAGGGATCTATTGAACAGGTCCCTTCAGCAGATCCGCCAGCACATTTTTGAGCTCCCTCAATATCCTGTGATGCACCTCATCTGGCCCCATGGCATTGTCCACTTGTTTTCCTAGCTCTTCCCATACATTTTCTTCTGTAAACGGAGTTTCGTCTATTCCACCCCCATCCACATTCTTGTCAACTAGTGAACACAGAACTAAAGTATTTGTTTAATATTTCGGCCATTTCTTTGTCTCTCTCCACACACTGATCTTTGTTACCTTTCAATTTCACTTTACCACTTTGGACTCTTTCTCCTTTCTCTGAAATATCTGAAAAATGTTTTGTCACCTTGCTTTACATCTTTGGCAATCCTTTCTTCCACCTGACTTTTTGCTTTCTTGATTTCTTTTCTTCTTCTCCCTCAATTTCACCAGATATTCTTCCCTGTGTTCCTCTTTTTGGGATCCTTTATATTTCTTGAACACACTTTTTTTTGCCTTTATTTTATCAGCCACGTCCTTTGAGAACCAGATCGGTTTCTTATTTTTTTTACTTTTGTTTACTTTTCTATCATACAGATTTGTTGCCTTTGTGATTGATCCTTTTAGTTTGGCCCACTGTTTTTCCACCTCTCCCATTTTCTCCCAGTCATCTAGTTCTACCTTCAGGTAAGTTCCTCATGTCTACAAAGTCCGTAATTTTGAAATTCAAAATTCAAAGTATAGTGTTGGTCCATAGAAATGCATCAAGGGCCAATATCTTATGCAGGGTCAGTTTTCCTTTAATGAGTAGGCCCGTATATTGGGGCCCGTGCTGTAGGGAGGAAACAGGAGGAATCCAACTGGGACCGGGGCACCGACCATGTGGTTGCAGCGGACCTTGGGACCCCCCCACAAATGCAGAAGGAAGGGACCTCACCAACGTAGAGGGGACAACCCCCCCCCCAGAAGACCACAAACAAAAAACAAAACTTTTTACACAGGAATAAGAAGCAGGGAAGCACGGAAGCGAGCACAGGGACCCATCGGCATCACAGCTGATCCAGCGGGGCGGAGAGAAGAAAACGCTGAGACCACAAAACTGAAGGAAGAGCTGTGGACATGGAAGCACAGGAAGTGGGAGCAAGAGGTCCCGAACGCAGCGGCACAGTGAGTAATATCTACTGAATCATGGGAAGGGGTCCAAGAACCCAATCTGGGGGACAGCAGAGGGGTGATGCTACATGTGGTCCCCAAAATAGAGAAGGAAGTAAGACAGCGGAGGGGGGAGTCCGAAAAAAGTTTACTCCACAAGATGGTAACGAGCGACGGGAGTTTGCTAGCACAGTCGTGTGGAAAAAGTGTTGCAACGCTCCATGGGCCCCACAAGGTAAAGGGAGGCAAGCGCGGCGGATGACAGCAGTAACTCAAGAGGAATCGGCCGTCGTGAACAACAACCTCCCACGGGGCAGTCGGCAACGGGTGGAGGCAACACCGGCACACTTCAGTTCCAGGCACCCACAGGTTTGATTGCGGGCATGGGGGAACAGCAACATGGCACGGGTTTTCCCTACTTACCGGAGTTCACCCCCCCCATGGGCCTGCAGCATATGGATGCCTCCAGGCAGCCACAGTGGCAACAGAAACAACCCCGGGCCTAATAATGTTCGCACATGGCCTACGCGTGTTTTATCGTAATATTATATGGGTTTTTCTATATAATTGAGTGTACACCATTGAGACTGCTTCAGATTGACGGTATATAAAACAAATAAATAAATTAAATAAATATCATACCCAGTATACCCGTGGGGATATTGGCTGGGGCATCAAGGGATACGGAACAGCCAAGAAGCACAAGAGAGAGGAGTGGTAATTCTGCCGGCAGACAATAGCAGTGTGCGAGCAGGGCGCACGGTAAGCGGCGTAGAAAGCGACAATAGTGGTACAGGGCATCAGTCCCCAGGAGAGGACAACCAACCAAGTGAACTAACCAACTCAACAACTGCGAGTGATATAGCAGACATGGTACAGGAAGATATTTCGTGAGACAATGGAGCGGCATAGGCGAGGCAAGAGCCACAGCAGGGTGAGATATCCGTGCCATTTTTGTTTTCCGCAGCACAGTCCCCTGCTGAGATGGTGGTCGCGCATGTGCCAAAGAGGAAGGGAATGGAAAGTGAAAGAGAAGGAACAGTTCCAGTTCCAGTGACAGTAGCACATCTTCTGATACCGATAGCTCGGAGGAGACTAGTGTGACCTGGCCACTAATGGCGCAAGGAGGGGCAGGAATAGCTTCCACAGCATCGAACAATGTATCCCCCCTCTATGGGTAAGTGTGCCAAGAAAGCTATGAAAAAGGATAAAGAAGAGGAAGTACATCAACATCTTCCGGCTCATGGAAGGAAGGAGAGGCCCACGAGACAGAAAAAGGAGCAAGGGTAGGGACCCACAGCCGGAGGACAGCAAAAACATACCGTACAACATATTAAATTGGACTAGGACATTCTTTAGGATGATGAATATGATCACGAAAGACGACCCTTCACAATGCAGATCTATGCTCAGTTATGCGGACACAATCCTAGAGGAATACAGAGCATACGAAGGATGGGCATGGCTGAATTATGCTGAGCACTTCCATGACAAGATGGAGGAGAGTGGTCGGATGTCATGGGGGACTCAAGATGTCTATTTGTGGCTAAAGCAGATGACAAACAAGGCGAGCAACACGGGGGGGGGGGGGGGGGGGCCCTGGAAGAGCAACAACAAGGGCGCGTCGGCCAAAGCACAGAATAACACTTGCTGGAGATTTGGTAGTGAGGTAGTGAGGTAATTAAAGTTAAGAAAGTCACCCGCAATTTGGGAATCCAAATAGATACAAATCTATCCTTATCGCACCATGTTTCTAATTTGGTAAAAAACTCATTTTTTAAGTTGCACACCTTAAAAAGATTAAAACCTTTACTCTTCAAAAATGATTTTCAAACTGTGCTTCAAGCTCTCATTTTTTCTGGTCTAGACTATTGTAATAGTCTATTTTTGGGTCTTCCAGATTCCACGATAAAACCATTACAACAAATACAGAATTCAGCGGCCCGTTTATTAGTAGGATTGCCGATAAGACATCATATTTCTCCTATTTTGCATAAGCTACACTGGCTTCCGATTAAATTTCATGTAAAATACAAAGTTCTCTCTTTAATTCACTCGTTAATTCATGACCCTGATTCAACATGGCTTTGTACATCTCTACGGTTGTATAAACCGACGAGACATCTCAGATCTACATCTCAATATCTGCTTGATGTTCCCACAGTTAGACTGGCAAGACTAAATATGACCAGGGAAAGAGCCTTCTCAGTGGCAGGACCTTTGCTGTGGAATTCACTTCCTAACTTTTTAAGGCAAATTACCACTCATAGTGAATTCAAGAAGGCAGTAAAAACTTATTTATTTAAGATTGCATATGGTCATCTCGATAATCTGAATACCTAAGTTTCATAAGTTACAAAACTTATGTATCTATTGATTGCCTGATTATACATCCATTAGGATTATGCTCTTTATGAGTTATATCCTCAAGGTTTACTATCTCCTTTTCTAACTTTACTTGTTTTTGTTAAAATTAGTATATTTTATTTATAAGAGTAGGGATTATAATGATATAATGTATTTTTATTCTTTCTATTATCTTTTTTAACTTCTGTTGTTAATTTGATTTTAATTTATTTTATTTTATAATTTTTATTTTATTTGATTTAAATTTAATTTCTGGTTAATTTTTCCTTTATAATTTGTCTCTTGTAAACCGTCTTGATCAAACTAGTTTGAAAAGACGGTATAGAAATATTTTTAAATAAATAAAATAAATAAATAAACAAATCATCCTGCACGTTCAAAGATTGCAGATTCAAGCACGTTTGCTTGATTTGCGCTGCACCTCACCCCTCAAGCAAGTGTACAAAAAAGATGGGAACTGGGAGTTCTCCCCCAAGAAAATGAAGCACGGCAATTACAAAAAGTTGACTTGCCTTTAGACTGGACAGAATGTTGGAGTGGCTCGATAGGTACCCTAGGAGGGAGGAAGCTGGGAGGATTACCAAAGGATTCAGAGGAGGATTCCGAATCCCTTATCAAGGACATATCAGAAAGTCTGCAGTTAACAATGCATCATCGATGATGCAACATCCGGAAATAGAACAAAACAAATTAAACATTGAGCTGGTGTTGGGCAGAATGGCAGGCCCTTTCACATCACCCCCATTCCAAAACATGGTGTTATCTCCCCTGGCGGTGGTACCGAAGAAGGAGCCAGAAAAGTACAGGCTCATCCAGAATCTATCAATCCCACTGGGGCGCTCGGTTAATGACCACCTGCCACAGGAAGAATGCTCGGTACAATATGCCTCATTTGACAGCACGATAACCCTTCTTCAGAAGGGCAGAAAGTCGAAAGTAATGGCAAAAACGGACATCAAGTCAACATTTCGTTTGCTACCGGTGCATCCATCCAGCTTCCCGCTGTTGGGATTTAAATTCTGTGGGCAGTTTTACTTCGATAAGTGCATGCCCATGTGGGGTGCTCCATGTCCTGCACTTATTTTGAGGCTTTTAATTCTTTCTTACACTGGGTGACAGTAAAAAGGGCCAGCTCAGACAATATAATTCACTATTTGTGTGACTTGCTTTTCGTTGGTCCGGCAGGAACAGAGGCAGCGGTTCGTCTGTTGCACACTTTTCAGGAGGTGGCCAAGGATTTCGGAGTGCCGTTGGCACGGGAGAAGACGAAGGGACCAGTTACCACCATGTGTTTCCTCGGCATCGAATTGGATTCCAAAAGAATGATATCCAGGCTGCCAGTCGACAAACTCCAAAACCTGCAAGACATACAGGACAATGCTTCAAGAGTTAAGAAGCTGACACTGCGGGAGGTACAGACAATGTTGGGAGCGTTTAACTTCGCTTGTCGGGTAATCCCGATGGGAAGAGCTTTCCTGCGCAGGCTAGCAGCCGCTATTAGCAGGAGTGCGCCATCCGCATCACTTCATCAGAATATCAAAGCCCATACGGGATGATCTCGCTATATGGGCTTCATTCCTTAGCAACTACAATGGCATATCCGTATGGCAGGAGCCCCCGGTGTTAAGCCGAGACTTGGACATCTATTCGGATGCTTCAGGAGGTTGGGGATTCGGCATATACTGTCAAGGTGCATGGTCTGTCACACCATGGCTGACATCATGGGTTCTCGAAGGAATAACAATGAATATAACATTCCTGGAGATTTTCCCCATTTGGGTGGCAATGGTAATATGGGGGGAACGATTACGAGATAAGCATACTGTCTTCTGGTGCGACAACCAAGCCATGGTTTATGTAATAAACAGGCAGTCGGCAAAATGTCCCCGGGTGGTGGACCTGTTCCTGCAAGTGGTGCTGAGTAGTCTGCACATTAATACCACGGTTAAAGCGCATCATGTTCCAGGGGCTTGCAATAGTGTGACGGATTCACTATCTCACGCTAAATGGTCTTTTTTTCCACAAACAGGTATCCGATACCGAAGAGGTGGCGACTCCAGTACCGAAGCATTTATGGTCAATTGGTCTCTGGCCACTGTAGATCTGTTACGGTGATCTGTGGCTCCCACCACATGGGATGCTTATTGCAGGAGATACGGGAGAGTGCGCTCCTTTCGAAAACAACATGGTTGGAAATAAGGACCAGTGGCTGAAGAACTGATTATGGCCTATATATCGTGGGCCAAGGACACTGGACTGTCCAGGGGCATGGTGGTGAGGCAATTAACAGGCCTGGCATTTTTCATAGGAGCACAGGGTTGGGGGGACCCGACCAAAGGGTTTCTGACACGGAAAATGATGAAGGGTTGGGGAAGAAGGCTGGGAGTCAGGAAGGATGGAAGACATCCCGTAACACATGATCTGTTGGTAATATTATGGCATAGGTTGAGCGAAGTATGTGACTCTGAATTTGAGGCACGTCTATTCAGACTGGCCTTTTCACTTGCCTTCTTTGGTGCCCTGCGCATAAGCAAGCTGGTGGCTGCAACTAAGAAGGATGCGGGCCACACGGGGATGCTGATGAGGAATGTCACGAAGCAGGGTAATACTCTGAGGATATTAATACCATGGTCCAAGACAGAACAATTGGGGCGGGGCGCTACCATGACCTTAAAACGGTTGAAAAATAAGGTCACTTGCCCGGTGGTTAATTTGGAAATATACCAAGCCGTGCGACCAATGGGGGGGAGCATTTACTTATACATAAAGATCGGGCTCCACTAACAAGATACCAATTTTCAGTGATACTCAAGCGAACCTTAGACCCACTCCTTTAGAATAGGGGCAGCCACTAGCGCAGCGCAGGCAGGGTTGGAAACGGAGGCAATACATCAGATAGGAAGATGACGTTCTTCCGTGGTAAATTCTTATGTCAGGCTGGATTGAGCGGACACATCATAACATGTCGATTAATGAAAGTGTTTTGAATTGCAGAATCGTCTACTAGGCCGATACAGGTGTGGATCATGGGGCACTCATTCGTGCATTGGGCGTCACAAAGGGCACAGCAGCGCAGATACGGCCTGCATCTGGGACTCGCAGGCCGGGGGGGTGGGGGGGTGCATCATATGGATGGGGAGCATGGAAAGCGCTGGGTGCAGCTACTGCACTGTACTGAACTACACTGGTTACCGATAGAACAAAGAATACAGTTTAAAGCACTATGCACCATACACAAACTGATTCATGAGGAAAAAGAATGGCTCAACACAGCGCTACGGGTACATGTACCACATAGAAATCTCAGATCAGCAAACAAAGCCCTCCTAACTAATCGGAGAAAGTTCTTTTTTACTCAATGCACAATTAAACTCTGGAATTTGTTGCCAGAGAATGTGGTTCGTGCAGTTAGTATAGCTGTGTTTAAAAAAGGATTGGATAAGTTCTTGGAGGAGAAGTCCATTACCTGCTATTAAGTTCACTTAGAGAATAGCCACTGCCATTAGCAATGGTTACATGGAATAGACTTAGTTTTTGGGTACTTGCCAGGTTCTTATGGCCTGGATTGGCCACTGTTGGAAACAGGATGCTGGGCTTGATGGACCCTTGGTCTGACCCAGTATGGCATTTTCTTATGTTCTTATGTTCTTAACCATCCCATCAGTTAAAACAGCATGGCTAACCCAGGTCAGAGAACGAGCACTGTCACTGGTTGGACCCATCTTATGGAATACTATCCCCCTGGAAGTAAGATTACAGGGAAATTTCAAACTATTCAAAATAAGTCTGAAAACATGGCTTTTCAAACAGGCCTTTTACAAAGAGAACAGAGAAAGTAAGTAAGGAAAAGCTGGCATTAAAAATCAGTACCAAACGACTAGTTACACTTGCCTCTGACAACTATTTTTAAACTCTCACTGATAAAAGTAGATTTAACCTGAAAGTACAAGAATGAATCACATGTAAGCTAACTATGAGACATGTATTCAATGGACATTATAGGACATGATTCAAATAGATATTGTATGAAATTATGTTACCGGTTATCTATTGGCACCTCTGTTAAAGTACTAGCATTTGTTTTGCCTATTTGTACCAGCCTGTAAACCATTATGATGGTATAGAAAAGATTCCAAATAAATAAATACTACAGGTCAAGAGGGACTCGTTGGCAGTACCAGACATTATAATAGTCCACCTGGGCGGGAACGACTTAGGAACAGTGTCATGCAGACAGCTGTTGCGTCAAGTAAAGGGAGTCCTCCGGGAAATACACTCATGGTTCCTGGGAGCATTTATCTGCTGGTCTGACATTATATCACGTATTAAATTTGCAAAACAAAAGTTATTGGGGAGGGCCCAGAAAAAATTGAATAGACAAATTGGAGTATGGTTAGCACACATGGGGGGTAGTCAAATACAACACGAATGGGCTGATGGCCATTGCGAGGGCCTATACCGGCAGGACAGAGTACATCTGTCAGATATTGGATACAACCTGTTCAATAATGACATACAGGAGACACTCGAAAGAAATTGCACTCAGGGATGAAAGGGTCGCAGCTGGGGTTGGTGTTGGGGTGGCACCAGGCAAGTGTTAACACTGCCTGGCAAAGGTGGCTGATACCCGGGCCAATAGGGACTTATTGGACCTAAGTCAGCCACGGGGCTGTCGAAAGACATGTTGTCGGAGGGGTGGTGACCACGCCCGGAGGCAGGGGGGGTCGGAAGTGATGTCGCCTTGCTTGAATCATGGCGGACTGCACAGGGGCGTGGTCCCGTGAAAGTGGTGGAACCGAAAAGGACTGGCCCGGGTGGGGTGAAGTTGTTTATGCTGTTGAATTCATATTATTTGTTAACAAGTTAATAAAAGCTGCGGCCGCTTAATTCCAAAGATTACAGTGTAACGCGTACAGTCAATTGAAGGATGGGACAAAAGGGAGGTGGGCCTAAAGGAACAAAAACAGAAGTCACAGCTCCCAGAGTCAAGCATTTTGGACTGCCAATCCATTTTGCTGTGATTAGAAAATCATAGAAACATGACACTATACCAACTATTCATCTTTACAATCCCTACCACTCCCTCAAAGTTTACCCCATGCTTTCTTGAATACAGATACTGTCCGTGTCGTCATCACTTCCACTGGAAGGCTGTTCCATGCATCCACTACTCTCTCTCTCGGGCCGATACAGTAAAAACTGCAGGAGCGCCCGCTCTCCCGATGAGCACCCAGGCCACTCTCCTGGGCATGCGATCGAGTATTTAAATGAGGGCCTGCGGTAAAAGGAGGCACTAAGGACACTAGCGCCTCCATTTTGACAGAAGCGGTGGCTGTCAGCAGGTTTGACAGCTGATGCTCAATTTTACCGGCATCGGTTCTCGAACCCGCTGACTGCAACAGGTTCGGAAAACAGAAGCCAGTTAAATTGAGCGTGCGTCTTCCAACCCACGGGCCACGGGCAGATTTAAATTTTGGGGCCTCCGACTTAATATCGCTATGATATTAATATCATATGATATTAATATGATATTATGATATTAATATGATATTAATATGATATCATATGATATTAATATGATATTAATATGATATCATATGATATTATGATATTAATATCGCTATGATATTAAGTCAGAAGATGTACAGAAAAGCAGTATTTTCTGCTTTTCTGTACACTTTCCCTGTGCTGGCCAAAATTAACTTCTGCCAATTCAGTACTGTATAAGGGATAAAAATAGCGTGTCAAAAACGTGCGGCCAAACCGGGGCTAAAGGTGCGCTCCGCCGAGTTCACCATATTGAATCGGCTCGTCTGTAAAGAAATATTTCATAAGATTACTCCTGCATCTACCTCCCTTTTACCTTCATCCCATGACCCCTCGTTCTAGAGTCTGTTGAAAGAGGCTTGCTTCCTGTCCTTGGAAATATTGGAGGTCTCTAGTATTTCTCCCCTATCCTGTTTTTCCCTATGGTATACATATTTAAACCTTTAAGTCTGTCTCAATATGCTTTAGAAGCAAGACCATTGACCATTTTAAGTATCCACCTTATGAACTGACTCCAACTAGTTCATATACTTCTGAAGGTCCAACTAGTTCATATACTTCTGAAGGTACAGTCTCCAAAATTCTACACAGTATTCCAAATAAATTCTCACCTGGGTCTTATACAGGGCAATATCACCACCTTTTTCAGCTGACCATTCCTCTCCCTATGCAGCCAGGCATCTTTCTGGATTTTGCTATTGCCTTATCCACCTGTTTGGCCACCTTAAGATCATGTGATACAATCACCCCCAGATACCTTGCTTTTTTTTTTTTTTTTTAATGTTTATAAGATTTTCACCCCCTATACTGTACCTCTCCTTTGGTATTTTGCAGCCCAAATGCAGGACTTTGCTTTTTATTTTTTATTTTTTAGCATTAAATCTTAGCTGCCTCTTTCTACAGAAACCCAGTGCTGCTAGAAGTGCTGCTAAATGCCAAGCTGGAGAAGTCTTGCACAATGACAATGTCATTCTTTTAAGTGGATAAGAACAGTTATACTATGTAGGATGTTAGCTTTTAAAAAAATATGTTAAATACTTCTTTAAAACCTTTTGTAAAAATGCAAGCAAATTTCTAACTTATTTTAAGTGCCAGACTGGCTGCTTTTTTTCTCTTTCACGCTCTCAAACACTGTTTACATAAAGCCATGAATATAATTACCAATATTTCTGCTTGATAGCTGTGATATTGCTATTTTCAGAGTATCAATATGCTTAACTTTTATGTCATGAAAGCAGGAATTATATTTCTAAAAACAAGGATTATAAACACCAAATAGAAAGCTTCCTGGCTAGAAAACATCACATTCACTCATTTACTATGAATAGCCTCTGGTTTCTCAGTTCTTAGTGTCTGGAACCCCATGCCTACCCAGTAACATAGTATGGGATTGCTACAAGTGTGGAAGAGTCTGAAGTGATGGACACAAGTCCAAACTGGGCATCCCATTAGATGCCTTTGTCTTTACAAAATATTGGGGTACCTAACCAAGTATTAACATTATTTTCCATCTTCAGCCAACTTATGACCGCATCTGACATGGTATGCATAGTATCAGGATCACTCCTCAGGTAGTCAAATGCCTCTTTCAACCTCAAGGCTAACTTTTCGTGTCCCTAGCAGACAGATGTGCAATATGAGTCTGTCATTTCTTTAGGTAATCCAAAGTACGCTTTCATTTTACTAGGGTTCCGATTCCCCTAACATTTACAGTGATGATGTTAATCTCTGGGTTAGCCATAGTCACATAGTCCCAGCATGTAGCATCTCATGCCCAATAGAATTCCCCTCCGGATTTCCCAATAGAATTCCCCTCCGGATTTCCTCCCTCATCCCAACACCTATCGGAACTGAAAACACAAACTATCCTCCACCCTAGCTGTCCAAACCCAGGATAACAAGAAGGGTGTATACAACCCAAAATCCACACCACTTTCCACCCCCTAACCCAGCTGTATTCTGAATCTTATCCCATCTATCTCTCCAAAACCACATACCACTATCCCTTATCAACAAATTCTGAAAACAAACTCTGAACCAATTACCCTCCAAGCCCCCCAACCCCCTTGTTCCCCTGGAAGCCCTCTGCAAGTCCCTTAGTTTAGGCCTTAGCCAAATTATAGTCATGTCCCACTGCACAAGTGTTCCGAAAAAAATTAGAGAGAGTCCCAGGATCACAGTTCTGTTAGCATGTGCTGTCCCCAATCTTCTCCTGAGGTATCCTGCACGTCGGGCTGCCAACCTCTCTTTCCTTGAGGATACCCCACAGTCATCCAGGAAAGAATAACCAGGTAGACTTCCATTACACGTGCTTCCTTGCCCAAAGGTGGAACCAGATCAGCTAGAAGTAGTACACTTAGAGCAAGGAGCAACCATTTAATATGCCCACCTGCTCCCCCACCATTCTGGCCCAAACCCAACACTCCCTCCCACTGCATCACCCCAAAATCCACAGGTGGAAGCATAACCCAGTAAACCTACTTCCATTACCCGAGAACCCACCCCAAAAACCAAATGATGTCTATAGCTCATCCAAAACTACCTCCTTAGCTTCCCATGTCTCCTTGAGAGACCAGCATGAAAAAGGATATCCAAATATGCCAAATGACACTGTGCATGGCACCAAGTCCGGCAGCAGGATGTATACCCGAGTGGCAGTCCCAGTTGTAGCCAGAAGAACTAGTCTCACTCAGCCTCCCTCTGTTCGCATGGCTCCGGCCCAGTGTTCTTATACAGGGCAAGCTCTCCCTGATCATGCCGGCGAGAGTTGCTGAGCACCGCAGTTAGCAATCCCATGCACGCCGATAAACTAGGCCAGTCTTGAGGGTCCACTGAAGGCAGTGGATCTCTGGCTGGGAATTCCCCTGCTGCTTTTATTGGAATGAGGACTGGGTCCGGCAGCCCCATGTTCGGGGCCTTGCGGTTCTCTACTCTTCTCCCTAGGCCCACCACCGCCATTTGCCGCGCAAGGTGACACCGCGCCACTTTTACTCCTGCACTGTTCCAGAAACACCATTGAGGCATCTGGTGATTCGAATGTTTTCCAGGCCCCATCCGTCCAAATTAACAGTTTTGCTGGGTAAATCAACCTGAATCAGAGTTTTGAGCATGCAGCAGTTTCTTGACCCCAAGAAACTACGCTCTGTGTTTTTGAGTGGCACCATTATAATTTGGAAACACCACCACACAATGACAGCAAAACTTGAGAGGCCCAATCTCCCACGCCTTTCTTAGGATCCACTCTTTTGCTTGGAAGCTATGCAGCTTAATAATAAAGGCACGCGGCCGTTTAACATTTTGAGGGGTCTGTCCCAGCACTCTGTGATCCCTCTCAATTAGGAGTTTTGCCTCTAGCTCTCCTGGTGCGAATAGTTCACGCAGGAGGGTTTCCAGGAACTGCCATGTCTCTTGGCCCCCTGCCCACTCAGGGATCCCCACCATGTGGAGGTTACTGCGCAGCAACCTATCCTCAAGATAAATTACCTTTTCCTCCAAGGCTTTAACCTGTTTGGTTTTTTTTTTAAGAGTCATTATTAAGTTCGTGGCTGTAGATTCCCAGTCCTCAATTGAAGTTATCCGGTTTTCTAGCTCCTCCACCCTGGGACCCACCGATTCAATCTGCACCTTCAGTTCCTCAATGGAGGCCTTCATGGCGCCCATATCCTGAGCCATAACTGCATGCAGTTCATGAATTTCATGCAGGATTTGTATCTTCATGGTGTGATCCGTGCTAGTGGTGGAGCTCTCATCCTCATGTGTCTTTGCATTGCTCCCGGGAGCTGTTTCCGCCACCCTCTCGGTAAAAGTCTGATGGGTAACTCAATTGCACTCCGTGTGCATCAGGTAGACATCACCCCAGTATCCAGATATCCGGAGCTTTCAGGAGGAGTCTGAATAGATATGTTCCTCCCGCGCAAAGTACCTTTACTGTGGCCGAAGCTCCGCTGGCAAATCTCAGCAATGTCAGGGGGTTTTCAAAGGATTAGAGCCTTGGGCTAATGGAGCTTCACCAGCATGCAAGTCTTATCAATTTTAACCATGTTAATGGTAATCAATTACCCCAAAACTCTTACTTGTTAAGTGTATGTGTCTTGACTGGTCTGGATGTGCCACAAAGTAGAGACCGTCTTTTATGTACATCACTGCACACATTTATAAATGCTATATAAATAAGTAGGAATACCATAAAAAAAACTTGCGCAAAAAGCCCTTGCAACTTTGGATTATGCCTCAACCACTGGTTGTGTGTGTATTTATTAGGAAAAGAAATTATGCAATTGTTGGTAATTTCTCGATTTAGTTTCGCCACTGACACTTATTATGGAAGGATTATTGCAAAGGCGCCAGAAATAGTAGAGTAGGATAAGCAAAGACATCACTAATAACATGATAAAAAAAAATTACTTAACCAGGTGATTTAAACATCAGATCTGGTTATTTCCATTTCAGCAAATTTAAAAAAAATGTCCATATTTCTTCTCTTACTCTTAGCTAACATTGCCAATTGTTCATTGCAAACATGAAACTTCTCTTTTTAAAGGCAAACAACATGAACTGGTAAGGCTCCAGAGGTCCCCTAATTAGAGATGGAGCCTTTCACACCCTCCTTTCCAGGCTCTGCAGTCACTATTTGACTTTACGTAACCCTGAGTCTTATGGTGCTAACAGACAGATGATGATCTTGAGGTGAACTGTGCAAATTCAATTTCTATCAGCATCATACAGCTCTATATAAAACTGTCTCATGTGGCAATGGCTGTTGTGCCAAGGAACCGGTGGGGGGGGGGGGAGGGAGGGGAGAGGTATTAGAAGTTCAGGGCAGCAGCTTGGTGCACTGTGCATGACACTGGCAGGGGGATAGAGGATATGACAAGGTGGAAGGAATGGAAAACGGAGGATGGGCAGTGGAGGGATGATAGACTGGAGAGAAGTGAGGCTGGAAAGAGAGGAGGAGGAAGTCAGTGTAGAAGTTTAGACAAAGACACTTCAGAGAAAGAAAAAGACTATGGCAAATGGTATAAGAAAAAACGAGGAAAGGAAATGGGGGCAGAGAATGACAATCAAAACAGAAAACCTGGAAAACAAAAATAAAAGCACAAAAATGGATTCAGATGCATGAAAGTTGTATAATATATTTTGTTAAAGATAACCTTTAAAACTTGCTAATTTAAAAAAATGTCCTTTTCTTTGCACATTCATTACTATACAGAGATGTGCTGCAGATATTTCTAGCCAAACCTACAGAATCCACCCAGGAGCTGCCACAGAAAACCAGGGGCTAAAACAGAATGTTGCATGAGCTCTTCAGCTTGGAAGGGAGAGGATGAGAAAGCAAAACAAAGGTCGTTCTACACTGGATTCAAAGGGCAACTCAATTGCAGGAAGCACCAGGCACCAGACATGCATATTTCAAAATTCCTCCAGGTTTGTTTTGATTTTAAATAAAACTCTCTCCCTTTAGACAATTGCAATGGAGCAGTCCCTATTGTGTGCAAAATTATATAAGAGAAAAGAATGCTTAAGCCAGCTCTTCCATTTCATTGGTTAACAGCATTCATCTTTTTGAGCAGTCCTATTTGTAGGCGGAAAACTACTAGCACCTGTTATGTAGAGTTTTGAGATTGGCTTTTTTTTCAGAGATTTATTCATCTGTATATTATTATGTATGTTACGATTTGTACATCACAAATTTTACTTCTACGTCCCGCGTGCGCGCATATGTGAGCGCATTGGCTGGTGCGCACACAGACATGCTGATTTTATAAAATATGCACATATATGTGTGCATGTTGTAAAATTGGCTATCCATGCATACACGCACACAGGATTTTATATTGATGTGCGCATGACGTCTCAAGTGCATATGTGGGGGGAATTTTAGTTGGTATGCGCGGCAATGCAATAGGCCTTTTTCCCTGTTCGTCCCAGTAAAGGACCTCCTAAACTCCCTAGCTAACTTGCCTCCCTTTTACCCTATTAGCCCAGAGCCTTAAAACCCCACTGACTAGCCTCATTTTTTTTTTTTGTTACACAATTTACACATCGTCCACAGCAGAAATAAAGTTTACGCAGTACAGGGCCCTGGCACGCGCTTGTGCGCATAACTATTTACCCGCTGACTTCATGGTGCAGTCCCGACTCACCCATGCTCCACCCCTTTTTCAGAAAACTTTTTTAATGAGTGTACCAGGAGATACACGCATGCCCGCAGGCCTTTTAAAATCTGGCACGTGCGGGTCCGAGTCACGTGCATATCTCCCAGTTTTGGCACGCACAAGGCTTTTAAAGTTGACCAGTTAGAGCCTGATTGCATAAGTTATTAATACATTTTAATAAAAATAAAAATATTGATTTTCATGTTTAAAAGTCCATACGAATGGAAGTAGAATGTGGAGACTGGAATTCCATACTATATTAAACACAAACAAATCCATAAAGAATCTAAATAACAAAGGAAGTGAATCCCTTTAAATGAATAATAGGAGCACTCATACCAGAGGCAAATCACACAAATTGTCATATGAAAAAACCATTATAATCATAGCTCCTTTAAAAGCTAGAATGGTATTTTCTTTCCATTACTTTTGTCATTTTAAAATATGCAAATAAAAGCATCCTTACCAATCTGCTCCTTGGGTAAAATTTTATATTCCAAAAAAAAATGAATGTAACTTATCTTGCCATGAGTCCTGACATTCTCCAGCTCCACTTTTCAAGTGTTCAGCTCACCAGCTTCTGGGTACTATAGGGCCAGTTTCTGAAAAGCATTTAGTTGAGTAAAACTGGGGTTTACTCAAGTAAAATGCACTTTTACTCACGTGGGCTTTTGAAAATTGCTACAATATATGCCAGTGAGCTGTCTATTGGATTTACAAGCATAAGTGCACTTTCCTCGAGTAAATGACTTTTGAAAATTGCTACAATAGTATGTTACATTTACACGCGTTATTCCTTTGAAAATTACCCCCATAGTTCATAAAAGCGCAGCAAAGATAAGCCCAATATTCAGCAACTATTTTTCCAAATAAATTTGGGTTTATCCAGCTAAGTGGTAGTGCCTGCATATTTGGCCACATTCAGAGGCCACTACTTAGCTGGATAACTATTTACCTGGCTGAATAGTTACCCAATTGTGGGCGGGATGGGAGCAATCTGGAGTGTGGCTACATAGCTGGATAAATAGCGATATTCAGACTTCTCCAGCTGCGATAGCCGGATATGTTAGACCTGCTATTTGAAATAAAAATTTTGGAAAGAACAGAATAACATTACAACTTTAGAGTGATTTTAAGAAGCTTTAAAAGACTTATGATTATAATGAAAGTTTCTCACATAACAATGTAAGTATGATTCACCCATGGTATGACTGGAATTCCATGTCAGGACCCATCACAGTTCTATTTACAGACAAAACCAATTGCTGCATAACAGGTAATACGTTTTACTTCAAATTTTAAAAAATACAATTAAAGCACTCTTTTGGTTAAGCTTTATAGCTTAATGACTGCCCTAGTTTGCATTATGTTTTCCATCCATGGTCATGGGCCTATCTTATGAATTTGTGTTCAAACTTGACAATATGCTTCATCTTGATAAATCATAAATATGGTCCAATTAGCAAATACAAATTAATCCTGCTAAGCTATCCAAGTTACAAAACTATCTATAACCACTTTTCTCTTCCTTTTTGTATTGGTCCAGTATAATCAAGTATAAACGTGAATATCTCATGCTAAACTTTCAAAAGGGAAACTTTGATGAAATGAGAAAAATAGTTAGAAAAAAAACTGAAAGGAGCACCTACAAAAATAAAAAGTGTGCAAGAGGCGTGGTCATTGTTAAAAAATACCATTCTAGAAGCACAGTCCAGATGTATTCCACACATTAAGAAAGGTGGAAAGAAGGCAAAATGATTACCGGCATGATTAAAAGGGGAGGTGAAAGAAGCTATTTTAGCCAAAAGATCTTCATTCAAAAATTGGAAGAAGGATCCAAGAGAAGAAAATAGGATAATGCATAAACGTTGGCAAGTTAAATGTAAGACATTGATAAGACAGGCTAAGAGAGAATTTGAAAATAAGTTGGCTATAGAGGCAAAAACTCACAGTAAAAATTTTTTAAAATATATCCGAAGCAGAAAGCCTGTGAGGGAGTCAGTTGGACCGTTAGATGATCGAGGGGTTAAAGGGGTACTTAGAGACGATAAGGCCATCGTGGAAAGCATAAATGATTTCTTTCTTCGGTGTTTACTGAAGAGGATGTTGGGGAGGTACCCGTACTGGAGAAGGTTTTCATGGGTAATGATTCAGATGGACTGAACCAAATCACGGTGAACCTAGAAGATGTGGTAGACCTGATTGACAAACTGAAGAGTAGTAAATCACCTGGACCGGATGGTATACACCCCAGAGTTCTGAAGGAACTACAAAATGAAATTTCAGACCTATTAGTAAAAATTTGTAACCTGTCATTAAAATCATCCATTGTACCTGAAGACTGGAGGATAGCTAATGTAACCCCCATATTTTAAAAGGGATCCAGGGGCAATCCGGGGAAACTACAGACCGGTTAGCCTGACTTCAGTGCCAGGAAAAATAGTGGAAACTGTTCTAAACATCAAAATCACAGAACATATAGAAAGACATGGTTTAATGGAACAAAGTCAGCATGGTTTTACCCAAGGCAAGTCTTGCCTCACAAATCTGCTTCACTTTTTTGAAGGAGTTAATAAAAATGTGGATAAAGGTGAACCTGTAGATGTAGTGTACTTGGATTTTCAAAAGGCATTTGACAAAGTTCCTCATGAGAGGCTTCTAGGAAAAATAAAAAGTCATGGGATAGGTGGCGATGTCCTTTCGTCGATTACAAACTGGCTAAAAGACAGGAAACAGAGAGTAGGATTAAATGGACAATTTTCTCAGTGGAAGGGTGTGGGCAGTGGAGTGCCTCAGGGATCTGTATTGGGACCCTTACTTTTCAATATATTTATAAATGATCTGGAAAGAAATACGACAAGTGAGGTAATCAAATTTGCAGATGACACAAAATTGTTCAGAGTAGTTAAATCACAAGCAGGTTGTGATAAATTGCAGAAAGACCTTGTGAAGCTGGAAAATTGGGCATCAAAATGGCAGATGAAATTTAATGTGGACAAGTGCAAGGTGATGCATATAGGGAAAAATAACCCATGCTATAGTTACACAATGTTAGGTTCCATATTAGGTGCTACTACCCAAGAAAGAGATCTAGGCATCATAGTGGATAACATATTGAAATCGTCGGTTCAGTGTGCTGTGGCAGTCAAAAAAGCAAACACAATGTTGGGAATTATTAGAAAGGGAATGGTGAATAAAACGGAAAATGTCATAATGCCTCTGTATCGCTCCATGGTGAGACCGCACCTTGAATACTGTGTACAATTCTGGTCGCCGCATCTCAAAAAAGATATAATTGCAATGGAGAAGGTTCAGAGAAGGGCTACCAAAATGATAAGGGGAATGGAACAGCTCCCCTATGAGGAAAGACTAAAGAGATTAGGACTTTTCAGCTTGGAGAAGAGATGGCTGAGGGGGGCTATGATAGAGGTGTTTAAAATCATGAGAGGTGTAGAACGGGTAGATGTGAATCTGTTTTTTACTCTTTCGGATAATAGAAAGACTAGGGGGCACTCCATGAAGTTAGCATGTGGCACATTTAAAACTAATCGGAGAAAGTTCTTTTTCACTCAATGCACAATTAAACTCTGGAATTTGTTGCCAGAAGATGTGGTTAGTGCAGTTAGTATAGCTGTGTTTAAAAAAGGATTGGATAAGTTCTTGGAGGAGAAGTCCATTACCTGCTATTAATTAATTTGGTTTAGATAACAACCACCGCTATTACTAGCAACGGTAACATGGAATATATTTAGTTTTTGGGTACTTGCCAGATTCTTATGGCCTGGATTGGCCACTGTTGGAAACAGGATGCTGGGCTTGATGGACCCTTGGTCTGACCCAGTATGGCATGTTCTTATGTTCTTATTCTTGTTTTAATGAGACAGAACACTCACTGCCTTCACCTCTTCTATATATGCCTCCTCCTCCAATTGTGAGAGATTGAAATACTCTAAGGAACTGCTGTCCGCAAACAAAAATAAAAGAATATGCTGCTAAGTTCTGAACTGACAATAGTTTTTTCCCATTCGGCTTTGTTTTCCTATCTTTGGTCCAAGTCAGTGCACTTACAACTCAATAAAATGACAGTCTATGAAAGCCACACTACAGAGAAAATAAAATAATCTGCTCTTATTCAAAACATAGCCATTTTTCCCCAACTACCACACAACTTTCTGCTTTTTTTTTTCCATCTGATAAAAGTCCTCAGTTGCACTCGGTTACTCCTGTCTTAATAAAGGATGACTGCCATGACTCCCCTATCCAACAATGCTATTCACTGCCAGCACCTCTGCTCTCCTCCTGTGGTTTAAGAACTGATTAGCACTTTGCATAATTAACCTGATTAGCACTGTGCATAATCAAACTGATTAGCACTTTGCATAATTAAAGAGAAATAACAACAACAAGCTGCACTAGGTAACAGCAAAAGCTGCAAGTCCCACTAACTCGTCTGGTTTGTAACAAGACTAGTTTATGGCAACACATTTTGCCTTTCTGCTGTGAAACAAAGAACCATAAATACACGTACATTAACTGAGGCATGCTATACCTTTCACTTCCCACATCGGCCTCCCTACTCCCCCCCCCCCCCCACCCCCCATCTCACTCTAACCTTCTCCTTTACCCTTGAAAAACACCACACTCTCAAATATTGTCAACTGCCTTTATTGAATAGGTGAAAATAGCCATAGCTGTATTCAATATAACAGTTAACTACAATAGAATTTCACCCTCACTAGCCTCAGGGATATAACACTACTTATAACCAGCCCACCTAAAATTAAGCAACAAAATTATAACTAAAATAAAAATGCAACCCTCCACAGCTTGAGTTCAAACTCATTCCCATACTTGTGAGGGTAGGATCTCCACTAATGTTTTGGGCAATGTAGGTATAATTGCCTTCTGCTGTCTATCCTAGAAGTGTCTTGTTTATGCTTGCCTTCCAATATTTTCTTAATTAGGAAAGAAGAATCTTTTATGAATTTGTTTCCTATAGTTTAGCGAAGAAACCTATTACCACTAAATACATCCAAGCCTGAGTTCTATCAACTCTCTTCTGCTTTAATTGGACCAAATATTGGTGACTTCACTTTTGGTCAAATGGTGATTCACAAATATTGGTGACTTCACTTTTGGTCAAATGGTGATTCACCTCAGAATCCTTGCAAATTTTTTCCAACCCGTTAGGTATTAGAGTTGTGATTCGGCTGAACCCTTTGGTTCGGCCTTCGTTATCGGCCTGCAGTGGGAAATTTCATTTTCCTGCAGTTTGGGCCAATTTTATTTCGGCTGCCCCCCGAAACGAAGCACGAAACCCGCCCCAACCCTTCAAACTAAATTACAATGGGGGGTAGTAAAAAAAAAAAAAAAAAAACCAAACCCAAACCCACCCAAACCCGAGAGGGGGAGATCGCTCCCGGGACCCCTGCTGGACCACCAGGGAATTTCGGCAAGTTTTGGGGGGGTCAGGAGGGTGGGGGGTTTGCAATTAATTAAATTTAAAGGGTTGGGGGTGGGTTTAGGGTTTGTTTTTTTTAATGTGCCCTTCCCCCCCTGCCCAAAAATGATAAGTAAACCACACGAAATTTTGTGGGTTTTCTTATCGTTTCATCACACCCCCCCCCCGAAACGCGAAGAAATAGGAAATATCGTCTCTATTCCCTATTTCGTCGCAAACGAATGCACATCCCTATTAGGTATACCTTCCAAGTGTTATCTGCTAGAGATACTCAGCAGTGGTACTGCTCCTGCCACCCAAATTCCCAAATCCAACATGGGAGATGAGTGTCCCATTTCACCAGCTCTTGTAACCTGAAACAAGGCCACTGAAAATGTGATAGTACATCAAAGATGTTCTTGAATCCTGGCACATGTTTTGCTTGGAATATTAACTTTAACCTCAGAGAAACTAGAACTAGTTCCCACACAAGCTGTGCTGGCCTGCTTGAATAAAGCATTAGAGAATTAATAGTGGTTACAACCAAGAGCTTATCTGGCCAGATCATAATTTTCTTTATAGACCTCAAAACCTTTTCCCCCTGCCTCATTATGTGAAGAACTGTAATTCAGTACTGGATACCAGGCACTCCTCCTACCATTATACTTGTTTATAAAGATCAGCCACAGCAAGCTCTGGTTTATTCTGATAAAGCACTAGCCCTTTTTAACCCCCACGGAAGGCAGCACTAACCTCCTTATGAACAGTCTGCATACTGGTATCACTCTGCAAAGATCAGGTGACTTAATGAGCACCTGCATGTGCTTTAATGTAACCTTTTTTGCTTGTATTATTCTCTGTAATACTCGCAATGCTTCCAGATTGTTTTGCAGGAGGTTTATGTCCATTAGTAGGGACAGTTTCTCTATATCCAAGAATGATGGAACCTGTGCAGGTCCTTCCATTTTTTTGGTATGCTAGGCAAATGCCCACTACATCAGTTTTACAAATGAAAGCTTTCAGTGTTTATTCGCATGGGAGATTTCCCAGGGTCCCGAAAACAAGAAATCGTCTAAGTAGTGATCGATTTTCCCTTGGTCACTGCTCACTGCACAAAGGTGCTAAATTTTTCAAAAATCTATGCAGGAAATAAAGTAGACCATGGGCTACTGTCTGCGACCCTTTTTAACATATACATGCTGCCATTATGCCACTTACTGGCAGGACTAGGAATTATACATTACATTTATGCTGACGATATCCAACTAATTCTACCTATAGATGACACAATAGAGAAAACATTAAATCTAGCTAACATGTACCTAAGCATTATAAAACAACTACTGACACAAATGGAACTTGTTATTAATATTGATAAAACAGAATTTCTACACCTAGAACGGAAAAATACTGAAATCAGCCAAACCTCAATAATCCTCAAAGACAACCAGAAAATTGAACTAGCTGGAAAAGTACGTAACCTTGGAATAATGATGGACCCTGAAATCAATCTAAAACAGCACATATCACTAAAAGTAAAGGAAGGATACGCAAAACTCATGGTACTCAGAAAACTAAAACCACTACTAACTCAAAATGATTTCCGAACAATTCTACAGGCACTAATTTTCTCCAGCACGGATTACTGTAATGCCCTGCTGCTAGGACTACCAAATACTACGTTAAGACCACTTCAAATACTTCAGAACACAGCAGCTAGAATACTAACCGGAAAAAGGAGGAGGGACCACATAACCGAAACCCTAGCGGAACTACATTGGTTACCAATTGAACACAGAATTAAATACAAAACCCTATGTACCATCCATAAACTAATTCATGATGAGAAATCAGACTGGCTAAACACAGCATTACGGGTACACGTCCCACACAGAAATCTTCGATCAGCAAATAAAGCACTCCTAACCATCCCTTCAGTTAAAACAGCAAGACTAACCCAAGTGAGGGAAAGGGCCTTATCATTAGCAGGACCCACAATTTGGAACACAATGCCTCCAGAGATCAGATTACAAAGTGATCTCAAGGCATTTAAGAAAAGTTTAAAAACATGGGTTTTTAAACAGGCATTTTACAAGGAGACAGGAGAATAGAAATTATTCAGGAATAAGCAGATAAGCACAGATACACAGTACTTAGGACAACACAGTAGAGTAGTCTATGAACCCCACATCACAACTAGCATATTGATAACACTATAAATTTACCGGTAAAAGTACTTTCAGTACACTCGGTCATGACCCACTTCTCTAAAAATTATTTTATCTAATGATATATTGTAACCGAACCTTTGACGGCACCTGTTAGAATGTACTATAGTACACTTTTACCTACATTAAATACGTGCCTACATGTAAACCGTTGCGATGGTATATAACTTAGCGACGGTATAGAAAAGATTTTAAATAAATAAATAAAATATTCTATTATTTACCATGGAACTGGAAGCCCAGCAGGGAGAATAGAAGTAGCCAGAAGGCTAACTCAATAGCCTTTACCAGCCATGTCCAGTGACATGTTTTTAACATGTCCAACACTTGGTCCAATGAAGTGTGACCCAAAGTTGTGCGCAGTATTCTAAAGTTCTTTAATGACCCACAATTTGGGAAAGACAAAAAGAAAATTATTCCTTACCTGCTAATTTTCGTTCCTGTAGTACCATGGATCAGTCCAGACAGTGGGTTATATCCCCCGACCAGCAGATGGAGTCAGAACAGAGTTAGAGAGCGTCAGCATAGAGAGTAGTGCACCCTCTGCTGGAGCTCAGTATTACGCATAGCAAAGCCCAAAGGCAAAACACAACATTTTGGATCCAGATCCGTCCCCAAAAAGGAACAGAGAAAGATATAAGTAAACAAACGGTCAACGGGACCACCAACAGTCAACTTGTGAGGAGCTGTGAACAGTAACAATAATCAGAGACAAACAGAATGAAAGTTACCTGGAAGAATCCGAGCAGGACCTAATGAAACCCCTAGTGGCGGGCGTCTGGACTGATCCATGGTACTACAGGAACGAAAATTAGCAGGTAAGGAATAATTTTCTTTTCCCTGTACGTACCTGGATCAGTCCAGACAGTGGGATGTACCCAAGCTTCCCTAAACCGGGTGGGGTCCTGAGAGACCTGCTCGGAGAACTTGATCGCCAAAAGAACCCGTGTACTGAGGCGCCAGGTGTAGTCTGTAATGTCTGGAAAAAGTGTGCAACGACTTCCACGTCGCCGCACGGCAGATTTCCTGGGAGGAAACGGAGCGAGATTCCGTCCAGGACGCCGCTTGGGATCGCGTGGAATGAGCCGACACGCTGCGAGGCGGCACCCGCCCCGCCGCAATGTAAGCCGATGAGATGGCGTCCTTTATCCAGCGCGCAATAGTCGTCTTGGATGCCTGAGAACCTCTCCTCGGTCCTGACCAGAGGACAAACAAATGATCGGATACCCGGAAGTCATTGGTAACCTCCAGGTAATGGAGCAGCACACACTTGACGTCCAGGAGCCGGAGAGACCGGGGTTCCTCTGGAGCAAACGCTGGAAGCTCCACCGTTTGATTGACGTGGAAGGCCGAGACCAGCTTTGGGAGGAAGGATGGCACCGTACGAAGGGAAACCCCGGAGTCGGAGAAACGCAGATAAGGGTCCCGGCAGGACAAGGCTTGGAGCTCTGAGATCCGGCGAGCAGAAGAGATGGCTACCAGGAAAACCGTCTTGAGGATCAGGTCCTTGAGGGAGGACCCCCTCAGGGGTTAAAAAGGAGGGCCCGACAGCGTTCGCAGCACCAAGTTGAGGCTCCAAGAAGGGAAAGGATCCCTGACCGGTGGCCGTAGGTGTTTGGCACCCTTCAGAAAACGTGCGATATCCGGCTGAAGGGGTAGAGCGCACTCCTTCTGTACCAAGACATTCAAGGCCTGCCACCTGAACCCGGAGTGAATTATAGGCGAGACCCTTATCCAGACCATCCTGTAGGAAATGAAGGATCAGCGGGACAGTCGCCTCCATGGTTTGGACCCCGCGGTCAGAGCACCAGGCTTCGAAGACCTTCCAAACTCGAACGTAAGCGACGGAGGTCGAAGGCTTGCGGGAACGAAGCATCGTTGAGATCACTGTCTCCGGGTAGCCTCTGTGGCGGAGACGGCGCCGTTCAAAAGCCAGGCCGCAAGACAGAAGAGTTCTGCCTGCTCGAAAAATACCGGCCCCTGACGCAGAAGATGAGGTAGATGGGACAGGCGAAGTGGGCCGTCCACCGTCATCTGAAGTAGATCTGCGAACCATGGCCGACGGGGCCATTCCGGGGCGACGAGAATTACAGTCCCTCGATGATGTTCCAACCTGCAGAGAACCTTGCCGACCAGAGGCCAAGGAGGAAACACATAGAGCAGTTGATCCGACGGCCACGGAAGGGCGAGGGCATCCACCCCCTCCGCGCCGCGCTCTGTTCTGCGGCTGAAGAAGCGTGGAGCCTTGGCGTTGAGAAATGTCGCCATTAGATCGAGGCGTGGAGTCCCCCAACGACGGACGATGAGATGCATTGCCTCGTCGGAGAGAGCCCACTCGCCGGGGTCTAGCTGTTGACGACTCAGGAAGTCCGCCTGAACGTTGTCCACCCCGGCGATGTGAGAGGCCGCTATCCGGACGAGATTGCTCTCCGCCCACTCCATCAGGGGAGTTGACTCGAGGGAGACATGCTTGCTTCTTGTCCCCCCTTGATGATTGATGTAGGCCACGGTGGTGGCGTTGTCCGAGAGGATCCTCACCTCTCTGTGTCGCACCAGGGGAAGAAAACGCTGGAGAGCGAAACGCACGGCTCTCGTTTCCAGGCGATTGATCGGCCACTTTGCCTCCTCTGGCGTCCAAGTCCCCTGCGTGGCGCTTCTTTCGCAGACAGCGCCCCATCCCGCGAGGCTGGCATCGGTGGTCACCACCACCCAATTGGGAACCTCGAGCGAGACTCCCCGAGCCAGATGCGAGGGGACAAGCCACCAATCCAGGCTTTTCCTGGCTAATGGTGGAAGCGGCAGGATCACCTGATACTCCTGGGAGACTGGTTTCCAACGGGATAGCAGGGACGCCTGCAGTGGACGCAGGTGTGCAAACACCCAGGGTACCATGTCGATGGTGGAGGCCATTACTCCCAGGAGCTGCAGATAATTCCAGGCGGTTGGTTCTTCCAAAACCGAAAACCGAGACACGTGCTCCCTCAGGGCTTGCGCCTTGTCCTGGCGCAGGAACACCATACCCCGCCGGGTATCGAAGCTCGCTCCTAAGAAATCCAGGTGTTGCGAGGGCACAAGGGAACTCTTTGGAAGGTTCACCACCCAGCCCAGAGAGCGTAGGAATTGTACTACTCTGGCCACTGAGGTCTGACCATGCGAGAAGGACTTCGCTCGAATCAGCCAGTCGTCTAGGTACGGATGTACTAGGATACCCTCCTTGCGGAGGGCCGCCGCCACCACTACCATGATCTTTGTGAAGGTCCGAGGTGCGGTCGCCAAACCGAAGGGAAGCGCCTTGAACTGAAAGTGTTGACCGAGAATCTTGAAGCGAAGATACCGCCGGTGAGCCGGCAGGATGGGAATGTGCAAGTATGCTTCTGAGAGATCCAGTGAAGCGAGGAATTCTCCCTTGTGCACTGCGGCAATCACTGATCGAAGAGTCTCCATTCGGAACCGGCTGACCCTGAAGGCCTTGTTTACCTCCAAGTCCAGGATGGGCCGAAAGGAACCGTCCTTTTTGGGAACGATGAAGTAAATGGAACAGTGTCCCAAGCCCACCTCGTCGAAGGGGACGGGAACGATGGCCCCTATGTCCTGCAGTCGGTCTAGTGTTTGTTGAACCGCTATCCTCTTGAGATCCGAACCGCAGGGGGAGAAGATGAACCGGTCCCTCGGGGGGCGGACAAACTCCAAGGCGTAACCGTCTCTTATGGTGTCCAGCACCCACTGGTCCATGGAGATAACTGCCCACTCCTCGTAGAAGTCCATGAGGCGGCCTCCGATCCGGGGAGGTGAGAAGTGGGCTCCTTTGGCATCATTGGGAGGACTTTGTGGGCGGATTTCCCTGCCCTGGACCCTCTCTCGCGGGCCTCCGCCCACGAAAGGAACGAGACCAAGGCTGGGATCTTGTCAGCTGTGTCCGGGAACCGGACTGCCGGTAAGACCTATAAAATCGCTGTGCCCTGGCCCTGGTTCTACCGGAAGAAAATGACCTGAAGGAACGCTGTCTATCCTCCGGCAGCCGATGCACCGAATTTTCCCCCAGTGACTTGATGATCTGATCCAGGTCCTCTCCAAATAAAAACTTCCCCCTAAAGGGGAGGGAGCCAAGGCTCGACTTGGAGGAAGCATCCGCCGCCCAGTTGCGAAGCCACAAGAGCCGTCGGGCTGCTACAACCGAAACCATGGACCGTGCTATTACGCGAAAGAGATCATACAAGGCGTCCGCCCCGTATGCTATGGCAGATTCCAGACGGTCCGCCTGGGCGGCCTCTTCGCGGGGCAACTCCTGAGAGGTGAGAAGCTGCTGTACCCAGAGTAAGCTGGCCCTTTGTGCGAGCGAACTGCACATCACGGCCTGCATACCTAGGGCGGAGACTTCGAAGACCCTCTTGAGGAAGGTTTCTAGTTTACGGTCTTGCGTATCCCACAGGGCCGTTCCACCCGTGACCGGGATGGTCGTCCTCTTGGTCACTGCCGACACCGCTGAATCCACCTTGGACACCTTGATAAGATCCAAAAAATCCTCAGGGAGCGGGTATAGCTTTTCCATGGCGCGTGTGACCTTCAAGGACGCCTCGGGAGTGTCCCACTCCCTGGTGAGAAGCTGTAGGAAGGACTCATGGATAGGGAAAACCCTTGCCCTAGGACGGAGGGTGGCAAGTACTGGATCCCCTTTGCGAGAAGAGGTGGCGACGGCGGATCTGGAGGTGGGTCGAGGTCCAGCTCCTGAATAATATGGTGGATGAGTTCATCCAGCTCTTCTTTTTGAAAAATCCTTAGAGCTCGAGGGTCGTCCCCCTCCGTATGTCCATCCGGATGCGCCTCCGGGGGTTCCGGGGAGTCGTCTCTCACCGGCGAAGCTGCCCCCGTGGTACGCCGGGGTGGCACGGGAGAGGGACCCGGCAGGGATCCAGGCGTAACGGGCGAGGCGGTGAGACCAACAGCAAGTTTAGGAACCTTGGGGGGAGGGGCCCCCAGGGGATTCGGCGCCTGCCATCCCATACCCTGCAAATAAGCCATGTGCATTGCCAGAATAAAATCAGGTGAGAAAAACGGGGAGCTGATTGGAATCCCTAGGGGGGGACCGTCCTGGGATCCCCGGTCGGGCAAACCCCCCCACCGGGGGCAGAGCCTGTTGAAAGCCAGTGCAACCAATCCTGTCTGCATCTGGGAGCGAGTCCGTCTCACGCTGTCCCCCTAAAATGGCCGCCATTCCCGCCAAAGGCGGCGTCGTGGCCGGCCCGTGCCGCCCGGGCTGAGGAGGAGGCAGGTCCGAAATCGCAGCGGAGGACTGCAGGGTGCCTTCCCCGCTCACAAAGCCCCTCCCTCAGAAATTGATTCCCCGGTTCGCCGCAGGCCTCACACCTCGAGGACCGCGGCATGTCAGCACCGGGAAAAAAGCCTCGGGGGGGGGGGGGGGGCCAAAAATGAGCTAATGCCGCGGGGGGGCCTGGAATGGCCCTAACAACCCGCCGAAGGGGTCCAGGAACTGCGAGGGAAAACCCCCGTTTCAGTTGAGCACACACCCGCGGGCGGAGCTTGCGAACCGCAGGACCCACAAACGACGCGTGGAGCGGCCGGAACCACCGGCATCCACGGGGCACCACCAAAAAGAAGCAAACCTGTGGAGAAAGAAACTCAAAAAACTTCCACTTACCCCAACAGAAGAGGAAAGGAGTACAGAATAGAGAAGGCAGAGCCACAGACACACACCTCCTCAAAAATTGAAAAGTCTTTTTTTTTTTTTTTTTTTTTTAATTTTAAGGATCCAAAATGAAGAGAAACATAAGACAGGGAAATACTGTGGAGAAAAAGAAAGAAATAACCAAAAATGAAGAAACCCTGTCAATCTGGGGGAGCTAGTGGATCCCCCTGCTCACATCTGCTGGAGTCAGAAGAATACTGAGCTCCAGCAGAGGGTGCACTACTCTATATGCTGACGCTCTCAAACTCTGTTCTGACTCCATCTGCTGGTCGGGGGATATAACCCACTGTCTGGACTGATCCAGGTACGTACAGGGAATGATGGTTCTTTTTTGGTTACTAGTCCAGATAATGAAATCATAAGGTTTTGTAATGGCCTCTTATCAAATGGACCCATGACCCTGCCCATTGCACATTATTGATGATTATCTGACAAATTACTTCTCTTTTTCCTTTGATGACATAAGATTTGCAGTCTCGGTAATACCCTTAGGATCTTATATGGAATATGAAAACCCTCTAAGAAACCATAATAAAGCCAACATGCTAGATCTGGGGAATAATTTAAGCAGCAATGTTTTAGATTTGATAACTACATTGGCAGGGGAGCCTTGCATACTACAGACTTTACTGTTCATGGACTCCTTTGTTGCACTTACTTTGTGATTGACTAGATCCACATGCCATGCATAATTGTTTAAATGTATAGACATATGCATATTTACAGAATCCACTTTTAAATAGCCTACATACATTTTTTCTCAGTTTTTTTTTCCCCATGCAGTCACTCTTTGACCTGTGAATGCTTTCTGTGAAGGGAAAAAGAGTTGATTCTCTGATGCGCAACCTCCTGTGGTGGGGAAGCCACACTGGCTTGCAGGAAATCTTTGCACATACTCATGTACTGTCCTGCAAAGTGTAATTTTTGAGAGCCATAGATCGAACAATCTCTTTTTTTATCCCAATCCAAGTTAATATTGCCTGATATATTCCTCCTGAATTGTTCATCAAATCAAGCCACTCTGTTCCCTGTGCATTCAGTGTTCCCCACGGATTACATCTCATATTTAAGCAACGCACAGCTTTCTTCTGGGATATTTTATTTATTTGTATTTATTTATTTATTTATTTTAACTATAATGCTAAATAATAGGTAGCATTTCAGAGCCTAATCTTTGAATCTGCTGCTTACCTAGCTCCCACCCTCTTCCTTGGCTAGCTCTAGCATGGCCGCTCAGTTATGCAGCCCATGCCCTGACTGGCTAGGCATTTTTAAGCTGAACTGCAGAAACGCTTCAGTTTGTTTTTAGCCATCTTTTCTTTCACCCATCTTTTTCAGATATAACACAATATATCACGATACAAAAGTATCAGAGATTGTCAATGAAATATCACATATTACAATAATAGTCATAAAGAAATATTCTGTAATCTTAAAATCTCAAATTTCTATAAGAAATATGAGGGGGAGCCAAGAAAGAAAAAGGAGCTTTACTCATAAGAAATAAACAAGATATCTCCTAGAATCACACGCATTAGAGCATTTCCACACCATGCTATCAAGATTGAGCTTCCTGGACATGCACATCTAGAAAAGACCTTAATTGTACAGGTTCAAGAAATTGAAATCTTATTAAGCATTTACAAGGGTACTTCAAAAGAAATCTAGCACCAATATTTAACACCTCCGGTCTCGTTTCTAGAAACATTTTCTCCGATCTTGTGTAGATCTCATAATATCTGGGAAAACCCATACTTTATGCCCATGAAAATGGGCTGTTCTATTTCTAAAGAAGAAGTTCAATACTAAATTACGAACATATTCAAAAGGAAATGAAACAAATAAAGTTCCTCTAGCTGAAATTTCTGTTTCCGAAGACATTTCCAACAACTCAGTTATTTTCATAGATTGTTGTTCTTGTGGGGTCTTCTGTGTTATATAGAAAACCTCGGCTACCACAGGCATAGCTTCCCTTGGAATTTCAAGACTTTCTGCAAGGTATGACTTGAAGTCCACCACAGGAATTTTATGCACAATAATCAACTGAGTATCCTAAGATTCAAAAATCTCAATATATTCTCAATATTCTCAAATTTCTTCATTGAAGAGCTTTCGAATTGAATTAAATTCGTTTGAATCTTTTCAATTGGAATAATTCTTTTCTCCATTTTTTTCTAATCTCTCTTGCTGTACACTCACAATTTTCTCAGTATCCATTCCTCTTTTATTTGATTCCAAAAATGCTTTAGTTAAAGAGGTTATTGCTGACTCAATGGATACCAAGGCATTCCAAACGGTATTTAAAATCACAGTGGCTGGTTTCTTCAAAGAAAAAACGTTTCCAGGTATTAGTGAACTGGCGTCCCCATGGCTCAATACTTCGATGTTACCTCCTGTTGGTACAGCCTCCTTAGGGAGCACAGGTCTTGCAGTGCCTCCAGGCTTCAAAGCTGCCCTCACTGATCTTAGGGCCGTTTCTCTCCCCTCCTCCAACACTGCACGTGGCAAGGCCGAGGCTTCTCCGTCCACACCTGGTGCTCTGGGGTCAGCGCCAATCCTCTCCGGGGACTCGGATGGCCCCTCCTCCCCCACCGCATCCAAACCTCGAGGTGGGGAGGGCATATCTGGCTCTCCCGGGCTAAGTGAGATTTCCTCAGCCAAAGTGGGAGATCCGAGCTCCTAGTCCTCCCTCTTAGTGGCCCTCTCTTCCGGAGTGGACACTAGAAAGCTGTCAATCTTCTGTCGTCCCATAGATCCAAACTCCAATTCTGGTAAATTATCTCTCACTTTCGCCTTACGCTTGGTGTGCGACATTTTTAACAAGCAATTCTTAGCTAAAATATTGTAAAAAGAAATCGGGACAGCAGAGCAACTCTCTCCTGCTCCCTATGCGTCGGCCATCTAGGCTCCCTGTCCTTCTTTCACCCAACTTATTCTCAGAGGGAGAAAAAGACCCGTAAGTCTGTGTTTCATAAGAACATAAGATATGCCATACTGGGTCAGACCAAGGGTCCATCAAGCCCAGTATCCCGTTTCTAACAGTGGCCAATCCAAGTCACAAGTATCTAGCACGTATCCAAACATCAGATAACTCACTCAAACCAAGGACAAAGGACAAATCTGGATAACTGCTTAAAGAAAGCATGGGGAAACAAATGAGAAAAGGTTTATGTAGGCTATTTAAAGTGGATTCTGTAAACATGCAAATGTCTATAAATGTAAACAATTATGCATGGCATGAGGATCTAGTCATCCACAAAGTAAGTGCAACAAAGGAGTCCATGAACAGGTAGAGTTTGTAGCATGTAAGACTCCCCTGCCAATATAGTTATCAAGTCTAAAATTAAAAGATCTACACAATATGCTGGAAATCCCAATATCCAGCCAATTAAACCATCTAGCTTTTCACATATAGTTACCAACCCCATCAAATCAATAGTCTGTTCTCATAACTGAACCCATTTCCTGTTTTTCCACAGGAAAAAAAGAAAAAGAAAATTCTGCATGTAGATTATTCATCTGTAAGAGTGCCTTAGTGATGGAACTCATAACAGCTCTGGGAAAGCAGCCAGTCCCTAGTTTTCTATGCAAACATTTTCAGAAAATGCATGTATGTATGGGGAGGGCAATATTCAAAGCCATACCTACAGGTATCACAGTGGGAGGCATTCCCAGAGGTGGGGTTAGGTCAGAGGAGGCAACAATAGTTATGGACTTTCGAGAAGTACCTAGAAAAACATGTGGACAAAGGTGAATCAGTAGATGTGGTGTATTTGGATTTTCAGAAGGCGTTCGACAAAATCCTGCATGAGAGCCTTCTAAGAAAACTAAAAAGTCATGGGACAGGAAGCAATGTCCTTTTGTGGATTGCAAACTGATTAAAAGACAGGAAATAGAGAGTAGGATTAAATGATCTGTTTTCACAGAAGAAAAAGGTAAACATAGAAACATAGAAATTACAGCAGGAAAGGACTGGGATAGCAAATGTTACATACCAGTAACAGGTGTTCTCACAGGACAGCAGGATGTTAGTCCTCACATATGGGTGACATCACAGGATGGAGCCCACTCACGGAACACTTTTGTCAAAGTTTCTAGAACTTTGACTGGCACATACTGGGCATGCCCAGCATGGCACTAAACCTGCAGCCAGCAGGGGTCCCACTTCAGTCTTGTTTAAAGCTACAGGAAGTGCCGAAAAATAAAATAAGAAAATGAACCCAACACCGCGGGATGGCGGGCAGGTTTCGTGAGGACCAACATCCTGCTTGTCCTGTGAGAACACCTGTTACAGGTAAGCAACATTTGCTTTCTCACAGAACAAACAGGATGGCAGTCCTCACATATGGATGAGTACCGAGATGAGGATGTCCGAGAAATGCACCAAATGTACCCAAGATGTGCAATTGGCACAAGGATTGGGGAGGAATTTGGTAGGGGGCATCCTGAACCCTAACGGGCAGGCGGAAGGGTGTTGGTACATCAAGTTGTAAAAAGGTTGCGCAAGACAGACTGGTCAAAGATGGAATCTTGTCTTCCAGCCTTGTCTAAGCAATAATGGGCTGTAAAGGTATGGAGAGAACTCCAGGTAGCAGCCCTGCAAATGTCAGAAAGGGGCACTGAGCGTAGGTGTGCTACTGAAGTCGCCATGGCCCTCACAGAGTGTGCTTTAACAGGGTCTTGAAGTGGAATGCCTGCTTGCTGATAGCAAAAGGATATGCAGTCCGCTAACCAGGAGGAGAGAGTCTGCTTACCCACAGGCTGCCCCAATTTGGTGGAATGGAAAGAGACAAACAATTGAGTGCTTTCCCTGTGGGCAGCTGTACAGTCTAGATAGAATGCTAGAGCACATTTACAATCAAGGGTATGCAGAGCCTGTTCTCCGGACTGGAGTGAGGCCTGGGAAAGAAGGTAGGTAGTATAATGGATTGATTAATGTGAAACTCCGATACTACCTTAGGTAAGAACTTAGGGTGAGTGCGGAATACTGCCCGGTCCCGCAGAAGTTTAGTGTAAGGCAGATAGGTAACTAGGGCCTGTAACTCACTAACTCTGCAAGCAGATGTTATTGCCAAAAGAAAAATCACTTTCCATGTGAGCCAGCGAAGTTCACAGAATTGGAGAGGCTCAAATGGTGGTTTCATGAGCCTTCCTAAAACCAGATTGAGGTCCCAAGAAGGGGCCAGAGGGCGCAGTGGAGGCTTGAGGTGAAGCAAGCCCTTCAGAAAATGTGTTACGAGGGGTTGTACTTAAAGAGGAACATCCCCGACACCTCTATGGAAGGCGGCTACCGCACTGACATGCATTCTGATAGAGGAGGTTTTTAGACCTGATTCTGACAAGTGCCAGAGATAGTCTAGAAACTTCGTGGTGGAACAGGTAAAGGGATCAAGGGATTGAGAAGAACACCATGATGTAAATCTGTTCCATTTGTAAAGATAAGATTTTCTCATGGAAGGCTTCCGTGAAGCAATCAGGACACGGGAAACTGGCTCCGAAAGGTTAAGTGGCTGAAGAATTAACCTTTCAACATCCAGGCAGTCAGAGACAAGGCCTGAAGATTGGGATGGCGTAGGCACCCGTCGTTCTGAGTGATCAGAAGCGGGTCCTTTCCCAAGGGAATGTGCCTGCGAACGGAGAGGTCCTGAAGAATTGGAAACCACACCTGGCGAGGCCAGTGAGGTGCTATAAGGATCATGCATCCCTTGCCCTGACGTAACTTCACGAGAGTCTTCGAGAGAAGTGGAAGTGGAGGGAATGCATATAGGAGACCGATTGCCCATGAGAAGGAGAACGCATCTCTTGGCTGAGAGTGTTGGCTGCGAATGAGAGAGCAAATCTTCTCTACTTTGCAGTTCTGAGGTGACGCAAAGAGGTCTATGTGGGGGTAACCCCAATGTTGGAATATTGAGTCAGCTACAGTGGGGTCAAGGGACCACTCGTGTGGTTGAAAGGTGCGACTCAGCTTGTCCGCCAACACATTGTCCACTCCTGGCAAGTAGGTGGCCCTGAGGTATATCGAATGGGAGAGGGCCTCCACCCATATCTGCGTAGCCTCCTTATACAGTAGGTAGAAGCCCGTCCCTCCCTGTTTGTTGATGTACCACATGGTCACCTGGTTGTCCATCTGAATGAGGATGACCTGGTTGGAAAGGTGATCCTGAAATACCCTGAGAGCATATCTGATTGCTCGCAGCTCCAGGAAATTGATTTGGTATTTGGCTTCCTCTGGAGACCAAGTCCCTTGTGTCTGCAAACTGGAGACATGGGCTCCCCAGCCAAGGTTGGAAGCATCGGTGGTGAGAATTATTTGAGGGTCTGGAGCCTGGAAGGGCAGGCCTCGGAGGAGATTGATCTGATTTTGCCACCAGGCTTGAGACTGACGAAGTGAGTCGGTGATGTGGACAGTGGTCGATAGAGGTTGGATGGACTGAGTCCATTGTGATATTAGAGTCCACTGCATGCCTCTCATGGCCAAGTGGGCCATTGGGATAACCTGTACTGAGGACGCCATCTGTCCTAGCAGGATGAGGAAGTGTCGTGCAGTCGTGCGTTGCTGAGACTGTAGCTGGTGTGCGAGAGAGATGAGAGTGAGAGCTCGCTGTCGAGGAAGAAATGCCTTTGCCTGCAAGGTGTCCAAGTCTGCCCCAATGAATGATAAAGTTTGAGATGGGACTAAGCCAGATTTTGCATAGTTGACGAGAAATCCTAGAGAAATCAGAGTGTGTAAAGTAAGACGTAGGGACGACAGAGCAGCCTGCTGAGTGGGAGCCCAGATCAACCAATCGTCTAAATAGGGGTAGACGTGAACACCTTGAGTCCTGAGGAAGGCTGCTACTACTACGAGGCACTTGGTGAAGACTCATGGTGCAGATGCCAGGCTGAATGGTAGCACTCGGTACTGATAGTGCTTGGGGCCTACCAGAAATCTCAGGAACCTGCAATGAGATGGAGTTATCGCAATGTGTGTATACACGTCTTGGAGATCGAGAGAGCAGAGCCAATCTCCTTTTTGCAGAAGAGGAAGGAGGGAACCCAAGGTTACCATCTTTAACTTTTCTCGGTGGATGTAATTGTTGAGGGCACGTAAGTCCAGAATTGGACGAACGCCGCCTGAATTTTTGGGGATTAGAAAGTACTGGGAACAGAATCCAAGGCCTTGTTGGGAGTAGGGCACTGCTCTATTGCTCTGGACTGGAGGAGGAAGGAGACTTCCTGCTACAGGAGAAGTGAGTGGTTGGATGTTCTCCACGTCGGTAGAGATGGGGAGTCCGGTGGGATGGAGAGAAAGTTCAGGAGATAATCTTGAGAGATTATGGCAAAGAACCACTGGTCTGAGGTGATTGTGTGCCACCTGTTGTTGAAATGGCACAATCAACCTCCCACTGGTATCTGAGACAGTGGAAACTAGCTGCTGCTCTCTATGCAGGAGTCAAAAGCCGGAAGCAGGGCCCGGCTGAGGAGCTACCTGCGGCTTTTGTTTCCGCGGTTGATGAGACTGGGCCTTTTGGAAAGGTCTCGTGGAACGAGTCCTAGACTGTGGTGGATTGGACTTCTTTGGACGGAAGAATGACTTTTTAGTATCCTTCCTGAAAGGCTGTTTGGAGGAATACTCAGAGGGCATCAGAGAGAGTGGCGAAGGGTCTCATGATGGTCCTTGAGTTCCGCCACCGTCCGCTGAATCTGTTCGCCAAACAGATTGTCGCCTATGCAGAGCAGATCAGATAATCTGTCTTGTACTTCAGGGCGCAAGTCCGAACACTTAAGCCAGGCCCATCTTCTTGCCGAAATAGCAGTTGCAGATACCCTGGAAGCAGTGTCAAGATATCATAAGAGGATCTGATTTCATGCTTCCCTGCCTCGAAGCCCTTGTGTACTAGGGCTTGAAGCTGTTCCTGGAATTGCTGAGGCAGGGACACTGCAAAGTCCTGTATCTGCTTGAATAAGACCCTGTTGTACTGGGTCATAAACAGCTGGTAAGAGGCTATCCGGGAGATAAGCATTGATCCCTGGAAGCCACGCCGGCCAATGGCATCCAGGAATTTCTGTTCCTTACCTGGGGGAAAGGAAGAGTGGGGTTTTGATCTTTTTGCCCTCTTTTGGGCCGATTCTACAACCAGAGATTGGTGATCCAGCTGAGGTTTCTGAAATCCTGGGGCTGACTGGACCAAATAAGTGGTATCAGCTTTCCTCTTGACTGGAGTAACAGAACCAGGGTGTTCCCAGTTCTTTTTGAGGAGATCCAAAAGAAACTGGTGAATAGGGATGGAGGTTATTTCCTTGGGAGCATCCAGGAATTGTAACAGCTCCATCATTTGATGCCTATCATCTTGCTCAGTCTGTAATTGGAAGGGAACCAATTCAGACATTTCCTTCACAAAATTTATGAAGGACAAGTCTTCTGGAGGAGAACGCTTTCTACTTTCAGTAGGAGAAGGTGGCGATGGTAAATCGGTGTCTTGAGATGAATCGTCAGTCCACGTGTCATAGGGATCAGCACCTGTCCCTGTAGGAACCTGAGAAGGATGGTACAATGGTATTCTTGAAAGTCCTAGTCTAGGATCTGAAGGCATCGAGGGAAGTACTGGAGGCACCAATGAAGGCATCGAGGGCATCGATGGATGAATCGGTGGCGCCGATGGGCACATCGGCATTGACGGTTGAGGCATCAGCAGGGCTCCCAATGGAGGAATGCGGAATGGTGTTTCCCCTCCTGATGACAGGGTAAGCGGGGAAGCCACCAGAGCCATCAGTGACCCAGGATACATCGGTGGAAAAGTGGCTATGAGCGCTTCCATCTTCGAGAGCAGCGGTGCCAATGCTGCCGGAATGGGTTCGATGGTCGGTTCCACGTCTGACACCGATTTCGACGCCAGAGGACCTTGGAGTCTGTGCATCACCTTATCGATGGCCTCCTGAACCATCCGGTCCAGTTCTTCACGGAGACCTGGAGCATGCAGCCCTGGCTCCATTAAAGGCGGAGTCACAGCTTCCCATACCTGTCCGGATGAAGGTTGCCTCAGTGACCCGGTCGCAGAAAGGGTCGGTGCCTTTTATGGACGGGGTTTCTTCGATGGCAGCTCGGACGATGGCGAGGTCGATGATTTTCCTTCATCGATGGTCCGAGGCTTTCGGTGTTGATGCTTCTCTCCACGATCCCCTCGGTCTTGAGGGGAAGTAGAGGTCATCAAAGGCTGAGAAGTAATAGACGCTGGACGGTCACCGGCCAGTGGCCGATACTGACGCAAAGTTGACGGTGCCAGTTCAGACGACGTCGATGCAATAGACTGCGTCGGAGTTTGAGAACGGAAGAGAAGTTCCATTTTCTCCATTCTGGCCTTGCGACCTTTTGGTGTCATTAAAGCACATTTGGTGCAAGTCAGGACATAATGCTCGCACCCAAGACACATTACACAGACTTTATGCGGGTCTGTTATGGACATGGTGTGAGTACAGTCTGGGCACCGACGGAACCCCGACATCATGGCCTTTGAAAAATGTAGCTGTGGTACGGTCGACGGCCAGTACACCGTGAGGGCCAAACTCGACGGGAACTGACCAAAAACGGGTAAAAACTTACCGGAGTACCGCGGAGTCAAAAATTCAAAGGACATGAAAGTTTTTAGTAAATCCGTGAGGAAAATTCCTGTCAGGAATCTCTGTGGAGCTCCTTAACCTGTGTGGCTACTGCTGCACGGAAAAAAGAAGACTGAAGGGGGACCCCTGCTGGCTGCAGGTTTAGTGCCATGCTGGGCATGCCCAGTAGGTGCCAGTCAAAGTTCTAGAAACTTTGACAAAAGTGTTCCGTGATTGGGCTCCATCCTGTGATTTCACCCATATGTGAGGACTACCATCCTGCTTGTCCTGTAAGAAATGGCCATACCGGGCTATAACTTGTTAAGGAATGACAGAAAGGACAAAAAAGGGAGAGAAGTAACACTTTATGTCAAAAATAATATTCAAGCAACTGAACTGCTAGGAAAGTGTGGTAGAGAAGAGGCATCATGGGCCCTCCTACAAAAAGATGACGGTACATCCATTTTTACTGGAGTGGTGTACAGGCCTCCGACTCAAACGGAAGAAAGAGACAGAGATCTGATCAAAGACATTATAACGGTGGGAAAGAAGGGGGATGTGTTGATTGTTGGTGATTTTAATCTGCCGGACGTGGACTGGAAAATCCCTTCTGCAGAATCTAACAGAAGTAGAGAGATAGCGGATGCCCTGCAAGGGGCTCTGTTCAAGCAAATGGTAATGAAACCCACAAGGGAAGGAGTTTTACATGACCTAGTGCTCACTAACGGGGATATTGTCTCTAATGTCCAGGTGGGTGCCCACCTCAGCACCAGTGATCATCAAACTGTATGGGGTTTGATATTGCAAATAGGATCCGGATAAGTGTCACAAAGACCCGAGTTTTGAACTTTAAAAAAACAGACTTTGTCGAAATGGGGACTGGGAGAAAAAGGGAGAAGTCTAACAACAGTGGGCCAAAATAAAAAAAATTAAAAAAGCAACAAACTTGTATGTTAGAAAAGTAAACAAAAGTAAGAGAACTAAGAAACCAATCTGGTTCACAAAGGAGGTGGCTGATGTAATAAAAGCAAAAAAAAGCAGCTTTTAAGAAATTTAAAGAATCCCAAAAAGTGGAACACAGGGAGGATTATCTGGTGAAACTGAGGGAGATGAAAAAAGTAATCAAGAAAGCAAAAAGTCAGGCAGAGGAAAGGATTGCCAAGGAGATAAAGAGAGGTGACAAAACATTTTTCAGATATATCAGACAAAGGAGAAAGGTACATAGTGGTATAGTGAAATTGAAAGAGGATAAGGATCAGTGGGTGGAGAGAGATGATGAATTAGCAGAAATAAATAAATACTTCTGTTCAGTGTACACAAAAGTAGACCCTGGAGAAGGACAGTCACTTGTTATCAAGACTGTAGAAGGGGGTGGAGTAGATGAAACTCCATTTATGGAAGAGAATGTATGGGAAGAGCTAAGAAAACTGAAAGTGGACAAAGCCATGGGGCCTGATGAGGTTCACCCCAGAATACTGAGGGAACTCAGAGATGTGCTGGCGGATCCACTGTGTGACCTGTTCAATAGATCTTTGGAAAAGGATGCAGTGCCTAGTGACTGGAGAAGAGCAGTGGTGGTCCCGCTTCACAAGAGTGGGAGCAGAGAAGAGGCTGGTAACTACAGGCCGGTTAGCATCACCTCGGTGGTGGGAAAATTAATGAAGACTTGCTGAAAGAAAGGATAGTGAACCATCTACAATCCGGTGGGTTGCTCGATCAGAAGCAGCACGGATTCACCAGGGGAAGGTCCTGTCAGATGAATCTAATTGAGTTCTTTGAAAAGGGTGACTAGAGAACTGGATCAGGGAAGAGCGCTTGATGTAATTTACTTGGATTTTAATAAAGCTTCTGATACGGTCCCACCCAAAAGGCTCATCAACAAAATGAAAAGCTTGGGTGTCAGCTCCAAAGTGTTGGTGTGGATTACAAACTGGTTGATGGATAGAATGCAATGGGTGATGGGAAATGGAACTTACTCTGAAGAGAAAATGGTGTTAAGTTGAGTGCCACAAGGATCAGTATTGGGACCGGTTCTGTTCAACATCTTCGTGAGCGACATTGCGGAAGGGTTAGAAGGTAAAGTTTGTCTATTGCGGATGATACTAAGATCTGCAACAGAGTGGGCATGCTGGAAGGAGTACAGAGAATGAGATGGGATTTAAGGAAGCTGGAAGAGTGGTCGAACATATGACATCTGGGATTCAATGCCAAGAAATGCAGAGTCATGCATCTTGGGCGTGATAATCCAAAAGAACTATATGCGTTGGGGGGTGAAGGGCTGATGTGCATGGAGTTGGAGAGAGGCCTTGGGGTGATAGTGTCTAATGACCTGAAGTCGACGAAGCAGTGTAACACGGCAATAGCCAAAGCCAGAAGAATGCTGGGCTGCATAGACAGAGGAATATCTAGTAAGAAAAGGGAAGTGATAATCCCCTTGTACAGGTCCTTGGTGAGGCCTCACCTGGAGTACTGTGTTCAGTTCTGGAGGCCGTATCTCAAAGGAGACAGAGACAGGATGGAGGCGGTTCAGAGAAGGGCAACCAAAATGGTGGGTGGTCTCCATTGAATGACTTATGAGGAGAGGTTGAGGAACCTGAATATGTATACCCTGAAGGAGAGGAAGAGCAGGGGTGATATGATACAAACCTTTGGATACTTGAAAGGTTTTAATGATCCATGGTTGTCAACAACCTTTTCCATTGAAAACAATTTAGTAGAACTAGGGGTCACGATTTGAAACTCCAGGGAGGAAGACTTAGAATCAATGTCAGGAAATATTTCTTCACTGAGAGGGTGGTGGATGCCTGGAATGCCCTTCCGGAGGAAGTGGTGAAGACTAAAACTGGGAAGGATTTCAAAGGGGCTGTTGTAAATCCACTACAGAGTTAGCAATCTGTTATAATTCTGCTATGGAGTTAGCAATCTGTTATAGTTCCGCTAGGGAGTTAGCAATCTGTTGGTGATCTGCTCCCCCAGAGGGGCGGAGCTAGCAATCTGTTATCGATCAGCTCCTCCCAAGGGGAGGAGTAGCAATCTGTTATGGATCGGCTTCCCCAGAGAGGAGGAGTTGTACTCCATAGATGGAGTTAGTGATCAGTTGTGGGTTGGCTCCCCACAGAGTGGCAATCTGTTATGATACTGCTCTAGTAATGTAAGGAATGAACACTGTAATGTAAATTGGTGAATCCTTGGGCCGATGGCAGATGACAGCGCCCCCAGGAGGATATCCTGAGAGGGACCACCGGCTAGGCTGGAGTATGGAGACAAACACAGATAGTTCTTTATTGGACGGGAAGTAGAACCACCAGAGGTGGCAGTAGTGAGCTGATGTGCCCGGCAGGGCTGAAGTCCCTCAGATACTGGAACTGCGATCTCTGGGTTGCTGAGTTGTAGAGAGAGACTATAGGTAGTGAGTAGACAGGGTATGCTGGATACATAACCAGTAGTAGATTATACACTCCCAATTGTAGATATCTGTAATGGCTTCTATGCAACAGAGAGTCTTCAGTATATTCAGGAACAGGAGCCATAGGCGAGTACTGGCTCTATATGCAGTCTGGAATAAGAACTCACAATATCTGTGTATGAGATGGCTTCTGGAATAGAAGAGAGTCTTTGGAGGATTTTAGGAACATGGGCCCTCGTGGAGCGAGTACTGGTTCCTATCTGCAATAATAACTCACGATCTCCGTACCTGTGATAACGTCTTAGACAGAAGAGAGTCTTCAGAGATTAGGAACATTGGCCCTCATGGAGTGAGTACCGGATCCCATCTGTAATAGAACTCACAGTATTCATGTCTGCGATCGCTTCCAGGCAGTAAGGAGTCTTCTGAGCATTCAGGATGAGGAGCGAGTACCGGATCCCGTCTTAGCAATCTGAAATCAAGAAGAGAGCGCGGGGCCCCCGAGGAGCGGGTACCCCTTGGTAAGTTTGTGGAGGCAGAGCAGCAGAGAAAGAATTCCCCTTGCTAACTTGATTCGTAGTTGCAAGCAAAGACCTTTTAAGTTGGAAGCAGATGACGTCACTACAGGGGGATGCCCCAGAGGTTCGCGCCCTTGCCGGTACAAACTCTGGAGCGCGCATGCGCGCCCTTACGTCATCAGGAACATGGCGGATCCGCGGCGTCAGGCCAGCCCAGGGATTCCGGGAAGAAGCGGTGAGGAGAAGCCGCGGCAGCATCTGTCCATCAGACCCGAAGGGAGTCGCCACAAAGGTAGAGAGGGTGGAGCGAGGGCAAGAACAGGCACGAACGCAACAGGGGCATGGGATAAACACTGTGGATCCCTAAAAGGCTAGAGGATGGGAATAAATAAAAAACCTAAACCGGCACGGAGCTGCAGTGACTTCCCTTAAGAGAAACATGGGGGTAAGCTATACGGAGCAGTGGTTACTACCTTGCAAAGCTTGCTGGGCAGACTGGATGGACCATTTTGGTCTCTCTCTGCTGTCACTACTATGTTACTATGACTAAATAGTCCATCCAGTCTGCCCAGCAAGCTTATGGTAGTATGTATTGTGCCATGTAGGTTACCCCAGGCTCATCAATTTCCCACACCGTAAAAGTCAGGGTCCTCGGTTGCTGTTTGAATCCAATTCCTATTATGTCTTGCCATTGAAGCAGAGAGCAATGTTTAAGTTGCATCAAAGTATCAATCTTATTAGTTAACGGTAGTAACCGCCGCATCAGCAAGTTACCCCCATACTTGTTTCCCCAGACAAGTTGTTGGTTGCTGTACAAATCCAATTCCCCTTTTCCCCCTGCCATTGAAGTAGAGAGCAATGATGGAGTTGTATCAACAGTATCAAGGCTTATTGGTTAAGGGTCGTAAACGCCGCAACAGCAAGTTACTACATGCACTCTTTCCTTCATTTCCATTCTTTAGCTTTTTGAGATCCAAACTGTTTATCCTATACCCTTTTGAATTCTCTCACTGTTTTTGTGTTCACCACCTCCTCCAGAAGGGCATTCCAGGCATCTACCACCCTCTCCGTGAAGAAATATTTTCTGACAACATTGATTCCGAGACATCTTCCCTGGAGTTTCATTTCGTGACCTCTAGTTCTGCTGATTTCTTTCCAATGGAAAAGGTTTGATGTTTGTACATCATTAAAACCTTTCAGGTTTCTGAAGGTCTGTATCATATCACCCCTGCGCCTCCTCTCTTCCAGGGTATACATATTCATATCCTTCAGTCTCTCCTCATAGGTTTGCTGATACTGACCTCACACCATTTTGGTAGTCCTTCTCTGGACCGCCTCCATCCTGTCTCTAACCCTTTTGAGGTAAGGAGTGCCTCAGGGATCTGCATTTAGGCGGGTGCTTTTTAATATATTTATAAATAATGTGGAAAGGAGTACGATGAATGAGGTGATGAAATTTGCGGATGACACAAAATTATGCAGATTAGTTAAATCTCAAGCAGATTGTGATAAATTGTAGAGGGCCTTGTGGGACTGGAAGATTGGACTTCCAAATGGCAGATGAAATTTTACGTGACAAATGCAAGGTGATGTGTATAGCGAAAAATAACCCTTGCTGTAGTTACACAATGTTAAGTTCTGTTACCACCCAGGAAAGATCTAGGCATCATAGTGGATAATACACTGAAATCATCGGTTCAATGTGCTGTGGCGATCAAAAAGGCAAATAGAATGTTAGGAATTATTAGGAAGGGAATGGCAAATAAAATGGTGGATGTCATAATGCATCTGTATCGCTCCATGGTGAGACCGCATTTTGAATACCGTATGCAGTTCTGATCGCCGCATCTCAAAAAAGATATATTTGCACTGGAGAAAGTACAGAGAAGAGTAACCAAAATGATAAGGAGCATGGAATGGCTCCCCTATGAGGAAAGGCTAAAGAGGTTAAGGCTGTTCAGCTTGGAGAAGAGTCAGCTGAGGGGGGATATGATAGAGGTCTACAAAATCATGAAGGGACTTGAACAGGTTAATATAAATTGTTTTTTACTCTCAGATAACAGAAGGACTAGAGGGCACTCCATGAAGTTAGGAGAAAATTCTTTTTCACTCAATGCATAGTTAAGCTCTGGAATTCATTGCCGGAGGATGTGGTTATGGCAGTTAGTGTAACTGGGTTTAAAAAAGATTTGGATAAATTCCTAGAGAAGTCTATAAACTGTTATTAATCAATAAGGAATAGTAGGTTGGGATCTATTTAATGTTTGGGTACTTGCAAGGTACTTGTGACTGGGATTGGCCAGTGTTGGACACAGGATGCTTGGCTTGATGGACCCTTGGTCTGACCCAGTATGGCATATCTTATGTTTTTATGTAAAAGAAAAGCACAAATCATTGTAGATAGTTTTTCCCCCCTGAGGCAATATTCAAAGCACAAATAACCCTGTAGATATACTTCGATTATTGGTGCAACCCTGTGGGAAAAAAATATGGTGTTTGAAAATACATATACTGTACATATTTAGAGAGATATATTGTACATAGATACAGATATATATATATATACACACCAACAAAAAGATCAGAAAGGTGTAGAGCTTTAAAAAATGTATCTTAAATTTAACAGATAAGAAATTTTCTATTAAAATTTCAAGTTCTTTTTATGCATTCTGCTTTATAAAATCCACCTGCCTTTTTAGTTAAACTAAATATTTCTTCCATCTAATGACTCTCTTTATTAGGCAGCATCTAATTTGCATGCATTTACATACAATTTAACTGCTAGCTTCTGAGAACAAAGACATGGTTCTTGTATTGTAGGGAAGGACAATGCTCAGAAAAGGAAGGTACAAGCCAGTTTGCTTGGTGCCTGTGTGTGTTCTTTGTTCCATAAATATTAGAGGTTTTTTTTTTAAAACACATCATTTAAAGAGCAAGAACAGTGAACACTGTTTAACAGCCATACATACTTCTTTAAGCAAATCTAATGAAACCAGAAAATTAAAGTTTTTATTGCATTCTTTCATTTTCTCAATTCTTTTCCTTCCAAGACAGAATCCTAGTATTATATTTCAGAAAAATACACACTTCCTTGAAAACATTTTGTAAGCAATAACTACTCAAGAGTGTGCAACATTAATAGTTAAAGCCAAGACACCCTGAAGATTATCTAATGGCTGCCTGTTTTTGTCCCAACTTCTTTACTCACATACTTTCTCCCCTTCCACCCAAAACACACACACTATTCTTTAGGTTAAAAAAAAAAAAAATCCCCTCCTTTCCCTCAGAGATCCCAGACTTAATGAGGCATAATGTTTAGTAAGACTTCATTTTTAAGCATTTCATTGTTTATAACCACATTTATATCTTAACCTGTGATTAAATGAGGATGACATTCACTTTTGAGAGCTCTAAATCCCTGCTGCTCCTCTCTGCTCTTTGCAGACAGATATTATGGAAAAGGAAAGCGAAATATTTTGGGTAGGCATCAGAACATGGAACCTCAATAGCTAAAGCTCCATTATAACTGGTGTAGTCTGCTCCCACAGATACTAGCAGTAAAAGTGGACTTGGATAGTTTATAACAACCCACCAGAAGGACAGGAAACACGACCCAGTACTTCAGAAACATATATGCAGTAGCACGGTAACTTTTCAGCACATATATGATAGCATCTGGAGTGGAGAAAAGCAGAATAGGTAAATTATTATTTATTACTGCCAAATTAAAGATGGCTATAATGGAGGCATAGAAAATCTGAGCAGAATAAGGATTTAAAACTCTGCAACTTGTAATTCTAATGCCTATATGTTAGCCATCAGACCTCTATGTATGAAGTCAATCTATCTACAAATGTAATATAGTGTGATTATAATACAGGTAAGACATAAAGCAAGATTCTTGCACCATCTGACCCCTCTCTCTATGGAACAAAAGGGATTGTGAACCTGATAAAATGCATCAAAAGCCTTCTATTATTTTATATGTCATAGTTGTGAGCCCTTGTGCTGAGGCATGGTTGACAGAGCCTAATAAGTGAATTTACTAAGCCCACACCAACAGCTAGCAGATGCACCCTTGCTGGGACTTTATGGGAGTTTTGCTTATACCAGCACCATTCCTCACAGGTAGAGCCCACTAGTCCAGGGGCCAGCAGGTCTTAAGTGAGAGACCCTAAGAGTGGTCAGAGAGAAAGTTCAGGTATTGCCTGAATTCAGGGCTGGTAGCGAGCAGTGACCTCAAGGAATGCAGAAGGTTCCTCAATGTATATAAGATGCACTTTGAACTTCAGACGGCTTGTTTCCGATCAGACCAGATCATGTGACATACATTCTCTCCTTATTGGATGGTACTGCCCTTGCCTGGGCTTCTCCCTTATGGGAAAGAGATGATACACTCCTTGGTGGTTTTGACAACTTTGTACATTAGTTTTACCCCATTTTCTTTTTAATTCAAGTTTTATTAGCAGCAAAAACTAACAGGATAATAGCCTTTATCATAAAACCATCCATAATTTGTAATTGCCAAGACATAGATCTTCTATCCTTCCACGTCACAATATAGACTAAACTAACACCGTACAACATGGATAACATCACCAGCTTTCAAAATTGTTCCCCCACCCGTTCCCCCTCTGAACATATATTAAATATAATTAAACAGAATCATCCCACTAACCCCAGTAGCCTCCCTCCCTCAACCCTTATCCTAGACATCCTTACATTTATTCTTTTCTGTAAGTAAAGTTCCCAGATTTTTTCAAAATTATCCAATTTGTCATTTTTCATAGCTGTTAGTTTCCCTATATAATAGACTCAATCTTGGAGCTGACCTCTGCCAAAATGGGCAGTTTGGACTTCCACCACCAATAAGCGATCTCATACCTGGCAGCAGTTACTATCTGTATTATCAAATGTTATTATGCCTACCCCCAGTGAAATATTTAACAGACATTTTTGGATCTTTAGGGACCATAAACCCAAATAGTTCCCTTATAAGGCCCAACACCTTTTCCCAAAGCTTATCCACCTCTAGGCATGACCACCACAGATGAAAAAGTGTCGAGCCCCATGACACAAGTTGTAATTGACATTTTGCATAACCAAACTGGTGTTAGGGATCATCTATATAAAAGTGTATGCCCATTTTCCTTTATTAAGGTAGATACTGAGCTTTGCCCAGCAGCCATAAAACACTGGTCCCAGTCATCCTTTTCTAAAACTTATCCCAAATCATTCTCCCAAGCCAATTAATATGCCATTTTCGTATTCAACTCTTCATTCAACAGCATTTAGATCTAGGAAATAGTTCTTTTAAATTTGTCCAAATGTTCACAGAAGTTTACAAAAAGTGTTTTCCCTTTTTTCAACTCCAGGTTAAGCTTTTCAATACAAAAATAGTGAGCCAAGATCCAAGATGGCCGCTTCCTGAAGCAAGCGTGTGCTTCGGGTCCTTTTTGCCTGATTCAAGTTTGTGCTTTTTGTACAATGCCGCATTCAGCCTATAAACGCAGGGCTAAGGAGAAGATCTTCCCTGTGGTCTCTTCGGACCCCGCTGTTTCGGGTCCTATGGATGCCCATGACTTACGCGGGATCCGATCAGGTGAGGCATCTACGAGGGAGGAAGCTGGATTGGAGTCACTTGGCTTCTCCACCAGATCTGTCGGTATCTCTATCCTCAATCTGCACAGCTCCACCGGCAAAATCCAGCAGCCACCAGGGATCGGGAAAGCCCCAGAGGAGCCGTTTGCCAGAAGTGCTGATGACCTCCTTAATCGAGCCAAATTGGGACTCCCCGAAGAAGATAGAGGAGTAGCTGGAGCAGGCCCTGTTTGGGGTATAGCCAACTCATCCAAGGAGGATTCTGATCAGGTTGTATCAGTTTCTACCCCAGTATTAAGACCGCTTTGTAAAATCTCAATACCCACTCCGGAGAGACCCAACTTAATTACCTTGGATACTATTTGGGATGCAATTGTAAATCTGGGGTCATCTATGACTTTGCAACTTAACCCTATAATTGATAAAGTTAACAACGTTGAATCTAAGGTTATGTCTTTGGAAAAATCTAATGAATCCCTTCTTAAAGAACTGGAGGCAGTGAAACAAGAAATGCTTAATTTTAAGCCACCCCAGGAACTATTGATTAAGGAAAACCAGCTATTGCAAAATAAGGCTGAGAATCTAGAAAATGTTTTGCATGGGAAGAACTTACACTTTATTAATTTTCCCAAACTTCCTTATGGATCTGAAAGGAAATGTTTAAGAAATATCTTGTGGATGTATTGAAAGTTCCTGAAACGGCAGTACCTCCTGTATTTAAATTATATTATTTACCAGCCTTTAAAAGAAGTGAGAATCAAGGGTCATCACAGGGAATAGATCTCATAACTCCTACACTGAATGTGCCCAGTTGCGGAAACCTCAGATAGTGCCTTGGTACAACAGGCTACAATGGTGGTCTCTTTTGCGTATGATATGGATCGGTACTGGGTTTTGAGACTATATTTCAAACATCGCTCTAACGTTTTTTATCACCTGAATATAAAAATATATCCAGATATATCGAACTCTACGCAAAAAAGACGACAATTTTTTATACTTAGGCCTAAAGCTTTACAGATCGGAGCCTCTTTTGTATTGAAATTCCCTTTTAAATGTTGTGTTAAATATAAAGGCCTTTCTTATGTCTCCTTAGTCCATCACAGTTGACCGTTTTTCTCTGCGATAAACCCTTGGTGCATGCTGAGGGTAATAACACAGGTCAAGCTGATCCTCTTCCAGAAAGTTGAGTGCCCTAGTGAAGTAGTATAAGCCCGCTGTTTATCACTGCTTCAGAAATTAAGAAATTAAGAATATGCCATACTGGGTCAGACCAAGGGTCCATCAAGCCCAGCATCCTGTCTCAAACAGTGGCCAATCCAGGCCATAAAAACCTGGCAAGTACCCAAAAACTATTCCATGTTACTGTTGCTATCAATGAGGCTGACGTCACTTCCTCCGAGCCTGCAGCTTTGGTCAGCACAGCTCAATGCGTGCTCCCTTAGCACTGGTGGTGAGGCAGGGAAGGAGGGGACCTATTTGGGTGCAGCAGCTGAAAGGAGGGCCTCTAAGATATCGGGGGCTGCGACTGCGGCTCTCTGCGAGTTTTCAGCTCTTCGCCGCATGGGAATGGCGCCAAAACCGCGCATGGTGGCATGCAGGGCTTGTGGCCTTTGTTTGGCCTGACAAGTTCTGTTTCCTTTGCACTGGCTGGGGGGCTTCTCCTCTAGCTCATCGGGTGACCGGAAGGCCTCGAGATTGTTGGGTACTGCAGCTGTGGTCCCAGGGGGATCAGTTGTGGCTGCCGGATTAACAGAGGCTTGCAGGCAGCTGGTGATTCCCCTTCTCTGCTCTCCCCTGTGGTTCAGGTACAGGCGGTGGATCAGAATGGTGAGGGGAGTGGTAGCTTGTCTGATCCGGATGCCGAGGATCCAGAGGATTTTCTCTGAGTTTATATTCCTGCTGCATAAGGCATAAGGAATTTTCTTTTCTCTAAATTGAGAGACTTTTCCTTGTAGCCATTGGATCCTCTATTGTGGACTCTTGGGATAGAAGAACTAACCTAATATTTCCTTATTGTTTTGATTGCTTTTTGTAATCTTATGCTTCTCTCTCTCTTTTCTAATTCAAGATGTTTTCTTGATAAATCATGGAAATTGAATAATTAAAAAATTTAAAAAAAAAAATGAGCCAATTGGTATAAGAAAATTGATCCTTCTGCGTTAAGGGATATAATTGCTGAAGAATAGTCTTTGCTCATCCCAAATTTGCTCCAGTCTGGTTATCCCCCTCTCCCTCTCTTTATTTCTTTCAACTCCATCCCTGGCCCAAAGTATTTATTAAACAGGAAAGCAGTGTGATGAAAAACCTGCCTATCCCCTACCAACTTAGCTCTCCACTTCCTCCACACCTCCAACACCAACCGGGAAAAAGGTGGCGACCCTTTAGTCTGTGGTTTCCCTTCTTGCCGTACCCTAACCACCAATGGAGGTACTCCCGCAACTACTTGGGCTGTTTTGCCTAATTTTTGATAAGCCTGGTCGTGCCTAGTTCGCAGCAACTGAGTTGCTACGTATTCATCAAGGCACTCACACAATGGCCAAATATGCAGTAGAATTTCACAACCCAGCCTCTAAGCTTGGCTGGAGTGAAGACAGTCAAACAGTCATCTTTTGGCAAGGGCTAGCTGGGAGAACAACAAATGAGTTGGCAGGCCAAGATCTTTTGCCCTCTCTGGAAGCCCTGGCTATCTGTGTGGATTTAAGGTTCTATGAACAAGCCTAGGAGAAGATGATGTCCCACCAAGCTGCCTGTTTGGCTACTGACTTCCAGTATCCCCTCTAAAGCCTGTCACAGACCCCATGATGGTTATCTCCAAAGAACATGTGCAGTTGGGCTAGTCTCAAGCTCTTGGAGGAAGAAAAACCAAAGGTGAATACAGCATAGCCTTTGTCTCTACTGTACCGTGCAGGGGCATTTCACTGCCCACTGTCCCAAGAAGGTAGGCAAATTTCAAAATGGAGGCTTAGTTGGTTTGAACAGGTCTATAGGCTTAGTTGGTTTGAACAGGTCTATAGACTCAGGAATGTAAATGCCAGACCCAAACCCATTACGACACGGATACTTGACTTCAGCGACAAACAAAAGGCAGAGCTGAAATATGATGGTGTTAAAATCCTAATATTTAATGATTTCTCTGCTTCGCTCATGGCGAAATGCCATGAGATGATGTCATTTTGCGCATAAGTGGCGTGGAAGAAGGTGAAATTCATACTGGCTTGTCCTGCTAAACTATGCATAAATTGGGATGGCCAACAGCATAAATTTGATCCACCAGAAGCTGCAAAAGCCTTTTTGGATGAGTATGACCCCGCATGGAAAACGTCACAAAGAGACCTCTGATATTAACAAAATCAGATTGTTGAGCTGTTTGGTTTAAAAATAGTTATTATTCTCAAGGTGTAGTGCTGGCTTTGAAGGTACATGACTCAGATATCAACCAGTTTAACTTACCTTGCCATGATCTTTAGCTGACAAAAGGAAAGGTGGATAGACCTTATGACTTGCTGTAATGGCTGCTTTTGTTTTTTTATGAACTATTTCCTGTCAGACCAATGGTTGGCGGCTAAGGGGTCACTGAAGAAAGAGGATAAAACATTTGCATGTACTTCTTTATATCATCAAAAGTCTGATTCCATCTGAATCCCAGTGTTTTTGTCAAGATGATTTCAATTAACACCCCTGGAAAGAGCTGAGGACAATGCTTTGACCTGTGTTCAGTGGTAAACCTGATGCGTGCACTCTCATAATTTCAGTTGTGTTCCATAAAGCAAACAATGGGACAGCAACGATTATTGACTATGGACTACATACCACTGTGATCTGGCTGCTGGAATTTTAATGAGATGTGGCAACTTGGAAATAGCAAGGACTGTGCGGTGACTGTATCTTTACCCAAAAGATGGAAATCGTGACTCCGTAAATTACAACCATTGATGCCATAGCGGTCTTCCCAACCTACTCTGTCAGGCAGTGTGATATTATATCTATGATAGATATGATGAATTTTTTATTTTAGTAGTATCAATTGCTGATTGAAGATCTATGAGGTTGAAAAGAGACAGAATTTTTTTTCTATTGTTTCTTCCTTTCAGGAATTTCTAAACTGTTTAACGATATTCGAAACAAGGTATGAATGGGGACAATGAGTATATGGTATATCTGGGATTTTGAAGATGGGGATGGCACCTGATGTGTGATCTATATATGCAAACCTTTTGTCTAAGGTGAATGGAATACTTCTACTGGAAGGGATAATAAGGGAGATGAGGATTAAGGAAAGTTGGGAAGGGGTAACAAGAGGTAATCACTAAAGGACGCGAGAATAATATACTACGTAGTGTTCAAGATTGTAAGGGAGGTCGTTTAAACTGGGGAGTGACACCCCTCTATATCCTGTTCAAAGTTTTGCAATTATTTGTCTATATTAGGAAATCTGGAGAAAAACTTGGAATGTGGTAGATGTGGGTTCACCTATTAAGCAGAAAAAGATATTACAAGCCTTAGGTAGACAACCAACTCAATCAGAGTGCACCTCAATGCTATCCAGGGCCTACCACCATGCAGTAGATGGTTTGCCTGTTTCCATGCATCCTGTGGTAAACCGGTTCATGCGAGGTTTGCTTCAGCTGAAACCTCCCCTGCAGCCTCCTGTTGTGTCCTGGGATCTCAACGTGATTCTGGCTCATCTCATGCGAGATCCCTTTGAGCCACTGCGTTCCTGCAAATTGAAGTACCTGACGTGCAAGATTATCATCTTGGTTGCAGTTACTTCACCATGCAGAGTCAGTGAGCTTCAGGTGTTGGTAACATATCAATCTTACACAAAATTTTTCCATGACAAAGTGGTGATTCGCACCCACCCTAAGTTTCTGCCTAAAGTGATGACTGATTTTCATCTCAACCAGTTAATTGTCCTGCCTACCTTTTTTCCAAGGCTGCATTTTTACCCTGGCAAGTGGGCTCTACACAGCCTGGACTGCAAGAGCATTGGCTTTCTATTTGGAGTGAACAGCAGGCCACCAACAGTCCTTGCAACTCTTCGTCTCCTTCGATATGTACAGATTGGGAGTTGTGGTCACCAAGCACACGTTATCCAACTGTCTGGCAGATTGCATTTCCTTATGCTATATGCAAGCGGGCCTTCATCTTGGAGGCTACGTCAAGGCTCATTCTGTTCGTGCCATGGCAGCTTTGGTAGCCCATTTGCATGTAGTTCCTATGGCCGACATCTGCAAAACTGCGACATGGAGTTCCCTCCATATGTTCGCGGTCCATCAATGTTTGGATACAGATGGCCATAGGGACAGCTTTGGTTAGGTTTTCCTGTGGAACCTCTTTCAGTGAGAAACAACCCAACTCTTCCTGCCAAGGGCCCAATTTTTCAGGAGAGGCTTTTCCCTAGGTTTTTCCACACCACCGCAGTTGTTGTGCCAGTTAGCACCAAGTTCTGTGGCTGTGGATCTATGATACGTTTGGGAGCAGCCTGCAGCTTGTTATTAACCCATGCATGAGGACTACCATCTTGCTTGTCCTAGGAGAAAGCAGAGTTGCTTATCTGTAACAGATGTTCTCCTAGGACAATAGGATGTTAATCCTCAGGAAACCCGCCCACCTCCCCACAGAGTTGGCTTTCCAGTATGTTTTATTTTTTTGTAATTCTTTGTTATGAGACTGAAGGGGGACCCTGCTTGGACACGTGGATAGTGGCATGCTGGGTATGCTCAGTGTGCCTGATCAAAGTTCTAGAAACTTTGACAGAAGTTGTTTCATGCCAGGCTCCATCTGATGTCTCCCATGTGTGAGGACTAACATCCTGCCGTCCTAGGACAACACCTGTTACAGGTAAGCAACTCTGCTTTCTCAGATTCCCAGCACCTGCTTTTCTGATTTGTTTTGTTTGCTTTTTTTTTTTTTTTTTTTTTTACTTACTGGAATGAAAGTAGTGCCAAAACTAGCACTGAACTTAAAGGAAAAAAAGAACTCTATATGCAGCCCCATTCCTTCCTAACTACCTTCATGAACTGAATTACTAATGAACATCATCAAAAATAGCAGGAAGCAGACTGTTGTGCAGGAGGTAGACTCTTGGGCAAAGGTGGGGTTGACACTACCCGTAGGAGGGATCCAACGGGTCCCCACCATTGGCAGGCGGAGTGGGCTGGTTGACGGAGGTCGGCTGGAGCTTCGACAATACCAGCCCTCATTCCCCGCAGGTTGAGCCTTTGGGTACTGGGCTGGCTGGAGTTAGGTGGGCCTCCGTGCGTCGTTGAAGAGGAGATGAAGAGGTCAGCCCAGAGGCAGCAACTATGGAACTGAAGAGTCTATACTGGACAAGCCGGATTCCCGGAGACCCAGGCGCCAATAGGAACCAAAGTCTGACAGGGGGCGCCCGAGCAAGAACAGGCCGAAGCCTGAGAGGCCCAGTCCAGGTTGAAGACAAGGGGTGCGTCGTAGAACAAGCTGAAGTCAGGGCAGGCTGCAATCGAGGAGCGGTGGCAAGGCAAGGCTAAAGTCAAGTCCAGGAGAAAGGCAATAGCATGGTCGGACAAAGCAGAGGTCTGGACTAGGAGATGATCAGTAGCGTGGTCAGGCGAAGCAGAGGTCTGGACGAAGAGATGATCAGTAGCGTGGTCAGGCAAAGCAGAGGTCTGGACTAAGAGATGATCAGTGGCATAGTCAGGCGAAGCAGAGGTCTAGACTAGGAGATGACCAATGGCGTAGTCAAGCAAGGCAGTGGTCGGGCCCAGGAGAAGATCAGTAGCGTGGGCAGACAAGGCAGTGGTTGGGTCCAGGAGAATATCAATAGCGTAGTCAGGCAAAGCAGTCGTCGGGTCCAGGAGAAGATTAATAGCATAGTCAAGCAAGGCAGTGGTCGGGCCCAGGAGAAGATCAATAGCATAGTCAGGCAAAGCAGTGGTCAGGTCCAGGAGAAGATCAGTCCGTAAGAAAAGCCAAGTAACAGGAACACAGGAACGAAGACGACAAACCAGGAACAGGAACTCGCAGGGATCAAGAACCAGGAACACGAAGGAAACACCAGGAGGCAACGAAGTATACGACCAGCATGGAGACCTGTTACAAAGGCGACTAACAGGAGCTGAGCCCGGCCTTATATACCGGAGCTTCAGCAATGTCATCATCCGGGGCCGCAGCCAAGTTCCCGCCGCAGGCCCTTTAAAGGAAGCAGCGAATTGCATGCATGCATCTAAGGAGGGGCGCGGCGCTGGATGGCGGTGTCTCTCCGCGGACCACGCAGAAAGGCCCACCGCGGAGCACAGGAGTCAGTAGCAGAACCAGGAGTACCGGGGGCCGCCCGAGGACGGAGTCGGCGGCCTACAGCCATGAGGGAAGTGGAGCCAGACACTGGATTGGGCAGCAGAGGGTAAGAGGGCAAGAGGGCCTGGCTGTGGGCCTGCTGCAGCCGGCACACGCAACAGTAACCCCCCCTTAAACCCCTACTTGGAGGTCTTGGTTTGCCCGGATGGGCACGATGAAACTGGAGAAGGAGGTTTTTATCCAGGACATTGCGAGCTGGTTCCCACGAATTCTCTTCTGGGCCATAGCCCTCCCAAGAGAGGAGGTATTCCCACCGGCGGCCCCCTACGGCGAACATTCAAGGACTTCATGGACCTTATAAGTGGGGTCGGACCTCGTAACCAGCTGGGATGGTTCAGAAACCTTGCGCGACGGCCAGGATAGAATTACTGGCTTCAGAAGTGACACATGGAAGGTATTGTGGATTCCTAAATTTGTTGGCAAACGGAGCTGGTATGTAACAAGTCCAACACGACGCGTGACTGGGAAAGGTCCGATATATCTGGGTGCAAACCTTTGGGAAGGCATCTTAAGACGAATATATTCTGTACTTAACCAGACTTTCTGGTCAAGGAGAAATTCAGGAGCAGAGCATCGATGAGTGTCCGCAGACTTCTTGACCCGAGTAGCAGCTTGGCGTAGGCGAAGATTCATCTGATTCAAGAGAGCCTTGAGGGCATCAGTAGTAGCTTGTGCCGCAGGAGAAGGTACTGATAGTGGTATGGGTAGTGGTGGTCTGGGTTGTTAACCATAAACAATGGCAGCTGCAATGTGGGAGAACTCCGCCCAAGGGAGGAGTTCGGACCAGTTGTCTTGATGGTCATTTATATAGGTGCGAAAAGAGGCCAAGGGAGGAATTCTCAACCGTACCGTGCACCATGGGATGCCCATTTATCTTGTATATCGCGTGGCAGTTTATTCATGATGGTGTTGGTGCCTCATGGCGTGTCCAGAAGGTTGAGACTCTGATAAATGAGTTCAGCCTTAGCTGTCTCCACATCTTGGAGGAGATCTCCCAATTCTTGCAACTTTCGGTTATCTTAGCTTGCTTGTTACGGCGGTTACTACCCCAAACCAAACAAGCCTGATGCTTCACTTTCAATGCATATCCAGTGTTGCTCTCTGCTTCAATGGCAGGGGGAATGAAGAAAAGATGATTTTTATATTCCGACAACAACCAACAAGGACTGAATTCCACAATCTGGGTAAACAAATAAGCATGGGTGTAGCTTGCTTGCTACAGCGGTTACTATCCGAATCAATTAAACCTGATACTTCACTTTCAATACAAGCACTGCTCTCTACATTAATGGCGGGGGTGGAAGGGAAAGAGAACCAAAAGATTACATTAAAGCGGGGTGGAAGGGAAATAGAACCAAAAGGTTACTAAAGGCCAAGAGTAACATAAGTAAGAGAGAGAAAGGAAAAAAAAAAGTGTGGAAGCTTGCTGGGCAGACTGGATGGGCCATTTGGTCTTCTTCTGCAGTCATTTCTATGTTTCTATAAGAGCGATTCATACGTTCAGCTTGTCCATTGGCCTGTGGATGGTAAGCTGTAGTTAGGCTGATGCTGATGCCAAACTTACTGCAAAGAGCGTGCCAGTAACGTGCGACAAACTGTGGACCTCTGTCCGAAACAATGTCCTTGGGTAAGCCATGCAGCCGAAATATAAGAAGGAAGAACAGGCATGCCAATTCTGGAACAGAAGGTAAGCCCAGTAATGGAACAAAATGGGCCATTTTTGAGAACCTGTCTGTCGCATCCGGACTCAAATGGCTTCGTCCCACATGCCTCACCTCAATATTCGTTCTCCACCAGCCTCGGGAAAATGGCAACCACCGCGTCTGCTTGCCGCACTCCCTAGCGTCTCTGGAATGGCTATGGCAAGGCATTCCGCCATGATTCACCTGAGGGTCTCCTAGGGTGCGCGTGAGCTACCCAGGTCTTTATTCCAGCATTGGCGCAAACCTCGGGGGCGTCCCACTCGAGTGATATCACATCATCCGGGTATTTAGCCTGCCCATTTGCTGACCGACTTTGAGTTAGCAAGGATTGGATTCGTCCGGTCTCAGCTGCTCTGCCGCTTCTTGCTGCTGCTGGAAACTCTCTCTACCCTCCGGGGTTCTACTAACTTGGGTACCTGCTCCTCGGGGGCCCTATGCTTCTTTCCAGGTGCCTATCCAGTATCCAGGTACTCGCTCCTTGAGGGCCTGTCTACCTTGGTGCCTGCTACCATTACTTCTATCTGTTGGGAACTCTACCATTACAGCTACAAGAGTTGTGAGTAAACTTAACATCTATCAGTCTGTCTCACCTACAGCTCCTCATTGAAAACCTGCATCGGAGCTCCCTACACCACCATTGTGGGACAGGTCTCCTCAGCCGAGGACCCAAGACTGCTGCTGCAGGTATCTACTCCCTACTGCCACCTCTGGTGGTCTCTACAAGCTGTATAATAAAACTCTCTCTGTGTTTGTGCATCTGAGTCTAATTCTGGCCATTGTTTCAATGAAGGATGAGATGACTATGATCAGATGGTTTCACTCACCTTGTGAAAGTGAACAGACTTTGTCTTGATGGATTAAAAAAACATGTAACTAGTGCTCTAGCATAGTGTTGCTGGCACTGACTTATGCTTTTAGGTAAGAAGTCTAAGCTGTCATGGTATGCTCCTCATACTTTTTTTCTTTTGTTAGGGGTATTTTTATTTAAGTGCTCATGTTGTCGTTGGGTTAACTGACACTCATGACTTCCCTTGGATTATTTGTTGTATTTTTCATTTGTCGCAAGGCACATTTAACTATAAAACATTACATAAATATTTTGACTTCAACACAGAGGCAAAGCAGTGTATTAGCTTTGAAGAATAAAGAAGAGATCTGTGAGGTCTTTAAGCTGATGCACTACACCATAATTTTTGTTGGTCCTGTAAAAGGTATCACAACTTATAAAAACTCCAGTTTGAAGAATGAAAAGGAAGGTATCTATTAGAGCTTAGATGGAAACTAATTTAATTGAAGACATGTAAGAAAACTTACTGTACAGAAAAATTAAGGGAATCAGATGGTTTATTTTGCTGGGATATAAGGGTTTAGATGGATACATATTACAAAGATCTGTTTCCCTAGCATTTTTGCCTTGTTAAAAAGATGGAGGGACCAAGACAAGGAATATGGATGTGACATTAGTTAAAACAAGATGGGTGCACAGGCATTTTGAACAGTTCAAACATTTTTTATTTGCATGGTCTTCACCTATCCATGCTTTGGCTGATCTACAAGGTGGTGGTCATTATATATCTATAGATATATATAGAGAGAGACAGAGAGAACTTATTTCCTTCCACTGCTTTAACCTTTCAGCTAATTGGGAGCTGGTACCATGAGCCTTAATTTGTAACTACCCAGAGAACTTTTTCATCATTCTAGTGCAGTTATTGCTGTAGCAGGGGTCACTCCTGTGATCATGGGCTGCATATCTAGTCGCTAGGTATTAACAATGAATAGCATCACCCCTACGCCAGTTGTTGTTAATGCTGTCTCTACAGCATTCCCAGCCCCGGATAACTTAGGGAGAGGAAGACCTGAACATGGAATCAAACCCAAGGCAGTCTACACAGCAGTTTTCAGAATTGCCACTGAGCTGCCAGGTGGGCCTGATGGCCACTTTTAAATTACTCCTGGGGAAATTCTGTGCAAAAAAAAATTGAAAATTCTGCACACAATTTTAAAATTGTACACACAGAAACTGAAAATTCTGCATACTTTATATTGGTCAAAATAACACAATATGCATAATCTTTATGAAAAATCTTTTTACTTTTATCAAGCAAGAGAACAGCATATGTCATTCACACATGACATGCCAGAAAATCATGTACAGTTTCAAATACCATATATGATACTTGCAAATAATATCAAAACAATTCCACATTGCTCTCACCATATATAACACCCCCCCCCATCCACCCCCAAAACACAGGTAAACATAGGTAATCAATCTATCGATAAAGAATTGACAGCAGAACTGCGCAGCTTAGGAGATAGACACTAGGTATAGGTTCCAAATATCCAAAAAACTTTTCCTCTTTTGTATTTTCGATGGATAGTAAGTTTTTCCATAAGTAGAAATTGGTGCATTTGAATCCTTCATTGCTCTAAAGTAGGGGGATCTTTACTCATTCCTTGCACCAGGATGCATTTTTAAATATAATTGGGTTTCCTAGCATATAATAATAAATTATCTGACATATCATAATCATAAAAAATATCAAGTAAGCCTAAGGCTGCATCCAAGGGCACTGGGCTCCTTGCCCAGGTAGAAATATGACTGAAAATAATTGTCCAAAAAAGGAGGATGGATGCACACCCCCCAAAACAATGAAAGAAATTCCCACCTTGAATTCCGCACTTTAAACAATTTCTGTCAGTCGCAGTCCATGCTTTAAAAGCATGTAGCGGCGAAAAATGTTATCTATGGACCACTTTCAATTGCATTTCCCAAAGATTAGAACACTCTACAAGTTTGTTCACCCAATCAAAAGCAAAACTTAAATCATTCTCTTCCAAGAGGGTACCTGAATACCTTGACCATTTCCTTGTTAAATTAGCTAATGGGTCTATATGTTTCATACCTATCATGTGCCTATATGGTTTAGAAATCAGGTTCTTCTCATATACAGTTGTCACCAATGCTCCTTCAAACCCACCAGCCCTGAAATTATTCCTCTGATCCAGTAACAAGAGACAAAATATAATGGCATAATTGTAGATAAGCAAAAATGTGCTTCTTGTCCAAATTAAAATTATCCCACAATGTTTGAAAGGTGAAGTGTGTGACAAGATTCCTCTAGCAACTGACCAATCCTCACACAACCTTTCTCTTCCTAAATATGAAAAACTACCTGCTCCAAACCAGGTTGAAATGCCTAATTGTCCCTAATTGGGAGACAGAAATGTTAGGAGGCAAATTATAGTGTTTCCAAACCCACTGCCATGCTTGTAAGTACTGGCAAGTATAATGGTCTTCCCCGTAGCTACAAAGGAATGTCCGCATTTGCACCATGTAAAATGTAGGACAAAGCCACAGGGGAAACAATACTTCTGTCTACATTTGGATCTGTGACTATAGACCACTCTGTTATCCAATCTCTGATTATCCAAAATATGCATGTCACATTATACACTCTCAGATTAATGGAAATGTATTCCCACATTTTTAGCACTATATTTTAGAATTGAAAGTTTCATACAGGGCTTCTTCCCATTCCAGATAAATTGCAAAATTATCTGATTCCAGGCCAGAGCATCTTTTCTCAAAGCCATAAAGGCATGGTTTAGAGAACCACTTTTACCATTTGTATCTGGTCCAATCATGAGAGCAGGAAATGTTGCCAGCTGTTAATCATTTGGTATATAATAATAAGGGCGTCACATATGCTAGATATTTGTTTGAAGTATCTCTAGTTATTATTAGACCTAAATAACTAAAATCATTCCCCGCCCAACTTAATGGAAAATCTCCTTCCCAAATAAAACACAAGTCTCCCGAAACATCTAACGCAAGTGATTTCCACATATTTATTTGAAGCCCAGATAATAACACAGTTATACAAAATGTCCATGAATCTAGGTAAAGATGTCTTAGCTTGAGAGATAGTTACCAATAAGTCATCCACAAATAATGCTGTTTTCAAAACTTTGGTTGCACTTTGTATTCCTACCTTCAATAGATCAAAAATTATGGGGCAGATTTTCAAAGGGATACGCGCGTATCCCCCAAAAAGCTGCCCCTTCCACCCCCTGCACGTGCCCCGGGATGCGCGTAAGTCCCAGGGCTTTCCTGGGGGAGGCGTGTCGGGGGCGTGTCGCGGCCGGCGCGTCATCGGGGGCGGGGCCGCGGGCATGGTTCCGGCCCAGGGGCATTCCGGGGGCGTGGACGCGGCCTCCGGACCAGCCCCCAGACCGGAACATGGCACGTGCTGGCAGGCGTAACTTTTGAAATAAAGGTGGGGGGGGGGGGAATTAGTTAGGGCCGGGGGGCGGGTTAGTTAGGGGAAGGAAAGGGAAGGTGGGGGATGCCGGAAAGAAAGTTCCTTCCGAGGCCGCTCCAATTTCGGAGCGGCCTCGGAGGGAACGGAGGCAGGCTGAACGGCTCGGCGCACGAAGGCTGCCGATTTTTTGCAGCCTTGCGCGCGCCAACCCCGGATTTTAAAAGATATGCGCAGCTACGCGCGTATCTTTTAAAATCCGGCGTACTTTTGTTTGCGCCAGTTGCGCGTACTTTTTAAAAATCTGCCCCTATATGTCTGGCCAAAGGTTCCATACTCAATATAAATATAAAGGGAGAAAGGGGTCAACCCTGTCTGGTGCCCCTTGCTAGTGGGAAGGGTTCCGAAATTAAACCATTTGCTGTCACTGCAACCACAGGGGAGCAAAATAATTTAGCGACCATATCAGTATACAAGCCTTGAAATCCAAATGTACGCAAGCTCGTGAACATATATTCCTACAAAAAATGGTTGAAAGCTTTTTCTATATTGAAACTTACCATAAGTGAGTCCCCATCTCTCTTCCACCTGTTTATAAGACTGGCTATAATTCTATTTATATTAACCGTAGAGGTATGTCCTGGTGATATAAAGCTCGGCAATATTTTTAAAATCCTATTGGCTAATATTTTTGCATATATTTTGATGTCTGTATTCAAAAGAGGTATTGGTCTATAAGATGTGGGTACTTCAGAGTCTTGTCCCTTCTTAGGAATAATAATGATAAGTACCCTCTTTCATGGTATAAGGCAAATCCCCAACTGTCACTACCTGCTGGAAAAGACATTTCAGGAGAGAAAAGATTTGCAATCTAAGAATCTTAAACAACTCCACTGAAAATCCATCTGGACTGGGACCTTTATAACATTTGAGATTCTGTATCACCTGTGAAATTTCTCCCTTAGAAATAGATGGATTCAGGCTACTGAATTGTTCTTTAGTCACCTTAGGTAAATGTATTCCCTCACAAAAAGATTCTAGATTATAAACGTCTAATTCCTCCCGGGAGTACAGACATTTATGAAAATGATGCAAAATGTCTAAAATAACTTATTAGAGCTATGTCTCACTCCTTGCTCATCCCGCATCACTGGAATAAACCTCAATCCCTCCATAGTCAATTATTCTCACCAAACTTTTCCCGATCTTATTCCCAAATTGGAAAAAATGATGCCTTTGTTTTGAGAGTGTTCAAAGTGCGTTGGTGTATCATAGTATTCACCTGTTTCTCTGTATAGCAAAAAATTTCTCCCGATTGTCTTCAATCATATCTGTCGCCAAAAGTACGACGGGCTCTTTCCAGTGACTTCTCTAGTTGAAGAAGTTCCCTGTCCCCTGCTTTTTCCTATAGTTAGAGTAAGAAATACTGTATCCCCGTAACACGACTTTTGCTGTTTCCCAATACAGTTGGGGATTATCTCCATGCTGGGCATTATGTTGTGCAAACTCTTCCCATTTGTTGGTCAGAAATTCCTTGAAATTAGCATCTTGTAATAGATAGTAAGGTATTCATCAAGAATAAGTCTTATCTCTTCTGCCAAAAAAAATCCCAAACTTACTGGGGCATGGTCAGAAATTTTAGGAAATCTAATTTCTACAGAGTTCACTTTAGAGAAACAAGTTTCTGAAACTAGAATATAATCTAGCCTACTTTGATATTGATGAGTTCTAGAAGTTATGTGTATATTCTTTGGCCCAGGATGCAAAGCCCTCCAAGAATTTACCAAACTCAACAAATGACACATAAAGGGAATCCCCTTTCTTTGGCCCAACACCAGTCCCTGGGTTGTACTCTCCCTATCAAGAGAGGTGTCAGTTACACAATTGAAATCCCCACCAGTAATAAGTGGCCCAGTCCCTATTTCCCCAAGAATCAGTAAGTCTGAAAAAAAACGTCTGATTATACAAATTGGAGGCGTATAATGAACAAAGTATCACAGGTTCTTAAAAAATGTGTTCTATCCAAATAACATACCTCCCCTGCTCATCCTTAATGACTTATTTTTTCACAGCAGGTAATGATTTATGAATTAAAATAGCAACTCCTGCATTTCTGGAAATTGGCGCAGAGGCCACATAGCCCCACTCCACCCAATCCCTGTTTAGCTTGTGTTCACCGTCTGACAAATGTGTTTCTTATAAATGGGAAATACTCACTGTTCATTTTCTAAAAATAATATTGGATTGAGTCTGAACTGAAGCAGAAATGTTAATTTCTAACTCAAGGGCCCTGATCAGTACCAGTGGCTTTATGGTAATATCCAAGGGCTCTGAATTTTGGATAGCATCTCTGGGACCTCAGGCAGCATAACTGTCATCAGTCCTAAAAAAAAAAATATGACTGAAACATTCATTTTGCCTGCTGTTTGGGTAATAATTTGCTTCAAACCTTGTTTGTGTATAAAAAAAAAAAAAGAGGGGGCCAGGGCTCGGAGAAATTCTGGAGTGTGCTGTGTCCTCATTAGATCCCATCTGCCATCAGTGGTGAATTTGGCTATACCCTGGTAGCTCAGATCCAGAATCTAGGTCAGTTTTAATTACACTACACAGAATTTAGTGAGCAGTTTTATTTTTCAAATCCTTATTATACAGCACAGAGGAACAGGCAGCTATCCAACTAATCAATTTTTTAAAAGTACATATATAAAAATTTTAAATCAGGCTAGACAGAGTGAGTGGGAAAAAATATACAGCTTTAGTGAGGACAGAGGTTACTTTAGTTTAAGAGAGTTCTTGAAATGAGCCACCAGAAAGTTCTACTTCAGACTTTTGAAAAAAAAACATCAACCACTCTTCGTTATGAACAAAGAAATGAAAATTGACGTACACATTCTCATCAATGCTTAAGAATGGAATAACAAATGTAGAGACCCATTAGATTTCCACAAGATGGCCCTAGTCTAAGCCCTGTGGTTAGAGAGTTTAGGAAAAGGCTGGAACATTCACTATAGCACCTCCTCTGAGGCTAACTGGCGTGGTGAGCATCTGTTTGGGTTGGGGTGGGGGGGGGGGGGGGGTGAGTAGTATGGCATTTTTTTTTGGTTGAAGTTTTAAGAGTAAGGAGCTGTTTCTTTTCCTGTCTTTTGTTTTGGGACTCTCAGCCTAAGACCCATGGAGGAGGAGTGAGGTTTTCCCTGCTTGGTGCACTCCATGCCTGGGAGGGCTTGCCTCAGGTTTTAGATAAAGTGAACTATTTTGTGAAGTCATTTTTGGAAGGTTTTTTTTGTTCTCTTTTTGTGAATCCCTGGCCCTGGCCAGAGAACGGAAAAGAGCCCTACCTTGGGAGGACAGGGGTAGAGGGGACCTACTCTGTGCCCGCCCCTCTTACAACCAGTGGAGAGACACTGGTAACTCGCCATGTGAGAGAGTTTTTCTTAGTTTGAGAAGATTTTGGATTTTTGTACTTTTCCTGAGTTGAGAACATTTGTAGCCACCATCCTTACCCAAATGTTGGAGAAGGTGAAGATCTGGTTTTCCCATCCATGGACCCTTCATTCAGAGAGGTACAACTCAGCAGTTAGGAAAGGAGAGCAGGAGTAAGAAGAGTAGAGACATGTGGAGACCCACTGTTGTCTTCATCCTGGGACATAGGAAGATCTGGATTTTACTTTGAACCTTAGGGATTCCTCTACACAGAGGATACCTCCACCCATTTGGGGCACTTATCTATCCACTGTCTGGAGGGTAAGCAAATCCCAGATGAGAAGTATACACCAGAGTGTCCTGCCTGTTCCATTCAGTGCTCCTAGACCTATTTATTTAAAAAATGTGTAACCCGCTGATCCACATTCTCAGCAAACAATAATACAACATGCATAAAAGAATTAATATAATATGCAAAAATTAACCTTAACAGACAACACAAGCCACAATCATTTTATCCAAAATGCCTGCATACTGGTCTAGGCTTGTCACCAACATGAGGGACAAAGGAAATTAGTTATAACTACCCGAAGGTAGATCAAATTAGGGAAGGGAATTCTACTTACATGCCTTGGGCCTTGAAGGTCAGCCTTCCCCCATTAGATAAAAGAATCCATGCTCCAAGGTAAAAGAATTGGTGACTGTACAATTGTGACATACCCCAGGACTGAGTGTGGCCCCTCAAAGTTCAGTTAACATCATGAACTGGGGTTACAAAAATCTCAAACAAGATTACTGCAAGTTATGACTTCAATACCTACATTCAAAGTACTAAAGTATGGCCCTTGCAAAAAGGTAGCATTTGACTAACTATAACAAAGAAGAAAGTTACTATGTCTGCATCACTGATACAAACCGAGGTCCACCTCTCTCCCTCCTTATACTGTCCAGCTCCATCCCACTCTCCAGCATTGCTCCTCTTTGTATTGTCCAATATATTCTCTACTACCACATATGAAACTTGAGCTCTGCTCCATCTCTCGCTGTACTCTTCAGATGCACTGCATCCACTCTCTACTACCACACAGTAAACTTGAGCTCAGCACACACTCTGTTACCTCACATCTCAATTATGCATTTCCTACACTTCACAATATTTCCCTGTCTTTAGACAGGCTTTTACTACTATAATTTGCATGTAACCGGCTATTGTTAACTATGAGAAAATTGCATATATTTATATCCATGTTGCTTGTTCTTATAAGAATCCAGGTTTGAAGGACCTGTGGCTGACAGCACCAGGGTGGTGAATAACTCATCCCCAGGGGAAAAGATTACTAACACCAGATCATCAAAATCGGAAAACAGTTGGGCAGCCTATTGATTAAGAGACAGTGTTGTATGCTACCATGCAGGCAATCTGGGTTCAATTGCTGAACCTGGTTTCTGTTCCTCAGGCCATCCAGGTCTGGGGTATACTGTGGAGGCCATGTGCACAGTCCCTTGAGGGCAAGAGTCCCAGCCATTGCAGAACAGTGACAGTTACTGGGTAGATTTTGAGTGCATGAATACTGGATTATGGAGGTCATTACAATACCTGGCCACTGAACTGGGATTTTAAAAAGTAGCAAAGAGTTAGAAATGAAGAAAAAGCCCCAAGGAAATTGTGAACAAAGGTTAATGGTACCATAGAGACCAGTCCAGACTTAGCTGGAAAGACAATCAAACAAGAAACCGCTGAACCCAAAAAAATCATTAAAAGGTAGAGCCAAGACAGCAACTCTCATAAATTGATTGCTAGAATATTTATTATGGTATAGTTATTAAAAGAAATGGTAAATAACTGTAATAACTGTATAGTATTTAAAAAAAATCTATGGAATAGTGGGAGGGGAGAGGTCATAGCTTGTTTTGAGAGAGTAATGACATGTCAACAAGAAGCAGTCTATGATTCTGGTTTTCTATGACTACACTACCAAAACTGAGGTAAATACACATTTTGTTTCAAAAATAATTTTAAAAAAATAGTGTCTGAATTGCCTTTCAATTTTTCCTCATACTCTCTCTGGTAGGTACTGACTACCCAAGGAGCAATGCATTAAGCAGCACTATTTATGCTCGAACAGGTATTAAAATCCTTTATTATTTTTAACATCGCCATGGTCTTTGGTTATATATACATTTTTATTTTATTTGAATATATGTTTCTGGTCTCCTATATTGGTCATAAGTTTGAACTGATTTAAACACTCGTCTGTACATATGTTATTGCTGTTTCCCTTATATCTTTATATATTTATCTTGTGAGGTGGGATTTTTTATGTGATTTTTAACATTTTGATTATGAAGTGCTATATATCTATTTGATTTTATTTTTATTGTTTTAATTATTGTTCCATTGATTGCCTCTTTCTGTAGCCCCTGAAGCAGCCCCCATGTGGGCGAAACTCGCCTAGAGTCGGGCATCTACTGTGCAACTGTTTTACGAATAAATAATTTTTAAGGACCTTCGGATCTCTCTCTTTCTTTTAATCCCTCATGGTTTTGTTAGACCGCCTTCCTCTCTGTTTTTTGGGACCATTCTTCTGTGGGTACATTCTGTATGACCATTCAAAAAATTGGTGCCTGCCGCAGGGTTAGCCTATGCTATTTTGAAAATGGGAGCCGTGGGGCAGGAGAAACTGGGGATCATTCCTGCCCGATTTGAACTCATGGATGGGTAAGAGAGGGAGAGGGAAGGTAAAGAGGAAGGCACAAAATGAATGGAAACTGAAAAAAATGTTGAAGGTTTTTTGTCATTCCTTTTTCTAAGAAAATTAAACACTTTTTCATTGTTTATTTTGTTAGAAAATGAATGCACATTCCTAGATCCAGTCCCACATTCCTAGTACTATCCTACTGCCATCCAACTCCATCTAGTTCTAATTCCAAAGACAGTACTTTTTAGCCATCATTTCAACTAAAGAAAAACTAGTTGACTGTTGCCACATGAATTTCAAAAAATTTCAAAAAGTTCATTAACTCCACAACTAAAGAATGCTTCTTTAAGCTACAGGTCCTGAAACAGCTAAGACCGCTCTTACACTTCCAGGATTTCTGTTCAGTTCTTCAAGCCATACTGTTTTCAAAGATCGACTACTGCAACGCTCTACTACTCGGTCTCCCCGCCTCTTCTACTAAACCTCTACAGATGCTGCAAAACGCAGCGGCCAGGATCCTTACAAACACACGTCGTAAGGATCGCATCACACCAATCCTAAAAATCCTACACTGGCTACCCATCCAATATAGAATACTCTTCAAGACTCTCACCATCATCCACAAATCTGTCTACCAGCAATCCACACTCCAACTCACCATCCTTCTCGAACTACATACTTCCGCAAGGCAGATCAGATCCACCTACAAAGGTTCTCTCAAGGCCCCCCCTAACAAATCCTCGGTCCACAACTCCATTCATAAGCGAGCACTTTCGACAGCGGGTCCGCTCCATTGGAATTCGCTTCCCCCAGATATACGCCAGAAACAATGCCATCTCTCCTTCAGAAAGAAACTGAAAACCTGGCTGTTCACACAAGCTTACCATTGAAGGAGCCTCTATCAACCAACATTGACTCTCACCTTCCGACCATTTCCCTATCTCCTCCCTCCCTCCTCGCTCCAGTCCCTGCCCTGCCACCACCTCCCCCCTGCTTACCTCCCCTTGTTTCCTCCTTCCACAGGAAATATTATGTTAATAATTGCCTATGATAAATCTCCAGCCGAATTCAGCAATCTGTATATGTCTCGCTACTCTATTGCTTTTCGTTGACTATATTATCACTCTCCAGTTGTAATGGTTTAAAATCTTTCCTGTCTTCCAACTCCCATGTTTTGCTCCCTGTTTAATGTAACTTTACCTTCTATATAGTTGTTAATTGGTTTCCCCCAGTTCCATTGTAAACCGGTACGATAAGACTTGGTCTTGAGCATCGGTATAGTAAAAGAATTTAAATAAATAAATAAAATAAATAATAAATATCTCAATAAAGTACCAATAGATACAAAAACCTAACCCAGTAAATTATGAATTTGTAAAAGTGGTAAAACACAGTAGCAGGAAATACATCTCATGAGGTTACAGAACCAACTATATATCATAACTTATCTCCGATCTGGCAATCACTTAACAGCTACATCGGAATCAATTCTTTTGCAAATGATACAATCAATACTGTATTGGCAGAAAAATGCCACAAGTCATGACAGGAATCGATCAAAAACAGATAATAATAAGAAAGAAATTGAGTAACAAGCCACAGAAGGCAGAACTCTATAAAGTAACAGTTAACCAGGTACTCATCAACTGCTTGAAAATGGCAAGCCATCAAAGAGAGCACAAGGAAATGCAATATCAAGAACACAAAAAAAAAAAATCTTTAGTGACTAGTTCACAATATCAAAAACAGAAAACAGCCATCAAGAACAAAGACCGGCAAGGCTACAGGGTTTGTTATCTGCATTGAACAGATTAAAAATTTTGAAACTGCAACAAGAGACTGGCTTTTGACACTATTCAATTCCTGTGCAAGAATAGAACTACCACCCATGGTCTGGACACAAACGTGTATTCTTGTAATTTTGAAACTGGGTAAAGCATCCCTTAAATCCAAACAATTTTTGGCCGGTTTTATTGCTTTGCCATCTCTACAAACTTTATGAACGCTTCATCCTAAATCATGTCGTACCCATTTTTTTTAAAAACAATCTCATCAAACAAGCTAGGCAAATCATGTACAGGCAGATGCTGAACTGCACTCAGTAGATAGATAATCGCTTTGATAAATTCCAAGTCACTATCACTTTCCTCATTCACTCAGTGGCTTCCAATACTGTTCACCATAGAATGCTGCTTTGGAAGATCTAGGACAAGACAGACTACAAGTTGGTCTGCATGATCTACATATATATATCAAAAACTGCTTCTATATTGAATGTGGAAAACAAATGCAGCTGCTGCCACCTACAACAGCGCACCAGACAAAATGAGTGCTGGCAATGCTCCTTTTTAATATCTACAAGAATAATCAATCAATTTATCTGAACACACACAACTTTATTTATGTCAATGGCCTAGCAACAGTGGCACAAGCAGGTGCCCAGATTAAGTACACTTTGACAATTGCACTAACCAGGTTGACTGACTGCCGTATCATTACTCAACTTCAAATCTAAATAGGACAGCTTCTTCTACTTGTGAAATAGTGATTCAAACAACTAATCGCAACCTAAAACATACATCTGAGTCGCTGCACAAATCAGAAGACCATATAGTTTCCTTCAAGATCCACATGGGAACAAAAAGAGAAGCTCAGCACCCTAATCATCATCACCTTTAAACTTGTAAACAAACTGGGAAATGCATACAACTATGATCAGAATCACTGAGCTTACCCAGTACAGAGCATGCTTATCCATGTAATAAAAATTGACAGCGCTGAATGATAGCTGCCAAATTATCTCAAGCTGCTTCAAACCAACTAATTCCAACTGTTTGCACAACCTTGTTGGGACAGTGCTACCAAATATCCAAAGAGTTATGGCTAGCCAAACAGCTGGCAATTGCATGTATTGACTTCATTTTTTTTTTTTTGTGAATGTGAAGATGAGAGCACTTTGAGCAGCTAGTGATTCTACTATTGGATTTCAAAGAGAGAAGCCAGAGATTTTGAAGTTCCAGATTTAGGGGGAAAAAGCTTTAGATTTAGAGGAGAAATCAAAGTCTGTACCGGAAAACTTATGAGGAGAAGCTGAAGGATCAAAATATGTATACCCTGGAAGTGTAAAGTAGATTTGATTCAGATCTTCAGATACCTGAAAAGTTTAAATGATGCATGATCCTCTAACCTTCTCCAGTGGAAAACAAACAGTAAAACTAGGGGTCACGAAATGAAAGTCTAGTGGGGGACAACTCAGAACCTGTATCAGGAAATATTTCTTCACTGAGAGGGTGATGGGATGCCTGGAATGCCTGGTGAAGAAAAACAGTAAACAAATTCAAAAAGGCATGGGATAAACACTGTGGAGCCCTAAAGGCTAGAGGTGGAAATGAAGAAAAGGGCGCATGGGGGTAACCAGCATATTGCAGAAGCTACTACCCCTAATAGAAGGCATAGGGATTACTACCCTTAACCAATTAGCTTTCATAATTTTGATGCAACTGCAACATTGTTCTCTGCTTTGACAGCGGAGTGGGGGAAGAGGGGAATTGGATTCATATGACAGTCAATGCTGGGTCCGATTGTTTACGGACCAGGGAACTGATAACTATGGGTGTGAATCGTGTGATCGATCGTCTTAACGATCGATTTTGGCTGGGGGGGGGGGGGGGAGGGAAATCTGATCGTCGTGTTTTGTTTTGTTTTTTTTTAAATCGTTAAAAATCGTAAATCGGGGGAGGGCGGGAAAACCGGCACACCAAAACAACCCTAAAACCCACCCCGAACCTTTAAAACAAATCCCCCACCCTCCCGAACCCCCCCAAACTGTTTTAAGTTACCTGGGGTCTAGTGGGGGGGTCCCGGCGCGATCTCTTAACGCAGCTCTCTGGCCACGGCTGCGTTAAGAGAAATGGCGCCGGTGGCCCTTTGCCCTTATCATGTGACAGGGCAAAGGTAGCGCTGGTGCCATTTTGGTTCCTGGCTCCCGACGTCACGCGTGCAGGAGATCGCTCCCGGACCCCCGCTGGACCCCCAGGGACTTTTGGCCAGCTTGGGGGGGCCTCCTGACCCCCACAAGACTTGCCAAAAGTCCAGCGAGGGTCCGGGAGCGACCTCCTGCACGCGGGCCGTATTGCCAATATTCAAAATAGCGCCGGTGCTACCTTTGCCCTCACTATGTCATACGGGCGACCGTCGCCCTGTCACATGATAAGGGCAAAGGGCCACCGGCGCCATTTCTCTTAACGCAGCCGTGGCCAGAGAGCGGGAGATCACGCCGGGACCCCCCCCCCACACACACTGGACCCCAGGTAATTTAAAACATTTTGGGGGGGGGGGTTCGGGAGGGTGGGGGATTTGTTTTAAAGGGTCGGGGTGGGTTTTAGGGTTGTTTTGGTGTGCCGGTTTTCTCACGCCCTATTTAACGATGCAATACAAATGCCCCTGACGATAAATCGGGGGCATTTGTATTGTATCGTGCACTCTAACGATTTTGGACGATTTTAAAATTATCTGACGATAATTTTAATCATTCAAAAATGATTCACATCCCTACTGATAACCAGACATTAGGGAAAAAGCTTCTACCGCCAAGTCCAAAGCAAAGCACTTTCAAGCAGCACTGTCTAATTATCAAGAAGGCTGCTCACCATGTAAAAATGTTGCTAGCATTAATTGTAATTTTGTTATGGGTTTGACATTTGCTTGTTTTGATTGTTAATATTATTACCCTTAACATAAGGCTTGGGGGTAATATGCACGGAGCAGCAGTTACTACCATAAGAAACTTGCTGGTCTTTTTCTGCCACCATTACTATGTTACTATGCGCTAGTACAGTCATTGTTACTGTATCTTGGCTGTGCTGCTAGAGGCAGGAGAAACTACTCTGTCAAAAGGTTTTTGTATAACTGTAAATCAGCAGGATAAGAACACTTCTCTTGTACAGTAGGCTGCTGTATGTGTCAGAGTCTGTAGAGAGAGACTGATTTTTCTTGTGCAGCATTCGCAGAGTGGCCAGTGACTGATAGGGGAAGCCAGCTTTCTCTGTGTAAAGAAAGAGTCAGTGACACCAACATTGTACTAATTCTGTATGTGATTCCTGCACTAAGATCTTAGCATACATGGTCAGCAAGCATGCTTTGGGGTGTTGATGCCTCTGTGTCTGCCATCAGACTCCTCATTCTATGCCTTGGTGTCTTCGTGGCACTGTGCTTCCTGTCAGAACCCTCAATCTATGCCTTGGGGGTTTTGTGGCACTACTGATTCTATTTACCTCTTTTTGGGTGCCTTGGCACTTTCATTCTACTGTTTGTGCTGTTGTATCTCTCATTTGGTACTTTCAGGCATTCATGTCTCTTTATGCCATTTTGCCTCCAAGCCTAATGAAACAGGAAACTGAACCGAAAAGGATTTTTTTCTGTGCATACTCCTAATAGACCATACCACTGAATAGGTAATATTCAAATCACTGATATATTTACAAATGAATGACAACAGAGTAAAAGCACAGATTGCCACAGTTAGGAACGTTAATAAAGAGTATGGGTTAAATATTTTTCTCAAGTAAATCAATCATGTGCATAGGTTTACATGACAAAAAAAACTCTTTTAGACATAGTTCAAATCGAAGGAGAGCAGACTATATTGTCCTTTCATGTCAATGGAAGAAAAGTACTAGGGAAATTTGCAAAGGGACCGTGTACAGGAACTCCAGTGCATGCTCAGGAACACCTTTCTTTCTGGGCTCTGGGGAAGTATGTCCGTGCCAGTGCTGTTGGATGGCGCCAATTTGTGTGGCTGAATTTCATCCTGCTTGTCTACAGAGAAATTCACTTTACAAAACTTTTAGTCCAAGTTTAACATTTTATTTACGAAAGTGTTATATGTATTATGATTTTATATTTGGGTTTGTTAAATATAAATTATTTTGTTTATGTGGATGTAATCCATTTTAGGATTAACTACCAATATACCCCAATTAGAACAGTTTATTAGTAGTATAAAAGATTGTTGCAATAAAGAATACTAGAATCATCCTAAAGAGCACATAAAATGTAAAAAAACAATTTCAAACTCAGCTTGGAGCGGTCTTCAATGGTTTTAATTGTATACTGCTATCTACAAGCTTGATATAGACACACCAAAACAAAGTGACCCAAGTACTGAATAGGATTATAGTATGTGGCAGTGATTAACAGAAAGAAGCAAAAATATGACAACCACTGATTTTCTGGCTTCAGGCAAGGCTCAATGCGCGAACACCTGATTTTATGTGCTCAAGCAATTTCATTTTAATTCAGCTATTTCCCAAATATTCTTGGAAGTATCAAGCTCATCGAAACTTTATTTCTTTAGACTCACTCTATGCTTCACAGATCCTCTTCAATTTCCCTCCAACATGAGCCATTGTTTTGCTCAAATAGCTCCACGGTTTACCCAGTATCATTCTTTCTGCTACTAACTTAGGTTCCATAAAGCAAGTAACCCAACTCAGATGCAAATTCCCTCCTCCCCTTAAAGGATTTTCGGCCATAAAATGGTTTAAATAAAAACAAACACCTTCTCTTGCAGCTAAAGTTTGAGATGCAATCCAACCAATCAGATGCAGTCTGGGTTCCAGAGAAAGAAAAGCTGCCTACATACCAGCTGCCTTCTACTTGGTCCCCAGCATTGTTCCATAAAGACAAGGCAAGAATAAAAATCCTACATTCTGTGATCTTTTCCTTCTCTTATATTTAGTTTTTTAATATTTTCTTTTTCAAATAAAGTTATTAGAAGAATTCACAATACTGGCAGTGGCAGTTGTTCCAAATAACTGCTCAGCTAATGAGGTTTGCTTTTTAACATGAACATAGATTCTCATAAGCTATAAAGAAGAATCTGGAGTTAGACAAATATTTAAAAGACAAAACAGATATTTTCCTACAGTACATTGGCTGGGTAATTTGCTATTAATTTTTAGCTTCTGATATAAATATATATAGCAAATGTTGCTTACCTGATGTAACAGGTGTTCTCACAGGACAGCAGGATGTTAGTCCTCACAAATAGATGGTTGTCCTCACAAATGGGTGACATCGAGGATGGAGCCCACCACGGAAAACTTCTGTCAAAGTTTAAACAGAACTTTGACTGGCCCCTACTGGGCATGCCCAGCAAGGCACTGACCCTGCAGCCAGCAGGGGTCTCCCTTCAGTCTGATTTTCAAAGCTACAGGCAGTGCCTAGAAAGTAAAAATAAAGCGAACCCAACACCGCGGGGAGGCGGGCGGGTTTCGTGAGGACTAACATCCTGCTGTCCTGTGAGAACACCTGTTACATCAGGTAAGCAACATTTGCTTTCTCACAGGACAAGCAGGATGGTTGTCCTCACAAATGGGTGAGTACCGAGCTGAGGATGTCCCGACTTGCACCAAATGTACCCAACGGTGTGCAGCAAGCACAATAAGTGAGGAGAAAATTGGGAAAGGGCATCCGCACCCAACCGGGTAGGTGGAAGGGTGTTGGTACATCAGGTTGGAAAAAGGTTACGCAAGACAGACTGGCCGAAGATGGAGTCCTGTCTTCCAGCTTTGTCCAAACAATAATGGGCTGCAAAGGTATGGAGAGAACTCCAGGTTGCAGCTTTGCAGATGTCAGGAAGCGGCACCGATCGAAGGTGTGCCACTGACATCGCCATGGCCCTCACAGAGTGTGCTTTAACACGGTCTTGAAAAGGAATGCCAGCTTGCTGATAGCAAAAAGAAATGCAGTCCGCCAACCAGGAAGAAAGAGCCTGCTTACCCACAGGTTGTCCCAGCTTATTAGGATGGAAAGAGACGAATAATTGAGTGCTCTTCCTATGGGAAACTGTACGGTCTAGGTAAAAAGCTAGAGCTCGTTTACAGTCTAGGGTATGCAGGGTCTGCTCTCCAGAGTTGGAGTGGGGCCTGGGAAAAAAGATAGGTAGTATGATGGATTGATTGATATGAAACTCAGAAACTACCTTAGGTAAAAATTTAGGATGAGTGCGGAGTACCGCCCGGTCCTGCAGGAGCTTAGTGTAAGGCGGATAGGTAACTAGGGCCTGCAATTCACTAACCCTGCGAGCTGAAGTGATAGCCAAGAGGAATAACACTTTCCATGTGAGATACTTTAACTCACAGGAGTGCAGAGGTTCGAAAGGAGGTTTCATTAGACGACCAAGAACCAGGTTAAGGTCCCAAGATGGGGCCGGAGGACGTAAGGGTGGCTTCAGATGGAGCAAGCCTTTAAGAAAACGGGTTACTAGGGGTTGTACTGAAATAGGGACACCCTGTACACCTTTATGGAAGGCGGCTACCGCACTGACATGCATTCTGATAGAAGAGGTTTTAAGACCTGATTCAGAGAGATGCCATAAATAGTCCAAGAATTTGGAGATTGGACAGGAAAGGGGATCAAGGGACTGAGAAGTGCACCATGATGTGTACCTTTTCCATTTGTATGAGTAAGACTTTCTTGTGGAAGGCTTTCGTGAAGCTATCAGGACCCGAGAAACGGAATCTGAAAGGTTGAAAGGCTGAAGGACTAACCTTTCAACATCCATGCCGTCAGGGACAAGGCCTGGAGGTTGGGATGGAGGAGGCATCCGTCGTTTTGAGTGAGCAGATGCGGGTCCTTTCCCAGAGGAATGTGCCTGCGGATGGAGAGATCCTGGAGTATTGGAAACCATACTTGGCGTGGCCAGTAGGGTGCTATCAGGATCATGGTTCCCCCGTCGTGGCGTAGCTTCACGAGAGTCTTTGACACAAGAGGAAGTGGAGGGAATGCATAGAGCAGACCGGTTGTCCACTTGAGGGAGAATGCATCCCTCGGCCGAGAGTGCTGGCTCCGAATGAGAGAGCAGTAATCGTCCACTTTGTGGTTCTGAGGGGACGCAAAGAGGTCTATGCGGGGAGAACCCCACTTGTGAAACAGAGAGGTCGTTACCAGAGGATCGAGTGACCACTCGTGTGGTTGGAAGACACGGCTCAGCTGGTCTGCCAATACATTGTCTACTCCCGGCAGGTAAGTGGCCCTGAGGTACATGGAGTGGGAGAGGGCTTCCGCCCAGATCTGCGCAGCTTCCTGACACAGAAGGAAGGAGCCTGTGCCTCCCTGCTTGTTTATGTACCACATGGCCACTTGGTTGTCCGTCTGGATTAAGATTATCTGATGAAATAGATGATCTTTGAAAGTGCGGAGCGCATAGCGGATTGCTCGAAGTTCCAGGAAATTGATCTGGTGTTCGGCTTCCTCTTTGGACCATAACCCTTGGGTTTGAAAGTCGTCCACATGGGCTCCCCAACCGATGTGAGAAGCGTCGGTGGTTAGGATTACTTGCGGTTCCGGTGGAAGAAAGGGTAAGCCCTGAAGGAGGTTGACCTGAGTCGTCCACCAGGTTAAGGATAGGCGCAGTGCTTGTGTGACTGTGACTATGGAGGACAGAGGCTGAAAAGCTTGAATCCATTGGTGTCGTAGAGTCCATTGTGTTACTCTCATGGCTAGTCGGGTCATGGGAGTGACTTGAACCGAGGATGCCATGTGCCCTAGGAGAATGAGGAACTGGCGAGCCGTGGCAGTGTTCTGAGACTGGAGCTGGCGAGCCAGGGACATTAGGGTGTGGACCCTCTGAAGAGGAAGGTAAGCCTTTGCCTGTAAGGTGTCCAAGTCTGCCCCAATGAAGGATAAGGTTTGAGACGGGACTAAGCAAGATTTCTCGTAATTGACGAGAAACCCTAAGGAAAGGAGTGTTTGAATTGTCAATTTTAGGGAGGATTGAGCTATCTGCTGGGTGGAGGCCCTGATTAGCCAATCGTCCAGGTATGGGTAGACGTGGACACCTTCCTTCCTTAGGAATGCTGCTACCACTACGAGACATTTGGTAAAGACTCGTGGGGCAGAAGCTAGACCGAAAGGTAGGACACGGTATTGATAATGGTCGTGGCCTACTAGAAACCGCAGATATTTGCGATGGGATTGTGTGATCGCAATGTGGGTATAAGCGTCCTTGAGGTCGAGAGAGCACAGCCAATCCCCTCTTTGTAGCAGAGGGAGCAGCGCGCCTAGGGTTACCATTTTGAACTTCTCTTTTTGAAGGTATTTGTTGAGGGCTCGAAGGTCCAAAATGGGACGTAGTCCCCCTGATTTCTTTGGTATTAGGAAGTATCTGGAATAGAATCCCGTGCCTCGTTGAGAGGGAGGAACGGGTTCTATAGCATTTGATTGCAGAAGAAGGGATACTTCCTGTTGTAATTGAGCCAAATGGGTGGATAGACTCCACGCTTGAAGAGGCGGGGAGTCTGCCGGAAGAGATATGAAGTTGAGGTGGTAACCCTGTGCGATAATTGTTAGCACCCACTGATCTGAGGTGATCTGCAACCAAGGTTGTAAAAAATGGTACAGTCGACCTCCTACAGGGATGTCCGGAAGAGGGGTTTGGCATGTGTTCCCTACAGGGGAGTCAAAGTCCAGCCGCAGGCCCAGGAGGAGGGGCTACAGTAGGCCTTTGTTTCCTAGGCTGACGCGGCTGAGGCCTAGTAGAGGATCGAGCTGGACGAGGCCTGGCCGATGGAGGATAATAACGGCGTGGTCGAAAGAATGACTTCTTAGAGTCTTTCTTTTGCGGTTGCTTGGAGGTCAGCTCAGGTGGGACAGATGAGAGTTGTTTCAACGTCTCATGGTGGTCTTTCAACTCCGCCACAATCTGCTGAATTTGCTCTCCAAACAAATTATCGCCTAAGCAGGGTAAATCAGCAAGACGATCCTGAACCTCTGGGCGAAGGTTGGATGATTTTAACCAAGCCCAACGTCTGGCTGAGATGGCTGTGGCTGAAACTTTTGTGGAAGCATCGAATATGTCGTAGGCAGTCCTAATCTCGTGCTTCCCTGCCTCAAATCCCTTGTGAAGAAGGGCTTGAAGCTGCGGTTGGTATTGGTCTGGTAACGTGTCAGCATAGTCTTGCATCTGCTTAAGGATGGCTCTGTTGTACTGAGTCATATAAAGTTGATATGAAGCTATGCGTGAAATCAACATAGCTCCATGATAGACTTTCCGTCCAACACTATCTAGGAACTTGTTGTCCCTGGTAGGCGGGGTAGAAGAGTGTGGCTTAAGACGCTTGGCCTTCTTCTGCGCGGACTCAACCACAACAGAGCGATGATCCAGTTGAGGTTTTTGGAAACCTGGTGCTGACTGGACAAGGTAGGTGGAGTCAGCTTTTTTGTTAACTGGGGACACTGATGAAGGAGATTCCCAGTTTTTCTTGAGCAGATCCAAAAACACCTGGTGTATAGGGATGGAAGCGATGATTTTTGGAGCATCCAGAAATTGAAGGAGTTCCATCATCTGGTGTCTGTCATCAGCTTCAGATTGTAGTTGAAAAGGTACAACTTCTGACATCTCTTTCACAAAATTAATGAAAGAGAGATCCTCAGGAGGAGATCTTTTTCTACTCTCTGTAGGAGATGGAGGCGAAGGCAAATCCGTGTCAGAAGATGTATCATCATCATCACCCCAGGTATCGTAGGGATCAAGTGGGGTTTGTAACCCTGATGGACCTGGCTGAGGCTCTAAAGGCATCGATGGAAACCGAGGTGGAATCGGTGCCGTAGGTGGAACCAGAAATGGCATCGATGGCTTCGGTGCTGTCGATGGAATCGGTGCCTGGCGTGGAATGGATGGAACCAAAGGATATATCGGTGGAGATATACCAGAAGGCACCGATGGAACCACCCCGGAAGGAGGAATCCGGAACGGTGTTTCTCCTGCCGATGAAAATCCAGTCGGAGACGGTGGTGTTGTCGAAGGCACTGGAATCACCGATGGAAGGGCCGTCATGAGCGCCTCCATGCGGCTCATTAGCGGTGCTAGCGCTTGTATCAACGGCTCGGTGGTCGGTTCCCTCCTCGGTGGCGAAGCCGGTGCCGGTGTCGGTGCCGGGGGCGGCACTGGAACCGGTGCCGGAGACGGTGCCGATGGAGGTTGCAATTTCTTCATCGCTTTCTCGATGGCCTCCTGGACCAGGCGGTCCAGTTCTGCCCGGAGACCAGGGGTAACCATACCCGGCTCGACGGGAGAGGGAGGCTGAGGCAGGGCCGGAGGGACCACCGTAACCGGTGGGATCACGGCCCCCGCACCCCGGGAGGGTGAGGGTTTCCTCGATGCCTGCGAACGAGACGTGGAGGGTGTCCGGTCTGTTCGCGGCTTCTTTGTCGGTGGCTCGGCTTGAGCAGAGGTCGATGGCTGTGGATCCTCGACAGGCCGAGATTTGTGCCGTCGATAGCGGTGCTTTTCCTTCCGATCCCCTCGCCCATCCGAGGAAGGGACGGGAGTCGACGGCCGAGAAGCGATCGATGGCGGACGGTCACCGGAGGGTTGACGATGATGGTACAACTTCGACGGTGCCGGTTCCGATGACGTCGATGCTATCGATGGCGTTGGGGTGGGTGCATGGAAGAGGAGCCCCATCTTCTCCATCCTGGCTTTGCGACCCTTGGGTGTCATTAAGGCACATGTGGTGCAAGTCAGGACATCATGCTCACTACCCAAACACATCACACAAACCCTGTGGGGGTCTGTGATGGACATAGTCCGGGTACAATCCGGACAATGGCGGAACCCCGTTGCCATGGCCTGAAGCCAAAATTTAGGCTGGGGATCGGTAAGTGCCAACAGGCCTCAAGGGCCAAATTCGACGGTAGTCGATGGAAAAAGGCAAAAAACTTACCGGGTTCCGTAAGATGACTAAAAATTTGTCGAAGGGAGACCCCTGAGGAGCAAATTTTCTTAGGAAATTAATTTCCAAATTCCTGTCAGGAACGTGGTTAGAGAGCTCCTTTCACCGCGTGGCAACTGCTGCGCGGAAAAAAGAAGACTGAAGGGAGACCCCTGCTGGCTGCAGGGTCAGTGCCTTGCTGGGCATGCCCAGTAGGGGCCAGTCAAAGTTCTGTTTAAACTTTGACAGAAGTTTTCCGTGGTGGGCTCCATCCTCGATGTCACCCATTTGTGAGGACAACCATCTATTTGTGAGGACAACCATCCTGCTTGTCCTGTGAGAAATATATATACACACACATATACACACACACACACACATACATACACCCCCCCCCCCCCAATAAATATCAATTCACAATATAATTAAATAATCTACAAACTGCCAGCAGTCTCCAAAATGTTAATGAAATGTGAACATCTAAATAAATTCTTGGCAACAACTGCAACTGTGGAGTGCATGAACCTAAGGACTGGAAAGAGAAGCACACTTTGCAAAGACAGCCATATTCTCCAGTTTTACAGAAATGGATGAATAATTCTAAGTCAAACTTGATCCAATTTTATTTCAGTCTGGTTCAAGTCTGATTAAAATTGTTTTTCCCCAAGATCTGAACACAAAAACAAGGAGGTTGAATTAGCACAGCTGTGAAACTTGAGAGAGATGGAGTCAATCTTCAAAGTTTCAACCCTGGCTACTGTGCAGTTGTACAATTTTCATATACATTCATAATTCAATTATTTTTTTATATTAAAAAAACCCACCCCAAACTATCTAAAAGTGAGGGTACACTCACTTCATGCTTGAATCAGAGAAGGCTGGGCATTCTAAATGCAAACGCTTAGGAAATGTAAATACCAATAGCGAAACAAGTTTGCAGGGGGCATGATTGTCAAGGGAGGGAAACAAGACTAAGGGTGAGCAAAAAACATTTAAAAAATAGCTATGATCCAGACTTGAGGACTGAGGTTAAAAATCAAATTAGCAAGAATCATGTATTACAACTGATCTGCCACAATCCACATCCTCTTTCAATATAAATTTCAAAGCTTGTCATATCAATGTTCATTCTTTTTATATTCCCATTTTTTCCTTATCTTGTTGCTAAACTTCAAGTTTCATTTCGTTGCATTGTTAAAGATATGTTTCACTGTAAGAAATAAGTACCCCTCCCGCTTATTTCCTTTTTGTTATCTGTAAACTGATATGATATCATTGATCTACTGTCGGTATATAAAAATGTATAAATAAATAAATTTGTTTAGTATTCTAGATTGCCCAATTTAATTAAAAGTACATTTTCTGGAACTCTAATAGCCAAGAGAATATCTCAGTTGCTCAGGGAATCTATTTCCTTTTGTCTATAAAGAACAGTGCTTCCCAAACGTTTATCCAGTATGATGCCATTTTAGGACTTGAAAATTCATACAACCCCAGACACCAATCAAAGTAATATAGCAGACGTCCTCTCTCCACCCAAAAAAAGTGGGGAAGAGGTGATGGCAGCAGTAGTCAGCAAGTAAGTTGGTGTCCATTCACAAACCCTGGCCCTCTGTGCAGATTTCCCCACCAAGAAGCATGCAAGAGGAGGGGACAGGACCAATGAGGGTGAGCCTGAATGCCACTGCAGGTTGGAGTGGGAGCAGATGTGTAAGGAAAGCTACCCTATTTCTTATGACACCCCCATCCATAGATTTTGTGAATCCATTTCAGGTCATGACTCAGTTTGGAAACCGCAGATAAAGATTATACTCAGTACACAGCCAGAATGCCCATTCTTTTCTGATTCAAATATGAGGTGAGTGAATACAAGACTTTTGTTTGTATTTAAGATAATTAAATGTATATGAAAAATACAGGAATGGACAATAGCCAGGGTTGAAGCCTTGACAATCAATGCTACTATGCACAAGTTGCAAACCTGTACACTTAATTTTCCCAAGACCTGTAGAACTCCAGAAGATGTTTAACTAGCAAATTTTAGAAAATTTAAAAAATTTAAGAATTTAGAAGGAAATCAGAAAATTTCACTTCAGATTTTATAAGAATCTGAAGAAAATTCACCAAGTTAACAAAATCTGTATCTAAATTTTTGAAAATCCAAAGCAACTTTTTTAAAACCTGCTTTGGCTTACTGCAAACAGATTTGCTTGAATCAATTTGAATATCTACATTTTTCCAGGTCTGACAAATTGCTTGATCAAATCTATTGTTAAAAAAAAAAAAAAAATTTGTACAACACCAGTGTTGAACTATATGATTTCTGAACTCAAGCAGAAGCTTAGAACAGCGTTTCAAAACCCTCTCTTGGAAGCACACCTAACCACAGTCAGGTTTTCAGGATATCCTTAATGAATATGCATGAGATGATCTGTATACATTTGACACTCAGCCTACGCACATCTCTCATACATATTCATTGTAGAAGTCTTGAAAACTTGACTGGATGGGTGTTCCTGCAGGAAAGAATTGGGAAACACTGGTGTTGAATAAGGAAAGAAAATAGTCAGTGATTTTCAAAAGGGACTTCTGTGAGTAAAACAGTATTTTATGGGCAGAAATAGCCTTTTACAAAATTGCCCACCTGATATATGCAAGTAAACTTATGTGAGCATGTGTGGTTTGTATGTACATTTACCCAGACTGAGGAGGCAGAGTTGGGAAGAAGTTTGGACTTGTATGCAATACCTTTGGATTTTAAAACGTAGGCACATAAATTTTCATGAAGAATGTATGTGGACAATTTAGTAGGTTTAACTTGTCCATTAAGATTTGTGAGATAATTTTCAAAGCAGACACATGAACATAAGTCCGCTTTGAAAATTGGAACACCTTATATGTGGTATTTGCCAACATTTTGTGTGTCATGTTAGAAAATTACCCCATAATTTATCAAGGTAAAGAAGCTAGGCAGGTGCAATTTAAATTTTCTGAAATTTCCAAGGAATTTCTTATTTCCAACAGGTACTGTTTTCTTTTTTCTGGTCATATAAAATGGATTAGCATACACTAAAGAAAATAGACAATTTTATGGCTTAGAGCTCCAACAAGTCCATCATTATCTCGGCACTGACATCCTGTAATTCCATCTGCTATTAGAAAATTGTCAGTCCCCTTCTTAAACTGTATAATTAATCTGCAACTGCTCATTATTGGAATTCAGGGCATGAGAATGGCAGAAAATGATGAAAAACAAGATTAGAATTTACATGTCTACATTTAGCTTTATGGAATGAGAGTGATAAGCCAATCAGAAAGCTGTATGGTAAAAAGATAAATAGAGCACATACATTACATTTCACCGTGGACATCGGCTTAACAGTGATGGGCACAGTATGCAGACAAAGGAAGGAAGGAAAAATTACCTCAAACAAGAACAATGCCTGCCAAGTGATACTGCTGGCAGAAATGCTGAGCTCACTGTAGAAGTTTACATGCAAAGGCGATTTCTTCCCAACCATGTGTTAGCAAGGAACAAAAAGTAATTTGTAAGGCCAATGACCCTGTTTAGTATGATCACTGGTAGGGCATGAACATGACATCCAGTTTCAGATGAAGAGTACATTTTGATGCACATGTAAAGGAAATCTTTTGACACTACTGGAATTCAAAAGCATATCTATTCAATATATAAAATGTGATACAATAGCAAGTTTATTACTGTAAAGTTTTGTATGTCAAAATGCTGAATCACGAAACAAAGTTGGGAAACTAGATATTCTGATATTGCGTGTGTGAATCTGACCCATAAAATAGTTTTCATTAGTTTGGTTTACAATGTATTAGTTGCTTGATTCATCAGCATTTATAGTGAGCAAAGTTTCCAGCAATTCTAGTGAATAAAACATAACTGCACCCTACTGACATCACTTGCATTCTTGATGTCAAATCAAAGGCAAAAAGCTTAAACATTTGACCACATTTAAGACAAAACCATGAACTTAACAGGGATAAATTTCATAAAACCTGGTTTTATGTGCACAAGTGGCTCTTTGAAAATTGCCCCAGTGGATGTGCGCAGAAGATTTCGAGTGTACTTTTGTGCACAACTAAATAGGTGTTCTGGGGGCAGACTGGATTTTTGCATATATTTTCAATATTTGAGAGTACGAGTGTAAATCCATATACACAATGTTACACCTACTCTCCAGCATAGCTCTCTGCTTCAACGGCAGGGGAGAAGAAAAACTGATACTTCACGCATATCCAGCATAGCTCTCTGCTTCAACGGCAGGGGAGAAGAAAAACTGATACTTCACGCATATCCAGCATAGCTCTCTGCTTCAATGGCAGGGGAGAAGAAAAACTGATACTTCACGCATATCCAGCATAGCTCTCTGCTTCAACGGCAGGGGAGAAGAAAAACTGATACTTCACGCATATCCAGCATAGCTCTCTGCTTCAATGACAGGGGAGAAAAAAAACAACCAAATAAGGGCTGAATAACATAGTCTGGGTAAAACAAATAAGCATGGGTGTAGCTTGCTTATTGCGGCGGTTACTACCCCTAACTAATCAAGCTTGATATTTCACTTGGATGCAGCTCCATCACTGCTCTCTACATTAATGGTGGGGGTGGAAGGGAAATAGAACCAAAGAGCTAAGAGAAACAGATAAGTATGAGAGAAAAAAAATGTGAGAAGCTTGCTGGGCAGACTGGATGGGCCGTTTGGTCTTCTTCTGCCATCATTTCTATGTTTCATTTCTATGAGGGCATATGGCATGGGAGGTTCCATGCACCCCATGGGCCATTTGAAAATTACTCTTAATATACTTAAAAGCTTACGTGGCCCAACTACACAGGAAAAGGAAAATATACAAGAAAAATATAAAAAACTAATTTTGGTGGAATAAAACTACACTACTATAAATATAAGGAAGTTAAAGAAAATTCTATAGGAGATAGGGATGGCTCATATAAGTTCAAATCCAAAGGAGTGCAAGGAAGTTATAGGTCCAAAATTTTAATATCAAACAAGGAAAAGTTTATTTAAATGTCAATATGGCAACTCCATTGCTCCGAGTCGGTTAAAGCAAATTTTTCTTTCAGGGTCCCCCTCCTCATTTTGTGTATTCATATAAGAAGTTCCACACTGGGTCAGACTAAGCTCCATCAAGCCTAGCATTCTATCTCAGGCAGTGGCCAAACCAAATCACAAGTACCCAAAAAGTAGCTCTCTTGCTACTCACTCCCAGGGATAACAATGGCTTTCTTTACTCTACCTGGCTAATAATGTTTTATGGACTCTTCCTCTACAAATGTGTCCAAACCTCTTAAAACCCACTCTTTTAATTGCCTTGACTACATCTTCTGGCAACAGATTTCATAGTTTGAATGTACATTGAGTGAAAAAGTAGTATCTGTGACTTGTTTTAAATCTGCTGGTTTCTTGTGCCCCCTTATTTTACTAGTATTTGAAAGAGTAAATAACCTCTATTTACCCATTTCATCCCACTCATGATTTTACAAACTTCCATCATATCCCCTCTCCACCATTTTTCCCTAAGCTAAAGAGCCCTAACCTGTGTAGCATCTCATCACTGGAGAATTCTTCCACCCCCTTTATCATTTTTCCCTTCCTCTGCACCTTTCCTAGTTCCTTCAATGTCTTGAGTTGCATAACTGCACACAATATTCTAGGTCCACTCACACCATGGATTGATACAGAGGCAATATATATTCCATTTTATTCTCCATTTTGTTTTGAATCATTCCTAACATTCCATTTGCTTTTTTGACTGCTGCCACATACTAAACTGAGGATTTCATTGTATTGTCCACAAGGACAATATTAGGAGTAGTGACTCCAAATATGGAGCCCAGCACTGTATATCTGTTTTGGGGGAAAGGTTTCCCTATGTGCACGTTGCACTATTCCACATTAAATTTCAGATGCCATTCAGATGCCCAGTCTCTTAGTCTGAATTGAAGATAGAAACTGTGCAATTATGATGTATCAATAAATTAGTACTTCATGCAACATCATAAATACAAGCTGAACCAAAAAAAACCAAATTTTTTTGAAGTGAAAAGAATGTGATACCTCATATAACAATGGGCCTCTCAATAATTGTCAGAGAGTGCTCACGAACAAATGTGTCAAACATACCCGCCGTTAGCCAGTGTGTTAAAAGACTGGTTTAACGCGATTGACCTTCTTTATAATCATTGGTATCTACATTCCAGATTATACATTTTTTTCTTTTTTCCTTATTTTTATATAATTGTTTATAGAAACAGGACACTTATCATTTTACGTAGCGTAGAGTGGTGACAGCTTTTTTTCGAACACCGGCCTGACCCTTACAATCCCAACAGTAAATCACCAAGTGCTACAAACATACATTTCTAAAGTCTGTCCCGTAATATATCGCTATGACATGATCTCAGCTTTAGAAAAGCAGGATCCGCCATTAGTCGACCACGCTTTATTTAAAGGATCATTGAAGTCTCAGCTGACCAATCAAAACACAGAGAGAAACTACGTGTACCAATAAGGAATTAGAACAGCGATGACCATTCGACGCTATCGTTAAGCCCAGCTGGAGATTCTGTTGCAAGGGTAAAAATCCACCACTGCTCGCAATAGTTGAGATGACTGCTATCACCCCCTCTCTCACTTACTGAAACCTGTTCCAATATTGTCCATTGGAGTTGGTCAAATGTATGAGAAAATTGGAGACAATGTTTAACAATAGGAGCTTCAGTGTTAGCAGTGTTGACGCGGCTCCTGTGTTCCCGTAACCTAACCTTAATCTGTCTTCTTGTCCGACCCACATAAAGAAGTGGGCAGGGGCACTGAATTAGATATATAACTTGTGTCGATTCACAAGTTGTGTGAGAATTTTTAATATATTTCTTCTGCGTGGTGGGATGTCGCCATTCATGTCCTTCTATGGTGGAACAGCACATATCACATTTGCCGCATTTGAAATGTGCCCCATTAATGGCCTGAGATTTAGTGCCTGATAGGGAGGCATGTACCACAAGATCCTTGATGTTTTTGCTTCTTTGATATGAAATAAGGGGTGGTTCCAAAAAAGTGGGGTGGAGCTGTAGGATATGCCAATTTTTTTTATACTTTGTACAATCAAATAGGATTTCTCAGTGTGTTGCAAAACGCAGATGTTGGCTGTGACCGGTGCTCTTGACCGATATTGAAGTAATGTATCACGGGGAGAGTAGTAAACCTGTTTGTAAGCTTTATAAACTATTGAATACGGATACCCCCGGTCAAAAAATCTTTTTGCTAGGATTTGCGCTTGCGTTTTAAATTCATAATTGGATGAGCATAACCGGCGGATTCTAAAAAATTGGCTCACCGGGAGCCCATTTTTGAAGGCTCGAGGGTGAAAGCTGTTATATTGTAGGAGGTTGTTTCTATCAATTTCCTTACGGTAAACTGTGGTGTGTAGTGTGGCTGATTGTTTGCTGATGAGTATATCCAGGAAGGCAAGTTGTGTGTCACTGGATTGAATAGTAAATTTAAGATCTGGGTCTAAATTGTTTATCCATGTCAAAAAAGATTGCAACCCTGTAGGTTCGGCTGTCCAAAAAAATAGTAGATCGTCGATGTAACGAATCCAAAATGGAATGTTGGTAAACCAAGTTGAGGAATAAATAAATTGCTGCTCAAAATGATCCATGACCAGATTGGCTATAGATGGGGCTACTGAAGACCCCATCGCTATGCCGTGAATCTGTAAATAAAAATTCCCATTGAACTGAAAGTAGTTGTGTTGAAGGACTAACTGCGCGATTTCAAAAATAAATTTAAAGGGTATGCGTCCACCTTCCATGCTGTCTTTTAGGCATTCTTCCACAATTGCTAATGTCGTGGTTTGAGATACATTAGTACATAATGATATCACAAAGTGGAAGGTGATGGTAAAACCACTTCTTGCAATTTCCTCAAAACAAGTGCAGTATCCTGCCCATATGAGTGCATTTGCTTGACAAATGGTTGTAGGAAAGAATCCAAAAAAATGGCTAATGGTTCTAATGCTGATCCATTGCTTGAAATAATGGGCCGAAAAAGGGGGTTGTCCAAGGATTTATGTACCTTGGGCACCCCATATAACATAGGGATCCGTGGGTAATCCACTTGAAGGTACCGTCGTTCTTTTCGTGTCAAAAATGGGGTTGCTTTTTCATCCAATAGTGTTTTAATGATATTTACCAATTCAGGTGTAGGATCTTCAGGTAACTGACGATAATATTTGACGTCTGTCAATTGAGTTGTGAGTGACTGGATATACTGTGCACGATTTTCCACAACTATGCTGCCGCCCTTATCGGCAGGCTTAATGATGATACTGGAGTTCTTAGATAGCGATTGGAGTGCCGACTGTAAATTGGAGGGTAGGTTAACATAAGGATTTGTGGGTACTTTTTCAAAGTTTTCAATATCTTTAAGTACAAGGGCATGAAATATCTTTAAGTACAAGGGCTGATATTTGGATCCATGGGTCCTGGTGGGATCCATTTGGATTTAGGACGTACGATGGATAAAGAATCTGTGGGGACAGTGTTTACATCGCAATACAGTTTCACTTGAAGTTTCCGTACAAAACGGGCTATGGAAATTCTACTTTGAAACGGATTGTGTCGTTTAGAAGGAACGAAGGATAACCCAAGCTTTAGTACTTCAATTTGGGAGGAAGACATTGGTTGGTTGGAGATATTCATGACGGCTGATCATGACGTGTTCATGATCTCGTTTGTGGGCCCTCCCACTGAGAGTGGGCTTGTGACACTGGATCTGTTCGATTTGATTTGCGGGGCTGCCATCTGCCGCGGTTGCCCCGTCCTAAAAAAGGTTGATTGTATGTACCATGTCTCGAGTTTCTATTAAAGTCGCCCTCGTCGGAATCACTTGATCCACTACTGTCCGAATCTGCGAAGGTAACATGGCGGCCGGACTTGGCATTGTCCGGATTAAGCCAACGATATACATTGTTGGTGGAGTAATCTTCATCTCTTTTGAGTTTTTTTATTTTCATCTGTTTGATAGAGGCCTTGAACTCCTCTAGTTTGTTATTGTGTTTATTGATAATCTCCTGTAGATGTTCTGGTGAAGATTCATTGGTTATCCGCTCTTGAATGGTCGTCATTTGATCTGTGGTTTCTTGAATGGATGTTTTAGTCCATTCCACTATTAAAACCATTAAATCAATGGAACATTTATTAAGAATGGATATCCATCTTGCCATGAATGTTTCATCCTCTTGAAAAACCAAAGGAGATTTATTCATTCGCAAGCCTCTTGGAATCATTTGCTGACGTAAGTATTGAACTAGTGTGGCTGAGTGCAGTTCCGATCTGATTAATTTTTTCTGTAGCTCAGTGTATTCCGTTTCAAGGTCCGTTTTTGTGGGAACTGTCTCCTCTGTTAATGTAGCTTGTTGCTGTAACAGGTTGGACACATAATCTGCTGAGTAACTAAATGTTTCTTTAAGTTTAGCTGGATCCATAATACAGTAATACTTAACACGAAATTGAAGATAGAAACTGTGCAATTATGATGTATCAATAAATTAGTACTTCATGCAACATCATAAATACAAGCTGAACCAAAAAAAATGTTTTTTTGAAGTGAAAAGAATGTGATACACCTCATATAACAATGGGCCTCTCAATAATTGTCAGAGAGTGCTCACGAACAAATGTGTCAAACATACCCGCCGTTAGCCAGTGTGTTAAAAGACTGGTTTAACTTGACTGACCTTCTTAATAATCATTGGTATCTACATTCCAGATTATACATTTTTTTCTTTTTTCCTTATTTTTATATAATAATTGTTTATAGAAACAGGACACTTATCATTTTACGTAGCGTAGAGTGGTGACAGCTTTTTTTCGAACACCGGCCTGAGAAAGGGGGTGATATCAGCAGTCATCAACTATCGCGAGCACTGGTGGATTTTTACCCTTGCAACAGAATCTCCAGCTGGGCTTAACGATAGCGTCGAATGGTCATCACTGTTCTAATTCCTTATTGGTACACGTAGTTTCTCTCTGTGTTTTGATTGGTCAGCTGAGACTTCAATGATCCTTTAAATAAAGCGTGGTCAACTAATGGCGGATCCTGCTTTTGTAAAGCTGAGATCATGTCATAGCGATATATTATGGGATAGACTTTAGAAATGTATGTTTGTAGCGCTTGGTGATTTACTGTCGGGATTGTAAGGGTCAGGCCGGTGTTCGAAAAAAAGCTGTCACCACTCTACGCTACGTAAAATGATAAGTATCCTGTTTCTATAAACAATTATTATATAAAAATAAGGAAAAAAGAAAAAAATGTATAATCTGCAATGTAGATACCAATGATTATAAAGAAGGTCAGTCAAGTTAAACCAGTCTTTTAACACACTGGCTAACGGCGGGTATGTTGACACATTTATTCATGAGCACTCTCTGACAATTATTGAGAGGCCCATTGTTATATGAGGTATCACATTCTTTTCACTTAAAAAAAATGTATTTATTTTTTTGTTCAGCTTGTATTTATGATGTTGCATGAAGTACAGTCTCTTAGTCTTGCAAGGGTATTGAGTTCCTTACAAACTACTGCTTTTTTAACAACTTCGAATAATTGTGTGTCCTCAGCGAATTTGTTCCCTTTTTCACATCATTTATCAATGTGTATAACAGCACAGGTCCCAGTATACGGTAGATCCCTGTGATACTCTACTAATGAGCTTTCTCCATTTAGGAAACTGATCATTTAGTCCTCTAGCTCCTCTCTAGCTCTTTTTTTTTTTTTTTAACTAATTTTCAATTCACAATAGGACACTGCTTCATATCCCATGAATTTCAAATTTCCTGAGGATTAAAAAATGGGGATTTTTTCTTTATGATAACCAAAATGTACAATATCAATTGGCTCACCTTTATTTACATTTTTATTTACACTTTAAAAAAAAATCTAATAGATATGAATGGCAAGAATTCTTTTTACTTAAAAAAACAAAACAAAAAAAAACTTGACTTGTCCATCAAGCATCTATCTATATGGCCAATAATTTTGTTTTTAAAAATAGCTTCTACCATTTTACCTTGCACCAACATCAGGCTCACCAGTCTATATGTACCAAGAACACCCTGGAGCTCTTTTCCAAAATTGGCATTACTTTGGTTACCCTCCATTCTTCAGGTATTGTGGCTCTTTTAAATGATAGGTTATAGATTACTAGTACAGGTTTGCAATCTCATGTTTGAGTTCTTTTAGAATTCTGGGATGGATGCCATCTGGTCCTGATGATGTGTTACTCTTTAGCTTGTCAATTTGATTTATTACATCTTCCATTATTTATTTATATATTTACTTCTTTTTACTATACCGATCTTCAAGACAAAGTCTTATCACACCGGTTTACATCAAACCAAACCTGGGAAAGTTACATATAACAAGGGATTAATCAAGATAAAAACAAGATAGAATCAGGATAACCTACACTTGACTCAGAACTTAAAGAGGGAAAGGGCTGCCTGAGGTAGAGGAGCTAGGAAAGGTAGGGAGGGATCGTAAACAACTAAGTGACAAAGGTAAACGGGAGGTAGTACTTAAGCGCAAAATTACCTATTAAGAGAGGGAGACTGGGGCTGGAGGGCGGGGTGAGGGAAAAAAAAAGGGGGGGGAATCGGGGACAAGGGTGTGAGACAGGAATAGTGGAAGTGATTGCAGCATAATTACAGCATGATTATAGCTTGTTTCAGAACCGAGAACTGCATCGAGTCATTGTTTGTGTCGCCGCAGATTAAGGAAAGGCTTGTTTGAATAGCCAAGTCTTCAATTTCTTCCTGAAGGTAATCGGACATTGTTCCTGGCGTAACTCTGGGGGTAATGCGTTCCACTGAGAAAGTCCGGCTGTAGAGAAGGCGTGTTTCCTTATGGAGGGGTGGAGTATGGACTTGGTGGGGGGAGGTGGAGGGTCCCTTTGTAGGCCGCTCTGATTGGTCTCATGGAGGAATGTAGGCGGAGCAGAATTATTAGCTGGAGTGATGATTGGTTGCAGATGGTCTTGTGTATGATAGTGAGGGACTTATGAAGGATTCTGAAGTTGATGGGAAACCAATGTAAATTCTTGAGAATGGGCATGATATGGTCTCTTTGACTAGAATTGGTTAGGATCCTTGAGGTGGCGTTCTGGAGCATCTGTAAAGGTTTAGTGGAAGTAGCAGGGAGGCCGAGGAGTAGTGAGTTGCAGTAGTCAATTTTTGAAAATAGGTGGCTTGGAGGACCGTGCGGAAGTCGTGAAAGTGCAGGAGTGGTCTGAGCCTTTTCAGAATATTATCACAGAGATTTGATTTATTATCACAGAGATTTTATTTAGTTGCTTGGAATCATCACTATCAAAGAAGGTTTCCAGCATGGGTATGTTCCCAATATCTCCTCAGTAAAGACCGAAGCCAAGAATTAATTCAGTTTTTCTATTATTTCATTGTCCTCTCTAAACACTACTTTTAGGTCTCGGTCATCTAGTGGCTCGACAAACTCACTCACAGGCTTTTTTCTTCAAATGTAAGTTTTTATTAGTTTTTGCCTTTAAGGAAAGCTTCTTCTCAAATTCTCGCTTTGGCTTGTCTGATTACTATTTTACATCTAATTTGCTAGTACTTATGTGCTTGCCTATTTTCTTCTTCTGATTTCCATTTTTTAAAAGATGCTCTTTTGACTTTACCTGCCTCTTTTACCTCACCATTAAACCATACTGGTTGTCGTTTTATCTTCATGTATTAAAAAATCCAAAACATGAGAGTAAAATGTCATCTCTTTTGCACAAGTTGCTTTTTCCTTATTGCCACCACACAAGAAAGAGGAATAAGCCATCACAAATGGTAGTATCTTACTTTATATTACTCTGAAGCATCAGTCTCCACTCCAAGTATGCCACCACAACTCGGAATGAATTAGGTAGAGTGAACTAGCATAGAAAGGGCAGCAGCCTGATTAAAAAGAAATTACCTTGCACAAAAGCCAGCCTTCAACACATAGAAACATAGAAATGATGGCAGAAGAAGACCAAACAGTCCATCCAATCTGCCCAGCAAGCTTTTACTTTTTTTTTCTCCCCCATACTTATCTGTTTCTCTTGTCCTTGTGAGTGACTTTTTGTTCTATTTCCCTTCCACCCCCGCCATCGATGTAGTTAGCAGTGCTGGAGCTGCATCTAAGTGAAGTATCAGTGCTGGAGCTGCATCTAATTGAAGTATCTAGCTAACTGTTTAGGGGTAGTAACCACCATCATAGCAAGCTACTCCCACTCATGTTTATCCAGCCTGTGCAACTCAGTCCTTGTTGGTTGTTGTCCGAATATAAATCATCTTTACTTCAATCCCCCTGCTGTTGAAGCAGAGATCTTTTCATCATTCTCCCTGCCATTGAAGCAGAGAACTATGCTGGATATCAATGAGAGTGAAGTATCAGGCTAATTTGGTTTGGGGTAGTAACCGCCGTACCAAGCAAGCTACTTTCCTGCTTTTTTTGTGGATGCAAATCCTTTTTTTTTTTTTTTTTTTCCTCTTGCCGTTGAAGCATAGAGCAATGTTGGAGTCACATTAACCGTGTATATATTTATTTAATTAGGAAATTAATCTCCAGGTAGTAGCCGTCATTCCCGCAAGCCGCCCCCATTCCTCTTCACTTCATTCACATCCTCTATACTTTATGGATCCATAGTGTTTATCCCACGCTTCTTTGAAATCCTTCACAGTTTTGGTCTTCACCACTTCCTCCGGAAGGGCGTTCCAGGCACCCACCACCCTCTCCGTGAAGAAATACTTCCTGACATTGGTTCTGAGTCTTCCTCCCTGGAGTTTTAAATCGTGACCCCTGATTCTGCTGATTTTTTTGCAACGGAAAAGGTTTCTCGTTGTCTTTGGATCATTAAAACCTTTCAAGTATCTGAAAGTCTGTATCATATCACCTCTGCTCCTCCTTTCCTCCAGGGTGTACATATTTAGATTCTTCAATCTCACCTAATAAGTCATTTGATGAAGACCCTCCACCTTTGTGGATGCTCTTCTCTGTACCACCTCCATCCTGTCTTTGTCCCTTCGGAGATATGGTCTCCAGAACTGAACACAGTACTCCAGGTGAGGCATCACCAAGGACCTGTACAAGGGGATAATCACATGCCTTTTTTTACTCGATATTCCTCTCTCTATGCAGCCCAGCATTCTTCTGGCTTTAGCTACACTTTTATGTTTAAACGTTTTTTATTGATTTTAAAATAAACAGATCATAACAACACTGAGTCAGGCTGGTTTCTGAACCCTCCTCAGAAGAATGCTTAACACACTTTAACCCACAGCCTGATCCCCCTACCACCCACCTCCCTCCCCACCCATAGCATGAGTAGCAATAGCATATTCAAGAAATACAGTTCTCAGTCCAGGTTTCCAAGACAGATCCAACCAAAGATCTTCCATTTAGGCATTGAGGAGCAAACTACGAACGTTGTGTGGGAGTGTTTGAATGTAAGGCTGCCACACCATAAGAAAATGCTTCCTAATACGTGGGGATTGTCGAGACGCTATATTTTCCATGGACATCATGGCATGGAAACTATTCCTCCAAGCCCAGAAGGACGGTTCCTCCGACGTGTGCCATTCAGATAAAATAATTTTCTTCCCCACCAAACAAGCCTTTCGAAGGAGCATACGCGAGCCAGGTTCTCTAATCCGAATTGGCAATATACACCCAAATAATATCCATAAAGGGGTAATCAGGAAGGCTACATCTGGCAAATCTGTTAAATAATCAGCAACCGCCCGCCAAAACCTCTGAATTGGCGGGCAAGTCCAAAAGACATGAGACAAAGTGCCTAACGCGTGGCCGCATCGCAGACAGCTCGCAGAGATTGTTAGGTTGAAATGGAAAGCCATCTGAGGGGATACATATGCCCGGCTCAGAAATTTATAATGCAATTCTCGGTAATAATGATTATTCGAGATCCTGGCTGCGCGTCGGAAGCTCGCCCTAAGAATACTCTGGGTTAGTACAAAGTTGCCATCTTTGTTCCATCGAGACTCCAGTTGAGCATACATATCTCCCTCCGAGCACCTTCGTAAGTGAGAGTAATAATTTGACAAAGATGGAGCTACCAGGTTCTCAAACCGAAATAGCCGATCCAAAGAGTGGAATGCGGCTGGGTTTTTATATTCTCCCGGGATTGACTGCACATAATGTTTCAGTTGTAAGTAGGAGAACGTATGGGCCACCCCCAGTCCATAGTTGACTTGTAAATCCTGAAAGGAAAAAGCCTCCCCCTCAGGAGTGAACAAGTGTCCTAAGTGAGTGACTCCCCTTGACTTCCAGTTCTGGAACCCCGATGATTGTAACCCGAGTATGAACTCAGCATTACCGCCAATCGGAAGAAAATAGGCACATTGCTTCGGGGCCTCCAATTTTCTCATCACACGCCTCCATGTAAGCCGGAGTGGACGAATTAGCGGCGTGTGGACAAGAAAAGGTGGAAGCTTGGCCGAGCTGGCCTGTAGCACATAGGCGGGGACATACGGATTCATCAGTGCTTTCTCAGAATACAGGGGAGTAAAACTTTCTTTATCCAGTAGCCAATCCCTGACAATCCGCAAATTACAGGCTACATTATAAATAGCCATATCCAGCACACCCAGCCCATCCCTCCCCCACTTAGCCTTTAACCAGGACAAAGCAACATGGGGTTTCCCTCCCCTCCAAATAAACTGGCCCAATGCACTGTTTAGCCGACAAAGATCCCTCCGTGTCAGGAGTATCGGTATGTTCTGAAATAGATAAAGCCATTTGGGTAATATACACATTTTGTAAAGGTTTATCCTGCCACTCAAAGAAATGGGTAAGTTCGCCAAGTAGTCAGACTGTCGATAGTGCTCTGTAATAGTCCGGGGACATTAGCCTGATATATCTGATCTGGGTCTGCTGGGATATTTACCCCTAAATACCGGAGTTTGCCCGGATTCCAATGGAATGAAAAAGCATCCATCCGACAAATTCAGTGGATATGTAAGTACAATGGACTTTGACTCATTCAACTTCAACCCAGAAAATACTCCAAAAGACCATATCATAGGCATTAGGGCTGACAGGGATGCCTGCGGGTCCGTGACAAACATTAATAAATCATCAGCAAAAGCCACTCCTTTAAATATTCTGGAGCCAAAACGGACTCCCCGGATTGCCCAGCATTGATGAATGGCCAACAGAAGCGGTTCCAATTGCAGGATAAATAATAATGGCGACAGGGGACACCCTTGCCGGGTTCCACGAGTCACCTTAAAGGGTTCTGACCTTGCGCCGTTTACCAGTATTACAGCCTGAGGATCTGTATACAACAAACGCACCGCCTGAAGAAAGAAACCCGAGAAGCCCATCTTTTCCATAACAGTAAAAAGATATCGCCACTCTACCCTGTCAAAGGCCTTTTCGGCGCCAAACTTATAACTGAATAAGGAATGTCCATTTGACGACATATCGTCATGGCCGTCAACACCCTCCGAATACTAGCTAAGGCGTAACGTTTTCTCACAAACCCTACTTGGTGGTCCCCAACCAGTGTTGGTAGAATTGGGGCTAGATGATCCGCAAGTATTTTAGCCAATAGTTTATGGTCCAAGTTTAAGAGTGATATCGGGCAGTAAGACTCTGGCAACAGATGGTCTTTGCCTGTCTTAGGTATGAGTGTTATCAAGGCCAAATTCTCATGAGGTGGAAAAGAGCCCAAAGTTATCAACTCGGAAAACCCGGCGGCCAAAGGACTTGATTTGAGATCCCCCATTAATTTAAAGAACTCAGCCGAGTACCCATCGGGTCCCGGCGCTTTAAAATTGCGCATTTGTTGTATTCCAGATGTACTTCCTGAGCTGTTATAGGTTGGTTGAGCATCTCTCTTTGGTGTTCTGATAAACGGGGTAGAGGCAACTCAGAACAGAACCGCTCACCCCCCTCTCCCATTCCGGTACTAGAGGTGTACAGAATAGAATAGAAGGATCGAAAGCCTTGAAGGATAGACTTGGTATCTCGGGCTATTTCTGTGGGTGAAATTCGCAGCGCAGGGACATGTCGGCTAGGGCGAGTTGACTTAATTAAGTTAGCCATCATCCGTCCCGTCTTATCGCTATGCTGATACAATTGGAACTTGTAGTATAAGTAACTCTTTTTCGCTCGCTGATGTAGGAGAGAGTTAAGCGCCATCTGGAACGAGCGATATTCCACCCGAGCCTCCCCACTCTCGGTTGAAGCCAACAACCTCCGCGCTTTGCACAATTCTTATTTACGGTCAGAATCTGTCTATCTAATGCCTTCCGACGGTGTGTTACATAGGAAATAATATCCCCCCGAAGGGTCGCCTTGGCGGCATACCAGAATAAGGAGGGCTGGGCAGAGTGAACCCGATTAAGCAATGCATATTCCGCCCACTTAGCCCGCAAATATTCCCGAAAACGTTCATCATGTGCTAGAAAATATGGATATCACCAGAGGGTCGTCAGAGGCTGTTTATCCGCCAGCTGAAGATCCAGCCAAACTGGAGCGTGATCCGAAATAACAATGTTTTCTATACCCGCATCCTGCACATTCGAAAATGCATGGGCACTTACCAAAAAATAGTCAAGTCTCGAGAAAGATGCATGCGCTCGCGATACGTGGGTAAAGTCCCGATCATTGGGGTGCAAAACCCGCCACGCATCCAGTAAGTGTAACTCATTCTCCAAAAATTGAGGGCCTTTCCCCATATGCCTCTCCTGTCTATGCGTCACCGAGGCATCCAATTCTATATCGCGAATGGTGTTAAAATCTCCCCCCAGAACCAAAATATTATTAAGATAAGGAAATGAGTATACACTCCATTGTAAAAGTTTGGATCATACAAATTAGGCGCATATACATTGCAGAATACGACAGTCTGACTATAAAGTTCTGTGACCAAAATTATGTATCTCCTGTGCGGGTCTACCATCTCTCTAGTAATTTTTATAGGAAGATTTTTATGTATTAGAATGGCCACTCCAGCGGACTTCGTGGATGCAGCAGCCCCCCTTCACTTCCCCCACCCAGTCCCGACGGAGTTTCGCGTGCTCGGAGAGAGAGAAATGAGTCTTTTGCAGATAAGCTACGAGTGTCGATTTCTTTTTTAACCATGAAAGTATTTTAGTACGTTTGACGGGCGAATGTATCCCGCACACATTCCATGAGACAAATCTGGTTGGTCTACTCAGATATAAACCATATTATAATTTGCAAACGGAAAAAATAATCATTTTCTAGAGAGAGCTCTCCCAGCTGAGACTCCCTCCCTGTTCCCTCTCCTGGCTGAGATCCCCAAGTAAAAAATGACAATATTTCATTGACATGCCATGCAGCTTGTAGTAGAGAAGCATCCCTTCTACCCACCCCTCCTCCCTTTGCTACCCACAGTCCTTCCCCCCCCCCCCCCCTCGCCCTCTAGTCCAGCCTTCTCTTGGACTTTCCCTCCCTTCCCTATTCCCAAAAACAACCTGAGTAAATTCCTGAACAGTGAAGAGTTTTCCACTTCCCATGTTGTCCCCGAAGGGATGAGAGCTCACGATCAGATGTGTTCCTGACCCCACCCCTTATCCCACCTCTACTCGAGTTAAGGTAGACAACCCCCTTTAGTAAGGAGTTCTCCTGCGGCATCACTACCCTCCCTTTTCTAACAAGCACAATGTCGACTCAGCTTTATGGTAAAAAAAAAAAGAAGAAAAACAAAACTGGTAAGATATAGTAGCGATACTATACCCCTGGAAATTATTACCAGAAAACACAGATTGTAACATAAAGTACTCCCAAGGGACAGAGCAGTTATATCAGCCCCCCTGGCACAAAAAGGCGTGACCACCAAGATGATAGTCCAAAGTCCTTGTGGTGCCACCACCTCATTTTTACGTGATTGGGGCCTCCCGTTGGCAGAGTAGCTAAGCTCCCTCCAGAAACCGGACTCCTGAGGATGGGACTAATAAAAAAGGCTTAGCCAAAAATAAAAAAAATGGGGTTGTGACCCATCCAGTGTTAATTACTCGATTACTGCTTGTAGTAGTTCCAATCTCTTGGAAGGGCAGAAAGTGCCCACTTTCCCCTCTTCTTGTTCCTGTCCTTAGAAGATAGTTTCGGTGAGTTATGGCGCCCTTCCTCTTTCTCTTAAGTAATCAGGGCGTCAACAAATTCCTTGGCCTTCACTGCTGAGTCAAAGGTGTGGACTTGGTCTGCCTGCCAGATCCGCAGGCGCGCGGGGAACAAGGCAAATTTAATATTTCGATTGTGCAGCGTCGTGCAAATTGCTGTAAAACTTCGCCTGGCCTCCGACACCGCGGTGGAAAAGTCCTGAAAGATCCGGATGCGATTTGACTGATATTGCAGATCCGGCTTCGATCGGGAGGCACGCCAGATCTCAGCTTTATGAGCAAAGTTGTGAATTTTTGCAATCACCAAACGCGGCCTCCCTGTAGACGAGTTTCGTGCCCCCAGCCGGTGGGCCCGCTCCACCACCAATTTGCCCTGGAGATGCGGTAAGTTAAGAGCTGCTGGGATCCATTCTTCCAGTAGCAAGCGCAGTGAAGATTCCTCTATCTGCTCTGGAAAGCCCAGGAATCTAAGATTATCCCGCCTGGCCAGATTTTCCAGCTCATCCACTTTATTTTGCAGGGTTTGTAAGCTTTTTTCCTGCGTGACCATTTTAGTCTGAGCCTCCCTCGCTGCATCCTCCATGTCGGAGAGCCGGGCTTCAGCTAATTCTAACCGCGGGGGCAACGCGGCGATTATGTCTCTAACCTCCCCCAATTGTGCCGTTAACAAGATCCATTTCTCATCTAGGGCATCCTTAATCGCATCCTTAATATCGGCCAACGTGAGCGGTCTGTTGAGGGAGGTAGACTCACCATCTGATGCGTCTGCCATCTTAGCTTCCGTGCCCTGCGGTTTGTCTTTTTCCTTTCTATTGGATTTTGTGGTCATCGACAGTATTATCGTGCCCCGGGTCCGAGTTACAGACATATACCTCTTTCACGGGTCGCCACTGATCAAAGTTCTGTAGTTGTATGGCGGGTGGATTAAACGCGATAGATGAGGCGGCTCAGGAGCTGAGAAGAGACACGTCTTCCCCGCTACCACATCACGTGACTCTCTCCTAGCTACACTTTATGATCTAAAACACACATCAGACAGGAAAAGCAAATTACAAACTGTACAACTACCAAGCATACATACACCAGACAGCTCTGAAGAAGATATCACAACAAAGTGGCCAAGAATTGTCTAAAAAGGATTTTTTTTTTTTTTTTGCAAGTAAAACATTTGGGTTATGTCTGCATTGCTGCATTTTATAAGCCACGCATTCAAAAGTGTCAAGTATGGCAGAAAACATGAATAGTGAATTGTAAGTTGATGTGTGTGTGAAGGAGATGTGCACGTGATATATATACTCACATTAGCTCATGTGATGGAAAACTGATTTTACTTAATGTTATATAGTACTATAAGCCTGTAGTATAAGTGATCCATGCTTGCTGATGTATTACAGTAGTCTGTCTTCTGATCTCACTATAGTCCTGGGGATCCATTATACCCTAAGTTATGGGTTGTTGATAGAGAAGATGAAAAGTGCATATGTGAGAAGTGTTTGCATGCAAACAGAAATGTGGAGTGCAAAACTGAATGATGTGACATTTGACAGAATGAATGAGAGTGATTGAGAATATGAAGTAAATGAAAAAACAAAAAGCCATAGATTAACATACGAGTGATGGCATAAATGTTGTATAAGGTAATATAGGCATACAGGCAAGTTAAAGTTTTTTGGGTTGTTTTTTTTTTTAAAGGTGAGCGCTGCCATCCGCAGTAGGAAAAATGGCACTATCCTTTTAAAATCAACTTTTGCAGGGGAAACTTTAGACAATGATTAAAAACAGAAGGCTGTAGATTTTTGGGGGGAGGAAGAGTGTTAGATCAGGTAAATGAAAATTCTTTATTACAGCTATCTTTCCAAGTATTCACAAACAAAAAAAAACGTTTTAAATGATGTCAAATTCACGCCCATAAATAGTAATGAGAATTGTGTAATTGAGGTAGTACCTCAGCCTGAAATTACCCCTGTGGCTATATCTGAGAGGGCCTATACAATGGGCAGAGCTGTGGCCAAACAGTTTAGAATCTATGACCAAAAGAAAAATTATACTCTCATCCTGTACATACCACCACTCCTCTCCCCCACACACGTACTCTTACACACACTCTCCCCCATCCGCAGGCCTGACCCAGTACTCTTCTCTTTCCATCTCCTGTCAACCCCGGTAGCTCCCCTCTATCCTTCTGCAACCTCCCCCTCTACTCCCAGTCCTCTCTCCCTTTCAAAACATGCTCTCCCCCTAGGCCAGATTCTAGCAGCCTCTCTCCCCCACCCCATTCCAAAACCACTCCCCCCCCCTCCCCTTTCAATCCTTCCATCTCCGAGAACATGTGCACCCCATGCCCATCTCTATTTTGTCTGAATCTTCTGGGCAACTGCCTCTTCCAGTCCATGGTACTGGCACAACTCTTGTTTGGGGTGGCACAGACATCCCCATCCCAAACTACATCCATATATTAGCCAGCATGATCTATTGAAATATTGGCCAATACTAATATCTGTGCTGCTACCACTACCACAAATTTTTCACTTGCTCGTGGTACCAGAAAGCATGCTGCAGAGAACTGGCCAGTGGCATGAAGATTGCTAGTCACTCTTTGTACTAACCAGGGGAAGGGAAAGGGGTGGGTAAAGAAGTGAGCATCAGGGATGGCAGGGCCATGTCCAAGAGCACATTCACCTCCTGCATCGCTGACCCTATCATGAATAATTATTGCTTGTACATCCAGCAGTGACCACAGTGCCCTTCCAGCAGTGGCGCTTATGGCTTAGGCCATGTTGACCATATCTGATAATGGATACTTTTCTTGTGCCTCTCAAATATCTTATTTAGACAATGATTAATATTTTCTTCTTATGCTAAATAATCCTCATCAATACCTCCCATTCTGACAGTTACTATTTGGCAAAACATTAATATTGCCCACAATAGGCCAAAAACAAATTTGAATGAATTAAGCCTAAGTTTTGATTACAAGCTAAACATTTTCTGTGAAAGATGCATAAGCTCATTTCCTGTACAAGTTATATGATTAATTAGAGCACACAGTTTTTGTTTTTTTCAGTTCTACCTTATTTTTAGGACAAATGATGAAGGGCACTACAGTATTACATTTATGCTGGCTCAAAACAGGAGCAAACCAGGGCTTTTTTTTTTTTCAAGAGGCATATATGAGTATTATGTGCCAGCCCCTTTTCACCTGCTTGCTCTCATTGTCCCACCGATCCCCAAACATCTGCAGGTACATAGAAAATGCTGTGGCTGGGATTAACGTGGCAGTGCGGGATCCAGGAAGTTGTCTTGATTTGCACCTCCCAAACCCACCCCACTCCTTCAATGATGGTCCTGCCTGGAGCAGCAAAAGCAGTGTCTCTTAATAGCTGTCCCTGAGGCCTGCCTCTTTTAAACAGAAAGTGCAAATGGGGGGGGGGGGGGGGGGGGGGGCCACAGGTTGCAGGGACAGGCAGTGCTAAAACTGTTTAGAAACTCAGCACCCACGCTGCTATTCCTGTTCAGGAAAGCTCTAGGAGACAGGAAGGCTAGGAGAGAAAGAGATGAGGTAGGAAAAGAAGGGAATTGCAGAGGACAAAAAAAAATGAGAGAGGGAAAGGGATGGCAGAAAAGAAAGCAGAAATAGAGGGGGGAAGGGAAAGCGCAGTTACTTACCAGTAACAGGTGTTTATTTATTTATTTATTTATTTAAAAGTATTTATATACCGCTTTATAAAAAATAAATTTTTGTCAAAAAGGTTTACATTAATTAAAATAAAATTTTAAAAGAACAATCAAATTAAAATAAATTAAAATATACAAAAATTAGTCAATAGCTAGAAAAATTCTGGCTTGAAAATAAATCAAATTAATTACTCAATTAACAGCAGGATGTTAGTCCTTACACATGGATGACATCATTGGATGGAGCCCGGCACGGAAAACTTCTGTCAAAGTTTCTAGAAACTTTGGCTGGCACATTGAGCATGCCCAGCATGCCACTATCCCTGCATCCACGTAGGGCCTCTCTCCAGCTGTGTACGTAGATACGAGAAAATAAAAGAATAAACCAGGAGAACTAACATCCTGCTGTCCTAGGAGAACACCTGTTACAGGTAAGCCTCTGTGCTTTCTCCTAGGACAAACAGGATGGTAGTCCTCACACATAGGTGAATCCCTAGCTATAGGCTAGACCCGAAACAAAAGACACCAAACCAGGTGCCAATGGGCACAACAGAGGTGCTGTTGGTAACAGCGGGGACAGCCTGAACTAAGAACAGGGGCCCACAGTTGGACGAGTTGGGTTCACAGCTGAAAGAGGTTTCTCAGGACAGATTGGCCGAATCTATCTCATTGGCCATCCCTGTCCAAACAATAGCGTGCAGTGAAAGTGTGGCAAGAACTCCATGTCACAGCCCTGCAGATCTCTCCCATTGGAAATGCACAGATGGACCACAGATGCCCCCCACGGCCCATACAGATTGCACTGTGGCGTGACCCTCCAGCTGCAGAACCACTGGTCGCAGCAGCAGGAGATACAGTTCGTTAGCTAGGTGGAAAGAGTCTGCTTAGTAACAGCCCTACCCAGTCTGTTGGAGTCAAATGAGACAAACAGCTGGGTGGACAGCCTGTGGCCCCACCTTACGCTCCAGTGGAAGGCCAAGACCCTCTTACAATCCAGCGTGTGCAGCGCCCTCTCTTCCGGGCTGGCATGAGGCTGGGGGAAGAAGGTAGGTAAGACTACAGATTGGTTCAGATGGAAATCTGTGACCACCTTCGGTAGGAACTTAGGGTGTGTACTCAGAACCACCCTGTCGTGGAAGAATCTCGTGTAGGGTGGATAAGTCACCAAGGCGTGCAACTCACTGATCCTGCTCGCTGACATGACCTCTATCAAGATGACAACTTTCCATTTCAAATGCTTGAGAGCACTCGAGCACAGTGGCTCAAAAAGTGGCTTCATCAGCTGAGCCAGCACCACGTTCAGGTCCCAAGAAACTGCTGGGGCCTGAAGGGGAGGAGGCAGCATGAAACGCCCCATGATAGGCTGCACAATATGGGTAAACCATCCACCTCCTAGTGGTAAGCTCCTATGGCACTCAGGTGCAACCGGAGTTGGTCTTAAGCCCTGCCTCCAAAAGGTGCAGCAGGGAGTCCAAGAATTGTCGGACAGGGCAAGAGAATGGGTCAAGGCCCTTCTGCTCACACTAGACGGAGAACCTCTTCCATTTTATGGCATAAGACTTCCTAGTGGACTGTTTTCTTGAAGCCACCAGGATCCGGGCTATGTCCTCCAAAAGGTCCAGGGGCTGCAGGATCAACCTTTCAACATCCATACCGTGAGAGACGGATGGAGGTTGGGATGGTGCAGCCTGCCCTGATCCTGGGAGAGGAGGTCCATGGCCGTCCCCAAATGGATCGGGTTCCATCTAGACAGTCCCCACAGAAACAGGAACCAGACCTGTCTCTGCCAATGCAGGGCAATAAGGATCATGGACTCTCGGTCCTGGCGAAGCTTCAGGATAGTCTCTGTCACTAATGGAAGAGGCAGATAGGCATATGGGATGGCAAAGTCGTCCATTGTGGCTCACTGTCCGACCTGGACAGAGAACAATACCGGGGAATCTTCCCATTGCTGGGGGACATGAACAGGTCCACGTCCGGAGTCTCCCAGACACAGTAGATCCAGTCCGCTACCTCCTGTTTCAGGGACCATGTTTGGGGCCGGAAGGTGCAACTCAGCCGGTCCACTAGGGTTGTAGTCCCCAACCCTGTCCTGGGGGCCCACCAGCCAGTCGGGTTTTCAGGATATCCACAATGAATATGCATGAGAGAAGATTTGCATGCACTGCCTCCATAGCCTGCACATTTTCTCTCATGCATGTTCATTGTGGATATCCTGAAAACCAGACTGGCTGGTGAGCCCCCAGGACAGGGTCAGGAACCACTGCACTAGGGTGTTCCCTGTGCCCGCCAAGTACACGGCCCGGAAAAACATCCCCCTGCGCCAGCACCCAGTTCCAAATTTGTACCGCTTTCTGACAAAGGAGGAAGGATCTGGTACCTCCCTGCTTGTTGAGATACCTGGCTGTCCATTCGAATGAGGATGACCTTGTTGGCCAAGCAATCCCGGAAAGCCCACAGGACTGTACCGGATCACCCTAAGTTCCAAGAGGTTTATCTGAAACTGCGCCTCTGCGTGGTCCAGAAGCCCCGAGTGCAAAGGCCATCGACATAGGCTCCCTACCCTAAGTGGGACGCATCCATGGTAAGCACAACCTGGGGTGAGGGTGCTCGGAAGGGAACAACCCACTCCAGGTTGAGGGGAGATGTCCGCCAAGTCAAGGAGGCCCAGAGTGAGATAAATACAAATACACAAACCTCAACGTAACACAAGATCTGCGAACAAAGCTCTGCTTACCATCCCAGTCACAACTGCTAACCTTGCTACAGTCAGAGAAAGAGCAACATCAATAGCCGGTCTCTGCCTTTGGAACTCACTTCCAGACCACTTAAGGTTGCAAAACGACACAAAGCTCTTCAAAAAACATCTTAAAACATGGCTATTTCAGCAAGCCTACAAAGATGGCATTGGTTAACATCCACCACAAACTCCTCATGCATCTGATACAGAAAGCCTTCCCCCCCCCCTCAGACCTCCCCTCAAACCACCCCCTTTATATACATGTACTGACACCCCATCTCAAAGATATACCAGATTGAAATAATCTAAGAAAATATTTGCACTGTTAGCAAAACTAAAGATGTTATATTTGTTAATAGATGTTATACTTATAACCTTGTTATAGTTAAATGTTCGAATACTCCTGGCATTTGCTGCCAGTAAAGTTAAACGATAACAATATTGATGGTTAACAATGTAAACTTTCTGTTATACGTCTACTGTGATAAGTAATAAGTTGTTTTATCTGTAAACCGGAGTGAAGACTTGCTCCAAACTTCAGTATATAAAATCACACAAATAAACAAATAAATGTGTCCTAGAAACTGCAACATATGCCACACCGAAACTAGCCGGCTCTGCTGAATCTCCCCACCAGAGCAGCCAGGGCATGTACCCTGTCGGATGGCAGGAAGGTCTTTGCCTATGTTACATCCAACTTGGCCCCGCTGAAAGCCAGCCATGACAATGGGCGGAGATTTGACTTCGGGTAGTTGATTAAAAACCCCGGTGCTCCAGGACCTGAATGGTACTGCGAAGCACCTGCAGCGACCCAGCTTGTGTACTACTCTGGACCAGCCAGTCATCCAGATATGGAAACACCTGGACCACTAGCTGGCGCAGCTAAGCCCCCACCATGGCTAGGCATTTTGTAAAAACTCATGGTGCAAAGGCAAGGCCGAATGGAAGCACGCGGTACTGAAAATGCTGGCGCCCAACCACAAAGTAAAGGTGCCTCATGTGACTGGGGAGGATCGCGATGTGGGCGAATGCATCCTTTAGGTCAAGGGAGCAGAGCCAGTCCCCCTGATTCAACAGGAGAATTATGGTGCCTAAGGATACTATCTTGAACTTTTCCTTTTTTTAGGAATCTGTTCAAGGCCATGTTTTCTTTGGAATCAGGAAGTAGAGAAGTAAAACTCCTGGACCCTGCTGCTCCTGAGGAACAGGTTCCACTGCTCTGGCTCTTAGAAGGGCCAAGAGCTCCTCTTGAAGTAATTCTGGGTATAAGACTGGACCCCATTGCGGACTTGGGGGAAAATCTGGTGGAGTCTCCATGAGATTCAGTCCGTAGGCACGCCGGACAATGGACAGGACCCACCAATCCGACATCAAGGCCAGCCAGCGGCCCATGAAAAAGCAGAGCCGGTCCTTTACCGGCGGGTCCCCAGGGCACCGGGAGAGGCAACTGACACATGCCCCTTCGCTGCCAGTCAAAACCCTTTAGCGGGGCTGGCCTGGGGAGCTGGTTGTGAGTATGGGCCCTGCTGTTGTCGGGACCTAGCCCTGGTGCTCACTTGCTGGGATCTGAAGTGGGGGCCTGTGGAAAATACTTTCCTGTGCTATAGAAAGGCCTCCTTAGCCTTGTCCGGGATGACCTTTTGGAAGAAGCGGAGGATGAGGCGCCAGTGGACAAGTGCTGAAGAGTCTCATGATAGTCCTTCAGTTGGCATGACTGCCTCCTTGACCTTATCACCAGTGCAAGGAAAGTCAGCCAGCCGGTCCTGTACCTCAGGGCAAAGGTCTGAGGCCCGAAGCCAGGCCAAACAGCATACAGAAATACACGCCGCCACTACACATCCCGCTGTCTTTAAGATGTCGTAGGTAGCACACATCTCGTGCTTACCACATTTAAGGCCCTGCTGGACAAACGCCATAAGGGCTTCCTGAGGCTGCTGCACCAGGCCTTACGCTACCTCCTGGACTTGCTTCCAGAGGTTGTGGGTTTACTGAGTCATGCATAGGTGGTAATATGGGCCACCAACATGGAGCCCTGATACACCCTCCTACCCATGGCATCCCATTCTTGGTTGTCCTTACCCAGAGGGGCTGATGTGTGGGTTTTTGATCATTTCGCCTTCTTGAGCACCAACTCAATCACCACCGACAGGTGGGGAAGCTGGCGCTTTTCGAAGCCCACACCTTGTTGCATGAGGTACACCCCATCGGCTTTCCTGTTAACCAGAGTGACGGAGAGGGGATGTTCCCAGAGCCAAAGGAACAGTTCCCAGAAGATCTCATGCACTGGCACCACCACGAACTCCTTCAGGGCATTGACAAATTGAAGGATCTCAAGCATTTTATGGAGGGCACCCTCTTCCATCATGAGCTGGAAGGGAAAAGCCTCAGCCATCACATGGATGAACCCAGCGAAGGTCAAGTCCTCCGGTGGAGAATGCCAGCATTCCTCCGAAGGGGAAGGATCTGACGGAAGGTCATCAGAGTCCATCGACGAAGCAACCGAAGTATCCTGACCCTAGGGGTCATAAGGGCCCTCAGGCTCTTCGAGACCACCTGGAGAGGAGGGTCATGGAACCCTGGGTATATCCCTGGGCACAGGCACCGGGAGGCTCGGTAGGACCACGGGTCCCAAAGGGCTGGGCCCTGGCCCGGGGAGCGCCAGCCATGGTACTAAGGGACCTCGAAGTGCAGAGAGCACAGTGGGTCCTCGTCTCCTGAGGAATTCCCTAGGAGGACTAAACTTGGACACTTTGCATTTTGGTGCCTGGCGGGACATTGAGGGATCGCAAGGTGACAGCATCAAATGCATTGGGAGAACACCGAGGAGGACGTCGAGGCAATCCAGCAACAGCTCCAGCCCAGTCATGGCAGTCAGCATTGGTGCGGGTGCCAGCCTCAAAGGCGTCGGCAAGGGCACCGGTATCTGTGAGGGGGGCAACAGCTCCCGATCACACAGAGCACAATCCATTGCCAGGCGCACCCAACATTCCAGCTCTGCCTCGAACGCCTCAGGGCAGGCTGAAAGGGGAGGATCGATGTCCAGCACCAGAACCAGTAAGGACAGCCCTGGACCACGGAGATCGAGGAAGGATGGGGCCTCCTTGTGTCGAGGCCGGTTAGGTGGCAGGGTGACAAGCACCATGGTCCTCACATGCCCGGACCCATGCACAGACGGGGACCGGTGACAATGTTTGCGGGATCTCCCATGGTGCTTGGCCCGGTCTTTCCCTGGCGCCGAGGATGAGAAAGATGATCCAGAAGTCCGGGTTTTCGAGGAGACCGACACTGACCGATCCCCGGAGCCCTCCTGCCCTGAAAACTTCCGGGGAGGGATGGTTACCGAGGGAAGTTTTCTGTGCCGGGCTCCATCAGATGATGTCACCCATGTGTGAGGACTACCATCCTGCTTGTCCTAGGAGAAAGGATGAAAAGAAGGGAGGAATGAATAAAAGAGAAAAAAGAGATATAATCAATAGAGGAGTGGAAGAAAAGGAGAGGGAGACAGGAGAAAGAAAGGATGGAAGAGAGATGAGGGAGGGAAGGAAGGAGTAACAGCGGAGAAGAAAGGTAAGAGAAGGAAAGAGGCATATTTATGGGGAAGGAGAAGGAAAGTAGAAAGAGTTGAAAAGGGATGGGGTGTTTGCTAGGAGGGGAGTGAGGTGAATGTGAAAAGGAGGGAAGTGAAGTGTGTGCAAAAATGGAGCTGGGGAATTATGTATGTGTGGAAGAGAGATGTACATGGGAGAGGAAGAGAAGGAAATATTGTGGTAACTATTATGAGGTAGGATAAAAAGAAACAAAAAGTAAAAAAAAAACCAGAAAAGAAATGAGACACAGGAATAAGATCTGCACAAGCGCAGATAACTAGGAATGTGTGCAAAACACGAGGTGGGATCTAGTGAAGCTTGAGCAATGGTCTAGATTCTGGCAGCTAAAATTTAATGCTAAAAAATGCAGAGTCATGCATTTGGGATGCAAAAACCTAAGGGAGTGGTACACTAAACGAGGGTGAAATTCTTCTATGCATGAAACAAGAGCAGCATATGAATGTGATCCTATCTGATTATCTCAAAGTGGCCAAACAAAAGTGGATAAAGCTATGGCAAAGGCCAGAAAGATTCTTGAGTACATAGGAAGAGGAATGATTAGCAGAAAAAAGGAGGTGATATTGCCTCTTTATAGGTCCCTAGTGAAACCTCATTTGGAATACTGTATAGAATTCTGGAGACCACATCTTCAAAAGGATATCAACTAGATGGAGTAGGTCCACAGGATGACTACTAAAATAGTCAGTGGTCTTTGTTGTAAAGCATATGAGGACAAACAAGGATAAGGGAGGACAGGGTAGATATGATAAAGACATTTAAATACTTCCAAATTATCAATGCACAAGATAGGGGCCTCTTTCAACAGAAAGGGTCATGGGATGATGGTGAAGGGAAGTAGACTCTGGAGAATCTGAGGAAATATTTCTTTATAGAAAAGGTAGTGGAGGTAGTGGAGACAAGGACAGTACTTGAATGTAAGATAACATGTTACATTAGAAGGTAAAATGGCAGAGCAAGAGTACCAGGGTAGTAGTAGTTTCAGGACTGTTCATGCCCTGGGTAAGAATCATTTGGGGCCCCCTTAGAGGTTTAATTTTGATGACCCCCAAATAAGTTGGATAGTTTCAATTTCATTTTGCCCTATTGAGTAAAAGCTGGATCATGAATCTTAATATTCTTTGGGGAAATTAGCTAAACAGAGTGTTAAAATGCCACTTTCTTACAACTTCAACCAGCTACAAATGTTTGGCGTCCCTAAGGTGAGGCAGACATCTAGTTTTCCATCCCCTGAAGGCCCTGGTAGTAGGGTTAGTAAATACTGGATAGGAGAGATTATACTGGGGCTTCCAAGCCACTGGTTGTTGTCGTGGGAGGTGGGGTTATTATGTCCCATAATGTCCCAACAAAAAAGGTACAATTAAAAAGCTTTTTAATTTTGGTTTAGTGATTTGAATGTCAGTTTTGGAAATGTGCGGCCATATCTGCTATTTTTGTAATTTGCACAATACAGGAGAAAATGCATTTCTGTTTCTCTTTTCCTAGTGTTGCGCTGCATGTAGTCTGGTTCCTTGGAGTTTCTAGTTCATTTTTTTCTACATATTTCTATTTGTATTCTATAGTCCCTTATTCTATAATTGATGAGGGTCTGTCTATGTTCTGTGTAAGATGAGGTATTCTGTTAGCCTATAGTTTCTGAATAGCACCCTGTATAGATATCCTGCTTGGTTCATTTTCCCAGTAAGAGGTGTGTTACTGTGCTAGGAACTGATATAATATTTGTAATAATGTCTTTTCAAAAGATCTGCAGCCAATTGTAGGGAGTAGGGTTGCCAAGAAAGCAGGGACCTGGGCAGTCAACCCACCCCCAAATATGTCCCTGCACATGACTGCTGGCATGTTTATTTCCTAGAAAAGAAAGCATTATTGCAAGAAAAATAAGAAAAAAGGTTTGAATAGTCAAATCTATCAGAAAATCCCTGCTTTTCATTGCCCAAATGCAGTACAAGTATGTAGTGTTAATAGTGCATTAGTTCTAATCTCGAATTGCTTGTTGACCAAGAAGCCCCCTCAGAATGGCAGAGTTAGCTACAACCAAGAAATATGAAACTTTGTTCAATTGGGCTTTCTAACTGATCTATGATCAACGCAGAGTTGATTTTTGCTGATTTTTCGATAGGATTATATTTTTATTAATTAATTTGTTTTAAAAAATTTACAAAAGGCAAATGTATTTGTTCTAGATCTAGGGTGCTCAAACCAGTTCTAGAGGCTCCCCCCCCCCCCCCCCCAGGTCAATCATGTTTTCAGGCTCTAATGAATATACATGAAATGTGCATGCAGTACTTCCTATGCATGCAAATATTTCTCATGCATATTCATTAGGGATAGCTTGAAAACCAAACTATTTGGGGGGGTGGGCCCGAGGACCAGTTTGAACCCCCTGTTCTACATAATCATTTTTTTCTCACGAGGTTTAACATGACGCCCCTGAAACTCTACAGATATAACCCAAAAGAAAAAGTTCAATGGACCACAATCAATAGAGTACATAAAAGGCTATGAACACTTACTTATTTATTTGATTTTGTATGTTGCTATTCTCCATGCCTCTAGTTCTAAAGTTGCGGGTTTTATTTTCTTTGACAGTGGTCACTCTTAATTCACCAATCATGATTCTAATTCCAAATTTATCATCATGCAAGGGAGGAAAGTACTGTGGAGCATCAAGAAGTTCTCTCAGATATAAAGCACTTCTTGGTTATATAATAAAGATCACCATTACATCAAAGGAATTTTGCTAAACACAGTGCTTTTCATATAAGCAGGATCTCTAAGTGCTTTACATCCCATGAGGAACTCAAAATGTAAATCAAATACACTTTACAAGACTATGCGAGAGAAAAGAAAAAGTAAGAAGACAGATGCCTAAATGGAAGGAGCACAGAGGTGAAGGAGGCAGTACTGGAAGTGCAGTTTATATAAACCAAAAAGTGTGATTTTATTTTAATTCCCTCCATTCAAAACAGGGCAACAAACCTAACAAAATGTTCATATTCTTGGCAGTTTTCTCATTGGAGCTATTTTCTGATTTCTTTTTCACTAGTGAAAAGGAGAAACAGCTCCAAAAAGCTACTGATCAAGGTTACAATGAATATATTGCATGGATTTAGTCTTGGCTACTCAGATTATATAGCTTTGTGTTCTTAAGCAGGAACTAGGTCACGCTGCTCACCAATCAGTGCTCCTTTTTAGAAGGAAAGATTATATAGATTAAGGATTACCATAAAAAAGGCAATTCATTTCAGATCTCTCATGCACATTCTATTACTAGCATTCCATGGTTTAATTTCTTTCATTCTAAAATCAGAGTATAATGCAAAAACAGTTTCCAAAAATGCTTAAATAACTCATAAAATCAGAAAAAAGTTGACAAATACGTCAAGGCACCAATGATTCTCAATCAAGAAATGTGATAAGCAAAAACTCATGATAAAACTTTGCACGTGCAGGCAACAATACCCAAAATTATTTTTTTTTAAATCATAATTACAAATTTTACAAATGTGTTTAACACAAGTTAATGTAGTCTACCACATAGCAGAAGAAAAAGCCAATTGCAAGCGGCAAAACAGCAAGCAGCAGAAGCACAAATATAAGGTAGGTCGCACCTCTTAGAGATGTAAATTGGAAATAAGACTTTGCAGCAATAAAGTTGTGCTGATCTCAGTATGAATGTGCAAACTGCTAATCGCAATTTTAGTCTTGGACTGGTATTCTGTTTAATAACGTACTTAATGCAAAGATTCATGTAAGCAAAAGGTACATCAGCAGGATTAGAATTCTACAGGTTCATTTATTGATTGACACAATGTCAAGTTTGTAGTTTCAGTACTTTTGATTACTAAGGGACATATCAAATAGCATGTCTTAAAACATGGCTTAATTATTTATTGTACTAACAAAAAAGCATGTAATATCTTTGAGGATTATTGCTAAAAAGCATTCATTATAATTTTATGTTTCTTAACAAACTCTCAGGGGAAGGTATCAGATAGAAGTGCTCACAGTCTCATAGGCTCTTGCCCTGTACAGGGCTACAACCCTTCTCATGTAATGGCACTATTAGATCGCGTCATCTACCATTTCCCCATGAGAATGAACAATTTTTTTATTTTTTAATATGTCACCCGATAAAATTTATTCTTAAAACATTATCACCCTTCTATTAAGTGAAATCCTTCTATTAAGTGAAATTGTATATTAAATTACTTATCTTTTCATGTGCTTAACTGCTAATTTTACCAATACTTTTTATGCGCTCGCTTGCTTGTTGTCAGCTGTCTTCCCGCCCCTTTTCATGTGCTTAACTGCTAATTTTACCAATACTTTTTATGCGCTCGCTTGCTTGTTGTCAGCTGTCTTCCCGCCCCTTTTCATGTGCTTAACTGCTAATTTTACCAATACTTTTTATGCGCTCGCTTGCTTGTTGTCAGCTGTCTTCCCGCCCGACATTGACAATGTTTCGGCGCAACAAATGCGCCTGCTTCAGGGGCTTACTGCTCAATACCTAAAGAAACATTTTTATTAGTATACTGTTTTTAATACATTTATATCACATTTTAATTAACTATACTCTCAATGGTACTCACTATTCAGCTTGGCGCTTTCTCACCCGATCCTTCACTGCGTTCAAATATGGCGCCTAGACGCCTTCACTATCTCAGTACCGGAAATGTATGTTCTTTTTATTTCCTGTCATGGATTGTTAAAGCACCTATCAGCTAATTTTTACAAAAACACTGACCAATCAACTTCCTTGTTCAGCCCAGCTGGGGCTACCGTATTCAATTTAAAGATCCACTTTTGCTCACATTGTAATAGACGTAGATTTAAATCACCTCCTCTTTCGTCCTGCTCCATTACCTCTAACACCGTACATTTTAAACTCAGAAAATCATGGGATTGTTCTAAACAGTGTTGTACCAATGGGGCTTCTAATTTATTACGTTTGAGTGCACTTTTGTGTTCTATTAAACGAGTTTTCAACTGTCTTGTTGTTTTGCCTATGTATAATAAGCCACAAGGGCACCATATAGTATACACTACAAAACTAGAGTTGCAAGTAGATTTTTTTTATAGGTTTAAACCTTTTAAGTTTTTCTAGGGGTATATTAAAGTTAGAATGAGCTAATGGGCACATCATAAACGACCCACATGCAGAGTGTCCCTCATGATTTACTGCATGTTTTAAGGAACTCTTAAAATGTGATCTTACTACTTGATCCTTTATATTTGTTCCTCTTTGAAAAGCTATTAATGGTCGTGATTCAAAAACTGTATGTACTTGTAGGACATTCCAGTGGCGTCTGATGCTGCGCGCCACTTCATTCGCCCCCAAAGAGTATGGTAAAACACAAGTCAGACGTTGTGAACTTCTTTTTTGTTGTGGTTGTTGCGATCCCCCCTGCTGCTGCGCTGCAGGAGGTCTCTTACCTTCCTCTGGAGGCCGCTCTGAAGCCAGGGCCTCGCCTGCGCATCATCCAGGACTTGCTCCAGGGCCTGAAAGGCCTAGCTGCTCCTGAGGCATGCCTGTGGCTTGCAGCCTCAGTGTTTGGACTTCCTGTTGGGCGACGCCCTTCCCTAGGGGCTGGTCCGCAGCTCTCCACCTGACTTATAGGACCAGCAGTGGGCGGTCCTGGCAAGCTCCTCCCAGGGAGTTGCCTTCTACCTCCAGTATTTAAGGACTGTCTGTTCACTTGCACCGGGCCTTCGGATTGTGCATTACAGTTGTCTGTAACCTTGCCGGTCCAGGTCCTCCATGTTTCCTGATGTCTGCCTTGATGTGTTTCCTGATGTCTGCCTTGATGTGTTTCCTGATGTCTGCCTAGACGTGTTTCCTGATGTCTGATCCTGAAGCTGCCTGATCCTGATCCAGTTCCGCTTGTTCTGACCTACGTCCTGTCTGGCTCCTGAGCCTTCTGTCCTGTTGGGCCCTGGAGTGGCCAACAGGAGGGATTCGTCCCCCGGGCTCTGGAGCTTCCCTGCCTGCCAGCCGTAAGGACTTCGGATGTGAGTATCCCAGCATCGGAGTTCCTGTTCGCCTGGAGTTTCCCTGCACCCTCCTTCTCAGCATGGTCCGCGACCAGCCTTCCTGGGCTGTGTAGGGCGCGTCTGGGACAGGGTGGTCCGCGACTCAGTCCCACGGGTGGGCTGAGTAGGGCGCCCTGATGGACAGTGCCATGTTTCTGTCCAGCCTTGTCTACAGTGTCTGCTTCAGCCCCCGTCTGATGTCTTCTGTTTAAGGACTCTGTCTGCCCTCGCCTCTGTCCGGCCTGCTGCCCATTGCCGTTCCCTGCGGCAGGTCCGAAAGGGCCGGGAACAGTCGGAGGACCGTTCATTAGTCAACTTCCCCGTGTTGGCTACCATGGGCATGCAGGTCCGGCTGAGGGTCGGACTCCCTGCTTCTGTTCCTGCTTGCCTGGCTCACCATGCCTGCTCAGCTCACCTCCCACGGTGTGGCCTTGGGCTCCTCCTGGGGTCCTGCCGTGGCCCAAGGGCTCACCACCCGCCCGAGACGACCGCGCCCGCGCGCGCTCGTAACAGTGGTTGTAATAAATTTTCTCTATGATTCCAACGTGCTCTTTTACAGGCTTGCTTTACAACTTTTAAAGGATAGCCCCGGTCTAAAAATCTCTGGCTCATCTCCTTCGCTTTTAATTTATATTCTCCTATTGTTGAACATAATTTCCTTAGCCTTAAAAATTTGCTAAAAGGAATACTATTTTTCAATGAAAGTGGATGACAACTTGAATATTCCAACAACGTGTTACGATCTGTAGGCTTTTGGTAGATCGTAAAGAAAAACTTTTGTGCCTTTATTGAGATGTTTATGTCCAGAAAAGAGACCGAGCTTTGATGAAAAATGTAAGTGAACTGTAAAGCCTGTTCGCGAGCATTTAACCATTGAATAAACTCTTTAAATAGAACCTCGGTGCCTCTCCACACTATGAAGATGTCATCGATAAATCGGCGCCATACCAAAATATTATTTTGATATGGAGAAACTGATAGCCACTGTGATTCAAAGTGTCCTACATAGAGACTCGCGACACTAGGGGCCATCGTAGCACCCATCGCCGTGCCTCCCACCTGTTGATAATAAACATTATCAAAAACAAAAATTTTTTTTTTCAAAGCCAATCCTGCTAGCTCAACTATAAAAGTAACTGGTGGATGAATCTTAGAGGATTGTGTTATTAATTGTGAATGAATGACTTGCAAAGCCCCTTCTTGGGGTACATTCGTGTAAAGGGACACGATGTCAATTGTGGCTAGAGATACTTCTTCAAAAGGAATATTCAAAGTTTCCAAAAATTGTATTAATTCTCCGGAATCACGAACATACGATGGCAAAGAAGGTATCAAAGGACGTAAAAATGTGTCCACATATTGAGAAAGCGGTTCAAGCAATGAACCTCGTGATGAAATGATGGGCCGTCCCGGAGGATTCTCTAAATTCTTATGGATTTTTGGAAGATGGTAAAAAGTTGGCACCCTAGGGTGTTCAACTTTTAAAAACCGGAATTCTCTTGCAGTAATCCATCCTTGTGCTAAAGCATCTTCCAAAAGATTATCTATATGTTCTTTCAATTGCAGTGTGGGATTGGCATCTAACTGCTTATAGAATTGCTGATCTGCTAATTGTCTTAATGCCTCTGTCCTATATGAATCTTGGTTCATTATTACCACCGCTCCTCCTTTGTCCGCACTTTTTACCACCAACATCAGATCTTCTCTTATTTCTTGTAGTGCCTTATTTTCTTGCGTACTTAAATTAAAGAATCTTAATCTGGAATCTTTCTGAATTTTATCAATGTCTTTTTGTACCAATTTTGCGAAGGTATGTATGACCGGATCAATATTGCCTGGAGGACACCAGGTAGACTTTGGAAATACCACCGATTTATCTCTCTCCTCCCCTAGTGGTCTTCTATCAAAGAATAATCTTAACCGTAAATTCCTTAAAAATTTTTGAAAAAATTTACTGGTTTCAAAATGATCATACTGCACCGTTGGTACATACGTTAACCCTCTTTCCAACACCTGAACCTGTGTACGTGTTAGGGAACGTGAGGACAAATTAATCACTGTGGATTCTCTAATCTCTGTTGGTTCTCCGATTTGCTCTTCCCTTGTGATCGTGTCCATCTTTTTTGCTGTCTCTGTCCCGTAGGAGGATCTTGAGTGTGCTGTTGAAATCTGACTTTGCGATCCTGTCTTGCCTCTGGAAAAGGGGTAGTCATAGGGCCACTAATGTTAGAAATCTTTTGACCACGATTAAGTTCATCCCCTGATGATTCTTCAGAACTGGATTCAAATGTTTTTCTCTGATTATAAGTTCTCTTAAGTTGTGGATTCATCCAATAATATATTGAACCCTTCTTATAATCTTGTTCATCCCTAACAAATTTGCTGGTTTTACCTTGCTTAACCTCTTCCGTAAATTCGTTTATAGTATCTTGAAACTCTTTCAATTTTACCTCAAAATTATCTAAATTTTGATTTTTTCCAACAGCTGATCATGTTCTGTCTGTAGAGTTTCCATTAACATCTTAGCTCTCTCTATGACCAAAAGCATTAGGTCGAGAGAACATTTGTTAAGGATCTGATTCCATTTAACCAGAAAATCTTCAAATTCTACATATAATTTAGGTTCCTTCATTATACGCAAACCCCTAGGGATTCGCTGAACTCTACAGTATTCAATTAGTGTACCATAATGTAAATTTGTTCTTACCATCCGTTTATTTAAACGGACCAGATTTTCCCAACTTTCTCCCTGATTTCCAGGCATAAACACTGATGGTGCAGATAAAATTTCTTGTAAATGTATTTGCGAGAAACTGAATGTGTCTTCCCATTGAGTAGCCATCTTTTTCTTACTACCGGCCAAAAAATCTTTTATTCCTCCGAATCCAATGTAATTATTCTAAAACAACGGCTCACTTCCTCAAAATCCTAGTGAACTAACAAAAAAGCATGTAATATCTTTGAGGATTATTGCTAAAAAGCATTCATTATAATTTTATGTTTCTTAAACTCTCAGGGGAAGGTATCAGATAGAAGTGCTCACAGTCTCATAGGCTCTTGCCCTGTACAGGGCTACAACCCTTCTCATGTAATGGCACTATTAGATCGCGTCATCTACCATTTAACAATCCATGACAGGAAATAAAAAGAACATACATTTCCGGTACTGAGATAGTGAAGGCGTCTAGGCGCCATATTTGAACGCTGTGAAGGATCGGGTGAGAAAGCGCCAAGCTGAATAGTGAGTACCATTGAGAGTATAGTTAATTAAAATGTGATATAAATGTATTAAAAACAGTATACTAATAAAAATGTTTCTTTAGGTATTGAGCAGTAAGCCCCTGAAGCAGGCGCATTTGTTGCGCCGAAACATTGTCAATGTCGGGCGAGAAGACAGCTGACAACAAGCAAGCGAGCGCATAAAAAGTATTGGTAAAATTAGCAGTTAAGCACATGAAAAGGGGCGGGAAGACAGCTGACAACAAGCAAGCGAGCGCATAAAAAATATTGGTAAAATTAGCAGTTAAGCACATGAAAAGATAAGTAATTTAATATACAATTTCACTTAATAGAAGGATTTCACTTAATAGAAGGGTGATAATTTTTTAAGAATAAATTTTATCGGGTGACATATTAAAAAATAAAAAAATTGTTCATTCTCATGGGGAAATGGTAGATGACGCGATCTAATAGTGCCATTACATGAGAAGGGTTGTAGCCCTGTACAGGGCAAGAGCCTATGAGACTGTGAGCACTTCTATCTGATACCTTCCCCTGAGAGTTTGTTAAGAAACATAAAATTATAATGAATGCTTTTTAGCAATAATCCTCAAAGATATTACATGCTTTTTTGTTAGTTCACTAAGATTTTGAGGAAGTGAGCCTTTTTTTAGATTAATTATTTATTGAGCATGTCTCTTTCTGTGATGTACTTAATCCCCGTCAAAGTTTTCTGCTCCCATCACTGCAATCATTTTTTTTCCAATTTTGTTCAATGTAAAATAAGTTTGGTAAGAGGAGCCTATAGTGACTGGGTATTTGTACAGCAAGCTAAACCTGATAAAATACATCCTATACAACAGTTATTCAGTAATGAATTCATTCACGACTTAGGTTCTAGAGTCGCTCACACTCTCAATATACAAATACACATTTAAATCAACACATTTACTCATTCTGTCACTTTGTCATACACGTTTCAAGCTTTCCCTCCCTTCCAAAACTAAAGTCCAAATCTGGAAACATACCACATTTTTGAAAGTCATAAGAACATAAGTCAAAATACTTAAAAGAATTTCAGGATGTTAATTATCATACAGTGATCTAAGAATCAATATAAATCAACATTTGAATTCAAGAAGTCACTGCTAAAATAAACATCTTTACAAAATACTTGGAGTGTTAACTGGCTGTCTTATTTGTTAGCTTGCCATCATCTCATCACTTTTCATCTCCCAGTTGTGCTTCTATTTATATTTGTACTGTAGTCTTTTTTTCAAGAAATCCTTCCATTTTTGCTAATACTCGGCTCCTGTCCTACCCAATGTATATTTGCATCAGATTTCAATTGCTCTGCTGTAGTTTCTCTTTTTTTTTTTTATTTATTCTCTGAACTCTGTAGCTTTTTCTCTACTTCTGATTTTTTCTCTGTCTAATTCTGTTCATGATCTTCTCTATACAAGTTTATCCATTGTCCCTTACTATTTCTTCTATGTTAACATTTCCTTTAGCAACCCAAAAGTAGTACAGCCATTTGCCAAGTACATATTTCCACTTTCTGACTGATTTGCATGTTCTGGCACCTCACTTTCTTTTTTCACTATATACCTCATACTCACACACTATTTTTTCTGCCTTTTAATCCTCATATATTCCTTATTTATGTTAATCTATTATCATAATGCTAATATTCTCAATTTTACTATAAAAATGAGCTCTTCTCACATATTCCACCTCCTACCTTTTAAATTCACTGTTGTCCCTCACTCACTTTGTTCAAGCTATACGACTTGTGATCAGTGTCCCTTCTCTCCAAGGGCAGCTCAAGGCAATCTGGTGCCTGAGGCAAGGGATGAGATGGTGTCCCCCCCTCCCCTCTCCTTCAAGGCACAGTACAGGTCAAATCATCAAGATGGGCAAGGGGGTCTCTTTATAGTCTGGCCCTTTCAGTAATTTCAAATGCTGCAGAAGAGGAAAAACAGGTGTCAGAGTTCCCAGAGGAGTGGCAAAATATCAGTGGTAATGTTTCTAGGAAGCTGGCAATCCTGATATACTCCCAGGGACCCTAAGATTTGCCTCCCATTTTTCTCCCAGCATTTCCGCTAGAGAAGTGGGTGAATGGTAGGTCTTTGTGTGGCACAATCTCTTAGGGTTGGTACAAGGGCATTCGGCACACTAGGCGAGCTTTGCAGTCTTATGTCCATGCTCCTCATTCTCATCACACAGAATAAAAAATTCTGCATTTATAATAATCAATTTTACATGAAAAAGGACAATGAGAGTACAGTTGCCTGAGGTAAAAATACCAAAATATCACAACCCTGCAAAACATACACTTGGAATGCATTGTGCCTACAGTAATGCAAATTGGGTGTGGGCTTTGCTCTCAGTAAGCCCAGAACAAAACAATTACAAAATTTGTAAACCTCCCATATTAAAATAGGACTGCCAGTCCTGAAATAATAAAAATCCTAACTATGAAAAGGAAATGCTGTAAAAATTACACCAGACCCTAAACACCAATACACCACCTATTAAGAAAACAAGCTGCTGTAGGTCCCTACACTAACTACATGGCATCAGATCTCACCTCAGTCACACATGCAGAACACAGACAGACCCTTACCAAATACAGAATAGAGAGACCATAAATAGAAATTAACTGGAAACCTCAAAAAGCCAGACTGTATGCAGAGCAATAATGGAAACATAGAAATGCCATTCTTCAAAACAATAAAATCATAGAAACATAGAAACATAGAAATGACGGCAGAAGAAGACCAAACGGCCCATCCAGTCTGCCCAGCAAGCTTCACACATTTTTTCTCTCATACTTATCTGTTTCTCTTAGCTCTTGGTTCTATTTCCCTTCCACCCCCACCATTAATGTAGAGAGCAGTGATGGAGCTGCATCCAAGTGAAATATCTAGCTTGATTAGTTAGGGGTAGTAGGGGTAGTAACCGCCGCAATAAGCAAGCTACACCCATGCTTATTTGTTTTACCCAGACTATGTTATACAGCCCTTATTGGTTGTTTTTCTTCTCCCCTGCCGTTGAAGCAGGGAGCTATGCTGGATATGCTTGAAGTATCAGTTTTTTCTTCTCCCATGCTGTTGAAGCAGAGAGCCATGCTGGATATGCATCGAAAGAAGTATCAGGCACATTTGGTTTGGGGTAGTAACCGCCGCAACAACATAAATCTTAATAGTAAAAACATAATAAAAAGAATATTTCAAAACAGCTGATGAATAGAACAGCTAATAATTAAAAATTCATACAAATAATACAATTTCCCAAACATCAATAATATTTCAAAATAGCAACCACCCAATAAATAAACTAATAAGGATAATAAAATTCCTTGCTTCCCATACCCGGGAACTTTTGATTTCTAGTCACCCTGAGATTTCCATGGATTATTGCAGGGGAGTGGTAAACAGGCAGGGTGGATGAAAGTTCTCCTCACAAACACACATTTTCATGCTCTCTCTCATACACACACACTTACACACGCACACACATGCTCTCATACAAGCGCACACAAGCATACAATGTTCTCACACACGCACACAAATGCTCTCACATTCTCTCACACACGCACCCCAATGTCACACACACACACAAACATTTTCTCTCACCCATATGCACATGCTTTCTCCTCATTCAAACCCATGCATATGCTCTCTCACAAACACACACACACTCACACAAGCGTTTGCTCCTCTTTTTTTGGGCTGCAAGCAGCTGCTGACCTTTTTCTTCTTTGACCACTGGCAAAGACCTCTTCATTATTGATTTGCAGCAGGTTGAGCTTCGCCAGCTGCCCACAATGCCTTTTTATCTTTCTGCCACTGGCGGGTGGGACTCTGCTGGCTGCCCAAAGGGCATGCTTTTCTCTTTCTGCTGCCAGTGGGTTGGATTCCGCTGCCAGCGGACACAGCCACTTCTCTTTCTTCTGCCACTGGTGGGTTGGGCTTCTCCAGCAGTGTACAAATTCTCCTTTCCTGTCATCTCAGTTGAACTCCCCCAGTTCAACCTCCTTTTTTGATCATTGGTGGGGGTTGGGAACCCCACCAACATGTAGTTAAATATGTATTTGGTGACAAGGTGAGGCAGCCTCCAGGCATTTAGGAGGGCACTTTCTGTCACACAAATATTTTGCTACCTTAGTCTACCTCATTATAGAACAGCCCCTGTCTCCCTCGTCCCCCTTTGGCCAATCATCTCTATGCTGAACAGTCAAGTGTTATTTCCACTTTTGGTGTTGGACGGAATAGCTCAATTTTTACGAGATAAATACTCCTATGCTTCTTTTTCATTTTGCTGTTACACTCCGAAACTGACCTGCTGTTCTGCTTTTGCTAGCATGCAGCCAAAGTGTTTTATGTTCTTTAATGTTGCAGTAGCTCTCATGAAGCATTATTCAAAGTTAGCCAATGAAGCACCAATGCCCATTTGAAGATAGTTATTTTGCTATGCCGTATGTAGAAATAAAGAAAAACAAAAATAAAATAAAATCACATAAAAAAATTGCAACTAGATTTTAGGGCCTACACTCCCTTCTTCTGATCTAAATAAATGAGCTGTTGAAGCAGATGATGTTGCCTAAATATACATGTGAATCACAGATTACATTACAATGGTGGTGAAGGTAAGTGATGAGAAGGTGACAGAGAAGCAAACATTTTCATATCTTAAAGTGAACATGGCAGCCACATGACATTAGCCATGCTGTACAAAACTAGCACAGAACCAACACATTTAGATTGCAACAAAACTGGTGCAGAACTAAAACATCCATATTGACTATACTAAATGGTGCTAAACCAGAGATAGGCAAATTTATTCTCTGGGGCCACATTTGAGGGGCCACATTTGTGTCCTTCAGGCAGCCAGATCTTCTTTCATATACCACACCCAGCACCTTTCACACAATTTCCTCCCCATTCTCTTCTACCTCCCTTACTCCCACTGATCAATCGGGCAAGAAGAGTGGTATGACCTTTGTCCATGGCCTCCTTAGGCCAGACTCCTGTTTTGAAGCACAAAGGACACCATACAGCTGCGCATTCAGAATAGCAGTCAAGTCCAAACAACAGAAGAGGAGAACATGTCCTAATGTGCTATTCTCATTCCATTTGTTGCCCAATCAATATTGGAGAGAGGGATTCTGCCCGAGGGGGGCAGGGAGCTATAAATGTACCACAGGATTAGTATCCCCTCCCAAACCTGATGCTGTGGCTCCCAAACCATCCCTACTCCTCTGCAAATGTTATCAAAGTCTGCATGACAGTGGGACTTTGCTGATGTCAGCATAAATGGTCTCTTAGCAACAATGTCAACTGTTTGATAAGCCTGAATATCTACCAACACCAAAAGGGTTAAAGAAAGAAATGTGTCCACCTTTAAAATAAACCCATGGTGCATGACTAAATTTTTGTGACATACATATGTTACACTACACTAAATTATACTATGACCCATACTGTGCTATTCATCCAATCAGAGAGTGTTTGATACCCAGCTATATTCAGCTTTGTAATGTACAGCAAATACAAGGAAAGCACTTTATATTAGCATTTTATCTATGAGCTGTTGCTTAATGGACAAAATAAGTAAATAGCATTAAAAAAATGTTTGCATACCAGTAATACTTTTGTTGTGATGAGAAGCAGAAGAATATATTGCACTCTATTTATATAACATGAAAAAAATCACAGCAAAGAAAGAGAAAAAACACAGAGCCAGTTATAGAGTTCTGTGTTTTGACAAGCTCGTGTGACAATGTTCTGAGTTGGTATTAGAACCAAGATACTTCCCAAACATCATATTACTTTTTGCATTTAAGATTTTTTTTTTTACCTCTTCACAGACTCAGCTAATATACTTAAGACCTTGTTTCCAGGGATGCTTTATTTCCCCTGTAGGTCTAATATTGAATAAAACTTCTAGAAGTTTTATTCAATCTAGATTTTTGTCTTTATTTTGGTTTTCTTCAAAGTGTTCATTTCTGGGTTTCTCCAGATATATTTTCCCTCTTCTATCAATAAGTCACCAAATGTGCTATGCTGTATTCCTATTTAATTCAATGTCTATACATCTTTCTATCGTGAAAAACCAGGGGCAAGTGCATAGTCAATTTCAATATATTAATTCATTTCAATGTTCTTAATTTGATTAAAAATATTTTTTATTCACATTTTCATACACAAAGTATCAAATATCACATATCATATCATGTAAAACAATTAAAATAAAGCTTAACATATATCCTGTATTTAATTTCTCAAAATGTTATTTTTCAAATACAAACTTTATATTTCATTCATAAATCCCACTCATAAAATACATACAAATATACATGAAGCATTTCCTCACACATCAAACATACAAACAAAAAAAATCAGACCATATATAACAAAGCATAAAAAATGTCTTAACATAAAATGTACTCAATCATAGGAGCTTCTACAGATGTTACTCTCGGCAGAAAGGGGCTGAATAATTTGAAGCAATCAAACCCAAATATCAACTAAAAACATCGCTATTTCAAGCCCAAAAACTACAAATGATGATAATCCCATCATCCATCTGTCCCAACTAGGGCCCAAGTTTCGCCTTATACAAGGCTGCTTCAAGGGAACTAAAAAACAGAAAAGCAAATGTTGCTTACCTGTAACAGGTGTTCTCACAGGACAGCAGGATGTTAGTCCTCACATATGGAAGACATCACAGGATGGAGCCCAATCACGGAAAACTTCTGTCAAAGTTTCCAGAACTTTGACTGGCCCCTACTGGGCATGCCCAGCATGCCACGAACCCTGCAGCCAGCAGGGGTCCCCCTTCAGTCTTATTTGAAAGCTGCAGGCAGTGCCGAAAAATAAAACAATAAACTATTACGAACTCTATACCGCGGGGCGGCGGGCGGGTTTCGTGAGGACTAATATCCTGCTGTCCTGTGAGAACACCTGTTACAGGTAAGCAACATTTGCTTTCTCACAGGACAAGCAGGATGGTATGGGTGAGTAACGAGTTGACGAGGTCCGAATTTGCACCAAATGTACCCAAAGGTGTGCAACAGGCACAACTACTGGGGTAGAATTTGGGAGAGGGCATCCTGAACCCTAACGGGCAGGCAGAAGGGTGTAGGTACGTCACGTTATAAATAAGTTGCGAAGGACAGATTGGCCGAAGATGGAATCTTGTCTTCCAGCTTTGTCCATGCAATAGTGGGCTGCAAAGGTATGGAGAGAACTCCAGGTTGCAGCCCTGCAAATGTCAGGAAGCGGCACCGATTGAAGATGTGCTACTGAAGTCACCATGGCCCTCACAGAGTGTGCTTTAACACGGTCTTGAAATGGAATGCCCGTTTGCTAATAGCAAAAAGATATGCAGTCCGCCAACCAGGAGGAGGGAGTCTGCTTACCCACAGGCTTTCCCAACTTGTTAGGGTAGAAAGAGACGAACAATTGAGTGCTTTCCCTGTGGGCAGCTGTACGGTCTAGGTAAAACGCTAGAGCCCGTTTACAGTAAAGGGTATGCAGAGCCTGTTCTCCTCCTGGGTTGGCATGGGGCCTGGGAAAAAAGGTAGCTAGTATGATGGATTGGTTTAAATGAAAATCCGAGACTACCTTAGGTAAGAATTTAGGGTGAGTGTAGAGTACTGCCCAGTCCTGCAGAAGTTTAGTATAAGGCGGATAGGTGATTAGAGCCTGTAATTCACTAACTCTGCGAGCTGAAGTGATAGCCAAAAGGAAAATCATTTTCCTTGTGAGATATCGAAGTTCACAAGAGTGAGGAGGCTCGAAAGGTGGTTTCATGAGTAGACCGAGAACCAGATTAAGGTCCCATGAAGGGGCCGGAGGACGTAATAGAGGCTTGATGTGGAGCAAGCCTTTTAAAAAGCGTGTTACAAGGGGTTGTACTGATAAAGGGACATCCCCAATACCTTTATGGAAGGCAGCTACCGCACTGACATGCATTCTGATGGAAGAGGTCTTTAGACCTGATTCTGACAAATGCCAAAGATAGTCCAGAAACTTCGGGATTGGACAGGAAAAGGGGTCAAGGGTCTGAGAAGAGCACCATGATGTGAACTTTTTCCATTTGTAAGAGTAAGATTTTCTCATGGAAGGCTTTCGTGAAGCAATCAAACGCGGGAAACTGGATCTGAAAGGTTAAATGGTTGAAGGATTAACCTTTCAACATCCATGCCATCAGGGACAAGGCTTGAAGATTGGGATGGTATAGGCACCCGTCATTTTGAGTGATCAGAAGCGGGTCCTTTCTCAAGGGAATGTGCTTGCGGATAGAGAGATCCTGAAGAATTGGAAACCACACTTGGCGTGGCCAGTGAGGTGCTATCAGGATCATGGTTCCCTTGTCCTGACGTAACTTCACGAGAGTCTTCGAGAGAAGAGGAAGTGGAGGGAATGCATAAACCAGACCAGTTGCCCATGAGAGGGAGAATGCATCTCTGGGCTGAGAGTGTTCGTTGCGAATGAGGGAGCAGTAGTTTTCCACTTTGTGGTTCTGAGGGGACGCAAACAGGTCTATCTGGGGATATCCCCATTGTTGGAAGATGAAGTTCGCTACCGAGGGGTTGAGAGACCACTCGTGCGGTTGAAAGACGCAACTCAGCTTGTCTGCCAGCACATTGTCCACTCCCAGCGAGTAGGTGGCCCTGAGGTACATCGAATGGGAGAGGGCTTCCGCTCAAATATGCACAGCTTCCTGACACAGAAGGAAGGAGCCTGTGCCTCCCTGCTTGTTGATGTACCACATGGCCACCTGGTTGTCCGTCTGAATTAGGATTACCTGATTTGACAGGCGATCCTGAAAGGTTCTGAGAGCATATCTTATTGCTCGAAGTTCCAGGAAATTTATTTGGTGTTTGGCTTCCTCTGGAGACCAAGAGCCTTGTGTCTGCAGATTGGCTACGTGGGCTCCCCACACGAGGTTGGAAGCGTCGGTGGTGAGAATGATTTGAGGATTTGGAACCTGGAAGGGCAATCCCTGGAGGAGATTGGTCTGATTTTTTCACCAGGCGAGGGAAAGACGGAGTGAGTCAGTGACGTGGACAATGGTCAACAGAGGGTGAACAGCTTGTGTCCTTTGAGACGTTAGAGTCCAGTGCATGAGCCTCATGGCCAAGTGGGCCATTGGTGTGACATGGCCTGAGGACGCCATGTGTCCAAGCAGGACGAGAAATTGGCGTGCAGTCGCAGCGTGTTGAGACTGCAGTTGGTGAGCAAGAGACACGAGAGTCAGTGCTCGTTGTCGAAGCAGGAAAGCCTTTGCCTGTAAGGTGTCCAAGTCTGCCCCAATGAACGACAAAGTTTGAGATGGGACTAAGTAGGATTTGTCGTAATTGACGAGAAACCCTAACGAAATTAGAGTGTATAAGGTTAGACTGAGGGACGACAGAGCAGCTTGCTGAGTGGAAGCCCTGATTAACCAGTCGTCCAGATAGGGGTAGTCGTGAACACCTTGTGTCCTGAGGAATGCTGCGACGACTATGAGGCATTTTGTAAAGACTCGTGGAGCCAATGCTAGGCCGAATGGAAGCACTCGGTATTGATAGTGCTTGAGGCCTACTAGGAATCTCAGGTATTTTCGATGAGCTGGACTTATCGCAATATGAGTGTATGCATTCTGGAGGTCCAGAGAGCAGAGCCAGTCTCCTCTTTGAAGAAGAGGAGGAAGCGAGCCCAAGGTGACCATCTTGAACTTTTCTCGCTGGAGGTACTTGTTGAGGGCCCGTAGATCTAGAATAGGACTGACGTCCCCCGAGTTTTTGGGGATTAGAAAGTACCGGGAATAGAACCCTAGGCCTTGCTGAGAGTGTGGAACGGGTTCTATTGCTCTTGACTGGAGAAGGAGGGAGACCTCTTGATCCAGAAGAATGGAGTGGTCTGACGTTCTCTATGCCTGCAGAGGTGGGGAGTCCGGTGGCAGGGTGAGAAAGTTCAGATGGTAACCCTGAGCATTGATTGCCAATACCAACTGGTTGGATGTGATTGAATGCCACATGTTGTGGAAGTGGCACAGTCGACCTCCCACTGGTATGTGCGACAGAGGAATCTGGCTGCTGCTCTCCAAGTGGAAGTCAAAAACCTGAAGCAGGCCCCGGCTGGGGAGCTGGTTATGGTTTTTGTTTTCGGGTTTGGCGAGACTGAGGTTTTTGATAAGGTCTCGTAGCACGGGATCTGGCTGGTGGCAGGTAGGACTTTCATGGATGGTAGAATGACTTCTTAGAGTCCTTTCTAAAGGGCTGCTTTGAGGAGAAGTTGGAAGGCATCAAAGAGAGCTGTTTAAGGGTCTCATGATGGTCTTTTAATTCAGCCACCGTCCGTTGGATCTGTTCGCTGAACAGATTATCTCCTACACAAGGCAGGTTGGACAACCAGTCTTGCACTTCTGGGCGAAGGTCAGAAGACTTGAGCCAGGCCCACCGTCTTGCCGAAATAGCAGCTGCAGGCACTGGTAGAGGTGTCAAAAATGTCATAAGATGTTCTGATCTCATGCTTGCCTGCCTCAAAACCTTTGCTTACAAGGGTTTGTAGTTGGTCTTGGAATTGCTGAGGCAGGGAGTCTGAGAAGTCCTGTATCTGCTTAAAGATGACCCTGTTATATTGGGTCATATAAAGCTGATAGGCAGCAATTATGGAGATGAGCATGGCCCCTTGGAATACTCGGTGACCAATGTTGTCTAGGAATTTCTGTTCCTTACCAGGAGGGGTAGACGAGTGGGGTTTTGATCTTTTTGCCCTCTTTTGTGCAGACTCTACCACAACCGAGTGGTGATCAAGCTGTGACTTCTGAAACCCTGGGGCTGACTATACTAAATAAGTAGTGTCAGCTTTCCTGAGTACTGGAGCAACTGTTCCTTGATTTTCCCAGTTCTTTTTGAGGAGATCAAGAAGAACCTGGTGGACGGGAATAGAGGTTATTACCTTGGGGGCATCCAGGAATTTGAGCAACTCCATCATCTGGTGCCTATCATCCTGTTCTGTCTGCAATTGAAAAGGAACCAATTCAGCCATTTCCTTCACAAAGTTTATAAATGAGAGGTCCTCTGGAGGAGAACACTTTCTACTCTCAGTGGGTGAAGGTGGTAAAGGTAAGTCAATGGTGTCTGATGAGGTATCATCTCCCCAGGTATCATAAGGATCAACACCCTTTCCTCTAGGAAGTAGAGGGGGACAGGGTGGTTGGATACCTGAAGGTCCTGCTCTAGGCTCCGAAGGAATCGGAGGAATTATCAGAGACACCAACGATGGCATCGAAGGCACCTGTATAGGCATTGAGGGCATTGATGGATGGCTCGGTGGCGCCAATGGACGTATCAGCACCGATGGTTGGATCGGTGGCGAGGGATGTATAGGCATCGATGGCTGAGGCACAACTCCAGATGGAGGCATGCGGAACGGTGTTTCTCCTCCCAATGACGCTGTCAGTGGGGAGGGCATCGGAGCCATCGGAGACCCGGGATCCATCGATGGAAAGACAGCCATTAGGGCTTCCATCTTGGATAGCAGCGGTGCCAGCACTGCCGGAATCGGGTCGATGATCGGTTCCACAGTCTGTGCCGGTGTCGGAGGAACCTGAAGACGTTGCATCGCCTTGTCGATGGCCTCCTGAACCATCCGGTCCAGTTCTTCTCGGAGACCTGGAGCAAGTAGCCCCGGCTCTGGAACAGAAGAAGGAGGCAGAGGCATAGCCGGAGGGACCACCATTAAAGGCGGAGTTGCGGCTCCCGATCCCCGATCGGGTAAGGGTTGCCTCGGAGACCCGGTCACAGGAATGGTCAGTGCCTTTCCTGCACAGGGCTTCTTCGACAGCGGCTCAGACGATGGCGAGGTAGATGATTTCGCTCCCTTGATGGTCCGAGTCTTACGGTGTCGATGGTGATGTTTCTCCCTTCGATCCCCTCGATCCTGAGGGGGAGTAGAGGGTGTCGATGGCCGAGAAGTCGTCGATGCCGGTCGGTGGTTGATGCTGGCGCAAAGTCAACTGTGCTGGTTCCGACGACGTCCATGTAATGGTCGGAGTCTGGGTTTGAGTATGGAAGAGAAGTTCCATCTTCTCCATTCTGGCCTTGCGACCCTTCGGTGTCATTAGGGCACATTTGGTGCAGCTCAAGTCATCGTGCTCGCGTCCTAAACACATTACACAGACTTTATGGGGGTCTGTGATAGACATGGTGCGGGTACAGTCCGGGCACCGACGAAACCCCGACGCCATGGAAAAAATTAAGCCGCGGTACGGTCGACGGCCAGTAGGCCGCGAAAGCCAAACTAGACGGTAATCGACGGGAAACGGGTAAAAACTTACCGGAGTACCACGGACTGAGAAAAGTTAGAGGAGGGACCCCTGTGGGGCAACTTAATTTTAAGTAATTCCGTGAGGAAAATTCCTGTCAGGAATCTCTTCAGAGCTCCTTTACCGCGAGGCTACTGCTGCGTGGAAAAAAGAAGACTGAAGCGGGACCCCTGTTGGCTGCAGGGTTAGTGCCATGCTGGGCATGCCCAGTAGGGGCCAGTCAAAGTTCTGGAAACTTTGACAGAAGTGTTCCATGATTGGGCTCCATCCTGTGATGTCACCCATATGTGAGGACTACCAGCCTGCTTGTCCTGTGAGAAAAACAGAAATAATTCAATATACCACAACATTACAGCTAATGCTGAAGATGATATATTAATCACCTTAGACATTAAGGGGCGGATTTTAAAACCCCTGCGCGCGTAAATCCGGAAATGTGGTTTCTGGATATGTGGGTGGATCTGTTCTGGACTGGGCTTTGAAACTACCTTACATAGGAAGAAAACTGATTGCAATTCATTGTTGCAGTTTGATAGTTGCTACCCATGCAGAATGAAGGAAGGAATACCAGTTAGCCAATTTTTCAGCTACGTCGTATTTGTTCATCCCTTCAGGAATTTAAACAGGTGGTCACTATGCGTGCATCTTTTTTAGAAAACAGTTATCCTCGTAAAGTTATTAAAAAAGCATATAAAAGGACGCGATTCTGTGATCGTGATTGGCTGTTGAGGATACAACTGTTTCTACTGATAAGAGTTGTCTGTTTTCCCAGACACTCCCATTACTCAAAGTTGTCAGTATTATTAAAGCCTACTCACTCTTGTTAAACATAGAAACATAGAAATGACGGCAGAAGACGACCAAACGGCCCATCCAGTCTGCCCAGCAAGCTTCACACATTTTTTTTTCTCATACTTATCTGTTTCTCTTAGCTCTTTGGTTCTATTCCCCTTCCACCCCCACCATTGATGTAGAGAGCAGTGATGGAGCTGCATCCAAGTGAAATATCAAGCTTGATTAGTTAGGGGTAGTATCCGCCGCAATAAGCAAGCTACATCCATGCTTATTTGTTTTACCCAGACTATGTTATTCAGCCCTTATTGGTTGTTTTTCTTCTCCCCTGCCGTTGAAGCAGAGAGCTATGCTGGATACGCGTGAAGTATCAGTTTTTCTTCTCCCCTGCCGTTGAAGCAGAGAGCTGTGCTGGATACGCGTGAAGTATCAGTTTTTCTTCTCCCCTGCCGTTGAAGCAGAGAGCTGTGCTGGATACGCGTGAAGTATCAGTTTTTCTTCTCCCCTGCCGTTGAAGCAGAGAGCTGTGCTGGATACGCGTGAAGTATCAGTTTTTCTTCTCCCCTGCCGTTGAAGCAGAGAGCTGTGCTGGATACGCGTGAAGTACCAGTTTTTCTTCTCCCCTGCTGTTGAAGCAGAGAGCTGTGCTGGATACGCGTGAAGTATCAGTTTTTCTTCTCCCCTGCCATTGAAGCAGAGAGCTATGCTGGATATGCATTGAAAGTGAAGTATCAGGCTTATTTGGTTTGGGGTAGTAACCGCCGTAACAAGCCAGCTACTCCCCGCTTTGTGAGTGCAAATCCTTTTTTCCACATTTCCTCTTGCCGTTGAAGCTTAAAGCGATGTTGGAGTCACAGTAACCATGTGTATGTTTATTGAATAAGGGTATTATTTCCAGGCAGTAGCCGTCATTCTGGCGAGCCACCCACTCTTCATTGACGGCCTCTTGACTTTATGGATCCACAGTGTTTATCCCACGCCCCTTTGAAGTCCTTCACAGTTCTGGTCTTCACCACTTCCTCCGGAAGGGCATTCCAGGTATCCACCACCCTCTCCGTGAAGAAATACTTCCTGACATTGGTTCTGAATCTTCTTCCCTTGAGCTTCAAATCGTGACCCCTGGTTCTGCTGATTTTTTTCCTACGGAAAAGGAATTTGATGCTTTTGTTAAACCTCTGTTTGCTTACAAACAGGGTAAAAATCTAAGAGATGAATTACTATCTTCCTTTTTAGCAATAACGGTGCCAATATTATAGGTGGACACAGTCCATGTGGAAGTTGCAGTGTATGTGATTTATCATTGAAATTGGTTATCTTTAAACATCAAAGAACTTTGCAAGAGTTTAAACTGTGGTTGTCCACTACCTGTCAGTCAAAGGATTTAATTTACATTATCCTGTGTCCATGTGGACTAATATATGTTGGCAAAACTATCCGTTGTTTAATTGATTACTGAACATCGAAGCAATTAAAAAAATCAGCATATACAGGGCCCTTTGGTACAACATTGGGATGAGGCTGGGCACATGACCTTTTGGATTTGCGGTTTTTTGCCCTGCAACAGATCCGTCTTCATCCTCAGGGTGGTGATCCATTAAGACATTTGGGAAAGGTAGAATAAAAATAGATTTACCGGTTAAATTTGGTAATTCCACATGGGTTAAATCAGAAGAATGATCAGGGCATTTTTCTGTAGGATAAGTTTTTCCTACCAGTATGTTTAGAGCGAAAACGGGTAACTGTTTTCTCTCCGCTATTTGGGAGGGTGAGCTGTGATTGGTTTTTGATGTTTATTTGATTGCTTTCTATTGGTGGATTTGAATTGTGGTTAGGTCTATAAATATGGTATTAGCATTTCATGATCGATTTGTTGCTGTTCAAAACAGGTTTCAGTTCTTTGAAATCTGGATGAAAAAAGTGGAGTGCGTTAAAGCCTTTGGAGTAATATTTCATTAAGGTTTTTTGTCATGTTAAGGTAAGTGATTGGCTATCTAGTTATAGTTTTTTGGGGTTTTTTTATTTTTTGCTAAGTATTTATTTATTTATTTTTTTAGTTTACGGTGAATTACAGTTGGCGGTTGATGCCAATGTTTGCACTGGATACTAACTCATAGCACTCGTTTGAATTATTGGTAAGTGCGTGGATATGTATGGGAGTAAAATTTTTCTAATATTATGGTATATATAATTATTTTTGTTTTTTCTATTTTTTGTACCTGTTTTAGTTCCCCTGAAGTAGCCTTGAATAAGGCGAAACTTGGGCCCTAGTCGGGAATAAATCTACTGGGAATGAAATTACCTTTTTGACAGTTGATGAAACTGTGATTGAAATGTAATCTTTCGTCAGACTCGCTGGTTGATGGGATTGTCATCATTGGTAGACTTTGGGCTTGAAATAGTGATATTTTTAGTTGATATTTGGGTATGTTATTATTATTTCAAATTATTCAGCCCCTTTATTCCAAGAGTAACATCTGAAGAAGCCATTATGATTGAGTATATTTTATATTAAAGCATTTTTATATGGTCTGAATTTTTTTATTTTTTCATGTGTTAGTTCGATGTGTGAAGAAGTATTTCATGTGTGTGTATATGCATGTATTTTATGGTTGAGATTTATGAATGAAATGTGAAGCTTATATTTGAGAAATAATATTTTGAGAAATTAAATACAGGATACGTTTGTTAAGCTTTATTTAAATTGATTTACATAATATATGATACACTTGCCTCTGGTTTTTCATAATATTTCATATATTTGGGGGAAGTCTTTTTTGTTTTTAGCCAGAGTGTGGTTGTTCTATATACAATGTCTATACATTTTTATACATTTTTCTGTTCACCGTGGACTTCACCTTTTCCTCTGATGTGTTATGTCTCTGAGAAATGTTTCTTTATATGGTTCTTTGAAGGGACCAATCATATTACTATTATTTTTACCTTTCCATACCTCTTTTCTCTTTGCAAAGTCAATAGAAAAGTGTTTTAAATATATACATTAATTCTGCTCTCTCTCAGAAAACAAGTGTAAGAATGCACTGATTTTTATGTATTACTGCACACTGCTTTGCATAGCCTGAAAAGGTTGGGAAAGCAGTCTAGAATTTTTTAAAATTACATAAGGGCAAATTTTAAAAGCCCAACGTGCAGCAAATCCAAGAGATACATGTGTGACTGGGACGTGCCCAGGCTGTGCGGATTTTAAGAGGACCACAGTCTTGCGTGTATCTCTTGGTACGTGGATATAAAAAAAAAAAAAAAAGGGTGGGGTCTGGGCAGGCTGGGCCTGCACCCATGAAGTCAGTTATGCATACTAGCACGCTCCAGGATCCCACAACTGTGTAACTTGCTTCTGCTATGGACAGAGTGCAAGTTAAATTTAAAAAAAAAAAAAAAAAGGTAGACAGCAGGGTTTTAGGGGTTAGAGCTAGTAGGGTAAAAGGGAGGCAAGTAAGGGGTATAGCAAGTGCACTCCTTTACTGGGGTGAACTGGTGTATTGCTACGTGTACCTACTAAAATTCCCCCCCTTGTGCGCTCAAGATGGGATTCGAGCCCACATGTGTACATAGATATCAAATTGTATGAGCGGTAGACAATTTTATAACATGTGCACGTTATGAAATAAGCGCATCCATGTGCGCGTGCCAGCAAACACACGCACATTGTGTACGCGTGTCAGTTTGAAAGTTACCATCCCAGTTTCCACAGATTTTTGCCAGCCCCGTCTACTGCATGTCCAGAGTATGATTCCATCACCAACAACAGAATTATATAAGAAGAAAGCTGAACCTCCCATAAGGACTCTGAGATACTATTAACTAAAACCAGTAAAATACATAGCCAATGTTGTCAGATTTCACCCAAAGCATTCTGAGAAATACCTTACTGTTTAGACAGAATTGTATGAGCCTTCATAAAACTCAGATGTTTGATTTGATAGGACTCCTGAGATTTGGAACTCTATTCCGACCTGCCAATCATCTATCTTTAGAAATTATTCAACAATGAGTACAAAAACATTTAATTAGTGCTGTATCAATCAATGAGCATTCACTGTACAATTGATAACCTCTTTTGCTTATAAGCTATTTGCTGAGTACTGTAAAAGCTTTATCAATCCTCTTGATTTATCTGGAGCTCTGAAACATGTTTATATAGAGCAATTTTCAAGTGAGATATATCTATCTGAAATAAATGAACAAAGAATTTGTATTTAAAGAAGGTGGTGCTGGTGCTCATACTCATGAACAGGTGAGGCAGGAAGGACTTGTTAAAAAATGTATCTTGATAAAATAGAACAGCCAGCCTGATGTACTGACTTAGAACTTAAAAAAAATGCAGATTTGGAAGTCTAGATGAACCATGAAGCCAAGGTAGCTTAATGAGTATTTTACCAGCAAACCACATTGCCCATCATCATCATCTCAGGTTACTCCAATCCTGGAGACCACATCAAAACAACTCACTTTGAGCCTCATTCTGTTGCAGTCAGTCACTTAATTACTGAAATGAATACAGTAAAATGCAGAAGGCCCTTAAACCATAAAAGCAAAAACACACTCCAAAAATAAATCATACAGGAAATTATTTTTTAAAACAATCCAATAATATTGCACTTATTTTTTGGAGCAAACATTTTATGGTGACTGTCAATAAAACATCAGTTCTAAGGGCTGGCAGGCAGCTCTTGTAAAGAAAGGTTCCAATCATCCATAGATTCTTATAGTGATATAAAACTCCCCAATTCTATTGGTAATGTGAATGTTTACAATACAGTGATGTAATGGTATTTATAATTCAGTTGATAAATTGTAACCACTGGCATATTTCCATATAAACCTAAGTCCCAAAGAGCAACTAACAGGTCTGGTTTTCAGGATATTCACAATTAATATGCATGAGATAGATCTGCATACACTGGAGACAGTGCATACAAATCTAACTCATGCATATTCATTATGATTATCCTGAAAACTAGACCTGTAGTGACTTGAGGTCCAGAGCTGGCCACCCTTGGCCTAGGGAAACAACTCATCAAGCTTTTGAAATGTATTTCTCCTTTCCCATTTCTTTCTACAAAACGCCATTCTTTAGTCATCTACTTTTTGTTACTACATTTGTGCTTTCCAATAAATATGAAAGCTATTTACAATAAGCACAAATACATACAATAAGAATAGAACACAATAAAAAATAAAACATCAATCCCACCCCTAAACTCACAATCTAAAATAACCAAACGATCTCCCATTTATCCATATTTCTTCAGTTATCTCTCATATTAAGCATAAGCTTGAGCAAATAACCAAGTCTTTAATGATTTTAAAAACAAATCCTTCACACTGAATTCAGGAGGTAGACTATTCCTAGGAACTATTTTAGGAACTAACAGAGAACATTCGAGAATGATGTCTCTCCAACTTAATTTCCATAACTATTAGAACTATCAAAAGCTCCTGTTGAGAAGAACAGAGTACAAGATCTGGAACATATTTCTGGACTTTTCCCCTAAGATACTGCAGTGTTGGATTATGCAGCACCTTAAAAAGGAACACTAGCCACTTGAACTGAATATGAAATTAGATGGGAAGTCAATGAAACTCTCAGAGCTTTGGGGAGACATGATCACTCATTTAAGGCTCCCAAATTAGTCTTGCTACAGCATTCTGAATCAGCTGGAATCAAACAAAGAATTTTAACTAGAAAAATCACAACTTGGTGATTTAGCTGCATTTTATTTAGAGGCAAAAGTGGTGGTGCTATGAAGGGAAAGTTCTATTTTGTCTCACTTTTGTGAAGTCTAATTCTTTTGCCATCCCATTATGGCAAAAGTTTTATGCATGTTTCTCAAGCCGCCTTTGTCCTATCTCAGTGGTATTGCTATTGGAAGCATCTGACCCTTTGAGAATTCTTTTGGCAGTACCATAGAAACAGTGTTTTCAGAGTAGAAGCATGCTGCCATTACAAAAAGTTTCAATGCTACACACACAAAAAAAAATCCTTTTGGCCCACACCATAGCGATAAGAAGAATAGCTCATGAATCATGTGTAAAGTTTTCCTGAATACACAAGAGTGCTGCTATACTAAACAAATGGCTGCCAATTATTTCTCCTTACATTTTTGTGCAAGAAGATTCAGATTTGATATTTAAATTCAGATGTCATTCTTGTATATATATATTTTTTTAAATTTCTGATACCTTCCTAAATAAACTACTTCTCATTTTCTTTGCTTTATTTTCTAAATGGGTAATAGGGTTATAGAGAAACCAAATATTCCTTTGCTTTACTTACATACATACATGGTTAAGAGAGATGAGACAATGGTGATATTTTAAGATGTATTGTTGTTGGTTGTAGGTGATTGCACAGTGTCAAAGATCAGATTAAGATAAAGGATTTGAGGTGTCAAGATACTGAAATGAACCGCGTGAACAACAAGAAGTGCATATGTTAGCTTTGTGATATAATGATATTTTGCAGGACACAGATGTGTTTAAAAGAAAAGCAAAATTGCTTACCTTGTAATAGGTGTTATCCCAGGACAGCAGGATGTAGTCCTCACATATGGGTGACATCAATAATGGAGCTCTATACGGAAAAACTTCTGTCAAAGTTTCTAGAAACTTTTGACTGGCACAGTGTGCCCACTGAGCATGACATGATATTCTCAGCCACAGGGGTCGCCCTTCAGTCTGTTGTGTAGCAATTAGCGTTAGCCAAAAAGAAAATAATAAAACATATCGGAACCAACTTCGCGGGGTGGCGAGTGGGTTTCATGAGGACTACATCCTGCTGTCCTGGGATAACACCTATTACAAGGTAAACAATTTTGATTTATCCCAGGACAAGCAGGATGCTAGTCCTCACATATGGGTGATTAGCAAGCTACAGGCTGAGTCATCTGTGTATTGGACCAACAGGTTACAATTTGTGCAACAGGCACAACTGGTGTACTGTTGGGAAAAATGAGGCAGCCTGAAATCATGAAAGGTTGGATGTGGAAGGAGTTGGAATTATACTGGAAATAAATTCTTTAAGACAGATTGTCCATAGGCTGAGTCTTGTCGTCCTTCCTTGTCGAGACAGTAGTGAGCCGCAAAGGTGTGAAGGGAACTCCATGTTGTGGCCTTACATATGTCACTTATTGGCACTGAACGATAGTGTGCTACTGAGGTTGACAATGCTCATACTGAGTGCACCTTTACTCGTCCCTGAAGAGGAAGGACTGCTTTTTCATAGCAAAACTGTATGCAATCTGCTAGCCAATTGGACAGAGTTTGCTTGCCTACTGCTTTTCCAGGCTTGTTTGGATCAAAAGAAACAAAGAGCTGGTTGGATTTTCTATGGGCTGTAGTACAATCTAAGTAGTACGCAAGCGCACGCTTACAGTCCAAGGTGTGTAAAGCTCTCTCTCCGTGATGAGAGCGTGGTTTTGGGAAGAAGGTAGGCAAGTTGATGGGTTGATTCAAGTGGAATTCTGTAACTACCTTGGGAAGAAATCTTGGATGTGTACGGAGTACCACTCGATCATGCAGGAATTTTGTGTAGGGTGAGTATGTGACAAGTGCTTGTAACTCACTAACCCTTCTTGCAGATGGTGGCCTAGATTGCAAACTGGTTGACGGACAGAAGACAATGTGTGATGGTAAATGGAACTCTCTCTGAAGAGAGAGCGGTTTTAAGCAGTATACCACAATGATCGGTGTTGGGACCGGTCCTGTTCAATATCTTTGTGAGTGACAATGTGGACGGGATAGAAGGTAAGGTTTGTCTATTTGCGGACGACACTAAGATATGCAACAGAGTGGAAATGCCAGAAGGAGTGGAGAGAATGAGACGGGATTTAAGGAAGCTGGAAGAGTGGTCGAAGATATGGCAGCTGAGATTCAATGCCAAGAAGTGCAAAGTCATGCATATGGGGAGTGGAAATCCGAATGAACTGTATTCAATGGGGGGGGGGGGGGGAAGGCTGATGTGCACGGAGCAGGAGAGAGACCTTAGTGGGATAGTGTCTAATGATCTGAAGTCGGCGAAACAATGTGACAAGGCGATAGCAAAAGCCAGAAGAATGCTGGGCTGCATAGAGAGAGGAATATAGAGTTAGAAAAGGGAAGTGATTATCCCTTGTACAGGTCCTTGGTGAGGCCTCACCCGGAGTACTGTGTTCAGTTCTGGAGACCGTATCTACAAAGAGACAGAGACAAGATGGAAGCGGTACAGAGAAGGGCGAACAGAAAGGTGGAGAGTCTTCATCGAATGACTTATGAGGAGAGATCGAAGAATCTAAATATGTACACCCTGGAAGAAAGGAGGAGCAGGGGTGATATGATTCAAACTTTCAGATACTTGAAAGGTTTTAACGATCCAAAGACAACGACAAACCTTTTCCGTCAAAAAACAAAATCATCAGAACCAGGGGTCACGAGCTGAAGCTCCAGGGAGGAAGACTCAGAACCAATGTCAGGAAGTATTTCTTCACGGAGAGGGTGGTGGATGCCTGGAATGCCCTTCCGGAGGAAGTGGTGAAGACCAGAACTGTGAAAGACTTCAAAGGGGCGTGGGATAAACACTGTGGATCCATCTAGTCTAGAGGACGTGAATGAAGAGGGGTGGCTCGCGGGAATGAAGGCTACTACCTGGAGATAATACCCTTATTCAATATATCACATATCTAGCATAGCTCTCTGCTTCAACGGCAGGGGAGAAAGTCTGATACTTCACTTTCAACGCATAGCCAGCATAGCTCTCTGCTTCAACGGCAGGGGAGAAAGTCTGATATTTCACTTTCAACGCATAGCTCTCTGCTTCAATGGCAGGGGAGAAAGTCTGTTACTTCACTTTCAACGCATATCCAGCATAGCTCTCTGCTTCAATGGTAGGGAAGAAAGACTGATACTGATACTTCACGTTCAACGCATATCCAGCATAGCTCTCTGCTTCAACGGCAGGGGAGAAAGTCTGATACTTCACTTTCAACGCATATCCAGCATAGCTCTCTGCTTCAACGGCAGGGGAGAAAGTCTGATATTTCACTTTCAACGCATAGCTCTCTGCTTCAATGGCAGGGGAGAAAGTCTGTTACTTCACTTTCAACGCATATCCAGCACAGCTCTCTGCTTCAACGGCAGGAAAAAGTCTGTTACTTTTGAAGCAGAGAGCTATGCTGGCTATGACGCACAGCTCTCTGCTTCAACGGCAGGGGAGAAAGTCTGATACTTCACTTTCAATGCATAGCCAGCTTAGCTCTCTGCTTCAACAGCAGGGGAGAAAGTCTGATACTTCACGTTCAACACATAGCCAGCATAGCTCTCTGCTTCAATGGCAGGGGAGAAAGACTGATACTGATACTTCACTTTCAACGCATATCCAGCATAGCTCTCTGCTTCAACAGCAGGGGAGAAAGTCTGATACTTCACTTTCAAAGCATTGCCAGCATAGCTCTCTGCTTCAATGGCAGGGGAGAAAGTCTGATGCTTCACTTTCAACGCATAGCCAGCATAGTTCTCTGCTTCAACGGCAGGGGAGAAAGTCTGATGCTTCACATTCAATGCATAGCCAGCATAGCTCTCTGCTTCAACAGCAGGGGAGAAAGTCTGATACTTCACTTTCAACGCATAGCTCTCTGCTTCAACGACAGGGGAGAAAGTCTGTTACTTCACCTTCAACGCATAGCCAGCGTAGCTCTCTGCTTCAACGGCAGGGGCAATGTAGAAAAGAGTATCTATATCAGTGATGGCTAACCTATGACACGCGTGTCAGAGGTGACACGCCGAGACTTTTTGCTGACTCGCGCAGCGTTTCATGGACTATCGGGAATTTTTTTTTTTTAATCGGCTGTGCTGACCCTTTAAAACTAGCTTTTTAGTATCCCCCCCCAATGCTCCCGGGCGCAGCAACAGGCAGATAGGTAGGCCCGCGGCCCGAAGAAAAAGATCACGTTTAAACACGCTGATGCTCCTCCTCCTTCCTGCCTGTGCGGCCCCGGAAGTAAACGTTGCCGGAGCCACGTGGGCTGGAAGGAGGTGAAGCATCGGCACATGCAGAAGAGGAGCAGCGCTTGCGTTTACAGGCAGCCGCGAATCCCAAGTCGCAGAGGCCCAAGAAGAGGAAGAGGCCTGGTAGCAGGGCTGCCGCAGAGCCCATCCTGTGACGACCCGCGAAGAGGAGGCCCAGAGGTGAGAGAGAGGCTGAGGGTCTGTAGAGGGTGTGTGGGTATGCGTGTATGAGATGAGTTGAGAGATTGTGTGTGAGAGTGAGGACCTGAATGTTTGCAGAGACGGCATGTGCTTGAGCAAGACAGCATGTGGGATTGAGAGAGAGAGCCCGGGTGTGTGAGACTCACACAGCATGTGCCAGTGAGAGACTGTGTGTATGAATGATTGTATGAGAGAGAGCATGTGACAGTGAGAGCCTGTGTTTGTGTGAGAGAGAGAAATGCATGTGAGAATGAGAACCTGTGTGCTTGAGGGAAGAAGATGGAGAAAAGAAACAGAAAAAAAGACAATATAAAAGGAATTGGCAAAAAAAAATAAGAAAGGGAAGGTGGGAAAAAATAAGAAAGGGAAGGTGGGAAAAAAAAGCCTGTGACCAACCAATTAGAAAATGAAGATCAGACAGCAAAGGTAAAAAACAAAATAAATTACTTTTTAGTGATTGGCACATGTAATCTTTGGGAATGTGCAAGAACAGCACTTTCTCTATGCGGATCTCACAATGTACGAGATCAGCATGGAGAAAATGGAAGCCCACGGGGCCTGTACAGAGGAGGCAACAGAATGGGCTTCAGTGTCAGTAGCAGCAATCGGCATCTCCGCAATAGCCATGCGGCAGCAATGACAGTGGCAGCAGAGGAATGAGAGAGGTTCTGAGGTTGCTTGCAAAAGAGAGGGGGGTCTGCCTTTAGTGTGTGCATGTGAATGAATGGGACTCTGCATGGGGGTGTATGTGTGTGAATGCATGGGTGCCTGCGTGAGAATGAATTGGTGCCTGCCTGGAGCGGGAGTGGTGTGAAAATGAATGGGAGCCTGCCTGGGGTTCTGTGTGTGTGTGTGTGTGTGTATATGTGAGGGAGCCAGTGAGTGTGAGAGCATGAATGTGTATGAGAAAATCCAGGGGAGTAAGAGTTTGGGGGGGGGGGGGGTGGAGGGGGACAGAGTGTTTTAATTGAAGATTTAGCCAATGAAATTCAGCAACAAAAAAGTCACTAAGCAGGTAAGGTAAAGAATTATTTGTTTTTGCTTTATTAATAAATACAGAACATATATTAAAATTATAACTTTGTTATTAAAATTAGAGCTACAAATATCACAAAATTATGGATTTTTCTAGAAGTGACACACCACCCGAATTATGCTCGGTTTTTTTATGAATTTTGACACACTGAGCGCAAAAGGTAGGCCATCACTGATCTATATATATAGACAACAACCAACAAGGACTAAATTACATAATCGAGTAAACAAAAGCATGGGTGTAGCTTGCTTATTGAGGCGGTTACTACCCCTAACTAAGCTACATATTCAATTAGATGCAGTTCCAACACTGCTCTCTACATTAATGGTGGGGTGGAAGGGAAATAAAACTAAAAGGTACTAAGAGCCAAGCGTAACAAGAGGAAAAAAAAAAGTGTATAGCTTGCTGGGCAGACTGGATGGGCCATTTGGTCTTCTTCTGCCGTCATTTCTATGTTTCTATGATGGCTATTAAGAAAATAGTCTTCCAAGTGAGAAATGTATCATCACAGGAATCCATGGGTTCAAAAGGACAACGCACGAGTCTAGTTAAGACCACATTAAGATCCCATTGCGTGACTGGTGGTCGGTGTGGAGGTTTAAGTTGAATTAAATCTCTCATAAACCTACTAACTAGGGGTTGTACTGATATTGGTGCATCCTCAATTGTATTGTGATAAGCTGAGATTGCACTTAAATGTACTCTTACAGATGAGGTCTGAAGACCAGAGTCTGAGAAATGCCATAGATAGTCTAATAGAGATGATGTAGTGCAGGAAAAAGGGTCAATACTATTTTGTGTGCACCATGTGGTAAACCTTTTCCATTTAGCACGATAGTTCTTTCGTGTGGAGGGTTTACGTGAAGCTACAAACACTTGAGAGACATTAGTTGAAAGATTGAGAGGTTGCAGAATCAAGCTTTCAACATCCATGCTGTGAGGGATAGGGACTGAAGGTTGGGATGACGCAACCTGCCCTGATCCTGAGTTATGAGCGTGGGTGCTGTGCCCAGGTGAATTGGATCCTTGATCGAGAGATCTAGAAGTATGGGAAACCATACTTGTCGAGGCCAATACGGGGCTATGAGTATCATGGACCCTTTGTCCTGTTGTAGCTTCACTAGAGTTTTGGTTGTGAGCGGTATCGGGGGATATGCGTATAGAAGGCCTGACTTCCAGTGGCGAGCAAAGGCGTTCCTGGGTAAGTGGTTTCTCTGCTTGAACAGGGAGCAATAATTGTCCACTTTGTAATTCACTTGTGATGCAAAGCAGTCTACTGTTGGTGGCCCCAACGTTGAAAGATCTTGGTCACCACTTCTGGATCCAGAGACCACTCATGAGGTTGGAATTGACGACTGAGGCAATCCGCCAGTACATTGTGAATTCCTGCTAGATAAGTGGTCCGTAAGAGCACTGAGTGTGCTAGGGCCCAGTCCCAAATTTGAGCTGCCTCTTGACAAAGGAGATATGAGCCCGTACCTCCCTGTTTGTTGATGTACCACATGGCTACTGTGTTGTCTGTTTGTATCAGAACAGTCTGGTGGGAAAGGCAGTCCTTGAATGCATGTAGTGCATAACGTATAGCTCGAAGCTCTAGGAAGTTTATCTGAAATGTGGCTTCGAGTTTTGTCCAAGTACCTTGAGTCTGAAGATGACCAATGTGTGCTCCCCACCCTAAGGTGAATGCATCTGTAGTTAAGGTCACTTGCGTAATCTGTTGTTGGAAAGGTAGCCCTTTGAGCAAGTTGTTCATGGTTGTCCACCATAGGAGCGAAAATTTTAGCTTCTGCATGACTTGAATTGGATAAGAAAGTGGTTGGATGGCTTGTATCCATTAGTTTTGAGTGTCCATTGCGTGAGTCTCATGGCTAATCTGGCCATAGGTGTGACGTGAACTGTGGAGGCCATGTGACCTAATAAAGTGCGACATTGATGAGCTGTTATGTGTGTGTGTGCACGTAGAGAGACTGCTAACGAGGCTAGTGTCTGTGCTCGGTCTTTTGGAAGAAAAGCTTTTGCTTTTATGGTGTTTAATTCTGCTCCAATGAATTGTACAGGTGAGATGGTGTGAAGTGGATTTTCTGGTAGTTGATGAGGAATCCCAAGGAATGGAGTAGAGTTACTGTGAGCTTGAGAGAGTTGAGAGCTCCTTGTTTTGTTTGGCTTCTGATGAGCCAATCATCCAGATAAGGAAACACGTGTACGCCTTGCTTGTGTAGATGGGCAACTGCCATTGCTAGACACTTTGTGAACACTCGAGGTGCTGAGGCAAGGCCGAATGGTAGCACCCTGTACTGAAAATGTTGATTTCCTAATAGGAATTGTAGGTATTTGCGATGAGGAGGGAATATTGGAATGTGAGCATAAGCATCTTGTAGATCCAGAGAACAGAGCCAATCTCCTTTTTGAAGTAGAGGTAACATGGTGCCCAGAGAAACCATCCTGAATTTTTCTTTTTTCAGAAATTTGTTGAGATTTCTGAGATCTAGGATGGGACGTAGGCCTCCTGTTTTCTTTGGAATGAGGAAATAATGGGAGTAGAATCCTCTGCCCTGCTGAGGCCGGGGAACTGGTTCCACGGCCCTGGCTCTTAGAAGGGTGGATAATTCTGTTTGTAAGAGTGTGGATTGGTTGTTTGCTGTCCAAAACGAGGTGGGTGGAGTGTCGTTTGGTACAGTGAGAAAGTCCAAGTGGTACCCCTGAGATGTGATGGAGAGTACCCATTGATCTGTTGTAATGTGAGACCAATTGTGTTGGAAGAAAGCAATCTGACCTCCTACTGGCAAACTTGGGGTCGGATTGGTAGACAGGCTGCTGCTCTCTGGTAGTTTCTCAAAACCCCGATGTTGCTCCTGTTTGAGGAGGGGGTTGAGTCCTAGGCTGTCTTGGTTGAAGTGACTGTGTTCTCTGAGTTGGTCTGGATGAGCGTCCACGGGCAAGAGGTGAATAACACCACCTCGGGCAGGAGGTGGATAATAATGCCTAGGCCTATAATATGGACACTTAGACTCTTTTCTTGGGAGTCTTCTTGATGGTATTTGAGACTCCTGAGGAACCGAAGATAGTTGTTTCAGGGTTTCTGAATGTTCCTTTAGGAGGGAAACCGCTTATTTCACCTTAACTCCAAAGAGGTTGTCCCTTGCACAGGGGAGGTCAGCCAATTTCTCCTGAATTTCAGGTCTCTAATCTGAGGCCTTGAGCCAGGCCCATCTTCGAACACTTATCCCTGTGGCTGATAGTCTTGATGCCGTTTCAAAACTATCATATTCGGCACGAACCTCGTGTTTGCCCGCTTCCAGACCTTTATGAATTATGTCAGAGAAAGACTCCTGAAACTGCTGGGGAAGAGTTTCAGAGAGTTCTTGTATTTGCTTCCATAAGTTACGCTGGTATTGCGTCATATATAATTGGTAGGACGCAATCCTGGAAACTAACATGGATCCCTGAAACATCTTCCTACCAATGTTGTCTAGGAACCTGTTGTCTCTTCCTGGTGGAGTTGAGGAATGAGTTTTCAGCCTTTTTGATTTCTTTTGTGCTGACTCAACTACCACTGACTGGTGAGGTAGTTGAGTCTTCTGGAATCCTGGAATGTGTTGAACCAGGTATGTCGCATCAGCCCTCTTGTTGACCGGAGGTATGGAGCATGGATGCTCCCATAACCTGTTCATCAGGTCTACGAGTACCTCGTGGACTGAGATGGCTAAAACCTCCTTAGGAGGGTCCACGAACTGTACCACTGCTAGGGTTTTTTTGCCTAGTGTCTTCTTCCGACTGTAATTGAAAAGGAATGGTGTCAGCCATGTCCTTGATGACGCTGGAGAAGGATAAGTCCTCCGGAGGGGATTTTCTACATTCCTCTGGAGGAGATGGCTCCGAGAGGACTTCTTCGGAAGAGGTATCACTGTCTGTATCCTTCCATGTATCAGGGGTCTGAGGTCGAGATACCTTTGATATCGATGATGCTCTAGGTTACGATGGAAACAATGGGGATATTGGTGGTATTGGTCATGGAATCCCCGATGGACCCGGGATCGGATCTGGAATCTGTGTTTCTTCGATGGTATCTTCTCCCCTCGGTAGTGGTATAGGCAGTTCCCGAGGTTTTGTAGGAATTGCACCGATAATTGTATCTAATTTTTGTAGAATCAGTGCAAGAAGGGATAAATCGGGCATTGGCATCGGTGGAATCTATGATGGATGCGGAAATGTCATCGGTATTGGCATCGATGGAATCGGCGATGGAACTGGACAGGGCATCGGTACTGGTGTCAATGGATCCCTAGACAGAACCGGTAGAGGCATCGGTAGTGGTATCGATAGTTCCGGTAATGGCATCGGCACTGGCTTCAATGGAATCGATGGAGACAGCACTGGCATCGGCGCTGGCTTTGGAGGCAGAGCCGGTGCTGGCATGGAGGCATCAAGGAGCGCATTCCTGACTGCCTGGCGGATATAGCCGTCCAGTTCTACCTGCATAGCTGGTGAGACCAGAGCAGCTATGGGGGGAAGCAGTGAAGGTGATTCCGGTACCTCCGCAGAGCCCTGAGGTAGGTTCCCGGCACAAATATCGGTGGGGATCACCGTGGGGTGGTAGGCCTCGATGAAGTGTCATCTCTCCGAGGTTTCTTAGACGGAGGTGCCGGATCCTTCGATGGAGCGCCAGATATCGGGTCGGTCTCGGGATCATGAAGCCTCAGATGCAGATGCTTCTGTTTGTGGTCGGTGCTTTTCTCAATGACCGACGTTTTTATCGAGGATATCGATGGGGTTGGTGATCTATCACCCCATGCATCCGGTTGTCTTTTCTTCAGGACAACTTTGTGGACCACTCAGCCGGAGACAACTGCGTGGACGTCAAAGTTGAAGGCATCAATTGTAAATGGAACAGATGTTCCATTTTCTCCATCTGGAGTCTCCTGCCCTTTGGCGTCATTTCGGCACATTTCAGGCAGGTTAAGACATCGTGTCTCTCACCGAGACAGAGCACACACTCCAAGTGGGTCCGTGATGGACATTGTTCGACAGCAAAATCGGGCATTTCTTAAATCCCGTAGCCATTATGAAGTTGGACAGCCGTCGACTACTTTCGGCTAAAAAAAAAATGATGTGGAACCGACGGGAAAAAGAAAAAACTTACTGCGATGGTAATAATGGGAGACCCCTGCGGTTTTGAAGTTTTTTGGTGTTTTTTTAGAAATATGGTGAAATTCACCATAGGACTCCAATTAAGCGCGAGGCTAACTGCTTCGCGTAAAAAAGAAGACTGAAGGGAGACCCCTATGGCTGAGAATATCATGGCATGCTGAGCATGCTCAGTGGGCACACTGTGCCATTCAAAGGTTTCTAGAAACTTTGACAGAAGTTTTTCCGTAAAGGGCTCCATTACTGATGTCACTCATATGTGAGGACTAGCATCCTGCTTGTCCTGGGATAATATGTTCATTCTGATTTTTCAGACACAAAGTTATATGAAGAGCAAGGATACTTGGAATTAATAGAGGCACTAATAAAAATAGTGGTTGATGTTATAAAGAAACTGATATTAGTGTTCAGATTGTTTTTTTTAATTACTGTATATTAAAAGATTTAATATTCCATATTGAAGACATTTAATTAGTACAAGGTGGTGGGCTATGTGTTTTTTATGAGTTGGGGTATCCCCTGAAGACTGTGTTGTCGAAACTAGAGTCCTAGTAGGGATTGGTGGTTTTTTATTCTTGTATGTTTGTATTGTGATGCCCACAAGTATGTTAAATATATTATTGAAGTTGTTGGTTTAAAAAATGTATTAAAATAACTTAATAAACAATAATTAAAGAATTTGTGGCACCAGTGTTTATATTAATTTTATAGGCTTTGGTCTGCCAGTCCCATTTGTAATAGCAAAAGCTGGAGGACAGTTGAGACCGGGCATCGCTCTTATCATGTGAAGAAATTTTTAACAAGATTTAAGATAGTCTGGGGGGGGAGGCCCAGGAGTGGTGCAAGGAAGGGATTTGGCAACCATGATGGCCTTTTTTTTTTTTTTAAATAAAATGAACAAAAATGAACACAATTTTGTTCATTTTTCTGTTTTGTTTTAAAAATGAAATATAAAAGGAAATTTCACTAAATTTCTAGATTTAAATATTAAGTCAGAAGCTTTTTACATAAGTGTAAGAAGAATCAATTGGCAGCATACTGATAACATATTTCATAAATTCGTAGGGCACAAGTAGCAATACTGATGTACTATAAAGACTACAATACCACTAAGTAATCCTATGAGTCCACTTCAGTTTTTACACAGCACCTAAAATTATATGTCTACATTATTCATCCATCAAGACAAAGATATGAATGTGGGAAGAATGATGTCTGTTCAACAATCATAGTATGAATGGTCAAAGATATTCAATGCAATACTTCAGCAGTATCAGTATGAAATGTAAACGCTAAGCTTGAAAACAATCCTATTCCTGCTATTAAGGTCAGTCAACTCTGGAAGCATACAAAGAAAGCATAGCCTGTGGTAGTGGGAAAGGCGATAGAATGGCCAATGTTACTCAACAGAAACATTTGTTGGCTATTTAAGGATAGCTTAAGCCACAGGTTATGAAGGAAGCCCTAGGTCTGCAGTACAGAGTTATAAAGACGAGAGCAATGGATTTAAAAAAAAAACCATATGGCATTAAACGCTCATGGGGCCTCTTCTCAACTTTCCCTATAAGCATGATAGTATGAATGGGGCAAGTTTTAACTGAAATGAAAAAAAGAGGAAAGTGTCCTGATAAAAAAATATCTGTATAAATGTTGCAGGTATCAGTGCTGGAAACTATGAGTCCAAAAAAAGGATGATATATCAATGGCTACATTTTTCTACCATTTTTTTTATTCCCTATGCTATAGGTATTCTGACCCACATTTTTCAAGATTCTGTCAGGGAAATTGATTATTTATTTGGATTTCCATCCTGACTGTATAAACAAGTGCTCCAGGTAGTTACAGCAAGAAACAAACCACAGTAACATGTAAATCATATAACTATATAAGAGAAAATATTGACTGCTCTTGTTTAAATTTATGCATTTATGTAATCTTGTTTTTTGGTGGGGGGAGGGAAGGATTGTGCTTGTTTTTAAGTTTTATGCGTGGGAAAACAAAACATTTTCAACTGGTTCCTGAACGGGGTCAAGACAGAAGTGGCTTATCTAAGGTTCTACAAATAGCGAATGGCAGAAGCGAGTCTACAACTTCTCAATCTTGATCTAAATACCAGACCACTCCTCCAACTGTTTAGGTATTGCAATTGCCTAGACATCAATCACCAGCAAATTAAATAATAAATGTTGTAGATACTTCACTAGGTAATAGTAGAGTATACTCCATTACTTCTATACAAAATCAAATAGCATAAATGTTCACTAGCATTACTTACTCTTTAAATTAAATGATATTGCTATATTATATAGAACAGTATTCTTTATGGGAGGGATGCTGAAAGGCTAATAGTATGCTTTTAAGACAGGCAGAGTAAAACAGAAGCCCTATAATAAAAGGCCCAATAATAAATAATGAAAACAAAAAAAAAAAATCTTTCTGGTAAGAAAAATCCCTTCAGATATGGAAATTCAGCAGAATGGATTCACATTTTTCCCTGCTTGCAGAGCAACATTATGGTGTAATTTTGCATAACAAGATGAAACTGTTTTGCATGCTATGCAAGAAACAGCGAGGGTGAAAACAGTATGCGTTTTGTTAGCTTTCCTCTAAACCAGCATGAAAACTGATGTGTTTGTGCATATATGTAAACATACACATACAATGCTGAACTTTGTATTATTACTTTGGCTATGATTACCCATCTTTTGGCAGCACCCAACTTTGAGGGAACATGAAGAAGTACAATGGAATGATTAACGAGTGCATGGTGCTATTATTCATGGCAAGTACAGCATGGATGCATGGAAAAATTGTGAAGCATAAAAAAAATGCTCTCTCTGCTTGCATTTGTCCTTCTCCCTCTTAACCCATTAGTCATCGTATCTCTCAAATGGAACAAAACAGTCCTTCTGAACAGCATACATTTTATGTGATGTTGACAAACATGGTTATCACTTGCTACACCTATCACCACCACTGATAGGGCTCATCTAGAATTACTTACCATGTTAATAGAAATGAGAGCACTTATACTAGCTGGCAACACCAGGAGGTAGGTCTGATTGTACTAGCACCTAAGCACATGGTGAAAGAGCATCTACCTAATGGAAATTATGTGGATATTTTGTTCCCCCGTGATGCATCAATAGGCTCTGGCTAAAAACAAATATTTACACATGAACATAGTTTTATTTTACTGTTAAAAAAATATATCTCTGGTGATGGGATGCTGTCTTTTGCGCCATGATCAGGAATACTATCTTCCTTCATGTATGCATCTTTCATGCACCTGCCACAAACAGTTACCTCTCTCATAGAACGTATGCAGCTGGCTGAGGCATGGTATGCAGTTCATAACTGTGCATGTCAACAGGAATGTAAAGCCTATTAACTCTAGGAGCACACCAATGTTCTCCCACCATTTTGAGATAGGCACACTTGACTTCTCCCCTTTTTATTCAAAAGTGCATCTGTACCAGCTGTACCATTTCTTCCTTACAATAAAGCACACCAAAGTCATTCAGGTGTTCCATGCTAGCCCAGCCCAGTTATATTAATATAATGAATGGCGGCAGATAAAGACCTATTGGTTCATTCAGTCTGCCTAGTTGAGATTCTTCCTCTCTAGTATTCTAACACTTAGCAAGATTATCTTTAACTGGTGTTCTTCATAGACAGCAGAATAAATCAGTCTCTGTGCATCACCTGATGGCACAGAGAACTGAATTTTTGTACTAGCTAAAGCCAGAAAGATATTATGCTCCTGTGCAGCTGGCACCAAACAATCATGTGCTGCAGTTCCCCTTCAGTCATAGAACATAGTTAATTTAGGAAATTATTTTGATCTCTAAGGTGAGGCAGGAAGGAATGTGTGACAGATTTATTCTGCTGTCCACAAAGAACACCAGTTACAGGTAAACAAGCAGGATGAATTGGTCACATAAGCTGGGACTCCTAAGCAAAGGGATATCTGAAAATTCCTTACCCACACTATCCTTAAGACAACCTTCACAAAAGGGATTTGGTGGAAAGGAGTTTAACAAAAATTGTGCACTAAGGGGTAAATTTTAAAAAGCCTACGCACATAAATCAATTGGATTTACACATATAGGTGGGGTTACGCGCCCCGGGCCTATTTTAGAAAGGCCCAGCTACACGCGTATGCCCCGGGGCTTCAAAAAAGGGGTGGGGAGGGGCCAGAGGCCTCCAGTATAGCGGCCATTTGCCGCTGTGTCGGAGGATCATGTGCCGGCAGGCTGCCAGCAGATGCAACAGGTAAAATAAAGGTCGGGGGGGGGGGGGGGGGAGGTTTAGGGTAGGGCTAGGGGGCGGGAGGGTTAAGGGAAGGGGAAGGGAGGTTAGGTTAGGCGGTTGGGAAGTTCCCTCTGAGGCCGCTTCGAAATCGGAGTGGCCTGGGAGGGAACGGGGAAGGCTGCAGGCATCAGCATATGCAAGTTGCACAATTGTGCACACCGATCCCCGATTTTATAACATGGCACACCTGCGCATACATGTTATAAAATCGGGCGTCCATGTGCACGCGCCGGGTAGCGTGCGCACGCAATCTTTTAAAATCTACCCCTAAGTTTTTAAAAAAGATTTTAGTACTGGCTGGCCAATTTTACTATCGTGGCAAGAGTTAGTATTCATACACTAGTGAGAAGTGTATGCACTGATCTCCATGTAACAGTTTAACATATTTCTTCTTTAAAAATACAGCCAAGTTGAACTGTATATGCTACCATAGCTCTCATACTGTGTGCTTTTACATGGCCTTTATTTTATTAGATTGTAAGCTCTATAGAGCTGGGACTGTCTTTTTTTGACTGTTTGTACAGTGCTGCAGAAATGTTAAGTAGTAGTAGTAGTGTAGCAAAAAGAGAGTATAAAATCAAATTTAAAATTATACATTTTGTGACTGCTAGCTCTGGTCTGTTAGGGTCCAATGAGAATTAGCTGAATGAATTTTCTGACATCTTTAGATCCACCAATATAGAAAGACGGTGCTCTTTTACAATGTAAGAGGGCAATAATCAAAGGCATTTCTGATAAAACACTTATTGGTGGAAATGGGCTCTTTGCTGACCAGCCTGCATGCTCGTTAGTCAAACATCCTTTTTTATGGCAGTTGATGGCAAATGTACTAGAAAGCCCAAACAGCAAGAGGCCAACAATAATTTGGTGAATCAATTCTTAAGGTCTCAAAATCTAAAAAAAGAAATACATATTGCAAAAGGAGGGAAAAGGTCTTAGCTTTGAATGTATGATGCTGAGGATAGCATCCAGACCTTTGGGTTGGCCTTGTATAAACACACTGTTCAAGTATTGATTTAAAGATTCCTGTCATGTTTGACATACAGATGAAATGCTGCTGAATTCTGAAAAAATCTGCATATGTTCCATAACTGAATGTCTGTGAGAATAAGATGGAAAGCAAGATTCTCGGAAACAAATCTATAATTTACAAAATTGTCCACTGAATGCTCTCTGCTATTCAAGGTTACCCATCTCTGGTTTATTCTTCCATAACAAATTACCTTAAGCCTCAGATCTTATTCTAGCCCTGGAGTGAAGTCTATATGTACTGAAACCACAGTCAATTTTGTACGGTGTAGTTTCCAAAGGGTTTGCTGTTAAGTTCCTTATAATTTAGAACATAAAGCAAGTCAGGTGTATTGCCATTTGGTGATCCTTTAAACTTTCATAGAATATTGCTGTTTCTCGTTCTTTATCCTCTTGCAATATATGGCATTGCTTTAGCTGTATATTATTTATAACAATAACAGCCCCGATATCATTTGATTTGGAAATTAGTCCAAAGACATATTACACTTGAGTGGGCATAAAACAAAAAAAAAATAATTCAGGATATATGAGCAATACAAAGGAGAATACTGTTCAAATTGCTCCTGGTCTTTTCTCCATGAAATCCTTATAATTCTTAAAGTACCTATCCTATTAGTCTTGACAGTTTCACATCATCTTAAAATAATAAATATTCATTTTGTGAACATCTCTCCTTCAAGAAGGTAAAGAAGGAAAGGATGGTTTTCTATATATTAGATCAGATTCTGCTATAAAGCAAATGTTGCTTACGTGTAACAGGTGTTCTCACAGGACAGCAGGATGTTAGTCCTCACATATGGGTGACATCACAGGATGGAGCCCAATCACGGAACACTTTTGTCAAAGTTTCTAGAACTTTGACTTGTACCTACTGGGCATGCCCAGCATGGCATTAAACCTGCAGCCAGCTGGGGGTCCCTTTTCAGTCTTGTTTAAAGCTACAGGAAGTGCAGAAAAATAAAGTAAGAAAACGTAACGAACCCAACACCGCGGGGCGGTGTTCTCACAGGACACCTGCAACAGGTGTCCTGTGAGAACACCTGTTGCAGGTAACCAACATTTGCTTTCTCACAGGACAAGCAGGATGGTAGTCCTCACATATGGGTGAGTACTGAGCTGAGGATGTCCGTGAAATGCACCAAATGTACCCAAGATGTGCAATAGGCACAAGAACTGGGGTAGAATTTGGCCTGTTCGCCCAGGCCTTATGTCCCTACAAGGGTTTGACCTTGATTGCTTTGCCTGTTCGTCCAGGCCTTATGTCCCTACGTGGGATTCACCTCTGCCCTCGATTGCTGTGCCTGTCCGTCCAGACCTTATGTCCCTACGTGGGATTCATACGAACATAAGAACATAAGAAAATGCCATACTGGGTCAGACCAAGGGTCCATCAAGCCCAGCATCCTGTTTCCAACAGTGGCCAATCCAGGCCATAAGAACCTGGCAAGAACCCAAAAACTAAGTCTATTCGATGTTACCATTGCTAATGGCAGTGGCTATTCTCTAAGTGAACTTAATAGCAGGCAATGGACTTCTCCTCCAAGAACTTATCCAATCCTTTTTTAAACACAGCTATACTAACTGCACTAACCACATCCTCTGGCAACAAACCTGCAACAGGTGTTCTCACAGGACACCTGCAACAGGTGTCCTGTGAGAACACCTGTTGCAGGTAACCAACATTTGCTTTCTCACAGGACAAGCAGGATGGTAGTCCTCACATATGGGTGAGTACTGAGCTGAGGATGTCCGTGAAATGCACCAAATGTACCCAAGATGTGCAATAGGCACAAGAACTGGGGTAGAATTTGGTAGGCATCCTGAACCCTAACGGGCACGTGGAAGGGTGTTGGTACATCAAGTCGTAAAAAGGTTGCGCAACACAGACTGGCCGAAGATGGAATCTTGTCTTCCAGCCTTGTCTAAGCAATAATGGGCTGTAAGGGTATGGAGAGAACTCCAGGTAGCATGTCAGGAAGTGGCACTGAGCGTAGGTGTGTTACTGAAGTCGCCATTCCCTCATCACAGGCAGTTGGACCAAGGTTCAAGGCAACCACTGAGCCTCCAAAGCAGCTAATTACAACATTTTTTTCCTTCCTTTTGGACTCCTGCTGTCTGCGAGATGCTAGTAGGCCTTCCCTGCTCAAGACCAACAGAAGACTAGGCATAAAGAACTACTGTAGGACGTAGAAACAGATGGATAGGAAGAGCTATGATGCAACTTCTAGTTTGATTCTAATGGTCTCAAATTCTCTCGACTGCTGTGCCTGTCCGTCCAGGCCTTATGTCCCTACGTGGGATTGACTCTGCCTCGACTGCTGTGCCTGTCTGTCCAGGCCATATGTCCCTAGGTGGGATTGACAATCTCCTGTATTGCTGTGCCTGTCCGTCCAGACCTTATGTCCCTACGTGGGATAGACCTCTGTCCTCGACTGCTGTGCCTGTCCGTCCAGGCCTTATGTTCTTACAAGGGTTTGACCTCGTTTGCTGTGCCTGTTCGCCCAGGCCTTATGTCCCTACAAGGGTTTGACCTTGATTGCTTTGCCTGTTCGTCCAGGCCTTATGTCCCTACGTGGGATTCACCTCTGCCCTCGATTGCTGTGCCTGTCCGTCCAGACCTTATGTCCCTACGTGGGATTCATACGAACATAAGAACATAAGAAAATGCCATACTGGGTCAGACCAAGGGTCCATCAAGCCCAGCATCCTGTTTCCAACAGTGGCCAATCCAGGCCATAAGAACCTGGCAAGAACCCAAAAACTAAGTCTATTCGATGTTACCATTGCTAATGGCAGTGGCTATTCTCTAAGTGAACTTAATAGCAGGCAATGGACTTCTCCTCCAAGAACTTATCCAATCCTTTTTTAAACACAGCTATACTAACTGCACTAACCACATCCTCTGGCAACAAATTCCAGAGTTTAATTGTGTGTTGAGTGAAAAAGAACTTTCTCCGATTAGTTTTAAATGTGCCCCATGCTAACTTCATGGAGTGTCCCCTAGTCTTTCTACTATCCGAAAGAGTAAATAACCGATTCACATCTACCCGTTCTAGACCTCTCATGATTTTAAACACCTCTATCATATCCCCCCTCAGTCGTCTCTTCTCCAAGCTGAAAAGTCCTAACCTCTTTAGTCTTTCCTCATGGGGGAGTTGTTCCATTCCCCTTATCATTTTGGTAGCCCTTCTCTGTACCTTCTCCATCGCAATTATATCTTTTTTGAGATGCGGCGACCAGAATTGTACACAGTATTCAAGGTGCGATCTCACCATGGAGCGATACAGAGGCATTATGATATTTTCCGTTTTATTCACCATTCCCTTTCTAATAATTCCCAACATTCTGTTTGCTTTTTTGACTGCCGCAGCACACTGAACCGACGATTTCAATGTGTTATCCACTATGACACCTAGATCTCTTTCTTGGGTTGTAGCACCTAATATGGAACCCAACATTGTGTAATTATAGCATGGGTTATTTTTCCCTATATGCATCACCTTGCACTTATCCACATTAAATTTCATCTGCCATTTGGATGCCCAATTTTCCAGTCTCACAAGGTCTTCCTGCAATTTATCACAATCTGCTTGTGATTTAACTACTCTGAACAATTTTGTATCATCTGCAAATTTGATTATCTCACTCGTCGTATTTCTTTCCAGATCATTTATAAATATATTGAAAAGTAAGGGTCCCAATACAGATCCCTGAGGCACTCCACTGTCCACTCCCTTCCACTGAGAAAATTGTCCATTTAATCCTACTCTCTGTTTCCTGTCTTTTAGCCAGTTTGCAATCCACGAAAGGACATCGCCACCTATCCCATGACTTTTTACTTTTCCTAAAAGCCTCTCATGAGGAACTTTGTCAAATGCCTTCTGAAAATCCAAGTATACTATATCTACCAGTTCACCTTTATCCACATGTTTATTAACGCCTTCAAAAAAGTGAAGCAGATTTGTGAGGCAAGACTTGCCCTGGGTAAAGCCATGCTGACTTTGTTCCATTAAACTATGTCTTTCTATATGTTCTGTGATTTTGATGTTTAGAACACGTTCCACTATTTTGCCCTCGATTGCTGCGCCTCACCTCTGCTCTCGATTGCTGCGCAGGTCCATCCAGGCCTTATGTCCCTACAAGGGTTTAACCTCAAATGCTGCGCCTGTCCGTCCAGGCCTTATGTCCCTATGTGGGATTCACCTCTGTCCTCGATTGCTTTGCCTGTTCGTCCAGGCCATATGCCCCTACGTGGCTTGACCTCTGTCCTTGACTACTGTGCCTGTCCGTCCAGGCCTTATGTCCCTACAAGGGTTTAACCTCGATTGCTGTGCCTGTCCGTCCAGGCCTTATGTCCCTACAAAGGTTTAACCTCGATTGCTGTGCCTGTCCGTCCAGGCCTTATGTCCCTACAAGGGTTTAACCTCGATTGCTGTGCCTGTCTGTCCAGGCCTTATGTCCCTACAAGGGTTTGACCTCGATTGCTGCGCCTGTCCGTCCAGGCCTTATGTCCCTACAAGGGTTTGACCTCGATTGCTGCGCCTGTCCGTCCAGGCCTTATGTCCCTACAAGGTTTTGACTTCGATTGCTGTGCCTGTACGTCCAGGCCTTATGTCCCTACATTTACCTGTTGAAGACCTTTTATGATTTTGAAGACCTTTGTCAAATCCCCTCTCATCCGTCTCTTCTCCAAACTGAACAGCACTAATCTCTTTAGCCTTTTTTCATAGGGGAGCCGTTCCATCCCCCTTATTTAGATTTTAAGCTTAACCCTCCTGCAAATAGCTAACCAATGCAATTTATGTAGAACTGGAGAAATATAATCCTGGACATGTGATCCTGTGACAGTCTGTGCACGATGTGTAATCCTCAAAGAATTGACTGGTATTTCATTTGGTGGCTCACAGGATGGCCCCACAAACTGCCACACTCAGCTCTGCCACTGCACAATGCTGCCAGAGGCCTCCAACTGTGGTGGTGTTCGACCATTGTCAAACACTGCCGACTGCCGCTGATGCTGCCATCATCCCGTAAGCGCACACGTGCATGTGTGCACATAATATGGGCCTTGTTGCAGGAATCCTTGAGCAGCTTCTCATGATGATGTCAGCCTCCTGACCTATATAAGCAAAGGCCCTGCATCATTACCTCACCTCAGCAACAAGTCCCCTGATGTGCCTTGGTTGTCAGCGTGTCTTGCTTTTGTGGTCCAATTTGTTCCAGCCTTACCTCAACCTCATCCAGCTTTGTCTCTCCACCCTTATCCAGCCTTGTCTCTCTATCCTTTTCTCTCCAAACTTGTCTAGGCAAAGTTGTTATGGAGTGGACTCTTGGATGGAGGAGAGGTTGGAGCTACCTGCAGGGAGAACCCCTGTAGGTCCTCTTCTTTGGCAGGCAGAGTTGGTCAGTGTGGAGACCCAACTGGACCTTCACCACTAGCAGCCCTCGTTCCCCGCAGGTTGAGCCCTTGGGTGCCAGGGCTGGCTGGACTTAGGCACAGGTCTCCAATGAAGAGGAGTCCCATGATGAGAGGAGAAGACAAGGTCAGGTGGTCCACCGTCAAGGCAGGTGGTGATTAAGCAGAGTTCGGACAACATTCCAGAGATCAGGGCAGGCGGCAGTCAAGCATAATGTTCCTACAAGTTTTTGACCTCGATTGCTGTGCCTGTCTGTCCAGGCCTTATGTCTCTACATGAGATTGACCTCTGTCCTGTCCTGATCCCTATGACACCTGGACCTGCTGGCTGCAGGTTTAGTGCCATGCTGGGCATGCCCAGTAGGTGGCAGTCAAAGTTCTAGAAACTTTGACAAAAGCGTTCCGTGATTGGGTGCCATCCTGTGATGTCACCCATATGTGAGGACTACCATCCTGCTTGTCCTGTGAGAAAAGAATATAGGATATGGCATACTGGGTCAGACCAAGGGTCTTTCAAACTCAGTATCCTGTCTCCAACAGTGGCCAATTCACGTTACAAGTACCTGGCAAGTACTCAAACATTAAATAGCCACTGCTTATTGCCAGCCTTAGTAGCATGGGATCTATTTCCTATTGATTAATAGCGGTTTTTGCATTTCTCTTCCAGGAGCTTATACAAACCTTTTTTAAACTCAACTACAGTAGTTGCCTTAATCACATCTTCTTGCAATGAATTCCAGAGCTTAATTGTCCACTGAGTGACAAAAAAATCTCTGATTTGTTTTAAATGTGCTTCTTGCTACATTATGGAGTGCCCCCTAATCCTTGTATTATCTGAAAGAGTAAACAACCATTTCACATTTACCAGTTCAAGTCCTTTCATGATTTTGTAAACCTCTATCATTTTCCCCCCTTGCCATCTCTTCTCCAAGCTGTACAGCCCTACCCTCTTGAGTCTTTCCTCAAAGGGGAGCCATTCCATCCTCGTTATCATTTTGGTCACCCTTCTCTATACTTTCTCCAGTGCAACTATATCTTTTTTGAGATGTGGCAACCAGAATTGCACACAGTATTCCAGGTGCGGTCTAACCATAGAGCATTATGACAGAGGCATTAGGACATCTTCCGTTTTATTTTCCATTCCTTTCCTAATGATTCCTAACATGTTTGCTTTTTTGACCGCTGCAGATTTTTTTCCTGGGAGGTAACACCTGAAATGGAACTTAACATTGCGAAGCTACAGTATGTGTTACTTTTCCCTATGGAAATAATGTCCATGCACTACCTCTGTTCATAATACTCAATATACATACACTCCAGAGGGACTCAGTAAATTATAATGCTGCAAAATACTTTTTATTATGTATGTACAATTACACACTTAAATTAGACTCAATTAATCTAATACACAAGACCCACTATGTGTATAATGATCTCCCTTACATTAAAACTATATTATCCGTGCATTACCCTCCATTCATTCTCTACTCATCCATACTCCTCTTATCACTCATAACCCCTAAAAATTGCCAACATGATCGTATCAATTGCTTCAACATTTAACAAATCAATTGCTTCAACATATAAGTTTGATAACTTGATATCAAACTTATATGTTGAAGCAACTGATTTGTTAATTGTTGTTACCTATTGAAAAATGTACAGATGTAGGGTGACTACACATTACAAGATGTTAATTTATGCACAATTGTGTTACGTATACGATCATGTTGGCAATTTTTAGGGGTTATGAGTGATAAGGGGAGTATGGATGAGTAGAGAATGAATGGAGGGTAATGCACGGATAATATAGTTTTAATGTAAGGGAGATCATTATACACATAGTGGGTCTTATGTATTAGATTAATTGAGTCTAATTTAAGTGTGTAATTGTACATACATAATAAAAAGTATTTTGCAGCATTATAATTTGCTGAGTCCCTCTGGAGTGTATGTATATTCACCTTGCATTTGTCCACATTATATTTCACCTGCCATATGGACGCCCAGTCTTCCAGTCTTGCAAGGTGGTCCTGCAATTTATCACAAACCGCTTGTGATTTAACTCCTCCTGAATAATTACATGTCATCAGCAACTTTGATCACCTCAATCGTTGTACCTCTCTCTTTCTAGATCATTTACAAATATATTAAAAAGCACCGGTCCAAGTACAGATCCCTAAGGCACTCCACTGTTTACCTATTTCCACTGTGAAAACTGACCACTTAATCCTACTCTCTGTTTCCCGTCTTTTAACCAGTTTGCAGTCCATGAAAGGACATCTGCTATCCCATGACTTTTTAGTTTTCTTAGAAGCCTCTCATAAGAAACTTTGTCAAATGCCTTCTGAAAATCCATCTACAACACATCTACCGGTTCATCTTTATCCACATACTTATTTACCCCTTCAAAACAATGTAGCAGATTTGTGAGAAAATACTTCACTTGGGTATATCCATGCTGTCACATTAAATCACATCTATCTATATATTCTGTGATTTTATTCTTTATAATAATTTCCACAATTTTTCCCAGCATTTAAGTCAGGCTCACCTGTCTATAGATCACCACTGGAGCCCTTTTTAATTATTGGGCTTACATTAACCAACTTCCAGTCTTCAGGTACAACAATGATTTTAATGATAGGTTACAAATTACTTGTAATAGGTCTGAAATGTAATTTCTGAGTTCTTTCAGATTGTTGATTGCTGATTTGGAAATAGTTATAAATGATGGGAAAGCAAATGTTGCTTACCTGATGTAACAGGTGTTCTCACAGGACAGCAGGATGTTAGTCCTCACAAATGGGTGACATCGAGGATGGAGCCCAACCACGGAAAACTTCTGTCAAAGTTTCAGGAACTTTGACTGGCCCCTACTGGGCATGCCCAGCACGGCACTAACCCTGAAGCCAGCAGGGGTCTCCCTTCAGTCTTGTTTCAAAGCTACAGGCAGTGCCGAAAATAAAATAAAAACTAACCCAACACCGCGGGGTGGCGGGCAGGTTTCGTGAGGACTAACATCCTGCTGTCCTGTGAGAACACCTGTTACATCAGGTAAGCAACATTTGCTTTCTCACAGGACAAGCAGGATGGTTGTCCTCACAAATGGGTGAGTACCGAGCTGAGGATGTCCGAACCTGCACCAAATGTACCCAACGGCGTGCAACAGGCACAACAACTGGGGTGAAATTTGGTAGAGGGCATCCGCACCCTACCGGGAGGTGGAAGGGTATTGGTACATCATGCTGGAAAAAGGTTACGCAAGACAGACTGGCCGAAGATGGAATCCTGTCTTCCAGCTTTGTCCAAGCAATAATGGGCTGCAAATGTATGGAGGGAACTCCAGGTGGCAGCCTTGCAGATGTCAGGAAGCGGCACCGATCGAAGGTGTGCTACTGAAGTCGCCATGGCCCTCACAGAGTGTGCTTTGACACGGTCTTGGAAAGGAATGCCAGCTTGCTGATAGCAAAATGAGATGCAGTCCGCCAACCAGGAGGAAAGAGCCTGCTTACCTACAGGTTGCCCTAACTTGTTAGGATGGAAAGAGACAAATAATTGAGTGCTCTTCCTGTGGGCAACTGTACGGTCTAGATAGAAAGCTAGAGCATGTTTACAGTCAAGGGTATGCAGAGTCTGTTCCCCGGAGTTGGGAGTGGGGACTGGGAAAAAAAGATAGGTAGTATGATGGATTGATTAATATGAAACTCCGAAACTACCTTAGGTAAGAATTTAGGGTGAGTGCGGAGTACCGCCCGGTCCTGCAGGAGTTTAGTGTAAGGCGGATAGGTAACTAGGGCCTGTAATTCACTAACCCTGCGATCTGAAGTGATAGCCAAAAGAAATAACACTTTCCATGTGAGATATTTTAGGTCACAGGAGTGAAGAGGTTCGAAAGGAGGTTTCATAAGGCGACCAAGAACCAGATTAAGGTCCCAAGAAGGGGCCGGAGGGCGTAAAGGTGGCTTCAAATGGAGCAAGCCTTTAAGAAAGCGTGTTACAAGGGGTTGTACTGAAATAGGGACACCCCCGATACCTTTATGGAATGCGGCTACCGCACTGACATGCATTCTAATGGAAGAGGTCTTTAGACCTGATTCTGATAGATGCCAGAGATAGTCCAAGAATTTAGAAATTGGACAGGAAAGGGGATCAAGGGACTGAGAAGTGCACCATGATGTATACCTTTTCCATTTGTAAGAATAAGATTTTCTTGTGGAAGGCTTTCGTGAAGCGATCAGGACACGAGAAACGGAATCCGAAAGGTTAAATGGCTGAAGGACTAACCTTTCAACATCCATGCCGTCAGGGACAAGGCTTGGAGGTTGGGATGGAGGAGGCATCCATCGTTTTGAGTGATCAGATGCAGGTCCTTTCCCAGAGGAATGTGCCTGCGGATGGAGAGATCCTGAAGTATGGGAAACCACACTTGGCGTGGCCAGTGCGGTGCTATCAGGATCATAGTTCCCCTGTCCTGACGTAGCTTCACGAGAGTCTTCGACAGAAGAGGAAGTGGAGGGAATGCATAAAGCAGACCGGTTGTCCACTTGAGAGAGAATGCATCCCTCGGCTGAGAGTGCTGGCTCCGAATGAGAGAGCAATAATTGTCCACTTTGTGGTTCTGAGGGGACGCAAAGAGGTCTATATGGGGATAACCCCATTTGTGAAACAGAGAGGTCGCTACCAAGGGGTCGAGTGACCACTCGTGTGGTTGGAAGATGCGGCTCAGCTGGTCTGCCAATACATTGTCTGCTCCCGGTAAGTAGGTGGCCCTGAGGTACATGGAGTGGGAAAAAGCTTCTGCCCAAATCTGCGCAGCTTCCTGACACAGAAGGAAGGAGCCTGTGCCTCCCTGCTTGTTTATGTACCACATGGCCACCTGGTTGTCCGTCTGAATTAAGATTGTGTGGTTCGATAGGCAATCTTGAAAGGTCCTGAGAGCATATCGGATTGCTCTCAGTTCCAGGAAATGTATCTGGTGTTTGGCTTCCTCTGGTGACCAGAACCCTTGAGTTTGTAAATTGTTTACATGGGCTCCCCAACCGATGTTGGAAGCGTCGGTGGTGAGGATTATCTGAGGGTCTGGTGGAAGAAAAGGCAAGCCCTGTAGGAGGTTGGATTGATTTGTCCACCAGGCAAGGGACAGACGGAGTGCATTGGTGATGCGAACAATGGAGGACAGAGGCTGAACAGCTTGAGTCCATTGCAATCTCAGAGTCCACTGCATGACTGTCATGGCCAGGCGGGCCATGGGAGTTACATAAACTGAGGAGGCCATGTGTCCCAGCAGAATGAGGAATTGGCGAGCTGTTGCTGTGCGTTGAGACTGCAACTGGCAAGCTAGGGACACAAGAATTTGAACTCGTTGATGAGGAAGGAAGGCTTTGGCCTGTAAGGTGTCCAAGTCTGCCCCAATGAAGGATAAGGTTTGAGATGGGACTAAATAGGATTTCTCGTAATTGACAAGAAACCCTAGAGAAAGTAGAGTTTGAATTGTCAGGGTCAGGGAGGACCGAGTGACTTGCTGGGTTGGGGCCCTGATTAGCCAATCGTCCAGGTAGGGGTAGACGTGGACACCTTCCTTCCTGAGGAACGCTGCAACCACCACGAAGCATTTGGTGAAGACCCGTGGTGCGGATGCCAGGCCGAAAGGTAGCACTCGGTATTGGTAGTGATTTCGGCCTACTAAAAAACGGAGGTATTTGCGATGAGATTGAGTTATCGCAATGTGAGTGTAGGCGTCTTTTAGGTCTAGAGAGCAGAGCCAGTCCCCATTTTGCAGCAGAGGGAGAAGCGAGCCCAAGGTTACCATCTTGAACTTCTCTCTGTAAAGGTACTTGTTGAGGGCCCGTAGGTCCAGGATTGGCCGAAGTCCTCCTGACGTTTTTGGGATCAGAAAGTACCTGGAGTAGAACTCTAGTCCTTGTTGTGAGAGAGGAACGGGTTCTATAGCGTTTGACTGGAGGAGAAGGGATACGTCCTGCTCTAGAAGAACAGAGTGATCGGTGAGTCTCCACGCCTGCCGGGGTGGGGAGTGCGAAGGGAGTGACAGGAAGTTGAGGTGGTAACCCTGTGCAATTATCGCTATCACCCATTGATCTGTGGTGATATGGTGCCATTTTTCTAGAAAAAGGCCTAACCGACCTCCTACTGGTATGGTTGGAAGAGGGATGTGGCATCTGCTCTCTAATTGAAAGTCAAAAACCCGATGCAGGGCCAGGTTGTGGAGCTGCTGCGGGCTTTTGTTTTTGAGACTGGCAAGGCTGAGCTCTATGGTAAGGCCTCGCAGGCTTAGACTTGGCTAGTGGGGGATAATACTTCCGTGGACGGAAGAATGACTTTTTGGAGTCCTTCTTAAATGGTTGTTTAGAAGGCAAGTCAGAAGGAATAGATGAGAGCTGTTTAAGTGTCTCATGATGATCTTTTAGTTCAGCAACTATTTGCTGAATTTGCTCACCAAATAAATTATCCCCTAGACAGGGCAAATCAGAAAGCCTGTCCTGAACTTCCGGGCGAAGGTCAGAAGACTTAAGCCAAGCCCAGCGTCTGGCAGAGATGGCCGTAGCAGAAAGTCTAGTGGAAGTATCAAAGATGTCATAAGCGGTTCTTATTTCATGCTTCCCAGCTTCAAACCCTTTATTTAGTAGGGACTGAAGCTGTGGCTGGAACTGCTCTGGCAAGGCATCTGAGTACTCCTGCACTTGTTTCAGGATGACCCTATTGTATTGGGTCATATATAATTGATAAGAAGCTATTCTGGAAATCAGCATAGCTCCTTGGTATACTTTCCTAACTATACTATCTAGGAATTTATTTTCCTTAGTAGGAGGTATAGAAGAATGTGGCTTTATTCGTTTAGCTTTCTTTTGAGCTGATTCTACCACAACAGAGTGATGGTCTAATTGTGGTTTCTGAAAGCCAGGTGCTGACTGTACGAGATAGGTAGAGTCAGCTTTTTTATTTACTGGAGCAACAGATCCAGGGGATTCCCAATTCTTTTTTAGAAGGTCCAGAAAAACCTGATGAATTGGAATAGAGGTGATGACTTTGGGGGCATCCAAGAATTGGAGCAACTCCATCATCTGGTGCCTGTTATCTTGTTCAGATTGAAGCTGAAAAGGGACCAACTCCGACATTTCCTTCACAAAATTTATGAAAGAGAGGTCTTCAGGAGGGGAACGCTTTCTACTCTCCACAGGAGAGGGTGGTGAAGGCAAATCATCGGTGTCAGTAGAGGTATCATCACCCCAGGTGTCATAAGGATCAGGATGCTGACCTATAGGACCATGAGGTGGCTGTGTACCTGAAGGCCCCGGTTGAGGCTCCGAGAAATTCGAAGGAATTACAGGGGGCATCGAGAATGTTCTCAATGGAATCGGTGCCGGCATCGGTACCGGTGTCGGCACCGAAGGAATCGGTGTCGGCATCGAAGGATTCGGCACCGACATCGAAATGTTCGGTGGAGCTGATGTGCGTATCACCCCCGAGGAGAGTATCAGTGGCGAGGGACGACAAGGCACCGATGGAACTACCCCCGAAGGGGGAATCCGGAACGGTGTTTCTCCACCTGATGAGATCGGTGACCCTGGCATTATCGGTGGAAGGGCCCTTGTAAGCGCTTCCATCCGAGCAAGCAGCGGTGCCAGTGCTGCTGGAATCGGGTCGATGGCCGGTTCTACTCTCGGTGCCGGGGTTGGTGCCGGAGGAGTCTGGAACCGGAGCATCGCCTTGTCGATGGCCTCCTGGACCAGCCAGTCCAGTTCTGCCCGGAGACCTGGGGTGACAAGACCCGGCTCTATGGGAGAAGGAGGCGGAGGCTGAGCCGGAGGGACCACCGTCACCGGTGGAATCGTGGCTCCCAAACCCCGGAGGGGTGAGGGTTGCCTCGGTGTCTGCGAGACAGGAGTGGACAGTGCCACTTCTGGTTGAGACTTCTTCGAAGGCGGCTCGGACAGTACCGAGGTCGATGACTTCGATTCCTCGACGGTCCAAGACTTATGACGTCGATGGCGATGTTTCTCTTTCCGATCCCCTCGATCTTCGGGGGAAGGGATAGGAGTCGATGGCCGTGAAGACGTCGATGGCGGACGGTCACCGGGAGGCTGTCGATGACGATGAGACTTCGACGGTGCCGGTTCCGATGACGTCGATGCAATCGATGGCGTCGAAGTGTGAGCATGGAAAAGGAGTCCCATCTTCTCCATTCTGGCCTTGCGACCTTTTGGTGTCATTAGGGCACATTTGGTGCAAGTTAAGACATCATGCTCACTCCCTAAACACAAAACACAGACTCCATGTGGGTCTGTGATGGACATAGTACGCGTACAGTCCGGGCACCGACGGAACCCCGACGCCATGGCCATGGGCCAAAAATTTAGCCGCGGGACGGTCGACTGCCAACAGGCCTCGAGGGTCAAACTCGACGGTAGTCGACAAAAACAACGGCAAAAAACTTACCGAAGTACCGCGGAGGAAAAATTGAAGAAGGGAGACCCCTGAGGGGCAATTTTTTCTTCAAGAAAGTAGTTGAAGAGATTCCTGTCAGGAATGTGGTAAGAGCTCCTTAACCGCGTGGCAACTGCTACGCGGAAAAAAGAAGACTAAAGGGAGACCCCTGCTGGCTGCAGGGTTGGTGCCATGCTGGGCATGCCCAGTAGGGGCCAGTCAAAGTTCCTGAAACTTTGACAGAGGTTTTCCGTGGTTGGGCTCCATCCTCGATGTCACCCATTTGTGAGGACAACCATCCTGCTTGTCCTGTGAGAAAAGACAGTATTGGACTTCTTTTATTCATTTCTAAGAAAGTACTTTTGGAGAACTTATGCAAGCTTAGACCAACCAGCTCTGTACTAGAAAGTTGCTTAGTATGTCTTCTGAGAGGAGCCAAAGATAGGTGTTTGGAGCAATTGTTATTTTATTTATTTATTCTATTTTATATTCCGCCAAGTCCAAGTCAAGGCAAATTACAGCTTTTACATTCATAAATGTATCACAAAATACATAAAAATAACATTCTACATTAAAACCACAAAATATAAAATAAACTTAAAAATTCTGTACTTTAAATTCTCATTAGACTTCCTCATATACTTGTTTAAAGAAAAAACCCTTCACCTGTTTTTAGAATCTTAAATAATCTGATTCTTGGCGTACTTCCACAGGCAATAAGTTCCACAATTTAGGAACTGCCAGTGAAAAAGAACTGTTAATTGTAAATTTTAATCGATAAGATGTCATCAGGAGAAGATCCATTAACCTTTGCCCAACAGAACACAAAATGCTTTAATAGTTCTCTCCATGATGGTATCTTCCAGATGCTTAGAAGGTAGCATTAGTTCAGCTTTTGTTGAAAAAGTCCAACTAAGATTAGATTAATGGGCAAACCTCTTGAGACGATGGTGGCCACAACTTAATTTTTAGACAATTTTAATAATCATTCTGAGTTTCACCATCATTGTAATACTGAGGTGGTCTTCATTTCCTTAGTGGATGATCATGGGAAACATGACATGGTTATCTTTTTAGATTTGTTCGCCACCTTTGACACAGTTACTCACGTCTTACTGGTGGCAAGGTTAAAGGCAGTGTGAATAAGCAGGATTATTTTGGAATGATTTCTATCTTATTTAAGAGTTAGACCATGCAATAGTATCTAGGAGTGAATTTCATTCTGCCCCCCCCCCACCCCCAGCTTTCCCTTGGGAGTTCCCAAGGTTCTATTCTTGCACCTCATCTTTTTAACATTTCTGGTATCCCCCCCTCTGTGAGTTCTGTCCTCTCTATCAGCCAATTATATTTTTAGCAAATGACATATAGCTTATGTTCCCAATTAAGGACGGGGAAACTTGAAGAACAGATCATGATTAATAATTATCTGAGATTTCCCTTTGATGGAGGGCTAATAAGCCGAGGTTTAACCCAAACGATTCATCTTTTGGGTTGGTAATGAACCCCCCTAATTCTGCTCTTAACATTAGCTTAGAGGGTCAATTGCTTCCTTTTGGTTATATGGTTCACTATTTGGGTGTTTTGATGAGTTCTGGTTTTATACATATCGTCCCAAGTACCATTAGACACTAGTTCTGTCTTATTTTAGCCACAACTGATTTGACAGATGAGGCCTTATCTATCATCAAATGATTTGTTTACAATTATGCAGGCCCTGGTTGTAAGCAGATTTGACTACATCTGTATCTTTTTTGTTCCAAAAATTGTTTTGAAATATTACAAGTTAATACAACACATGGTAGCCCGATTGACTGAGGGCCTAAAAGCAAGGGACCCTGTTTTACTTCTAGTACAAAATTTCACTGGTTACCAGTTGAGTTCCATATTACTTTCAGAATCCTTTGCATAGTTTTTAAATGTCTTAATGACATAGCTCCTAGTTACCTTTCTAATAGGCTTAAGATTTATGTTACTGGGCCATCATTTCAGTCATCTCAACAAGGGTTACTGCAGGTCCCTGATGCCCAAAAGGTTTCCAGGGATAGCCTGAGGCATCACATATTTTCAGATGTTGCACCAAAAACCTAGGAATATGCTCCTGATTATATAGAAACATAGAAATGACAGCAGAAAAAGACCAATCGACCCATCCAGTCTGCCCAGCAAGCTTCGACTTATTTTCCCATACTTATCTGTTTCACCAACCACCAACCTCAGGGCTCTTGTTGGTAACTGATTCAAATTTCCTGCCATCTCCTGTCATTGATGCAGAGAGTAATATTGGAGTTGCATCAAAGGTGAGCATAAGGCTTATGTTTAAGGGTTATAACCGCCGCATCAAGCAAGCTACCCCGATGCTTGTTCACCCAGACTGCACAGATCGATGCCTTCTTGGTTGATGTCTGAATGTAAATCCTGTTTTCCTCACTTCCCCCTACCGTTGAAGCAGATAGCAACGCTGTATATGCTTTCAAAGTGACATATCAGGCTCAATTGGTTTAGGGTATAACCGCCGTAATAAGCAAGCTACCCCCACGCTTATTTGTTTACCCAGATTATGAAGTTTAGTCCTTGTTGGTTGTTGCCTGAATGTAAATCCTGTTTTCTACTTTTTTTCCCCCTGCCGTAGAGGTAGAGAGCAGCACTGTATATGTATTCAAAGTGATGTATCAGGCTTAATTGGTTTAGGGTAGTAACCGCCATAATAAGCAAGCTACCCGCACGCTTATTTGTTTACCCAGATTATGAAGTTTAGTCCTTGTTGGTTGTTGTCTGAATGCTAATCCTCTTTTCCACTTTTAAACAGACCAGTGACTATCTTCTTTTTCCCAAGAAAATTAAAGACATGGCTGTTTGGGTCCACTTTTGGTAGTATTGGATAGGAAAGGGATGCTAGTTATGATTATTTGATATGTAATTATATTTTGTATTGGATGGTTTTTTTGATTAGTTATAAATTTAGTAAATCTGAATTATACTTTTAAATTATGCATTGCTTATGTTTTGTGTCACATTTGGCCTTCAGAGGAAAGCAAGCTATAAACGCCATAAATAAATGAACAAAGTAGGGGTGTGCATGGAAATCAGGATTTTTGGGAGGGTTCTAATATTACTGGGGGGGGGGGCTTGGGATTTTTTAGTTCATTGGGAGGGGTGGGGGTTTAGGATTTGGTGGGAAGTAGGGAGGCTTAAGATGTCTAAGAGATAGAAAGATTTTTTTATTGGACCCTTTGTATGTTTATTGATGGCTTTAATTATAGTAAAATTGATTTTTTATATATTCACTGCTTTGGGCAACTTCTTTAAGTTAGGGGAGGCAGTATATAAACTAATAAATGAAATGTAAACATTCATAAGTATGTGTCATATACTAAGTCTAATCGGAGAAAATTCTTTTTCACTCAACGCACAATAAAGCTCTGGAATTCGTTACCAGAGGATGTGGTTAGTGCAGTTAGTGTAGCTGGGTTCAAAAAAGATTTGGATACGTTCTTGGAGGAGAAGTCTATTAACGGCTATTAATCAAATTTACTTTGGGAATAGCCACTGCTATTAACTGCATCAGTGGCATGGGATCTTCTTAGTGTTTGAGTAATTGCCAGGTTCTTGTGGCCTGGTTTGGCCTCTGTTGGAAACAGGATGCTGGGCTTGATGGTCCCTTGGTCTGACCCAGCATGGCAATTTCTTATGCTCTTAATACTTGTTGCCAAACTTTTCCATTTATGAATATAACAATTTTAGAATCCACCAAAAATATTTTCATAGATTCCATACTGTGTGATGTGTGAATTTTAACCTTTAACATACTAAAGGGTAAATTTCCAATAGAGCACCTAACTTCAAAGTTTTATATGTACTTTTAATCCTGTACACTGCTGTTATGCTTCTAAATGTACGTGCTTAATTTTACCTGTTTCAAAACGATGGAATAAGTTATGGCCATTATTAGCATGTTGATTACACACATACCGTACTATTTGAAAATGAGATGATTATGGAAGAGTAGCCTAGTGATCCAGGAAAGAGAGGATTCAAATTCTACTGCTGCTCTTGTGACCTAGGGTAAGTCATGTTACCCTACATTGCCTCAGGCACAAACAGAAATGATAACTTTCAAATGGGTGTGCGAGCACAGATATACACATCGGCACAAGTCCAGGAATGCGGCAAGTTTATAACAACCGCGTGTATGTTATAAAATAGCCTGGGTGCGCGTTTGTTTGCGCCCAATTTTGCAAGCGAGTGTGCATAGCTGCGCAAAATCAGGTTTGAGCCACGCAAGTAGGGGAATTTTATAACAGGCGCAAATCCACTCTATCACCAGTTCATCTACCTATTCGCCCAGTCTAGAGCTAGGTTCTCAAAACCCCTTTAGTTTTTTAGCCTGCACTCCCCCCAGTTACCCCAAACCCCTCACAGATTCCTTTTTTTTTTTTTTTTAACGTACACCTCCATAGCAGAAGGCATGCGCCCAGGCATGTGGGTATTTGCATGCACATCTTTTGGCCCCGCCTTGGAACAATCACACCATATCACTTTTTTGTTCCAAGTGAGATATTCACGGATTGGGAGAAGTACATGCATGAGAGTGGCTTTTAAAATTGGGTGGACACACGCATGTCCTACATAGAAACATATAGAAACATAGAAATGACGGCAGAAGAAGACCAAACGGCCCATCCAGTCTGCCCAGCAAGCTTCACATTTTTTTCTCATACTTATCTGTTTCTCTTAGCTCTTTGGTTCTATTTCTCTTCCACCCCCACCATTAATGTAGAGAGCAGTGATGGAGCTGCACATGCGCCCACATCTCCCGATTTTGGCACATGCTCAGCTTTTAAAATTCACCTCTTAGATTGCAAGCCCTCTGTGGACAGTGAAATACCTGAATGTAATTCACTTTGAAAGGTGGAATATAATTCAAATCAAAAATCCTAGACATGCAGATTCATAAGAGTCTCTCAAAATGCCTCTTTTATGAAGCAAAGTTTATGCTTGTTATGAAAATATGCACATACTGTTTACTCGCATATGGCTGATATCCACACATTAACTATGCTTACCCAATATAAGAGGCTACCAAGTCTTTGAAAATGTACCCCAAGTGCCTTTTTGCTCTGAATCTTACTGTTCAAGTCCCTAGGTAAGTGTGTCCAATAGGAATTCATCTTAGAACTTGGGGATGGTAACTTTTAAACAGCTGCGCGGGCGTACATGTACGCGCATATGCCAGCTTGTGTGAATAGACAAGGCCATTTTATACCATACGTCATATCTTATAAAATCAACAGTATGAGCAAACGTGCATGCAATTTTATATGGATGCATGTGCACAAATGCCGCCTGTACCGCATGTGGGTGGATTTTTGATAGGTATGTGTGCTGATGCAAATATCCATTGTCCACCTCAGTAAAGGATAGAACTTCCTAATTCCCCTAGCTAAATGGCCTTCCTTTTACCCTGTTAGCTCTGACCCTTCAAACTCTGCTGACTAGCCGTGATTTTTTTATTTTTAAATTTAAGTCACCCATAGCATAAGTAAATTTAAGGTGGTAGGGAACCCCGGCATGTGCTTGTGCACTTAAATACTTACGCACACATTTCAAGTAACTTTCCCGGAATGTCCATGTCCCACCCATGCTCTGCCTAGACAATGCCCACTTGCCACCCCTTTCTTAATTTTTTGATTTGTGCGTGTACCGGGAGATATGCACGTTTTCAGGTGCTTCTTAAAATCTATGAGACATACGCTTATCTCCTGTCTTTGGTATGCGTAGAGCTTTTAAAATTCACTTTAAGCTTTTCTGGATCAAACCCACAGGTTTGAAACCTCGGTAGTATAAAACCTATATCCTGATTAAGGTTATAAAGAATGAGGCACAGACAAATGCCTTCAACCATTCTCAGCTAGGGTTATAGGGAGCTACCCAGAAATATGTTGAAGGGCCTGCTTCCTTAGATTACTCCTGAGTCTACTCCCTTTTACCCTCATCTGATGACCCCTTGATCTAGAGCCTCCTTTCCATTTAAAGAGGTCACCTCCTGTGCCTGGAAAATTTAGAGGTATTTAAAAGTATCTATCATATCTCCCCTGTCCTGCCTTTCTTCTAGGGCAGGAGTAAGCAAGAGTTAAGTAACAATCAGGTCGATACAGTAACGTGCAGTTAAAGATTGCCCGTCTGTAACGTGCTGGGAGCGCACAATACAGACGAGTAAGCCGATCCAGCGATACAGTCTCCAGTTTCACGCGTCCTTAGCGCTTCCTAAAATAGACTCATAACCCTTTCTGCACCCAGCATGTAAATGAACGAAAAAGCTGTATAATGAAGGAATTAGCTATTCCCCTCCGATACTGTAACGGGCGCTGATACTATCTCCTCAGTAACCCGCTGTTTTGCCGCGGCTTAACGTGTTAGTTTACCGCCTCCCCCTAGTAAGAACATAAGAACATAAGAAAATGCCATACTGGGTCAGACCAAGGGTCCCATCAAGCCCAGCATCCTGTTTCCAACAGTGGCCAATCCAGGCCATAAGAACCTGGCAAGTACCCAAAAACTAAGTCTATTCCATGTAACCATTGCTAATGGCAGTGGCTATTCTCTAAGTGAACTTAATAGCAGGTAATGGACTTCTCCTCCAAGAACTTATCCAATCCTTTTTTAAACACAGCTAGACTAACTGCACGAACCACATTCTCTGGCAACAAATTCCAGAGTTTAATTGTGCGTTGAGTAAAAAAGAACTTTCTCCGATTAGTTTTAAATGTGCCCCATGCTAACTTCATGGAGTGTCCCCTAGTCTTTCTACTATCCGAAAGAGTAAATAACCGATTCACATCTACCCGTTCTAGACCTCTCATGATTTTAAACACCTCTATCATATCCCCCCTCAGTCGTCTCTTCTCCAAGCTGAAAAGTCCTAACCTCTTTGGTCTTTCCTCATAGGGGAGTTGTTCCATTCCCCTTATCATTTTGGTAGCCCTTCTCTGTACCTTCTCCATCGCAATTATATCTTTTTTGAGATGCGGCGACCAGAATTGTACACAGTATTCAAGGTGCGGTCTCACCATGGAGCGATACAGAGGCATTATGACATTTTCCGTTTTATTCATCATTCCTTTTCTAATAATTCCCAACATTCTGTTTGCTTTTTTGACTGCCGCAGCACACTGAACCGACGATTTCAATGTGTTATCCACTATGACACCTAGATCTCTTTCTTGGGTTGTAGCACCTAATATGGAACCCAACATCGTGTAATTATAGCATGGGTTATTTTTCCCTATATGCATCACCTTGCACTTATCCACATTAAATTTCATCTGCCATTTGGTTGCCCAATTTTCCAGTCTCACAAGGTCTTCCTGCAATTTATCACAATCTGCTTGTGATTTAACTACTCTCAACAATTTTGTGTCATCTGCAAATTTGATTATCTCACTCGTCGTATTTCTTTCCAGATCATTTATAAATATATTGAACAGTAAGGGTCCCAATACAGATCCCTGAGGCACTCCACTGTCCACTCCCTTCCACTGAGAAAATTGCCCATTTAATCCTACTCTCTGTTTCCTGTCTTTTAGCCAGTTTGCAATCCACGAAAGGACATCGCCACCTATCCCATGACTTTTTACTTTTCCTAGAAGCCTCTCATGAGGAACTTTGTCAAACGCCTTCTGAAAATCCAAGTATACTATATCTACCGGTTCACCTTTATCCACATGTTTATTAACTCCTTCAAAAAAGTGAAGCAGATTTGTGAGGCAAGACTTGCCCTGGGTAAAGCCATGCTGACTTTGTTCCATTAAACCATGTCTTTCTATATGTTCTGTGATTTTGATGTTTAGAACACTTTCCACTATTTTTCCTGGCACTGAAGTCAGGCTAACCGGTCTGTAGTTTCCTGGATCGCCCCTGGAGCCCTTTTTAAATATTGGGGTTACATTTGCTATCCTCCAGTCTTCAGGTACAATGGATGATTTTAATGATAAGTTACAAATTTTTACTACTAGGAGTTAGTGCAGTGTAGTGTACTAGGAGTTAGTGTAGTGTAGTGTAGTGTAGTGAAAAAAACATTGCTTACCCGCCCAGGTCCCGTTCGGTCTCCGGTCCAGCCCGTCCGGTCTCCAGTGTAGCCCCAGTCCGGTCTCATGCAGCCCGTCTGGTCCCCTCCTCCCGAAGCAAAAAAAAACAAAAAACGAAAAAGTAGCAAGGCTCGGGCCTGCTACGGCAGTCCCTTCTCCCTTCCGCCCGATTTTGCACGGCCATTCATCCAGGCAGAGGGAACCGGTGGCGAAAACGGCCCACGGTTCCCTCTGCCTGGATGAATGCACGGCCACCGGCAGTGAAGGAATGGCCGTGCGATTTCAGCGCTGAAGGCAGTCACATGCCTTGACCACGGCATGTGACTGCCTTCAGCGCTGAAATCGCACGGCCATTCATCCAGGCAGAGGGAACCGGTGGCAAAAACGGCCCATGGTTCCCTCTGCCTGGATGAATGCACGACCACCTGGCTCCCTCCGCCTGAATTAATGCGTGCCTGTGAGACCCGGCCGGGTCGCACAGGCGCGCATTAATTCAGGCGGAGGGAGCTGGTGGCGAAAGCGGCCTCCGGCAAACCCCACCGGCAGTGAATGCGCGCCTGCCGGTGGGGGTTGCCGGAGGCCGCTTTCGCCGCCGGCTCCCTCCGCCTGAATTAATGCGTGCCTGTGCAACCCGGCCTCGTTTGAACACGCGCCCACCCGCCCCCCGGATCCCGCTGCCGCGCCCGCCCAATCGAACACGCGCCTACCCGCCCGCAGCCTCGATCGAACACCCGGCTCCTGCCGCCGCCCGCCGGCCGCCTGGACCCACGCCGCTGCCTGGATGACCGCATGAAAGTGACAGGTATTTAAAAAAAAAAATTTTTTAACACTCAGGTTTTTACATATTTTTGGTTTTTTTTTTTTTTACACTTCCTGGTGCCTGTCATTTCAAATGTCATTTGAAATGACATTTGAAATGACAGGTACCAGCGCACCCAGGTTACTGTATAGGCGCTGTATTAAGCGCCTATACAGTAAAATGGGTTACGCGGGTATAACCCTTCCCTAACGCTTTAAAGCCGCGGCATGCATTTGCATGCAATTAGAAGAGAGTATCGGGGACTAAGTGAAGAGAACTGTGCGTGCGGGGAGGAAGGGTGCGCCTGACACTGCCGCACTGTTTCTACCGCGGCCTTAATGTATCGACCTGAATATAATTAAAACTGATGATTTTTCTCACTTAAAAACAAAATTATAAACAGGGAAAGAGAAAAATGTCTCACTCTCTCCCCCCCCCCTTCTTGCCAATACCCCCCTATTAGGAAAACAGAACAGGCCAGGCTGTTATAGATCTCTACACAGAAACTATTTTATATTCCTTTTGTTAATTATTTTAACTATTTTACTTCTAGAACTGTGTATCCTTTATTATTGTGTTTTAGTGACTATTTTTATGTATTTTATTTCCTGTTATTGTAAACCGTTGTGATGGTTTTTCTGATACGACTGTATATAAAATTTAATAAACTAGAAACTAAATGCTAGCTACCAGAATACCTTCACTACAAGAGGAGTGGAGGAGTTGCCTAGAGGAATGGAGCAGCCATCTAATGATTCAAGCAGCAGGCTACAAACCAGGAAAACCAGGGTTCATACCCTACTGCAACGCCTTGTGATTTATTCTATTTTATTTATTTAGTGCTTTTTTATACCAGCATTCATGATTTACAATCATATCATGTCGGTTTACATGGAACCGAGGTACAACAACCTTAAACATTAACATAGCGAAGAGAAGTAATAGTTACATTGAAACAGGGGTGATAGAACTGGGGGAAGAAGACGACAAAGCAGAAGGTAACTCAATGAGCAGAGCAATTATTTACAGTGTGCTGATGTTCAGTAATGATAGCTAAGGCGAATCAGTGAACTTAGGGAAAGGCTTGTTTAAATAACCAAGTCTTAAGCCTTTTTCTAAATGTTAGTAGGCAAGGTTCTTGTCTGAGTTCAGGGGGAATAGCATTCCATATGGTTGGTCCTGCTGTAGAGAAAGCCCGTTCTCTGGTGGCTAGATGATGGGTGGATTTGGTTGAGGGGGCGTGAAGGGATCCTTTGTAGGCTTCTCTAATAGGTCTAGACGAGGTGTGTAGTCTGAGTGGGAAATGAAGGTTAAGAGGGACTTGGTTGTGGATGGTTTTGTGGATGATGGTGAGGGACTTGTGTAGAATTCTGAAACTTATTGGTAGCCAGTGTAGATTTCTGAGGATGGGTGTGATGTGGTCTCTTCTGCCAGTGTTTGTTAGGATTCTGGCCCCAGCGTTTTGAAGCATCTGAAGAGGTTTGATAGAAGAGGCGGGGAGACCTAGCAAAATGGAGTTGCAGTAGTCTATCTTGGAGAATAGAATGGCTTGGAGGACAGTTCTGTAATCTTGAAAGTGTAGAAGTGGTTTAATTCTTTTTTGAGCCTGCAGTTTATAGACGCAGTCTTTGGTTGTGTGGTTGATGACAGTTTTTAAGTTCAGATGGTTGTCTATTAACACTCCCAAGTCTCTTGTTTGGGTGACAAAGGTGTTAGTGAGTGACCTTTGTGGGGTATCACTGTCGTCCGGGGAAATGAGGAGAAGTTCAGTCTTAGCTGAATTGAGTATAAGGTTTAGGTTAGTGAGGAGATGGTTGATCTCTCAGAGGCAATTTTCCCAGTACTTGAGTGTTTTTGTAATAGATTCTGTTATGGGATCAGGATTTGCACGTCGTCTGCGTAAAGGAAGTGTTTTAGTTTTAGGTTAGTTAGCAGCTGGCACAGGGGAAGGAGGTATATATTGAAGAGAGTGGGGGACAAGGAGGAGCCCTGAGGAACTCCTAGTGAGGAATTGATGCGGGGGATTCTTTATTGTTGATTTTGACTTTATAGCCTCTGTTGCTGAGGAATGATTTGAACCATCTGAAGGCAGTTCCTGTTATTCCGATGTCAGAAAGTCTGTTGAGGAGGATGTCATGGTTTACGGTGTCAAAAGCCACCGAGAGGTCAAGAAGAATTAGTAAGAAGGATTGCCCTTTGTCCAACCCCATGATGATGTGGTCTGTTAGAGAGATGAGGAGGGTTTCTGTGCTTAGTGCCTTGCGGAATCCGTATTGGGAAGGGTGCAGTATTTTGTGTTCTTCAAGATGAGTTGAGAGTTGACTAATTTTTCCATGATCTTGGCTATAAAAGGTAGGTTGGAGATAGGGCGGAAATTGTTGGGTTCCTTTGGATCTAAGTTTGGTTTTTTGAGAAGTGGTTTAAGAGAGGCGAGCTTTAGGGCGTCTGGGAAGATTCCATGTGATAGAGAGCAGTTTATGATATCGGCCAGAGGTTTGGAGTTGGTGTCAGGTACCAGTAAGAGTAGTTTTGTTGGGATTTGGTCATAGGGATGGGTAGAGGGTTTCATTTTCTTTATTAGAGTTTGAATCTCCAGGGCATCAGGGAGCAAAGAGGGCGCCTGGCGCCGTCTCCTGCCCTATAAAGGGCTCTGGGCGCCCGGGATGATGACGTGCCTAAGGGGCAGGCTTACCGCCGTTTTAGTTTTGGTGTTCGGTCCTTTCCCTTTTTCTTTCGGCTTAGGGGGAGGGCTGTGGCCGAGTCTGAGGGCGGCCGTCTCCCTACCTGGTTGGCCCTCCCTGCGCTCTCGGCGCAGACCTGTCGGGGTCAGGGGAGGAGGACCGGGTCCAGAGGTCACCACCGCGAGGCAGACGGCCGCCCTCAGACTCGGCCACAGCCCTCCCCTTAAGCCAAAAAAAAAAAAAAGAAAAAGGGAAGGGACCGAACACCAAAACTAAAACGGCGGTAAGCCCGCCCCTTAGGCACGTCATCATCGCAGGCGCCCAGAGCCCTTTATAGGGCAGGAGACGGCACCAGGCATCACGCGACAAAGGGGCCTGCCCCTTTGTGCACCCCTTAGTGCATCCCAGAGTGCGGTTATAAACTGTCCCACCTCCTCCAACAACTCTCCAGCAATCGAACTCACTCTTGGACTCCAACCACTCACTAGTTCCCATGTTGACGGACTCACACTCAACATTCTTGCTGCTCACAGTTCTTAACACTCTCAATCTACCAGCTTTCCAGCAGACGGACGCAAGCAACTCTCTCAAACAGCTCTCACCTCTCAATCTACCAGCTTCCCAGCAGACGGACGCACGCAACACTCTCAAACAGCTCTCACCTCTCAATCTCCCTGCTTTCCAGCAGACGGTCGCACGCAACACTCTCAAACAGCTCTCACCTCTCAATCTCCCAGCTCTCCAGCAGACGGACGCACATCTCCATTCTCATTTCATCTACTCCAAAGACCAGCACAAACATAAGTTAAACCTTTCCCACTCCAGTCATTGAGAAGATACCATGCAAACCTTCCCTATCCCTATCATATACCACCGCCACCTTCTTCACTCCAAGGTTTTCATCAACCCCGAAGACATACAACCAGATCCCTCATCCCAATCATGACATCCCCCCTCACGCAGTTGCTAGGACTTACGATGTTCACTCTTACTCTACTCAAAGCAGTCACTGATGAAAAAAACACCCGTCCTTAATGACTATCTCTTGGACTCAAAGCCAGACATATGTGCCATCACGGAAACCTGGCTTAAAAGCTCGGACACAGTCCTAATAAATCAATTACTGATTCACTTTTATGACATTATTTCGATTCCCAGACAAAAAAAACAAGGAGGCGGTCTTCTTCTAGCCACCAAAAAAGAATTCAAACTCATTCCACAACCAGTCAAGACCTCCACCTCTACCAAACTCGAACTAGGTCTTTTCAAATCTAAGCATTTACAAATTCTACTAATATATACTCCACCAGGACTTCTCGACTCCGACGCCTCCCCCCTCATAGAATCAATAGCCAAACACATCAACATGGACTCACCAGCCATTATTATGGGGACTTCAACCTCCCTGTCAACGCCTCTCCTCCCACCCCCAACTTCGAAGCGCTCCTCACCACACTCGGGGCTATTGGCTTTAAAAAAATCATCGATAAACCTACCCATAAAGCAGGACACACTCTTGATCTCATCTTCATCAATTCCTACATATCTTACAATAATGTACCGATCTGTACCCCCATTCTTTGGTCAGACCACTCAATGATTTCAACCACCCTCACGACTCAAGGAAACCCTAAGCTTCCCCAGCCCCACTCCACCATCCATTTCAGGAAAACCTGTACATCAGACACGCTCAGTGATCATCTATCCAAAGAACTCCCCAACCTGGACACCACCAACCCCAACACAGCCCTTCTCTCCTGGTACAATATCAGAGTCAATAGCAGATAAATTATGCCCTAAAGCGGTGAAAATAATCAACTCGGCGCATAAAAAGAAACAACCTTGGTTCCCCCAGAACTTAAGCAGATGAAACAAAACCTAAGGCACAAAAAAAGCGATGGCGTAAGGCCCCCAACTCCACGACTTTGTCCGACTACAAACGCACCCTCCATCTTTACAAGAACTCCATCTTACGGACAAAAAGAGACTTCTATACCAGCAGAATTCATGATCTTCAATTTGACGCTAGGACCCTGTTCTCATATGTTTCCCAACTCATAAAATCTTCTTCCCTCACCATACCAGATGACCAGGCTCAATCCAAAGCAAATTAACTAGCACTCTTCTTTCAGAAAAAAAACTGCAGACACACTAGCGCGCCTCCCCACCAAAGCAACCCCTCCCCCCTGCCTTATCTCCAATACCACACATCACGCTGGAGCCATCCTCGACTCCCTCAAACCTACAACCCCACTGGAGATCGAATCCATACTTAGGAGGCTGAGACCATCCAACCAGCCATCAGACCACATTCCGACTAAACTCCTGCTTCTCATCCCGAACGCTATCTCTAGATCTTTGGCCAACATCATACACTGCTCACTTTCCCAAGGAATCTACCCTGAAAGGCTAAAAACTGCCTCTCTCAAACCCCTTCTGAAGAAATCCAACCTTGACACAAGAGAACCCTCCAATTTCTGCCCCATATCTAATCTCTCTTTTCTGGCTAAAATCATGGAGAAATTGGTAAATACACAACTCTCAGATTATCTGGAAGAACACAATATCCTCTACCCATCCCAATACGGCTTTCGTAAATCATAAAGTATGGAAACCCTCCTTATCTCCCTCTCTGACCACATCCTCATCAGCCTTGACAAAGGGCTCTCTTTCATCCTAGTCCTTCTAGATATCTCGGCAGCCTTTGACACTGTGAACCACGCCATCCTACTAAATTGCCTTTCAGAAATCAGATTATCAGGATCTGCCCACAGATGGTTCAATACCTCTCTCAGCAACAGAAGCTTCAAAGTAAAAATTAATAATAAATAATCTCCAGACATCAAATCTACATTAGGCGTACCACAAGGCTCTTCCCTGTACCCCACCCTCTTCAATATATATCTCCTGCCCCTCTGTTAGTTGCTTACAAACCTAAAATTAATATACCACCTCTATGCAGACGAAGTGCAGATTCTGATCCTCATAACAGAATCTCTCCCTAAAACTCTCACCTACTGGGAAAACTGCCTCCAATCTATTAACAGCCTACTCACCAGTTTGAACCTGGTTCTCAATGCGTCCAAGACAGAACTCCTTCTCATCTCCTCAGACCACTCGACCCTAATCCATCTGACAACTCCCAACACCCAGATCACACAAGTAAGGGACCTAGGATGAATCCTCGATAACCATCTGAATCTAAAGAAATCCATCAACAACACTACCAAGGATTGTTTTTATAAACTACAAGTTATGAAAAGGCTCAAACCCCTCCTCCATTTCCAGTATTTCAGGACTGTACTCCAAACCATGCTCGTCTCCAAAACAGATTACTGCAATGCTCTCCTTCTGGGGCTCCCCATCTCTTCCATCAAACCATTACAGATGCTCCAAAATTCTGCAGCTAGAATCCTAACCAACACCAACAGAGGAGCATACCTCACTCCAATACTACGGAACATTCACTGGCTGCCAATAAAATACAGAATTTTGTACAAGGCCCTTACCACAATTCACAAAACCATTCATAATCAGCAACAACCAGCCCTCCAGATTCCACTCAAATTATACTTATCTTCAAGACCTATCAGAGAAGCGTATAAAGGTACCCTGAGAGTCCCCCCAACGAAATCCACATCTATCATCCACCAAAGAACGAGCATTCTCTACAGCGGGTCCAGCCATTTGGAATAATATGCCCACAGACCTCAGACTAGAACCTTGTCCTCTAATCTTCCGAAAAAAACTTAAGACCTGGCTCTTCCTCCAAGCCTTCCCCAAATTTCAAAACCATCAATTCTCTACCAGACAGGACTCCGCCTACCTGACTAAGCGCCCCGCCAAATTTAGGTGTTATATGTATTCCTCTGTTTCTTTGTTTCATTGCACTATTTAGTTTATTCTGTCATGCTGTCCTTTGCCTCTGGCTATCCTAGCCCCCAAGTTAATACCTCCTTGTTATATGTAACTTTCGCCTCTGGTTAAATGGTTGATTAAGTTATACCCCTTGTTACATATAAACCAATCTGACATGAATTTTATTCATGAAGGTCGGTATATAAAAATGTTAAATAAACAAACAAATAGATAAATAAATACTTAAGTGAAGTCCCTTTATTTGGGAGATAGTAGGAGGTAGGAGAGGATGTAGGGCTGGGAGGCAGGAGAGTTAAGAGGTTGGAGATTTTGTTTTGGAAAATGATTGCCAGTTTATTGGCTTTAGATTGTGCTTGGTTGTTAGGAATAGACTGGGTACTAGTTTGTGTGAGCTCGGATATGTAGGAGAATAGTGCTTTAGCGTCAAAAGACGAGGTGGTGAATTCTTTGAGTGTAGAAATCTCTTTTAGACCGTAGGGTGGAGTTCCTGTAGAAGTGGAGGGCAGATTTGTAAGCAGATAATGTGCTGGGGCACAGGTCCTTGCGCCATTTATTTTCTTTCTGTCTGAGATTTTGTTTAAGCTTTCGGAGCTCCTTGGAGAACCACTGTTGACTTCTGTGCGAGGTAGGATTGATTTTTTTAGTTGATAGTGGGCATAATTTATTAGCAACTGTTTCTGCGAGGTTGCTCCAGGAAAGTAGAGCTGAATTGGGGTCTGAGAGGTCTAGGCGAGGAAGTTCTTTGGCCAGGTGATTACTGAGGACATCGGAAGGGCATGAACTCCTCTAGTGGAACGTGGATTCAAGGGGGTGAGTATTGGGTGTTTCTTTCATTGTGAAGGTGATCTTAGGCCAATTCACTTCATCCTCCATTGTCTTAGGTATTGTGAGCCCTCTCGGGATAGGAAATACCTACAGTACCTGAATGTAAAGCCGACAGTCGCTCAGCAGAGCATGGTTCGGAGAGAGGTATCTTTAAAGGATACTAATCATACATTACAATTAGGGCATCCCGACAGTGAGGTTCCAATAATTAGAAAAGTAGTCCAAGTGCCTGTAATTAAAAACTCCCCTGAGCTAAAAAATTCTAACTTATCCCTATCAATTAAAAAACAGAATGAAAATACAAACAAAAAACAAACTTTGAAATGTTTGTATGCTAATGCCAGAAGTCTAAGAAGTAAGATGGGAGAATTAGAATGTATAGCAGTAAATGATTTCGAAACAGCACCAAAATGTTCTGGGGAATTGGTCATATGATAATCAAAATATATAAATGAGTAACACCCCAGTGAATTTTAAATTTTGCAAATTATTAAATTATTAATGACAATTCTCTGCTCACAACCAAGTCTTTGTTTAAATGACCACTGAAAAAATTTTTTTGGAAGGTCAACTGCAATGTGTGGTGAAACACTTGCAAGCTGCCTAATTTGCTAAAATTAGGCAGTAAATGATGACATAGACTTAATTGGCATCTCAGAGACATGGTGGAAGGAGGACAGTGCTATACAGGGGTACAAATTATATCGCAATGACAGAGAGGAGCACTCGGGAGGAGGTGTGGCACTTTATGTCCGGGATGGCATAGAGTCCAAAAGGATAAACATCCTGCATGAGACTAAATACAAAATTGAATCTTTATGGGTAGAAATCCCTTGTGTGTCAGGGAAGACTATAGTGATAGGGGTATACTACCGTCCACCTGGTCAAGATGGTGAGATGGACAGTGAAATGCTAAGAGAAATTAGGGAAGCTAACCAAATTGGTAGTGCAGTAATAATGGGAGACTTCAATTACCCCAATATAGACTGGGTAAATGTATCATCGGGTCACGCTAGAGAGATAACGTTCCTGGATGGAATAAATTATAGCTTTATGGAGCAATTGGTTCAGGAACCGACGAGAGAGGGAGCAATTTTAGATCTAATTCTCAGTGGAGCACAGGACTTGGTGAGAGAGGTAACGGTGGTGGGGCCGCTTGGCAATAGCGATCATAATATGATCAAATTTGATTTAATAACTGGAAAAGGAACAGTGTGCAAATCCAAGGCTCTCGTGCTAAACTTTCAAAAGGGAAACTTTGATAAAATGAGAAAAATTGTTAGAAAAAAACTGAAAGGAGCAGCTACAAAAGTAAAAAATGTCCAAGAGGCGTGGTCATTGTTAAAAAATACCATTCTAGAAGCACAGTCCAGATGTATTCCACACATTAAGAAAGGTGGAAAGAAGGCAAAACAATTACCGGCATGGTTAAAAGGGGAGGCGAAAGAAGCTATTTTAGCCAAAAGATCTTCATTCAAAAATTGGAAGAAGGATCCAACAGAAGAAAATAGGATAAAACATAAACATTGGCAAGTTAAATGTAAGACATTGATAAGACAGGCTAAGAGAGAATTTGAAAAGAAGTTGGCTGTAGAGGCAAAAACTCACAGTAAAAACGTTTTTAAATAAATCCGAAGCAGAAAGCCTGTGAGGGAGTCAGTTGGACCGTTAGATGATCGAGGGGTTAAAGGGGAACTTAGAGAGGATAAGGCCATCGCGGAGAGATTAAATGATTTCTTTGCTTCGGTGTTTACTGAAGAGGATGTTGGGGAGGTACCAGTAATGGAGAAGGTTTTCATGGGTAATGATTCAGATGGACTGAATAAAATCACGGTGAACCTAGAAGATGTGGTAGGCCTGATTGACAAACTGAAGAGTAGTAAATCACCTGGACCAGATGGTATACACCCCAGAGTTCTGAAGGAACTAAAAAATGAAATTTCAGACCTATTAGTAAAAATTTGTAACCTATCATTAAAATCATCCATTGTACCTGAAGACTGGAGGATAGCAAATGTAACCCCAAGATTTAAAAAGGGCTCCAGGGGCGATCCGGGAAACTTCAGACCGGTTAGCCTGACTTCAGTGCCAGGAAAAATAGTGGAAAGTGTTCTAAACATCAAAATCACAGAACATATAGAAAGACATGATTTAATGGAACAAACTCAGCATGGCTTTACCCAGGGCAAGTCTTGCCTCACAAATCTGCTTCACTTTTTTGAAGGAGTTAATAAACATGTGGATAAAGGTGAACCGGTAGATATAGTATACTTGGATTTTCAGAAGGCGTTTGACAAAGTTCCTCATGAGAGGCTTCTAGGAAAAGTAAAAAGTCATGGGATAGGTGGCGATGTCCTTTCGTGGATTGAAAACTGGCTAAAACACAGGAAACAGAGAGTAGGATTAAATGGGCAATTCTCTCAGTGGAAGGGAGTGGACAGTGGAGTGCCTCAGGGATCTGTATTGGGACCCTTACTTTTCAATATATTTATAAATGATCTGGAAAGAAATACGACGAGTGAGATAATCAAATTTGCAGATGACACAAAATTGTTCAGAGTAGTTAAATCACAAGCAGATTGTGATAAATTGCAGGAAGACCTTGTGAGACTGGAAAATTGGGCATCCAAATGGCAGATGAAATTTAATGTGGATAAGTGCAAGGTGATGCATATAGGGAAAAATAACCCATGCTATAATTACACAATGTTGGGTTCCATATTAGGTGCTACAACCCAAGAAAGAGATCTAGGTGTCATAGTGGATAACACATTGAAATCGTCGGTACAGTGTGCTGCGGCAGTCAAAAAAGCAAACAGAATGTTGGGAATTATTAGAAAGGGAATGGTGAATAAAACGGAAAATGTCATAATGCCTCTGTATCGCTCCATGGTGAGACCGCACCTTGAATATTGTGTACAATTCTGGTCGCCACATCTCAAAAAAATATAATTGCGATGGAGAAGGTACAGAGAAGGGTTACCAAAATGATAAGGGGAATGGAACAACTCCCCTATGAGGAAAGATTAAAGAGGTTAGGACTTTTCAGCTTGGAGAAGAGACGACTGAGGGGGGATATGCTAGAGGTGTTTAAAATCATGAGAGGTCTAGAACGGGTAGATGGGAATCGGTTATTTACTCTTTCGGATAGTAGAAAGACTAGGGGGCACTCCATGAAGTTAGCATGGGGCACATTTAAAACTAATCGGAGAAAGTTCTTTTTTACTCAACGCACAATTAAACTCTGGAATTTGTTGCCAGAGGATGTGGTTCGTGCAGTTAGTATAGCTATGTTTAAAAAAGGATTGGATAGGTTCTTGGAGGAGAAGTCCATTACCTGCTATTAAGTTCACTTAAAGAATAGCCACTGCCATTAGCAATGGTTACATGGAATAGACTTAGTTTTTGGGTACTTGCCAGGTTGTTATGGCCTGGATTGGCCACTGTTGGAAACAGGATGCTGGGTTTGATGGACCCTTGGTCTGACCCAGTATGGCATTTTCTTATGTTCTCCAATACACACTCACTCTCTTTCTCTCCCTCCCACATGTAAACACACACTGTCTCTGCCTCCCCCATGCAATTACACACATGCTCTCTCACATGCAAATACATGCTCTCTTTCCACCCTGCAATCACACATAAGCTCTCTATCCCCCTAATGCACTCACACACAAGCTCGCTCTCTCTCTCTCCCATATGCGATCACACACATGCTCTCTCTCTCTTCCATATGCAATCTCTCACACACGCTCTCCCCCTAGCATGCTATCACACACACAATATCTCGTACACACACAGGCAGAAACACACACTCACACACAGACTCATACATATATAATCAAGGCCTTGCCTTTTCTTCTGCTGCCAGCGAGATGGGGTCCACTGGCAGCCACTAGCTCCTTCCTCTATCTTTGGCTGCCATGGGATGGCCTGCCTCCATCTTCAGCTACGAGCCTTATGATGTTCACTGGTGGCCACTGGGTTCTCTGCCATGACGATCTGATAGATCATGGGATGGTCGCCAACAGACGTCGTGTAAATCAAACCTCATTTCCCGCTACGATAAGAACTGCGAGACTGGCCACACAGCAGCAGGAAATAACGTTTGATTAAACATGACTTCTGCTACTAGCGTCAGTGGAGAATCAACTGCAGCAGCAGCAGTCGGAGTTTGTGCTCAGCTGTATTGAGTGCCGTGCCACAGTGCTACTCATGACACATATGCCATAGGTTTCAGACCCCTGTTCTAGGGCACATGTTTAGATCTTTAAGTCCGTCCCTGTGAGGATGACTGAGCAAATCTTCTGTGCTGGAGCAGAAAAACATACTGACTGCAGCCTTTTCTAATGCCATTTCAAGTTTTATTAACAAAAACAGAAAAATTACATCTCAGTAGACTGCCTACCTTTGTAGTATACTCAACCTGCACAGGTTAAAGGAGGGAAATAGGGTCACTCCATCACAGTCTCCATATGCTTTAGAATCAAGACCACAGATCATTTTAGTAGCCACCCTCTGCACCAACTCCATCTAGTTTATATCCTTTTGAAGGTGTGGTCATATATTAACTCGTTTGCTCTGCTCATCAATTCCAATCCTAAAAACCTTGCTGGGCAGACTGGATGTTCCATTTTGGCCTTTATGTGTCATCATTTACTATGTTATTATAGAATCTTTTTAAGTATAAGAAAGGTGGATATTAGAGGGAAATAGTGGGGATCTTGTATGCTTTTCAGTTGAAGATGGTAGAGTACAAAGCAAGGAGGGAAAAATATTGACCCATATAAGAAGAAATATTGTAGGTGATCAAATTCTGTGGTTGGCAGCTAGGTTCTAACATTAGCAGTGTGGACAGAATAACTGGGCATTTTGAATGGCAGTCTTTTTCTGCTATCATTTACTATGTTACTATGATGAAATCATGGTGCTTAAAATACTGAAGTGTTGCTATCCAAACTCCATATGATCATGATTTCATTATAATCCTGATGCTCTAAAATACATCCAGGTGTACTTTGCATGATAAAAGCTCAGCAAAATGGTAAATCAGAACTGAACTAATATTTTGTGACAGAATTATTAGCACAATATTACAGTGTTTCTAAGCTTTACAGACTATTTCTTTTTTCGGCAATAATCTAATTACATAATTTCAAACTTTTCCCAGACATTGCTAGGCATAGGCAGAGCAGATCCATGTCTTGTATCTAGATAGCAATCTCCTAGCCCAGATTCCAGCAGCAACAGAATCACAGAATTTCTCGCCATCCCACCAATTACTGGTTCTTCTATCTTTCTCTCTCACTCCTCCCCTTGGCTTGTCAAGCCAGCATCATCTGCTGCATGGGTCCAATGTCATGGTATGAGTTATACGGATGTCACAGGTCTCATGGCACTTACCTTAAGACTCACCTCACGTGGTGCAGTAGAAAATTAAATTTTAGAAATGAAAAGCCCCTGCTGTTGAATCCTGCTTCCTATACACTAACCTTTGCTGTGCATCTGATCATACAGCAAGTGAGTGTTACTATGCTTACAAGATGGAAAAACATTTCCTATAGAAGGGTATCCAATAATACTTTGAAGCAAATTCTGCATCAAATTTCAAGTTATCACTAGCAATATAAAACACAGTAGCATAAATATAACAGAACTCAAGTCTTCCTAGAGATAGAAAATTAGTTTGAAAATGGTGTTTTACAACAGTGTCCAGATAGTATCTCTGTTACTCAAATAGAGATATTATCCAGTCATTGCTGTTCAACAGTTTTTAAATCAATCTGTAAGGAAAAGGTCATAACTAATATATTATTGCAAATCATGCAAGTTTTTAAAAATAATTAACTGGACTAATACTTGGGGATGCATTTTTTTTTTGTTTTTCTTTAGGGCAAATGGAGCCAACCAAAAAACAACATAACAGCATAAATAAGTAAAAACACAATTACTTTAAATACTATAGATGATAATCCTGAGGTACTCTTTGTGCATTTGCCAGAAAGTAATTCTTAGTGTTACCTTTAGTTTTTGAAGCTGGAGAGGAATGAAATCAGCTGTTTCTAGTACTTCTTTTTCATGCTGCTGCAAAGAGAAAATGTTCACTTTCACATTTCAATCAGACAATGGTGAGTTTTCAAAACATTCAAATACATGGGTAGAGAGCTGGGTGTGGGGATGGATGCGTTTGTGTACATATCAACATATAGCCATATGACTCAATAAGACCAAACAAAGTCTTGAACATCCAGTTATACAGATGAAAATCCAATAGACACAAAAGTACCAATTACTATAACATTGAATTTTTCAGTAAAAAAATAAACAACACATACACACAACATAAAGGGGTAGATTTTAAAAGAAGCGCGATCAGCCTACTTTTGCTTGCGCATCAGACTCAAGCAAAAGTACGCTGGATTTTAGTAGATACGCGCGGAGCCGCGCGTATCCACTAAGGGGCGGATTTTCAGAGCCCTGCTCGCGTAAATCCGCCCAAAACCGGGCGGATTTACACGAGCAGGGCCCTGCGCGCCGGGAAGCCTATTTTACATAGGCCTCCCGGCGCGCGCAGAGCCCCGGGACTCGCGTACGTCCCGGGGTTCTCGGAGGGGGGCGTGTCGGGGGGCGGGGCCGGAGCACGCGGCGTTGCGGGGGCGTGTCGGCAGCGTTTTGGGGGCGGGTACGGGGCGTGGCTACGGCCCGGGGGCGTGGCCGCGCCCTCCGTACCCGCCCCCAGGTCGCGGCCCGGCGCGCTGCAGGCCCGCTGGCGCGCGGGGATTTACGTCTCCCTCCGGGAGGCGTAAATCCCCCGACAAAGGTAAGGGGGGGTGTAGACAGGGTCGGGTGGGTGGGTTAGGTAGGGGAAGGGAGGGTAAGGTGAGGGGAGGGCAAAGGAAAGTTCCCTCCGAGGCCGCTCCGATTTCGGAGCGGCCTTGGAGGGAACGGGGGGAGGCAGCGCGGCTCGGCGCGCGCAGGCTATACAAAATCGATAGCCTTGCGCGCGCCGATCCAGGATTTTAGTGGATACGCGCGGCTCCGCGCGTATCTACTAAAATCCAGCGTACTTTTGCTTGAGTCTGATGCGCAAGCAAAAGTAGGCTGATCGCGCTTCTTTTAAAATCTACCCCTAAAATCCTGGATCGGCGCGCGCAAGGCTATCGATTTTGTATAGCCTGCGCGCGCCGAGCCGCGCTGCCTCCCCCCGTTCCCTCCAAGGCCGCTCCGAAATCGGAGCGGCCTTGGAGGGAACTTTCCTTTGCCCTCCCCTCACCTTCCCCTCCCTTCCCCTACCTAACCCACCCGCCCGGCCCTGTCTAGACCCCCCCCTTACCTTTGTCGGGGGATTTACGCCTCCCGGAGGGAGACGTAAATCCCCGCGCGCCAGCGGGCCTGCTGCGCGCCGGGCCACGACCTGGGGGCGGGTACGGAGGGCGCGGCCACGCCCCCGGGCCGTAGCCACGCCCCGTACCCGCCCCCCAAAACGCTGCCGACACGCCCCCGGAACGCCGCGACGACCGGGCCCGCCCCCCCGACACGCCCCCGACACGCCCCCCTCCGAGAACCCCGGGACGTACGCGAGTCCCGGGGCTCTGCGCGCGCCGGGAGGACTATGTAAAATAGGCTTCCCGGCGCGCAGGGCCCTGCTCGCCTAAATCCGCCCGGTTTTGGGCGGATTTAGGCGAGCAGGGCTCTGAAAATCTACCCCAAAGGTTTCAAATTTAGAAAGTCATTGTACTCATACCAAAAGGTCTCTGAGCCCCAATTTAGAGGAATCTTTGTAAACTGTGATACTTTGCTTTGAACCAATAAAAAAAATAATTCTAATATATATGCTTTCTAGGTACCTCAACTCCCCTACGTGATCTCAAAACCTCATAACACAAAATCTTTTTATATTGGTCTAATATATTTGTTCTACAGCTCAAGTTTCAAACTTGTGTTAATTCAATCCCTTTTTGTGTCCATTACCATGAATGAGTCCAATATAAGTGCACATATTTTTCTGCATAATTACAGTTGAGCAAATTTTGCTTTTATAACACCAAAGTCTTTATACATCTATGCAAATGGATCCCCTGTGTGCCTGAAGTTGTCACTTTGGCTGTTAGTATGCCAGGAGTACTTTCAATTAAATGTCACGCTTATAAAGAGTTAAATAAGCTTTGAAATTTATATAGTAAAATCATGAGGATTGTGGTAGGATCAGTGGTAATGTACGATTCTTGCCATATTTTTTGTGACTGTAGCCTCAGTCCCTAGGATAGCATCTATCTTTGTTTAAAAAAAATGTTCTTTTTCTCCCAGTGCCATGCCTTTCTCCCACTCTACCCTTCCAGGAAAATCACATCTACCTACATTCCTGTACCTCTATTGATGACTGGTGCTCCTGATAAGTTTGAAACACAACTAGCACAATTCAACCCCTTTTTGCATCTGCGTTTGTGTGTCCAAAATATATGCACATTATTTTTCTATACTGATTCAAGAAAACATATCACAACCTATAGAGATGATATGTTATCCACCACTAATTATATCTGCTAGAATTCTACCCTGTCTGATTTGTATTTTCTCCCATTTTATACTTATTGGAAAAATGTTTTAAAATCCAGGTTCTTTGTATATTAAACCTGCAGGGCTGTTAATATCTAAAATTTCTTCAAATATTGACTTGCTATTTTCCTCCTTCAGTTTATCTTCCTTAGGTGTTTAATCTCTTTTGTACAAAAGTATTTTATTTTTTACATTTCAAAATCTGCTTGGAATCAAATGTGCATGCCTTTTACAGTCATACCCAATTTTCAAAAATCTCTTTCCTTGAGGCACTCTTCTTCATCTGCCCAAATTGCCATCATAATTTAATTATATCAGAATGGCAATGACTCAGATGAGCATACAAGCACCTTTAGTTACTAAGAAGCAGAATGAGATGGCCTTTTCTAGTGAATGAGTCAATATGTGGCTGCTTAAAAGGTTTCAATTGGCCTCTGAGGGTTTTATCCATTGTGTACTCATTACACAGATCTTTAGTGAAAAACATTGAGTGATTTAAATGTGTAAGTTCTCACTGCAAATATTTTTTTCACCATTTTTCAGGCATAAAAGCAATGAGAAGAATCCTTCCTGAATATGAGAACTAGACAAATATGAAATATGTTTATTTTGTGGTTTTAAAATATCCATTTTAAATGGACAGTTCTCAAAGCAAACAGCAACATTTTAAATCTTGGTTAGCATTAATTTGCAACTTGTATTAAAATGTTTTTAAAACCTTTTCTTCCTTAAGCAACTTACAAAGCCTCAAACACAAATTACTTCTTTTTTAAAAACTGTGACTACTTGTATTCTAATTTTGAGTTTATATTCTACTTTCCTGATCCATCAAAAGACCACCCAATGCAGTTAACCAGCACCAAACACTTCAAAATTCTCCTTCTGAACACCAGATCAGTCAATAAAAAGATATCCAGAATTTTAGACCTACTATTTGAAGAATCCCCAGACTTCTTACTCCTCATTGAAACCCGACCTCGCAAAGTTGCTCTGTCCCCCATCTTACTGATCCCATTTCACAGCAGAAGCAGCATGCCAGGTTGGATCAGGGGAGGGAAGAGACATTGCTATTTTCTTCTGCAACACGAGACTCACAAGCTCCACCATCCCACAAATACCACTTTGTGAAAACTTACTAGCTGTGTCAAATTCCAAGAAGAAACTTGCCTTCCTCCTAATCAACTGTTCACCCACCAACTCAATTGATAACATATGTGACCTCAAATAAACCTCTGCCACTTAATCACCTCTCCTCAGTTCTTCTTGGTAACTTCAACCTTTATGTGGATGCCACTATCTACAGACCTGAAGAGACTTCTTTGAAGGTATGATTGGATTTACCCAGCATGTAAACACGCCCACATACAAAACCAGAACTCCTTGACCTCTTCTTTCTGCATTCAACTTCCCTCCTCCACAGCATTGACTGCAATATTTATATTAAATCACTCTCATGTTCAGACTACCACCTAGTGACACTAACTCTCATCCTCCCGCTAGAGCACCATCATCTGCCTCGACCTGCCACAAAACCCCAAAATTCTAACATAAGATCTGCCATACTGGGTCAGACCAAAGGTCCATCAAGCCCAGTATCCTTTTTCCAACCGTGGCCAATCCAGGTCACAAGTACCTGGCAGGATCCCAAAGGGTAACCCAAGAACTTCTCCTAGAGAATCTCTACCTCAAACTCACCATCATCATCTCAACCCACAGCAAATGACAAGGTATATCTCTGGAACATAGAACTTTCTAGAACATTAGATATATTATCCCCAACGAGATCTCATGCTCCAAAGGAACATAAAACCCTGCCATAGTTCCCCACCAATCTTCATGCCTTACAACTGGAAAGATGACACCTTCAAAGACTGACTTAAATCCAGGTCTGAATCAGAAAAGCTAAAATGAACCAACACAGAGCTGTCATCCTTGCCAAAAAAAAGCTTATCATCACTAATTCCAAACGCTGAGAACAGCACAAAAATAACTGCTCAGGATCCACAAGGATATCCTTCAACTGGATGCCAAGCATGACAGCCCACCACTCTTCCCTAAAGACTGCAGAAGTTCTGCCTGCCAATTCAAAGACAGGATCCTGAAGCTCCACCTAGACCTAGACATTTCAACTGCAAAGTCACCAGGCGAATCATCCCTTAAAATCACCAATGTCACTCCTCATACCACTCTCAATGACCAACCCACCCATTCTCAGTTCCATCTTCTCTGATATCAACTCTGCCTCCATTTCACTGGAGTTCTGCCCTGACAAACATACCAAAGCAGCAAAACAGAGCCTTTCTGGCTGCATCACCCAATAAGTAATCCACTCCTTAAACTACAGAGCCATGCCTGCCATGTTAAACAATGCACCTTTTTGTCACCTCCTCAAGAAACTCTTCCTTGACCCCAAGACTCTGGACAACTATAGGCCCATCTTCAACACCCCTCTGACAGCCAAAAACGCAGCACTGCAATTCCAGACATTACCTGAAGAAAGGAACTCCCTGGACAATTTCCAATCAGGCTTAGGTATGGCCATAGCACCAAAACAGTGCTCTTAGCTCTACCAGACATCTTTCTCAGAGCCTCAGATGCAGAAGTGCTGCCTTAATCCTACTTGACTTCTCGGCAGTCTTTAACACCACTGACCAAGACATCCACATAGACAATATCTTCATAGGCTTGGCCCTAAAATAATTCTGATCTTATATAACAGGAAGAGTACAAGTCATCATGGGCAACTACTGCTCATCCACCAAAACCCCTACCATGCAGTGTCCCACAGGGATAAATCCTCTCCCCAACCCTGTTAAAAATCCACTTCAAACCCTTAATGGATGAGATCAGAAAACTTTGAAACACAGAAATGACGGCAGAAAAAGTCCGATCGGCCCATCCAGTCTGCCCAGCAAGCTCCCACACTTATTTTCCCATACTCATCTGTTTCACCAACCACCAAGTTCAGGGCCTTTGTTGGTAACTGTTTGATTTAAATTTCCTGCCACTCCCTGCCATTGATGCAACTCCAACATTACTCTATGCATCAAAGGTGAGCATAAGACTTAATGGTTAAGGGTAGTAACCGCCGCATCCAACAAGTTACCCCGATGCTTGTTTACCCAGACTGCACAGATCAATGCCTTGATGGATGTTGTTTGAATGTAAATCCTCTTTTCCACATTTCCTCTTGCCGTTGAAGCAGAAAGCAACGCTGTATATGGATTCAAAGTGAAGCATCAGGCTTAACTGGTATAGGGTAGTAACTGCCACAAAAAGAAAGCTACCCCCATGCTTGTTTACCCAGACTATGTAGTTCAGTCCTTGTTGGTTCTAATACTTTGCCTATGCTAATGATATTCAGGTCGTCCTCTCAATGGAGCCGATGCTATAATAAATGTGGAAAGCAGGCAAGGGGGGGTGCCATGCTATAAACAAATTAGTGGGTCGCGCTAGCACAGAGGCGCTAGGGTCGCTTTCTATCACCTCCTTGCTAACGTGACCCCTACGGTTATCGGTGGTCTGCCGGTTATGAACACAGATGCCGATAAACTCTGCGTCAGTTTTCATAACTGCAGTCCGCCGGTTATGAAAACAGACGCAGAGTTTATTGGCGTCTGTTTTCATAATGCAGCCAGCTGGTTATGAAAACAGACGCTGAGCATATCGGCGTCAGTTTTCAATGCAGCCGGCTGAGGGGGTTTTTTTTCTTTTTTTTTTTAACTTTTAAAGAAATACAGAAAAGCAGTTTTTTCTGCTTTTCTGTACTTTTTTTCAATGCACACAGCTATTAACGCCTGCTCCAGGCAGACATTAATAGCTGAGCGATAAATGTGCATCTGAGACGCATATTAATTTTTTTGAATTGGAGTGAATGAGTAATAGCCTCATTCACATGCATTTGCATGTGATGAGCGCTCTCTCATTCACTCCATGTCAGACGCGCGTTAAATAGGCGCTAATTCCCCTATTGCATTAGGGGTTGGATTAGTGCCTATTTAACCTGTGTCCGACTGCGGGTTATATAGTGTGCTCAGCTGAGTGCACTGTACTGCATCAGCCCCAATGGGTTCTCACAGAGACATAGCAAGGCACAAAACAAACCTCTGCTCACAGAAAATTGGAAGTGGGCCTCTTCCAACAAACTAAGCAGAACTACTAGTCTTTGACACTTCCCCTGCTCCACTAGACAACCTCAAACTGATGCTCAATGACACCCCTTAATAAAACCGGAAGTCCACAGATTGGATGCCATCTGACTCTAGTCTAAATCTGGACTCTCAAATATCCATAATTGCCAGGAACTCCTACTACCACTTCAGACATCTCAGGCAGATAAAGCCATACCTAGAGAAAGACCAACAGATGACCCTAACTTGTGCATTCTTAGTTTCCTGGCTGAATTACAGTGACACATTCTACGTTGGCCTCTCATAAAAATTCCTTCAACACCTACCACTTGTGCAGAATGCTGCCACCTGAATGTTATCTGGATCCAATTACAGGAAACAAATTACTCCTTTATTTCCAGACCTTCACTTAATGTCAACTTCATACTAGGCCCAATTCAAAGCCCTATGTATAACATTCAAATCACAAAAAGGACTAGGTCTTACTTATCTAAGAGAATGCCTGCTTGCCTAGATGCCCCCTGCAGGCTTAGTTCCGAAACCAGGGATCTTTGCATTTCCCTGCTCCAAAAGACTCCAGGCTAACCCAAACCAGCAAATATCTTCTCCTTGTTCCTCCCCAGGCTCTGAAATGATCTCCTAATAGGGGTCATATGAGCAATTAATATACTGATTTTCTAAAAATTGGATTGTTAACCAAGCCTACTTTCTCAACTGTCCATAATACTTATTCTGGGACACTATATACTGTATTTAGCCACATGCTACTTGACTGTGTATAACCTGCATCACATAGTACCATATATTGTTGACAAAGAGAGCGAGAGAGAAAAACGCTGAAAGCTGTACACACAAAATCTTTACACAGCACTAGCATATTATATGTATGTACGTCATGGTTTGTTTATTGCACCTCTTAATTGAATGAATATATATCTAACAGTCTTTATTGCAGTCACAGGTCAGATTAGACAACACTGAACATATAGCCATTATTATGAAACTATGTTACCGAGCTTATCAGGCACCTCCATTACTAATAATAGGAACAGATGTATGTACAATTTACTATATGTGCCTCTATGTAAACCGTTGTGACGATAATCTACTGAACGACGGTATAGAAAAGATGTTAAATAAATAAATAAATGTAACAGTCCTAAAAACTGCACATTCTATACTTTACCATATGCTGTCTTAAATGTAATTATAAATGTTTTAAATGTAATTGTAACACTGTATTTAATGTAACCCTTATACATACAGTATTGTACACCACCAGATAACCCTGTACCTCGCTCTGAATACTATGGTCAGAATGCAAATAATAAATCCTTGGAATAAAATAAATTTACAATTAAAAAATAAATATTAAAATGGTTCGAATCCCACTCCTTGTGATCTTGAGCAAGTCCTTTTGCCCTCCATTGCCTTAGATACAAGTTTAAATATAAATTTTCAAAATGTTACAAGTGTAAAAGTTAGCATATACACACATAAGTAGCCCTACTCAAGTACTCCGTATTTTATAATATTAAAAATGATTTCAACTTTAATGCACACATATATGTGTGTTAAAAAAGGGAAGGTCTAGGGGTGTTCTGGGAAGAGGCCAACACTTACGTATGTAGGCTGCTTTTTAAAAAAGGTGTATATTTACACACCTGCTAATTATCTAGTATAAGTGCTATTAAATGTTTTTATTGTGTAGTACTGATTAGGTTGGGGGACTGGGTAGACTGAAGGGGAATTCAGGCCGAAGAACCAGGAAGGTCTTAATGACCTGGAGAAGGCTGGACTAATTGGTGGACTAATTGGTAAACTAGTTAATTCCCTCAGTGTTTTAAATTGGCCGACTTACGCACATAAATCAGGACATGCATGACTAAGTTCTGATTTACGTTCATATGCAAAATATACACAAGTATATTTTTTTAAATAAGTGGGTAAAATATGCATGTTCAATGCATTGAAATACATGGTTTCAATACAGTACATGTTTTTGCGAAATGGCCTACATATGCACATATGGTATGGGGTAAAACATACATATTTTATAATATATGCGTAAGTGATATGCTCATGTTATAATATACTTTGGTAAAACTAGGCACAGTTGTCTCTAATAGAAATGGAGAGATCAATAGACTCATTTCTCTCTCTCCATTTGTCATTCCAGCTTCAAAATTCCTCTGGCTATGTCTCTTCCTTTTAATTTTGCAAGAGCTTATTTCTCCTCTGATAACTACTTTGGCTATTTTCCCAATATAAAATTGGGACTCCTCATGTTGTTTATCAAAACCCTGAAAATCCTTCCACTTTAACCTCAATATTCTTTAAATGTTTTATCCTTAAAGTTATGTTGGGTATTTCCAATGGCTACTACTCCACCTAAAATAAAATTGTTCTAGATGTACCCATTATCATAATATGATCAGAGATCTCCATAGGCTCAACCATTGATTCAGCTATCATATAAAACGTATTCCTAGAAATGAATAATCAATACGTGATTAACTCCCGTGAGCCCTAGACTATATATGCAGTCTTATTCTTTAGGTTTAATGTCCTCCATGTATCTAAGTCTAATAAATTACACAAATAGGAGTTAGGTTTATCTTTTCATTTGGAATTCTCAGAGTTATCCATTTGGGCGGGTCATGAAAACAACTGAAATCACCCTCCCCCAGTCAACAGTGTAGACCAATATATTTCACCAGCCTAGTCACTAAAGATGACATGGTTGTAGTTATTAGGAACATATGCATTGCATAAAGTTACTGATGTCCCATACAACTCCTTTCCACAATTAAATAATGAAAGATCCTAAAGGGCATTCTTTTTGCTCTCAAAATATAGCTTTTTCTGAAATAAAATAATTCCCCCCATTTTCTGTGCAAAGAAGCAAAAACTCCTCCCCCACCCACTGTCTAATTTTAAAATGATCTCTATCACTTAGATGTGTTTCCTAGAGCATCGCAGTCCCTGCATGTCTATTCAAAATGTGCAAAACCTTAAAATGCTGATAGATGATCCAGTTCCTGAAACATTCCATTTTACCACCAATCATGGCATACGTAACAATAAAGAATATTTATCAACATAGGGAATAATTCTAACAAGAGTGATCAGATCCCCCCATTCTACACACCTTTTGCTAGTGAACATTTTTTAAACCACCTTTCTCCAATTTAATTTTGCCTTCTTCCATCTAAGTATTTTTTTTAAAGAAACTTTCATATATCCACCCTCCCCTTACCTCCTCCTTCCACCCCTTCTTTCAACAGATATTATCTTCACTTAGAAAGAGTATGCATAGAGACCCTAACCCTTCCAATCCCCCCCCTCAGAAATTCACATCAGATAAAATACAAAAAAAAAAAAAATGTAACTGAAACTTGTTTAAAGATCAATTCAGGTTTTTGTTTTTTTTTAACTATTATATTCAAGGAGGAAGCAAAAATTACTTGGCCTTCAATCAAAGCATGTTCCACAGTTTACCATCAACAACCATTCCATCAATAGTTCATTTTGTCATAGACTAAATTGTTTCTCTAAGGTTAGAAAGGCACAGATACAAACCTCTCCTTTCACTACCATTCTTTTATTTTCTGTTAGTAGGTCAAAGCAAAATACATGGCAACTTTGCTAGTTCAAAAAGCTTTGTGGTTTCCAGCAGTAACCACACTACTATGTAAAACGAATAATCAGTCAGGCGCATTATAGTATGAATTTTTACACAAGAATAAAATCATATCCTCATATGAAATATCCAGTTTTCCAAGATGCCTCTTAATCCTCATAGGACAAAGAATAAAAATAAGTTGGAAAAGTCACATCTTTGTAGAAAAATTCAGAATATTCTGATCATTTTTCTTGTTCTTCCAAAATTCCCTGTGTTAGATGTTTTCAAACGTTCAGGAAGCACACAGGACCTCTCCTCTAAACATCTGTATCATTTTGACTTCTCTTATTAAAGTACATTATATGACCACTTTATATATGACCAAAAATATCAGCCTTAAGATCTCCAGCCATATCCAAAACCACAAATACGTTTTCCGTCACAGTTCATACAGCAAGAATTTTGATACAGTCTGACATGGTTACTCACAAGAGCTATTGTTCCAAATAATTTAATCAAAGTCAAGGTGTAAATTAACTCCTTTGTAGCAGCAGATGAATCAAAAAACGAACAGACTTCCCTTGTGGTGTTCCTTCTGCTTTGCCACATATTGCAAAGTGAAACAAATTCTTTTTGCAAACAGACTGTTGAAAATTCATTCACTTTTTATGCAATGCTCACTGAACAGTCCTGTAATCCAAATACTTTCTGCTCCCCGATAAGACATATTTTGTGCCTTCCAAAAATCTTTTAAGATCGCAACTGTATCAGCAAAATTTAGAACTTTAGTAATTACTATTCTTAGTCTTCCAGAGTTCTACTGTCCTATCCCCAGGACATGAGCTCTCAATCTGCAGGTAGTGATAATGATCTTCAAGTTTCAGCTCCATGGTTAAAGACTCAAGAAATCAAGGAGGCACTGCATCAGCTAGAGTTTCAGGTAAACCCACATTCAGAGACTCATTCCAGGAGGAACAATCTTCACCTTCAGTGATTCTGTAGCTGTATGAGTCATCCTCCAGGCCCGAAACTCATGCATTAGTTTCAGCAAGCTTTTTCCCAAATTCTTTGAATTTTGATCTACTGCATCAATTTTACTTTAAATAGTCAAATTTGTTATTTTGGCCACTGCCTCTGCTACTTCTTTCACCATTATTTCACTTACTGGGGCAAGCGTTCTCTCCTTCCCCTTCTGCCATTTTATATTCAACAGGTTTCATCTTATTTTTCCTCTCTCTCATTTAACCATCTTCCTAGACATAACGTTTCCTTTTCTCCCCCTCACAAAATTGTTTGGACAGCTTTAAACAGGTTATCTCTATTCAAAGAACTTTTCTGGATTCATTGTTTACAGCGCAGATGAACATGGAAAGGAGAATGGGCCCTCAGAGCAAGGTTTTAAGCTACCTACCCTACTCATATCACATGATTTCCCCAGAAAGCCTCTTTCTCATACAGTCAAATCTGTGTGTTATGAACTTACACAAATATTAGAGGCTGAAACCTAATGTAGTGTTTTCCTTGGATCTAGTCATGTAACTCCTTATCTTCCACGTATGGCTTCCAACTAAGCTTCTGAAAATTTACCCCATGAGAGATAACATATCTCCTTGTTTATGTCCATCCAGGGCCAATGCTTTCATTAGGCAAACTAGGCAGTCGCCTAGAGCACCAGAATTTTGGAAGGCAGCAAAATCCTGCCATCATGAGGTCTAGAGGGGTGCTGTGTTAGAGCTAACATTGCCAAATAAAGGAGCACAGTGTTGGAGCCACTTCTATTGATAAAGAGGGAGCGCTGTGCTGGAGTTGCCACCAACAGGTAAGTTGAGGGCACCAAATACTCTTGCACCAGTCCCATGTTCATCTCACTGCATTTGGCAACAAACTGGATAGACAAAAGAACTTGAAAAGCAGGTTGTATGATGAAAGAAGAGAGACAGTGACTATATTGTGGTGTGCCAAATACTAGCTAACCTATTAACTTGTTTTATCCATCTTTAATGAAAGAAAGAATAAGAAACACACAGGAGAACCTGGAAAATTATATTTACATTAAATGCTATAAACAGAAACCAGACACACTAATGTTGTGGAAAATGTGTACCGATTCCAACATACATATAAATTGGAAGACTGTCTCATACAGTGAGCCTAAAAAAATATAACCAATACTACCATTAAATATAATCAGGTTTTTCATAGTCCAATACCTAAATGTTTAATCTTTGGCTTTTAGCATGCAGTGCAAAGATCATGTTTTCAATCTTTGCCCTTTAAGACTAATCATACAGAGAGTAACAGTATTTACAATACAGAGATCTTTGTTGGAGTATGGGCAAAGTTGAGCAAACTGTGCCAAATGGCACCTACCTATGTCAAGAGTAAGGAACGTTTGAAAATATTTAACAGATGCAGCAAAATTTATCTGCTTTTGGGGTGTGTTGGTGACTAACAAAGGCAAGATCTGCAATTACACAGCAGTAGGTAGCTAATGGTAAAGTTATTTCACTTTTGGACTTATAAGGTATAACACCAGTAAATGCAGTAGAATGATACACTGTAACTGAAGTCCACCAAGTATCCATATTTAGGTACAGAAGAGATCCATTGCCCTACTAATGTATTAACTCCTTTTGGAAGGAGGGACACATTTAGATGGCAGAGCATAATTAAATTTCTCTGTCCATAAAAGTTCTGACTTCACTGCAAGAACAGCCAACAGCTTAGAAAAAAAACTAAGAACTACACTGAACTTTGCATTCCACATATTCCACATCTTTTATTCATTTGAATTCTGACCTGAAGAAAAGAATATGATCATACTTGACTTTTTTTGTTTGTTTTTATTTGTTAACCGTTCATACAGTGTAAGTTGCTAATGGTAATTTTACTCAATATTCATTTTCTATTCTATTAATTCCTATAGCATTCAGGATCTGTGGGCATTACTGCTCAGGAACTGTGGGCATTACTGCTCAGGAACTGTCATAGGGACTAGTAGCTTCTAACTGCATATTACTTCCTATTCTACCTTTTTCACCTGTAGTAGCCTTTCCTTCCTAACCTGAGCATTTTTCTAGCAACTCACAATATAAAATTTGTATCTCAACAGTATTCTTAATCATATTAATTTTATTGCTACACAGACCAGCAGTTCCTGTATACTGTTATAGACCAACAAGTTTCATATGTACATGCAGCATGCACAAAACATTCATGGGAGGTTTTGACCAGATTCTTGTAGGAGTGAGAAAGTCCCATTCTATTACACTCTTCAGTGGACATGGCCTATGGGATGTAGCAGAACAATATCTCATAAGTGGAATTCATAGCCATTTGGAGAAAGTATCTATTTTATTTAAAAACGTTTACATATTTTTCTGGGCGTACCACCATTCTAAGCAGTACAAAAAGTTTGCAACCGAGTTGTCACTGCCATGGTAGATAACCAACCAGAAATCTCTCAAACACCACAACAGTTGTAGCCCATTTTTCCCTCTGTAGTGTTTTGTCAAGATATGAATGGAATCTTGCAGTAGATTAAACCAAAAAAATTGATCAAACAAATCCTGTAAATATTAACTCCAAACTAAAAAAACAAGGACTCTCAAAAATACCATATGGGAAAAAAGTAGCAGATCATGTCAAGCTCTACCAGTTTAATCCACAGGCTCTTGCCCGCAATGGGCCACAACCAGAATCATACAGTTGATCACTTAATTCACCTCATATACCTTTTCCGAGTATCAAATTACTAAACCCTGAAAGATTTTTTTTTTATAAAAAATATTTTTCTATATAATCTTTATAGCTCTATATTTTAGGGTATTGCTATCTAATAATTTTATCAAACACTAAAATTGACTTAATAATGGTTATCCTCTCAAGTGCCAACTCAAAAACAGAAGTGCTCAACCACTAGAAACAAACACTCTCCCAATATTTCAAAAACTGAAAATTTTGTGAGCCATTCAGAACCAGGTTGAAAGACTGTTAAAGTTCCCCTGAAGCAGGCATAGAGGTGCCGAAACACTGGCAATGTCAGGAGAGTGTTTGTTTCTGAGTGGTTCAGAACGTCTATTTTTCCATTGCGGGCAGGAGCCTGTGGTTACACTGGTAGAGCATGGTATTTTTTGAGTCCTTGTTTGTTTGTTTTTTTAGTTTGCAATCCTGCAGTGCCATTTTACGTTATCTCCACATACAAAGCAGAGATGGTACTAGTTAAGCATGCTTGGAGAAAAGATAGGATTTCTAGGAACTTTCTTATATGACTTATTGATACAGAGGCATCCTTCAATAAGGGTTTCACCTGGTAGTTCCTACAGTCTGGAGTGGTTAGAGCAAAGGGCTATGAACCAGGGAAACTGGGTTCAAATTCCACTGCTGCTCCTTGTTGACTTTGGGTAAGTCACTTTACCTTCCGGTGCCTCAGGTACAAACTTAGGGCCAGATTCATTAAGGCATTTCTCCCATTTTGTGTCCATGGGAAAAGCCCTTAGTGAATCAGGTACTTAGATTGTAAGCCCTCTGGGGATAGGGAATATAATACAGTACCTGAATACAATCTGTTTTGAAGTGCTGAAAAGCAGAATATAAATAAAATAAATATCCAGAGACACTCAGGCTTGTTTTATAATGGATCTGTCTAATTCCTGGGAACAAAGAGTTCACCTGGTCAAATTATACAACTTAACTTGCCAAAAAAAAAACAAATGCAACTCATCTTTCTTTTAAAAACATGTCAGCTTTAAAACTAGAACAAAGGGGAAGCACACAGTCACTCAGCAGTGCATAATTCAGAGGAAGGTATCTTCGAAGGATACTAATGAAACAGGAGAGTTAGGGCATCCCAACAAATAGAGTACTTTTGCTTTTATTGGAACCTATGTGCCTATAAGTAAAGAATCACCTGAGTTAAAGGATTCCAAATTATCCCTATCAACTGAAAAGTAGGTTGTTAATACAAACAAAAAATACACTTTGAAATGTCTGTATGCCCATGCCAGAAGTCTAAGTAGGAAGATGGGAGAATTAGAAGGTATGGTAGTGAATGAGATAGACATAATTGGCATCTCAGACACCTGGTAGAAGGAGGATAACTAATGGGACAGTGCCATATCAGGGTACAAATACAGCAATGACAGGGAGGATCAACTTGGTGGGGGTGTGGTGCTTTATGCCCGGGAGGTCATAAGGTCCTACAAGAAACTAAATGCACAGTAGAATCTATATGGGTAGAAATCCCATGTTTGTTGGGAAAGTGTATAGTGATAAGAGTATACTATCGCTTACCTGGCCAAAATGATGAGACAGACAATGAACTGCTAAGAGAAATTAGGATAACTAATCAATTTGGCAGTGCAGTAATAATGGGAGATTTCAATTACCCTAATATTAAGTGGGTAAATGTAACATCAGGACATGCTAGAGACATAAAGCTCTTGGATAGAATAAATGACTGCTTCATGAAGCGATTTGATTCAGGAAGCACAAAGAGGAGGCTGGTAACTACAGACAGGTTAGCCTCACTTCGGTGGTGGGAAAAGTAATGGAGACACTGTTGAAAGAGAGAATAGTGAACTATCTACAGTCGGGAGAATTGCTGGACCAGAGGCAGCATGGATTCACCAGGGGAAGATCCTGTCAGACAAATCTGATTGACTTTTTTGACTGGGTAACCAAGGAATTGGATCAAGGAAGAGCGCTCGATGTCATCTACTTGGATTTCAGCAAAGCTTTTGATACTGTCCCGCACAGGAGACTGGTGAATAAAATGAGAAGCTTAGGAGTGAGTGCCGAGGTGGTGACCTGGATTGCAAACTGGTTGACGGACAGAAGACAATGTGTGATGGTAAATGGAGCTCTCTCTGAAGAGAGGAAGGATTTAAGTGATGTACCACAAGGATCGGTGTTGGGACCGGTCCTGTTCAATATATTTTTGAGCGACATTGCGGACGGGATAGAAGGTAAGGTTTGTCTTTTTGCGGATGACACTAAGATCTGCAACAGAGTGGACACGCCAGAAGGAGTGGAGAGAATGAGACGGGATTTAAGGAAGCTGGAAGAGTGGTCGAAGATATGGCAGCTGAGATTCAATGCCAAGAAGTGCAGAGTCATGCATATGGGGAGTGGAAATCCGAATGAACTATATTCGCTAGGGGGAGAAGGACTGATGTGCATGGAGCAGGAGAGAGACCTTGGGGTGATAGTGTCTAATGATATGAAGTCTGTGAAACAATGCGACAAGGCGATAGCAAAAGCCAGAAGAATGCTGGGCTGCATAGAGAGAGGAATATCGAGTAAGAAAATGGAAGTGATTATCCCCTTGTACAGGTCATTGGTGAGGCCTCACCTGGAGTACTGTGTTCAGTTCTGGAGACCGTATCTACAAAGAGACAAGGACAAGATGGAAGCGGTACAGAGAAGAGCGACCAGGAAGGTGGAGGGTCTTCATCGGATGACATACGAGGAGAGATTGAACAATCTAAATATGTACTCCCTGGAGGAAAGGAGGAGCAGGGGTGATATGATTCAGACTTTCAGATACTTGAAAAACTTTAATGATCCAAAGACAACGACAAACCTTTTCCATCGGAAAAAAATCAGCAGAACCAGAGGTCACGAGCTGAGGCTCCAGGGAGGAAGACTAAGAACCAATGTCAGGAAGTATTTCTTCACGGAAAGGGTGGTGGATGCCTGGAATGCCATTCCGGAGGAAGTGGTGAAGTCTAAAACTGTGAACGACTTCAAAGGGGCGTGGGATAAAAACTGTGGATCCATCAAGTCTAGAGGGCGTGAATAAAGAGGAGGCATTCAAACACTGCACGGAGCGGCAGTAGCCACAGAGGCATTCACGGAGCGGGATGCCAGTGGCCAGTAGTTGGTGTTCCACCTTCACAGAGCGGAAGGATGGAGGGCTGCTATCTCAAAACATAAAAAAATAAAAACAGGGGTGGGTAAGAGTATGGGGTAAGGGTGTGGCCTGCTTGTTACAGCGGTTGCTACCCCTAATTGAGCTGGACGTTCACTTGAATGCAGTTACGGCGCTGCTCTCTAAATTGGTGGTGGGGTGGAGGGGAATTAGGGCTGGAGGGTACTGGAAGCCAATAGTAACAGGTGGAAGAGAAAAAAAAGGGGAAAAAAATGGATAAATTGCGTAGCTTGCTGGGCAGACTAGATGGGCCTGGAATGCCCTTCCGGAGGAAGTGGTGAAGTCTAAAACTGTGAACGACTTCAAAAGGGCATGGGATAAACACTGTGGATCCATCAAGTCTAGAGGGCGTGAATAAGGAGGAGGCATTCAAACACTGCACGGAGCGGCAGTAGCCACAGAGGCATTCAAACACTGCACGGAGCGGCAGTAGCCACAGAGGCATTCACGGAGCGGGATGCCAGTGGCCAGTAGTTGGTGTTCCACCTTCACGGAGCGGAAGGATGGAGGGCTGCTATCTCAAAAAATAAATAAATAAAAACAGGGGTGGGTAAGAGTATGGGGTAAGGGTGTGGCCTGCTTGTTACAGCGGTTGCTACCCCTAATTGAGCTGGACGTTCACTTGAATGCAGATACGGCGCTGCTCTCTAAATTGGTGGTGGGGTGGAGGGGAATTAGGGCTGGAGGGTACTGGAAGCCAATAGTAACAGGTGGGAGAGAAAAAAAAGGGGAAAAAATGGATAAAGTGCGTAGCTTGCTGGGCAGACTAGATGGGCCGTTTGGTCTTCTTCTGCCGTCATTTCTATGTTTCTATGAGAGACGGAGCTATTTTAGATCTAATTCTTAGTGGAATGCAGGATTTGGTGAGACAGGTAACGGTGGTGGGTCCACTTGCAATACTGATCATAACATGATCAAACTTGAACTAATAACTAGAAGGGGGAGAATATGTAAATCTACAGCTCTAACACAATTTTCAAAAGTGAAACTTTGATGAAATGAGGAAAATAGATAGAAAAAAAATGAAATGTTGCAGCTGCAAAGGTTGGAGAAATATCGGTTCTGGAGATGGTTTTCAAGGGTGATGAGTCAGATTAAATGAACCAAATCACTGAACTTGAAAGATGTAGTAGACCAGACAAATAAAGAATAGCAAATCACCTGGACGAGATGGTATGCACTCCAGGGTTCTGAAGGAATTAAAAAATGGAATTTCAGATATATGTTAAAATTTGTAACCTATCATTAAAATAATCCATTGTACCTGAAGACTGGAGGGTAGCCAATGTAACCCCAATATTTAAAAAGGGCTCCAGGGTGACCTGGGAAACTATAGACCGGTGAGCCTGACTTCAATGCTGGGAAAAATAGTTAAACTATTTTAAGAACAAAATCACAGAGCATATAGAAAGAAATGGTTTAACGAAACACAGACAGCATGGATTTATTCAAGGGAAGTCTTGCCTCACAAATCTGGGGATAAAGATGAACCGGTAGATGTAGTGTATTTGCATTTTCAGAAGGCATTCGACAAAGTCCCTCATGAGAGGCTTCCAAGAAAACTAAAAACTCATAGGATAGGAGGTTGGTTAAAAGACAGGAAACAGTAGGATTAAATGGTCAATTTCCTCAGCGGAAAAGGATAAATAGTGGAGTGCTTCAGGGATCTCTACTTGGATAGGTGCTTTTCAATATATTTGTAAATGATCTGGAAAGGAATATGACAAATGAGATAATCAAATTTGCAGATGATGCAAAATTATTCACAGTATTAAATCACAAGCAAAATGTGATAAATTGGAGATCCACTTTGTGAGATTGGAAGATTGGGCATACAAATGGCAGATGAAATTTAATACGGACAAGTACAAGGTGATGTATATAGAGAAAAATAATCAATACTGTAGTTAACTATGTTAAGTTCCACATTAGGCACTATCATTCAAGAAAAAGATATAGCCATCATAGTGGATAATAGGGATGTGAATTGGACTTCGGATGATTGAAAATATTGTATGATATTTTCTGAATAGTCAGAAATTGGGGGCTCCCCCAAAACGATAGGAAATCCCCACAAAATTGTTCGTGGGGGTTCTCTTATCGTTTTGGGGGAGGGTGGGAAAAACGGCACACAAAAATAACCCCTAAACCCACCCCGACCCTTTAAAACTAATCCCTTAGCTTCCCCCACCCGGGCGCAGCCGATAAACAAAACCGCGATCGGGCCGGACGAAAAAAAAAACACGATGTGAATCGGAACCGGAATCAGAACAGATTCCAGTTCTGATTCACATCTCTAGTGGATAATACATTTAAATTGTCAGCTCAGTGATCTATGGTGGTCAAAAGAGCAAACAGAATGTTAGGAATTATTAGGAAGCCAATGGTGAATAAAACGCAAAATGTCATAATGCCTCTGTATCGCTCCAAGTTGAGTCCGCACCTTGAGTGCTTTGTACAATTCTGGTCGTCGTATCTCTAAAACGACAGTGGTTGCACTGGAGAAGGTACGGAGAAGGGTGACCAAAATGATAAAGGGGGTGGAATGGCTCCCCTATGAGGAAAGGCTAAAGAGGTTAGGGCTGTTCAGCCTAGAGAAGAGATGGTTGAGGGGGGACATGATAGAGTTCTATAAAATCAGTGAAACTTTTATTTACTCTTTTGGATAATAGAAGGACTAGAAGGTTAGCAAGTAGATGCTGGGCTTAATGAACCCTTGATCTGACCCAGTATGGCAATTTCTTATGTTATTATGAAAATTCTTTTTCACTTAATGCACAATTAAAGCTCTGGAATTTGTTGCCAGAGGATGTGGTTAGGACAGTTAGTGTAGCTGGATTTAAAAAAAGGTTTGGATAAGTTCTTGGAGGAGAAATCCATTAATGTTAAGATTACTTACCTGGTAATCTCCTTTTCCTTAGTGTATGCAGATGGACTCAAAACAAATGGGTATAGTGTGCTCGTGCTAGCAGTTGGAGACGGATCTGATGTCAGCATGGGTACATATACCCCCACAGGAAGTGCAGCAATTCAGTAATCTTCCTTGCAAAAGCTGTTATAGCCATATGTGTACTGACCGATTGATTAATCAACAGGATTACCCTGACCAATTGATGGTAGCTGGAGACCGCCAGTGTTCTCAACCGGAAGGCGTCGACACCCGGCAGGGTGGAAGCCCTATTATAAGCAAAACATGGCTTACCGTGAGTCAGCGAATCCCCATGTATACCGGCAGCCGGGCGGGATGCTGAGTTCATCTGCATACACTAAGGAAAAGGAGATTTCCTAGCGTGTAGCAGATGGACTCAAATCAAATGTGATGTACAAAAGCTACTCCTGGACTGGGCGGGAGGCTGCCCGAGGACCGTTTAGGATTGCCCTCGCAAATGCTGTGTCCTCCCTGGCCTGAACGTCCAGATGGTAGAATCTGGAGAAGGTATGGCGGGAGGACCACGTCGCCGCTTTGCATATCTCTGCTGGCGACAGCAGCTTAGCTTCTGCCCAAGAGGCTGATTGTGCTCTGGTAGAATGAGCCTTGACCTGTAGAGGTGGTGGTTTTCCAGCCTCTACGTAGGCTGCCTTGATAACTTCTTTAATCCAGCGGGCGATGGTCGGCCGTGAGGCCGCTTCCCCTTGCTTCTTCCCGCTGTGCAGGACGAACAGGTGGTCCGTCTTTCGTACTGCTTCTGACATTTCCAGATATCTGGACAGCAGTCTGCCGATGTCGAGATGACGTATTATTCGACCTTCTTCCGATTTCTTCAAACCTTCCGTGGTAGGCAAGGATATGGTTTGGTTGAGGTGAAAGTGGGAGACCACTTTGGGTAAAAAGGAAGGAACTGTACGAAGATGGATAGCCTCTGGAGTGATTCTAAGAAATGGATCACGACAGGATAGTGCTTGTAGCTCTGAGATACGGCATGCTGAACATACAGCCAGCAAGAACACCATCTTCAAGGTTAACAAACAGAGAGACAGGCCTCGAAGGGGCCTGAAGGCCGTTCCCGCTAGAAATTCCAATACCAGGTTAAGGTTCCACAAGGGCACTGGCCACTTCAGTGGCGGGCGAATGTGTTTAACTCCTTTCAGGAAGCGTGAAACGTCTGGGTGCTGGGCAATGGATTTGCCGTCACGTCTGGGACCGTAGCAAGACAGCGCTGCTACCTGTACCTTGATGGAGCTGAGGGAGAGACCCTTCTGAAGTCCATCTTGTAGGAAGTCCAAAATGATAGGAATCTGTGCGGTATGCGAATTGGTGCCGTGAGAATCGCACCAGGCTTCAAAGATTCTCCAGATCCTGATATATGTTAGCGATGTGGAGAACTTGCGTGCTCGGAGGAGTGTATCTATCACCAGCTCTGAGTATCCTCTTTTCTTCAGTCTAGCCCTCTCAATGGCCAGACCGTAAGAGAGAATTGAGCTGGATCCTCGTGGAGGATGGGGCCTTGCTGTAGCAGGTCCCGGTATGGAGACAGAGGTAGAGGATTCCCTGCCAGTAGTCTTCTCATGTCTGCGTACCAGGGTCTTCTTGGCCAGTCCGGTGCCACTAGAAGAACTAGACCTCTGTGTCGCTGAATCCTGTGAACAATGGCGCCCAACAGGGGCCAAGGAGGAAATGCATATAGTAGGATCCCCTGGGCCACGGCTGTACCAGGGCATCGATCCCCTGAGCTCGAGGATCCCGCCTGCAGCTGAAATATCTGGGAACTTGAGCATTGGACCTGTCTGCTAATAGGTCCATGGCTGGCGTCCCCCAGTGATCCACAATTATCTGAAAGGTTGTGGGTGACAGCTGCCATTCTCCCGGGTTTAGGCTTTCTCTGCTGAGGAAGTCTGCAGCAGTGTTGTCCTTCCCGGCGATGTGTACGGCAGAGATGTCCTGAAGATTGGCCTCTGCCCAAATCATCAGGGGAGTTATTTCTAGGGACACCTGTTGGCTTCTGGTGCCGCCCTGTCGATTGATGTATGCCACTGTGGTGGCGTTGTCTGACATCACTCTGACCGCTCTGTCGCGAAGTCTGTGGGCAAATCGCAGGCACGCCAGCCTGACTGCCCGTGCCTCTAGTCGGTTGATATTCCATCTTGACTCTTCTCTGGTCCACCGTCCTTGGGAGTTGAGCTCCTCGCAGTGCGCTCCCCATCCGTTCAGGCTGGCATCTGTGGTGAGCAGAATCCAGGGTGGGGAGGACATTCTTGACCCCCGGCTCAAGTGGCCGGGCCATAACCACCAGCGCAGCTGATTCCGCACTCTGGCTGGTAGAGGCAGGTGTATGGTGTAGTCCTGTGATCGTGGACTCCATCGAGATAGAAGGGCGCGTTGCAATGGTCTCATATGAGCTCGCGCCCATGGCACCACCTCCAGGGTGGATGCCATGAGGTCGAGGACTTGGAGATAATCTCGAGCTGTGGGCCGGCTGGCGCTCAGCAAGACCTGCAGATGAGTCCGGAGTTTTGACTTTCTCTTGGAGGTCAGGCTGACCTTGTCTTCCTGGGTGTCGAATTGGACCCCTAGGTATTCCAGCAATTGGGATGGCTGTAGGGAACTCTTCTTTATGTTGACTACCCATCCTAGGCTTTCCAGAAGAGCTATAACTCTGTTGGTTGCCCGGTGACTCTCTTCCAGTGACTTTGCCCTGATCAGCCAATCGTCCAGGTAGGGATGGACGAGGATTCCTTCCTTCCTGAGTGCCGCTGCCACTACAACTGTTACCTTGGTAAAGATCTGCGGAGCGGTGGCTAACCCGAAGGGTAAGGCCCGGAACTGGAAGTGCAGATTCAGGACTTTGAAGCCAAAAACTTGCGTCTATTGCGGGCATTCACAACATGCGCCTATCGCGTGCGCTAACAACGTGCGCTAACAACATGCGTTCAGCAAGCAAAAAGCACTTAATTAGAAAGGAGAAGTAGGCAGGCAAAAAATGGCGACCCCCCAGGCGGGCGGCCTAGTAGGCAGGCCCAGTTAATCCACACTCCCTCGGAGACCAAGTAAAGATGTACGCCTTACCTTGTCTTCGGCACTTTATTTTTTATTTTTTATTTTATTTATAACTTTTATATACCGGCATTCGTAAAAAAAAAACATCATGTCGGTTTACAGACAACTGAGAAAGGAAATTACAATGATAGATGGAGGAAGGATAGGAAGTTAAAAGGTGACAACTTTACTGTAGAGCCAACGGGCGCCACAGTTATTAAATGAGATTACATGTGGTTAACCAGGTTGGACATAAATTAATTATATACAAGAGGCGACAGAGTGGGGGGTAGCGCGGGGCGGGGGATGAAGCGCATAGGGGAGGCGGGGTGGGGTAGGAACTGTACAAGGGGGCAGGTGGTGGCGATGGGAAGGAGTGACTGAATATCAGGAAGGTGGTGACTGAATATCAGGAAGCCATAAAATGGATGGGGTGGTGAGGGAGGGAGGGTGTGTAGGGGGGCGGGGGGACACTGTACTAGGGAGAGGGAAATAATGAGTGTTGAGGAGAAGTCAAATGCTAGGGTTGAGAGGCGTTGGGATAGGCCTGTTTAAATAACCAGGTCTTGATTCCTTTTTTGAATTGATTAAGTGAAGGTTCTAGTCGGAGCTCGGTGGGGAGGGAGTTCCAAAGGGTGGGGCCGGCGATGGAGAAGGCTCTCGCTCTGGTGTTTGTGAGGTGAGCAATTTTGAGTGAAGGGGTGTGGAGGGTGCCCGCAAGGGAGTTTCTGGTAGGATGGTTGGCCTGGTGGAAGTGTGGCATATCTTCGATCCAGGGGGAGTTATTTTTATATAGCGTGTTATGTATGATAGTAAGTGTTTTGTATTGAGAGCGATAGGTGATTGGTAGCCAGTGGAGGTTTTGTAATATGGGAGTAATATGATCAGTCTTTCTTGAGTTTGTAAGGATGCGAGCCATGGCATTTTGTAAGATTTGGAGGGGTTTGATTGTGGAAGCTGGAAGGCTTCCACAATCAAACCCGGAGACCGCCCGGCTGCGACCCGGAGACCGCCCGGCTGCGACCCGGGCGGTCTCCGGCTGCGGGGGGGAAAGGGGAATACCTTCACCGCCGTGCTTAAGGAAGTGCACCCGCTGCCTCTAGGCCGCGCCCGACCGCTCGGGGGCCAAGTCCACGCCTGGACCGAGGCTGCCTCTAGGCCACGCCCGAACCGCTCGGGGGCCAAACTGCGCCCGAGCCCTTCTCACTCGGGGGCTGGGTCCCTGCCGCGAACCGGCCACCGGACCGAGGCTCCTACCTCCGAGAGACCACGGAAGTCAGCTCGGGAAACTCAACTGGGTGAGTGACCGCCTGGTATCACCACAGGAGTGCGGGGCTCGTCTTCAGTAGATTTCTTCTAAGAATTTAGTCGATAGAATTTGGAAAACACGCTCAGCGAGCATGGGTAGCTCCAAACTGCTTTGGAGACGGAAATTACTGAATTGCTTCACTTCCTGTGGGGGTATATGTACCCGTGCTGACGTCAGATCCGTCTCCAACTGCTAGCACGAGCACACTATACCCATTTGTTTTGAGTCCATCTGCTTCACGCTAGGAAACTGCTATTAATCAAGTTGACTTAGGGAATAGCCACTGCTATTAGCATTAGTAGCATGCGATCTATTGAATGCTTGGGTACTTGCCAGATATTTGTAACCTGGATTGGTCACTGTTGGAAACAGGATTCTGGATTTGGTCTGACCCAGTATGGCAACTTCTTATGTTCTTAAGTTGGCCTCTGATACATTTTTGTTCAATCTTAAAAGAACCTGACTTTTAAGTAGTATATTTATTTTATTTATTTATTTTAAGTTTTTCTATACCGGCATTCGCGATGGGTATCGCATCATGTCGGTTTACAATTAACAAGTGAAGAGGTAACAAGAGGTCATAAATAACAATAAATAACAATAAATAACAATAAATAACAATAAATTATAAAGGTAGTAGTAATAATAAACAATATACAAGTGAAAGTTAAGAGTTGCAGTTACAATAAAACAAGGGAGTAATATAACTTGGAACAGAGAAAAGAAGCAGGGGTTTTAAACTAGATACATATGATACATATATGTCTATCTATGCATATCTATCATAGCATGGCTAATTCATCCTGCTATCTACGGAAACATCGTTTACGGTAAGCAAACTTGCTTTTACGAACAAGTCCTTTATAACTCAATAGAGCTGTACTTTAAGTACCAGAATCAGTAGAATTTCTCCTCCAGGCACTCTCAATTCTATACAAATTTTGTTTAGCGGAACACAGAGACACATTATACCAAGGGGCAAGTTTATTACATGCACAAGTAAAAGATCTCAAAGGGGCTCTCACATTATGGCCACATCTAGCACCTGATCAAAATCATTTAGACTATGGTGGCAGACACAGGGTTAAGATCAGCAAGTTTGGGTAAGACAGTTTCCTTAAATAATTGAGGGTTGACATGTTTGCACCAAGTTACAGTCAGCATATCTATTAGCCAATGCCATAGACGTGATCAAACTAAATGAGCAACTAATAAAGATGAGTACAGACATCAAAGGCTCCATCTCTGGATTAATAAATAAGAATTTGTGCACAGGAGAATTAGATTGTAGCTGCCCCCACAAGGTCAACATGGAATTTAAGAACAATTCACAAACAGGAGAAAAAGGCAAGACAGCCACGTGCAAATTAAAATCATCTAAAATTATGGTGGACCTTAAATTACCTGCAAGGCTAGAAAGAAATTCAATGACAAGCAAAAAGCAAGTTTTGCTTACTGTAAACAATATTTTCCATATATAGGATGAATTAGCCATGCTCAGTGGGGTAATGTCATCAAGTGGCACAATGCAGAGCTGTCTCTCAAAGTCAGTTAAAGTTTTTGTACACTGAGCATGCGCAGATGTTCCCAAGTGATCATAAGTTCCAGAACTCTCTTCAGTCGATAAAGCTAGTTGATTCAAGTCCAGTCATTGCTGTCCAGGGAGGTTTCACATAGCTAATTCATCCAGCTATGGAAATCACAGTTTACTGTAAGCAAAATTTGCTTTTTTCCATCAATAAGCAGGCTGAATTAGCCATACTCAATGGGGGAGTCTCAAGCTGAGGGCTGCAATAAATAATTACATTTTTTTTTCCCACAACCTGGACTCCTTCATGGACAGCTTGCTAAGATGAAGTGCACAAATGAGGACTGCTGCCAATGAAATGACAGCAGCTGCTTCTTTATATAGGCAGTAATGCGAGGTGAAGATGTGAATAGATGACTGGGTGGCAGCTTTGCATATATCTTCTACAGCAAAGTTTTTCAAGTGAGCATTTGATGCCACTGTGGCATACACCTGATGTGCTTTTACAAGGTTTGTAAGGTGGAGGGAGTGGGAAGTATAACAGTGTTTGCTGCAGGCTGTGATCCAGTTAGAAAGTGTCTGCTTTGCCACTGGGGTTCGAAGTCTGTTCGGATTGTAGGAAACAACCCAAATTCCTTTCATATGAGATGAGTTCTTATATAGTAAGCTAGAGCTCATTTACAATCGAGTATGTAAAATAGCTTTTCCCTTTCAATCCTGGGGGGTTTGGGGAAGAACATCGATAGTGAAATGGTCTGATTTAAGTGGAATGGAGATACCACTTTTGGTAAGAATTTTGGATGGGGTTGAAATGCTACTTTATCATGGAAGAATTGGAGATAGGGTGAAAAATGAATTAAGGCCTGGATTCTCTAATGCTACTTGTAGACAACCAAGCCATTCTTTTTGCACCTTTGGAAGCTGCCAATGTTCTGGCTGTAACACTTTGTAGACTGAGCAGTGCAGGTTTAATAGCCCTTCCTGAAGATCGGAAAGAGGTTGCAGTGTAATCTGCTCACCTGATTCTGACCGGATATATGGTTTCAGATTTTGCACACACTCATAAGTATAGGACCATTTAGAACTGATGATTTTCAATTTTTGCAGTTAGCATGGCTCCCTGGCAGATCTTTTTGCCAAAGTTGTCTAGCAATTTGTGGTCTTTACCAGGTGTCATAATGGAATATAGAGTTGTCATCTTAGCCTTTTTCATTGCTGATTTGTCTACTACCAAGTTATATGGTAATTGCACTACTACATATCTGAGGATTTTTTTTTTTAACTGAATTTTATAAATCAATCTTTCTAGCCATTACTGGTCTTGAGAAAGGGGTTTTTCATTTCTTTAATAGCATCGTGTCAAACACATTGTGAGATGGTAGAGAAGAAGGTTTGGCTGGTATTTCTATTATTTTGAGTAGCCCCATGACTTCTGTTCTCACCCCTAATTTAAAGGCAATACCCAATTTCTTGACAAACCTGAAGTTAAGTCCTCTGGAGGTGTGTGCTCCAGCAGTTCTTCGGGGTGGGTGGGGGGGGGGAGGGGAATCTGATGGTAATTCAGTGGATCTGCCTGGGATCTCCCCTGGTGAATGTTCAGGTGGTGAGTAGGTACACGGGGAACGAGGCAGTGAACATTTCTCTAACAGCATAATAGGAGTTGCTAAATCTTCTGGAAGACATGAGGATGGCACTGGAGAAGAGGAGGAAAAAGGAGATGTAGGCAGTGGTGGTGCACCCGGCATTATCTTTTCCCCTGGTTGAATAATTAGATATGCCAGCAGAAAAGATGGGGGCGATGACTAAGGAAAGATCAGAGAAAAAATTTCTCACAATATTTTTTGATTTGTTCAACTGCTTGCTGCGATCTTTGCCCTGGTGATAATGAAGGAGGATCTTCTTCGGGGACTAAGATTTTGGTCAGGGTCCAAGCTGGGTTGACTTGGAATGGGAATGATCGAGCTAATTGGATCTGGGGCTGAAGACAGAAAGTCCTGTTGCCATAAGGTGGAGATTATCATCGATCTGGGAGTAGTGGTTGGCAGAGAAAACATCGGGTTGAAGGCCTGACAGATGCCCAAAGGTAACCTGGGTGGAGGTATTGCTGTCTGTATCTTCCTCCATGATCTTTTGTGATATCTGGGTTGGTTGATATCTACCTAAGTGGGAAGAACTGGGTCAAGATGGTAAGCCAGTGTGGTGTGTTTGTGATCTTTCTCGACATAAGTGCCTTGCATTGACTTCTGCGTCGTTCTGTGTGGTACTGCTTTTTCATGTGGCGCACGTTGCACCATTTGTGTGCCATGGAGGTAAGGGTGCGCAGTGTGTTTTATGTGCGCTGTTTGCCATGACGTTGTTTGCACTTTTTGTGCAATGATTATCTAGGTGCATCATGCACCAGGTGATTTTTGTTTGGGCACCTGCTTCGTTTTTTGTGTTGCGATGGTCTGAGGAGGGCACGCTTTCAGCACAGTTGGTCCCTCTGATGGTTCTTGAGGATAAATGTGCCGCTTCTTAGGCTGTGAGTCTTTTCTCTCCCTCTATACCTCGGCTACTGCCTGAAGAGGTGCTACCTGTTTGGGGTTAGGTCTCCATCCATTTTCAGGCTATTTTCTCTGCCTTCTGCCATTGAGCCCTCAGGGACATGTGGCCACAGTTCCTACAATTTGCCTGATCATGTTCTGGGCCTAGGCACAAGTAGCAATAATTCTGACCGTCCATGATGGACATTATTCCTCCACATGAGCAATATTTGAAGCCAGATAATCAAAAGGCCATGGTAGCACTGAAAAGTGTTTTTGGTTTGATGCTAAGAGCGATTAAAGAAAAAGAATTGGAACAAATAATAAGACTGAATCTCCTACGTTCATGCAAAGCACAGATGAAAAAAGACTGAAGAGAGTTCTGGAACCTACAACTACACAGGGATGCCCACACATGTTCAGTGTACAAAAGCTAAGAGACAGCTCCGCTTTGTACCGCCTGATGACATCACCCCATTGATCATGGCTAATTCAGAATGCTTATCGAAAGAAAAATATCCTTTTGTAAAAGTCCAGGGGAAAAATAAAACAGACAAATATTAAAATCAGAAGAAGCAAGCAACAAAACCTCAGCAGGGGATTCGATAGAACAGGAGACCAATTTAAAACCAAAGTCTCATTTACATAAAATAAGGATCCCTCCTCTTGTTCTATTGAAATGTGGTTGAGAGAAAAACAACAGTTGTCAGGACATAGTAGATTTGTAGTTACAACATCACACTCACCCAGCCATGATTCAGTGATGCAAAAACATCTGGCTTAAAGTCGCAAACAACAATAAAACACAAAGCAGTTTTTCTTGTAATCGATTGGGCAATAATTAAGAACAGAGACAACTTGCGAAGAGTGGAAATGGTACAGGAGACATGTCTAGCTAATGGATATAAATGTCTAACAGACAGCCAATTATTATGATAAAATGAACCGGCTAAATCACGTTAGTGTCCTCATCCCATTATAATAAGGAAAAGCTTGACCATAAGTTCAGAACAAAAATCAGAAGTGTCCAGAAGAGCATGGAAGAGAGCACCAAGGAGTGAACTCCTTTGGTGCACAAAGAGGTACATGCCACCACTGGCGCTTAGCGCATCCAGTGTCAGCCTTATACCCCGGTGCCTCGAGGGGACATCAGAAGTAGGTGTGTACAAGTTCCACTGGGGAATAGGTAAATAATCAAATACATTCTACAAAATCTAAATACATAAACATCTAGAAATATAACTCAGCCTAACCCCACTCTCGCTAATGGTAAACAGCACTAATTTTCTTTATGTACACAATACAAAAAAGTGAAAAGTTCATTTCGTATGAACAATACCACAGACTACTATTTAATAGTTAACATTTAAATATGATGCATTCTGAATTATTAAATCTTTTTTTCAACCCAAACTTAAGACTTTCAGAGCATGAAATGTGCTCTTTCATTTTGGGACACAAAATCTACTTTTCAAAACATTGTTAAAAACACATGCTGCTGGAGTTTGGAAGTACAGGGCTATGCCCATACCAGGGCCGGAGGGAGAATATACAATTTGAGAGTACTTAAATTTTAATTGCCATCCAAGTTACAAAAATATTTTTCTAGCTCCTGCTTTCTTAAATGTCTATGGGATATATTTATCAAACTGTTAGGCACATTTACCATGACTACCATTTTCTAACAGAGAACACAATTTGATAAATATATCCCCATTTCTGTAGTAAATATGCATCTAATGAAGGAGACAAAATGGCAGGATCCAAAACTTGTGTACTTTTGAGTGCAGGTTACTTGGTCCCCTTTTGATTTTTGGTGAATATATATCCAACATTGTTTTGAACTTTGGTGCTAAATGGAGTTCTTTAAGAGCTAGATTAGTCCTATGATATTTCAGTGCACTTTAAAAGTGCAATTTTCAAAGCGTGTACATCGGGACAAGGACTACATACTTTGTAACTGTGGGCTTTGCAACAAATTTTCAAAGCAAAGTGCATGCACACTTTTTCTCTGAAACTTGCTGTAAGTACAAATCTCATTTGCACCTGCTTTATCTATGGCTAGATTTTTGCTAGACAAACATGCGCAAATATTTGAAAAATGCAATCTATGTAAGTATTTTACCTCCCATGACCTAAACCTGCCTCCGGGAATGTTTCATCTCAATGCGGCAAGAGATCTATACTTGTGGAACACTCAGACTTTTGCCACCTTGAGGGCGGGCAATTTTCAGACTGATTGATTACACACAGTAAACCTTTTTTTTCTTTACCCACTTAAAATGCTTTGTAAATTGTTCTTCCTTACTCTTTCCCACTGAACAAATTTGATGGGAAATGTAAAATAGAATATAATAGCAGATAACGACCTTGAGGATTATCTAGAACTGCCCAAACCAAAAGTTTTAGCTTAAAAACTCCATGAAATGTAACCAGCTGGCAATGATATAACAAGGCATTTCTTGTACGGAATGACGAGATCAAGAATAATTACCAATAATTGATGTTCTACATTTCTTTTCAAACAACAGAGGTCAGGAGATGAGGTTTGTAAGAGAATACAATGTCTGAGAAATAAAGGTATTGTTTATTCTGTAATCTGCAATATAAAATCAATATAAATATAACAGGGAGAATTAAGCCTAGATAAGCAGTCAGCCAAACTACAGTAAACTACTATAGTCCCCTTAACTCTCAATTTGAGTGTAACTGACAGTCATGAACTTGGACAAACTGTAAATTATATGTGCCCTACAGTGCTTATATCATGTTTTGCATTTCTTTATTAATTTTATTTATCTTAATCAGTTTATTAAAAAAACACAGGTCTCTAGTCCACAGTATGCACTTACAGGAGTATAAAAATCTTGGGGTAGATTTTAAAAAGGTGCGTGCACTACCTGCCGCGTGCACATGTACACCCGATTTTATAACTTGCGCATGCAAGTTATAAAATCAGGGGTCGGCGCGCTCAAGGGGGTGCACAATTGTGCGCGCCAAGCCGCACTGCCTTCCCCCATTCTCTCCCCCCTAACCTGACCTTCCCACCCCTTCCCCTAACCTTTCCTCTCCCTAGCCCTACTCTAACCTCCCAAAATTTTTATTTTACCTTTTGTGCCTATCTCTGGGCAGGCGCAAGTTGTGCGTGCCGGCAGGCTGCCGACATGCAATCCTTCGACACAGCAGCAAATGCTGCTGTGTAGGAGGCCTCTGGCCCCGCCCTATTAGTAAAGTTACGGAACTTACGCGCGTCCCTGGGCTTTACACGCGTTGCCAGGCCTTTTCAAAATAGGCCCGCCAAGTGTAACCCCCTCTACGCGTGTAAATGCACTGGAATTACGTGTGTAGAGCTTTGAAAATCTACCCCCTTTTGTATGACCCTTACTCTACTGTAATTCCTTATTTTAAATCTTCTTTCATATTGCATGTACTGTATAAAATAGACAAATAACTTCAGAATAGCCCATGAACCTGATATGGTTAAGTGAATTTTCTTGCTGTGATGAGAACATAGGCTTAAGGTTAGTGCAGAGCATTTGTAGATGTGAGTTCAGAGCAAAAGGAACCCTTGAAACACAAAGCGTCAAAAGGTAACTGATGAACTATAATAACATCAGTTTGCTCTTCTTTATTCATTCCATGAATTTTTATTTATTTATTTTTTTTACTATTTTAATCAGGAGAAGAAGGGATTGAGAAAAAGTTTTGAATGTACAGCAGTTAGGGCCTGATTTTCAAAAGCATTTATGTGCTTAAAACTGGGTTTTACATGAGTAAATGCACTTTAACTATTTAAGCAGACTTTTGAAAATTGCTACAAAATATGCCATTGAATTTTCAATAAGTTTTTATTAGTGTTAAGTACACTTAAGGCAGGTAAACAGCTTTTGAAAATTGCTACAATAGTATATTACATTTATATGTGTAACTCCTTTGAAAATTCATCTGTGTAGTACTCTCCATTTTGACTAAAAATTACATAGTTTGCTACAAATATTAATACAATTGCAAAATTACAACACTTGAATATTGTATATGGAGAGTTATAATTAGGCAGAAAAGGTCATATGACTGCACAGTAAAGTTCTACCACTTATCACCTGAGATCTCTCTGCTCCATCACATAGAAAATAACTAGTGTAAGTGGAGCTTTTTGCTTTTTAAAACATGGTATCTTATACTGCCAATCCATGTCAAGTGTAACACACCTGGACTGAGCAGCAACATTTGTTTTGTTGCACCTTCAGCCATGGTTTATTTCCTAATTATCATAAGTCAGAAACAAAAAGAAAATCAATTTGTTTGCCACTGCTTCTTTAAGGGAAAGCAGAGTTGCTTACCTGTAACAGGTATTCTCACAGGACAGCAGGATGTTAGTCCTCACATATGGGTGACATCATCAGGATGGAGCCCAATCAGGGAACACTTTTGTCAAAGTTTTTAGAACTTTGACTGGCACCACTGAGCATGCCCAGCATGGCACCAACCCCTTATCCAGCAAGGGTCCCCCTTCAGTCTCGTGTATAGTAAAAAGTACGTGTGAAAAATAAAATAAATCGCAAGTGGACCCAATTCCGCGGGGTGGCGGGCGGGTTATGTGAGGACTAACATCCTGCTGTCCTGTGAGAACACCTGTTACAGGTAAGCAACTCTGCTTTCTCACAGGACAAGCAGGACGGTAGTCATCACATATGGGTGAGTACCGAGCTGAGGATGCCCGAGCAATGTACCAAAAGCACCCAAAGACGTCCAACAGGCACAACAACAGGGGTGATTTTGGATAAGAGGGCAGCCTGAAATTCCCAGCGGGCCGTTGGAAGGAAGTTGGGTATTAAGCTGAGAACAAATTGCGTAGAACAGACTGGCCAAAGATAGAGTCTTGGGTGCCAGCCTTGTCCAGGCAATAATGAGCTGCAAAGGTATGGAGAGAACTCCAAGTAGCAGCCCTGCAGATGTCAGTAAGAGGCACAGACTGAAGATGTGCTACCGACATTGCCATTGCTCTAATGGAGTACGCGTTAACGCGTCCCTGGAGCGGAAGGCCTGCTTGCTGGTAGCAGAAGGAAATACAGTCCACCAGCCAGGAGGGACAGGGTCTGCTTTCCCACCAGGATTCCCAGTTTAATTTTATCAAAGGAGACAAATAGCTGGATGGACTTCCTATGGCCTGCAGTGCGTTCCAAATAAAAGGCTAGCGCACACTTGCAGTCCAAGGAATGCAGAGCTCGCTCACCTGGATGTGAGTGGGGTTTTGGAAAGAAAGTAGGCAAAACTATGGATTAATTTAAATGGAACTCAGAGACTACATTTGGTAGAAATTTAGGATGAGTGCGAAGGACCACCGGATCATGAAGGAATTTCATGTAAGGTGGGTAAGTAACCAGCACCTGCAGCTCACTGATCCTGCGAGCAGACGTTAAAGCAAGAAGGAAGAGCACCTTCCAAGTGAGATGCCGTTAACTCGCAGGAGTGCAGAGGCTCAAATGGAGGTTTCATGAGTCACGCTAATACCACATTAAGGTCCCAAGCAGGGGCAGGGGGACGGAGAGGGGGCTTGAGAAGCAAGCCCTTCATAAAGCGCACTACTAAGGGTTCTGTTGAAATAGAAACATTACTTATACCCTTATGGAAGGCGGCCACCACACTTACATGAACTCTAATGGAGGAAGTTTGGAGACCCGACTCCGATAGGTGCCAGAGGTAGTCCAGAAACTTCGTTGTGGGACAGGTAAAGGGATCTAACTCCTTTGATGTGCACCACAACGAAAACAGTTTCTATTGAGAATGATAAGATCTTCTAGTGGAAGGCTTTCGAGAAGCTACTAAGACCTGGGATACAGAGTCTGGAGGCCGCAAAACTAGCCTTTCAACATCCAAGCGGTCAGTGCCAGAACCTGAAGGTTCAAATGTCGGAGGCACCCGGCATTCTGAGAGATCAGTGACAGATCTGCGCCCAGGCGAATTTGCGGGCGGACGGAGATGTCACGAAGGATGGGAAACCACACCTGCCATAGCCAGTATGGGGCAATGAGAATCATGAGAATCATGAGACCCTTGTCTCGATGTAGCTTTACGAGAACATAAGAACATAAGAAAATGCCATACTGGGTCAGACCAAGGGTCCATCAAGCCCAGCATCCTGCTTCCAACAGTGGCCAATCCAGGCCACAAGAACCTGGCAAGTACCCAAAAACTAAGTCTATTCCATGTTACCATTGCTAATGGCAGTGGCTATTCTCTAGGTGAACTTAATAGCAGGTAATGGACTTCTCCAAGAAATTATCCAATCCTTTTTAAAACACAGCTATACTAACTGCACTAACCACATCCTCTGGCAACAAATTCCAGAGTTTAATTGTGCATTGAGTAAAAAAGAACTTTCTCCGATTAGTTTTAAATGTGCCCCATGCTAACTTCATGGAGTGCCCCCTAGTCTTTCTACTATCCGAAAGAGTAAATAACCGATTCACATCTACCCATTCTAGACCTCTCATGATTTTAAACACCTCTATCATATCTCCCCTCAGTCGTCTCTTCTCCAAGCTGAAAAATCCTAACTTCTTTAGTCTTTCCTCATAGGGGAGTTGTTCCAGTCCCCTTATCATTTTGGTAGCCCTTCTCTGTACCTTCTGTACCTTGCTTATGAGTGGAAACGGGGAATAGGCATTCAGGAGACCTGTTGTCCAAGGGAGAGTGAACAAGTCCCTCGGTGGAGTCCTGGGACTGCGACGTAGGGAGCAGAAGTTGTCCACTTTGTGATTGTGGATCGACGCAAAGAGGTATATCGTTGGTTACCCCCACTTCTGGAATATGCATTCTGTCACCGCAGGGTTCAGGGACCACTCGTGGGGTTGAAATTTGCGACTGAGTTTGTCCGCTAATACATTGTCCACGCCCGCCAGGTAAGTTGCTCTCAGTAGCATGGAATGACCTAGAGCTAGAGCCCAGATTTGTGCTACCTCGACACAGCAGGTAGGAACCGGTTCCACCCTGCTTCTTGATATACCACATCGCTACTTGATTGTCCGTTTGGATTAGGATTGCCTTGTTGGATAAGCAATCTTTGAAAGCTAGAAGGGCATATCTGATCGCCCTGAGCTCCAGAAAATTTATCTGATGTTGTGCTGCTGCTACAGACCAGGTTCCCTGAGTCTGTGGGTTGTGGACATGTGCTCCCCAACCCAGGGTGGAGGCACCTGTAGTCAGAATAATCTGAGGTTCTGGAGCTTGGAAGGGTAATCCCATGAGCAGGTTGGATTCCTGGACCCACCACGCTAGTGAGTGACGAAGCTGCCTGGTGATTTGGACAATGTCGGACATTGGCTGTGGGCCTGAGGCCACTGGAATCTTAAGGCCCACTGCGTTACTCGAATGGCGAGTCGAGCCATTGGTGTAACATGGACAGATGACGCCATGTGGCCCAGCAAGATGAGAAAACGATGAGCAGTCGTGGTTCGGTGAGACTGTATAGTATGCGCAAACACTGCAAGCATATGAGCTCGGCCCTAGGAAGAAAAGCCTTTGCTTGGATAGTGTTGAGATCCACTCAAATGAAGGAGAGGGATTGGGACGGAGTCAGGCTGGATTTTTGATAATTCACTAGAAATCCCAAGGACACTAGTAGTCGCAAGGTTAGCTGGAGGGATTGAAGCATCACCTCCGCTGACTGAGCCCTCAGTAATCAGTTTTCTAGATAAAGATAGACGTGAGTGCCCAGTCGCCTTATGTATGCGGCTACTACTGCCAGGCATTTCGTGAAGACACGAGGGGCCAATGCTAGGCCAAACAGAAGCACTCCGTACTGGAAGTGCAAATTTAAGACAAGGAACCAGAGGTATTTCTTGTGAGAAGGGGTAATTGCTATGTGCATGTACGCGTCTTTTAGATCTAGACAGCAAAGCCAATCCCCCGGTTGAATCAGAGGGAGCAGAGAGCCCAAGGTTACCATCCTGAACTTTTCCTTTCGTAAATACTTGTTCAAGGCCCGAAGATTTAATATTGGACGAATGCCTCTGGACTTTTTTGGTATCAAGAAGTACCAGGAGTAAAAGCCTTTTCCCTTTTGCGGAGAAGGAACTTGTTCTATGGCATTGGCTTGAAGAAGGGAATTTATTTCCTCCTCTAGAATTGGAGAGTGGTCGGCGGAACTCCACGTCGGATGAGGCGGGCAATCCAAAGGAATGGACAGAAAGTTGAGATGGTAACCTTGAGCTATTACCGACAGGACCCACTGGTCTGTGGTGACCATGTGCCAGATGTTGGTGAAGTGGCAGAGACCGCTGCCGACTGGTAATTGCGGCAGAGGCGGAGGTAGACATTTGCTCTCTATTGGGCAGTCAAAAAACAGAGGACGGACCAGGCTGTGGAGGAGGCTGCGTCTTCTGAGGCCTAGGCTGGCGAGTTTGAGGCTTCTGATATGGTCTAGACGGGCAAGACAGAGTCTGAGGTGGATAGTATCTGTGTGCCTTAAAGGTGGTTCGCTTAGCCTCCTTATGGAATGGGCATTTAGAAGAAGTGGAGAAGTCCATGTGCCCAGCTGAGAGTTTCTGTAGCGTCTCGTTATGGTCTTTAAGTTGAGCAACAGTCTCCTGAATTTTCTCACTGAAGAGGTTATCTCCTGTACAGGGGAGGTCAGCTAACCTCTCTTGAACCTCTGAACGCAGATCCGAAGACTTGAGCCAGGCCCATCTCCGAGCACTTATTCCAGCTGCTGATACCCTGGAGGCTGTGTCGAAGATGTCATAAGCTGAGCACACCTCATGTTTACCAGCATCCAGATCTTTCTTTAGAATGGCATTGAACTGGTCCTGGAACTGGTCAGGAAGAGTATCAGAAAGATCCTGGAGCTGTTTGAACAGGTTTCTGTTGTATTACGAGATATAAAGGTGGTAAGCTGCAATACGGGAGATTAACATGGCTCCATGGAAGACCCTACGCCCAAAAGCGTCGAGGAATTTCTGCTCTTTTCCTGGAGGTGTGGACGAGTGAGGTCTTGGCATTCTGGCTTTTTTCTGGGAGGACTTGACCACCACTGAATGGTGGGAAAGTTGAGCCTTCTGGAATCCAGGTGCTGCTTGGACCAGATATGTAGCATCAGTCTTACGGTTTACCGCAGGGACTGTCCCTGGATGATCTCAATTGCGTTGAAGGAGGTCAAGGAGGACCTCATGGATAGGTATGGACATTACCTGTTTCGGTGCATCAACAAACTGAAGGACTTCTAACATTTTATGTCTGGAGTCTTCTTCAGTCTGGAGTGTAAATGGAATAGACTCTGACATCTCTTTGATGAAACTTTTATAAAAGAGAGGTCCTCTGGCAGAGACTTTCTTCTCTCATAAGGAGGAGAAGGCTGTTGGAATATCTCCTGTGTCTTGGGAATTGGAAGAGTCATCAGACCAAGGATGATAGTGCTGATCCCCAGCACCCAACAGCTCTCCAGAGGGCAAAAAATGGACCTCCCCCGGCCGGAGGAGGTTGGGGTACCGAAGGGCTCGGTGGCTGTATGGGTGGCATCGGTGTTGGCATCAGTAGAGGTCTATGGGGCATTGGTGGCAAAAGCGGTTCGGAAGGACTCTATGGCCTCGGTGGCCTCCTCAGTGGTAACACTTCAGAAGGGCCCGGCACCGGCAATTCACCCTCATCTGAAGAGAGGGGAATGGGCATCGAAGGACTCTGAGGCAACGGTGTTTTCCTCGGTGCCGAAGGGAAAGCACCGATGAAGACATCGATCCTGTCCAGCATCGGTGGCATCGGTCCCAGCTTCGGAATCGGAGCTGGTATTGGTGCCAATGAAATTGGGTATCCGTGGAGAGCTTGCACCACCACCTCCTGAACCATCCGGTTCAGTTCCTCACGAAATGCTGGCGTTGTTAAGGCCAGGTCTGGAGTGGGAAGCTGGATAGGCACCGCCGGAACAACCACCAGTATAGGTAGAGCATCAGTCGGTGCCTGTCCTGAAGGCGAGGGACACCTCAGTGAACCTGGCACAGAGGAGGTTTGGGGCTCCTCGGCACGAGCCTTCTTCCTCGGTGGCTCCTTCGAAGTAGAAGTGGAAGCCACCGATGCGCTCAGATCAAATGGTAAGGGTTTGGGATGCCAATGGCAATGCTTTTCCTTATGGTCTCCCTTACTGGTGTCCGGCGCCGAAGAAGCGGAAACCAAAGTCCTCGATGTAGGTCGAGAGTTATCGGTATCTGACCGATGATGGGACTTGGATGGTGACAGTGTCGATGACTTTGACGCTTTTGTGAGGAAACCTGTTTGGAATGAAACAATAAAGCCATCTTTTCCAAATGAGCCCGACGCCCTTTACGGGTCATTTGGGCGCAGTTGGTACACAAATCTACATCATGGGTAGGGCCCAAGCACAACACACAAACCTGGTGAGGGTGGGTGATGGACATTGTCCTCAGACAGTCCGGGTACCTACGAAAACCCGTCACCATTGTTGTCATCGAAAATTTAGGCCGTGGCGCAATCGGTGACCTCCAAGCCTAAAAGCTGGAACAGACAGTAACCGACCGAAAGGTAGTAAAAACTTACCAAACAGGCACGAGTATCGACGGTATACAAGGAGGACCCCAGCCGGGGTTACATTTTTGAAAAATTTGAACTTTTTCCTGAAGAATATTTTCCTGTCAGGAAACCGTAGAAGAGCTATCTCCGCATGGCAAAAGCTGCGTGGGAAAAAAAAAAAAAAAGAGACTGAAGGGGAACCCCTGCTGGATGCAGGGTTGGTACCATGCTGGGCATGCTCAGTGGTGCCAGTCAAAGTTCTAGAAACTTTGACAAAAGTGTTCCGTGATTGGGCTCCATCTTGATGTCACCCATATGTGAGGGCTACCATCCTGCTTGTCTTGTGAGAAGCTGAGTTGCCATCATATGTATAGCAAGAGAATGAGTATGAACATCAAATTTCAGAATACAATCCTAAGCAGGGAAGATGACTTTATCCACTTATGAATAATGTACTTTTAAACACTTATCTTTTCTAGCACTGGCTACTAGAGATGTGAATCGGAACTGAAATCCGAACCAATTCTGGTTCCGATTCACATCTATAGAGATGTGAATCGGAACTGAAATCCGAACCGATTCTGGTTCCGATTCACATCTATAGAGATGTGAATCGGAACTGAAATCCGAACCGTGTACTTGTAAGGCTGGTTCCGATTCACATCTCTACTGGCTACTGCAATGCACTCTTACTAGGACTCCCAAGCACATCGATAAGACCACTCCAGATACTTCAAAATACTGCAGCCAGAATACTAACGGGAAAAAAGAGGAGGGACCATATAACCGAAACTCTAGCAGACTTCCATTGGCTACCCATCGAATACAGGATAAAATACAAAGCCTTATGCACCATACACAAACTAATATATGATAAAGAAGCAGACTGGCTAAACACAGCCTTACAAGTACACGTTCCACAAAGAAACCTCCGCTCAGCAAACAAAGCACTACTAACAATCCCTTCAGTAAAGTCAGCAAAATTAACCCAAGTGAGAGAAAGGGCTTTATCATTGGCTGGGCCCATACTATGGAACACGATGCCCCCTGAACTCAGATTACAGAATAATCTCAAAACTTTTAAGAAAAATCTAAAAACATGGCTCTTTAAAAAAGCCTTCACTAAAGAGTGTGGAGGGTAGAGAATGAAAGTACAGGGTAAAGCAGATGAGAATGAATTTACTCAATCCTACATTTAAGAAGTAATATTTCAAAGCGATAGTAACTCAATAATACACCTGGACATGACCAACATTACTCAAATAATGATTTTATTTATGAAATTGTAACCGAACTTTATTGGCACCTGTTAGAATGTACGATATCCTACATTTACTTACCTTAGTCTATGTGCCTATTTGTAAATCGTTGCGATGGTATATAACTTAGCGACGGTATAGAAAAGTTTTTAAATAAATAAATAAATAAATAAATAATATTTCCATGAAAAACATTTTCTGTCATTTTTAAGAAATGAGTTCATTCTCAGCGAATCTTGAAAGCGATGTGTGAGGTTTACTCAAACCAGGCAACTTTCAGCCTGCTTAGATTTTGATGAAATTTTTAGTTTTCCACAGATTTTCCAAAGGAAATTTGTTGAGATACTTGTGCAAATCCTGGGAAAACCCAATCAGATTAAATGGCATTTAATGAGGTCATTGATTCACAAAAATCCACATCAAATTTTTACCTCCATAAAAAGATCTGCAAACTAATCCTAACTCATGAAATTTTGTGGATTTATCTAATTAGTTTTCATACATATGTTTTGAAAGGTCACACATCTCTATCGATTGTCACCCATGCTGATCTGTCCAAATGAGAGGGCATGGATAAACACTCTGAAACCTGTCTAAAGACATTTTTTCTGTGCACCTTTCTTTAGTGGTGTTCCCATGGACATGTTTTGGCTGGAGAAGGAAAATAATGCACGTAGACTGGATTTTCAAATCTGTGTACATTTTCCATCAAGTGAGTACCTGCACAAAAAGCAAGTAAAAATGTCTGCAGGTACTTTGTAGCTCCAGCAAGTTTTGAAGCCAAAGTACATGCATTTCTGTTCTTTGAGGACGGATAGAAAGTTTGCAGGTGAATGTATCCATGGTCTTCGTTTCAATGTTGGCAGTTTGAGAGTTGCCCCCATAATGGAATAAAGCAAAATGTTGCTTACCTGCAACAGGTGTTCTCACAGGACAGCAGGATGTTAGTCCTCACATATGGGTGACATCACAGGATGGAGCCCAATCACGGAACACTTTTGTCAAAGTTTCTAGAACTTTGACTGTCACCTACTGGGCATGCCCAGGATGGTACTTAACCCTGCAACCAGCAGGGGTCCCCCTTCAGTCTAGTTTGAAAGCTAAAGTGCCAAAAATAAAAATAAGAAAACGTAACAAACCAAACACTGCGGGGTGGCGGGCACGTTTCGTGAGGACTAACATCCTGCTGTCCTGTGAGAACACCTGTTACAGGTAAGCAACATTTTGCTTTCTCACAGGTCAAGCAGGATGGTAGTCCTCACATATGGGTGAGTACCGAGCTGAGGATGTCCGAACATGCACCAAATATACCCAAAGACGTGCAACAGGCACAACAACTGGGGTGGAATTTGGTAGAGGGCATCCTGAACCCTAACGGGTAGGCGGAAGGGTGTTGGTACATCAAGTTGCAAAAAGGTTGCGCAAGACAGATTGGCCAAAGATGGAATCTCGTCTTCCAGCCTTATCTAGACAATAATGGGCTGTAAAGGTATGGAGAGAACGTCAGGTAGCAGCCCTACAAATATCAGGAAGTGGCACTGAGTGAAGGTGCGCTACAGAAGTTGCCATGGCCCTGACCGAGTGTGCTTTAACACGGTCCTGAAGTGGAATGCCTGCTTGCTGATAGCAAAAGGAAATGCAGTCCACTAGCCAGGAGGAGAGAGTCTGCTTACCCACAGGTTGACATAATCTGATAGAAGCAAAGGAAACAAACAATTGAGTACTTTGCCTGTGGGCAGCTGTACGGTCTAAGTAGAACGCTAGAGCCCGTTTGCAGTCGAGGGTATGCAGAGCCTGCTCTCCTGGATTGGAATGGGGCCTGGGAAAAAAGGTGGGTAGTATAATGGATTGATTAATGTGAAACTCCAATACTACCTTAGGCAAGAACTTTGGGTGAGTGCACAGTACTGCCTGGTCAGGCAGAAGTTTTGTGTAAGGCGGATAGGTAACTAGGGCCTGTAACTCACTAACTCTGCGAGCAGATGTTATAGCCAATAGGAATATGACTTTCCATGTGAGAAAGCGAAGATCACAGGACTGGAGAGGCTCAAATGGTGGTTTCATGAGCTGACCCAAAACCAGACTGAGGTCCCACGAAGGGGCCGGAGGACGCAGTGGAGGCTTGAGGTGAAGCAAGCCTTTCAGAAAACGTGTTACGAGGGGTTGTACCGAAATAGGAACGTCCCAGACACCTTTATGGAAGGCGGCCACCGCACTGACATGCATTGTGATGGAGGAAGTTTTTAGACCTGATTCTGACAAGTGCCAGAAATAGTCTAGAACTTATCTTTACAAATGGAACAGGTAAAGGGATCAAAGGACTGAGAACACCACCATGATTTAAACCTGTTCCATTTGTAAAGATAAGATTTTCTCGTGGAAGGCTTCCATGAAGCAATCAGGACACGGGAAACTGGCTCCGAAAGGTTGAGAGGCTGCAGGATTAACCTTTCAACATCCAGGCCATCAGGGACAAGGCCTGAAGATTGGGGTGGCGTAGGCACCCATTGTTCTGTGTGATCAGAAGCAGGTCCTTCCCCAGGGGAATGTGCCTGCGAATGGAGAGGTCCTGAAGAATCGGAAACCACACTGGATGTGGCCAGTGAGGTGCTATCAGGATTATGCTTCCCTTGTCCTTACATAGCTTCATGAGAGTCTTCGAGAGAAGTGGAAGTGAAAGTGGAGGGCATATAGGAGACCGGTTGCCCATGAGAGGGAGAACGCATCTCTTGGCTGTGAGTGTTGTCTGCAAGTGAGAGAGTAATAGTTCTCTACTTTGCGGTTTTGAGGTGTCGCAAAGAGGTCTATGTGAGGGTAACCCCAACGTTGGAATATCGAGTCCGCTACTGTGGGGTTGAGAGACCACTCGTGTAGTTGAAAGGTGCGACTCAGCATGGCCACCTGGTTGTCCGTTTGAATCAGGATGACCTGGTTGGAAAGGCGATCCTGAAATACTCTGAGAGCATATCTGATTGCTTGTAGCTCCAGGAAATTGATCTGGTGTTTGGCTTCCTCTGGAGACCAAGACCCTTGAGTTTGTAAATTGGCAACGTGTGCTCCTCAACCAATGTTGAAGGCATCTGTTGAAAGGTTTTTTTAAGGACCTGGAGCTTGAAAAGGCAGGCCTTGAAGGAGATTGGCCTGATTCTTCCACCAAGCTAGAGATAGACGAAGTGGGTTGGTTATGTGGACAACAGCTGATAGTGGTTGAGATGACTGAATCCACTGTGACCTTAGAGTCCACTGTAGGATCCTCATGGCGAGACGAGCCATTGGAGTGACATGTATTGAGGACGCCATGTGTCCTAGCAGGACTAGAAAGTGACGTGCAGTGGAGCGTGTCAAGACTGCAGCTGATGGGCGAGAGAGGAGATGAGGAGAGCTCGTTCTCGAGGAAGAAATGCCTTCGCCTTGAGAGTGTCCAAGTCTGCTCCTATGAACGACAGGGTTTGCGATAGGACCAAGCTGGACTTTGGATAATTGGTGAGAAACCCCAGAGAGATCAGGGTGTGCAAGCTGAGACGTAGGGACATCAGAACAGATTGCTGTGTGGGAGCCCTGATCAACCAATCGTCAAGATAGGGGTAGACGTGGACACCTTGAGTTCTGAGGAACGCTGCTGCTGCTACTACTATGAGGCACTTGGTGAAGACTCGTGGAGCAGAGGCTAGGTCGAATGGTAGAACTTGATATTGGTAGTGCTTTGGGCCTACGAGGAATCGCAGAAATCTGTGATGAGACGGAGTTATTGCGATATATGTGTAAGCATCCTGGAGGTCTAGAGAGCAGAGCCAGGCTCCCCTTTGTAGAAGGGGGAGGAGGGAACCCAAGGTCACCATCTTGAACTTTTCTCTTTGGAGGAATTTGTTTAAGGCCCGAAGATCTAGTATCGGGCGAACACCACCTGACTTTTTTGGGATTAGAAAATACAGAGAGTAGAATCCGAGGCCCTGTTGGGAGTAGGGCACTGGTTCTATTGCTCTGGACTGGAGGAGGGACAGGAGCGGTGAATGATCTTGTGTTCCCCACGTTTGCCGAGGTGGGGAGTCCGGTGGAATGGCAAGAAAGTTGAGATGATAACCTTGAGCTATTATGGTGAGCACCCACTGGTCTGTGGTGACTGAGTGCCAGATGTGCCTGAAGTGGCACAATCGGCCTCCCACTGGTACATGCCTTAGTGGAGTCTGAATGCTGCTCTCTAGAAAAAAGTCAAAAACCAGATGCTGGACATGGTTGAGGAGTTGTTTACGACTTTTGCCTGTGAGGTTGCCTGGACTGGCCTTTCTGGTAAGGCTTAGTAGAGTGACTTTTGGACGGAGGAGGATAAGATTTCCTTTGGCGGTAAAAGGATTTCTTGGGTTCCTTTCTGAATGTTTGCTTAGCAGGATATTCAGAAGGTATCAAGGAGAGTTGGCGAAGAGTCTTCATGGTGATCCTTGAGTTGTGCCACTGTCTTTTGTATTTGCTCACCAAAAAGATTATCTCCAGTGCAAGGCAAATCAGATAGTTTATCCTGGACCTCAGGCCATAGGTCGGACGACTTTAGCCAGGCCCATCGCCTTGCAGAAATGGCTGTTGCTGAAACCCTGGAAGCGGTGTCAAAAATGTCATAGGCAGATCTTATCTCATGCTTGCCCGCTTCTAAACTCTTTTGAGCTAGGGCGTGCAATTGGTTTTGAGACTGTTGAGGTAGGGACTCAGCAAAGTCCTGTATTTGTTTAAAGAGGACCCTGTTGTACTGGGTCATATAAAGTTGATAAGAGGCGATGCAGAATATAAGCATAGCCCCTTGAAAGATACGGCGACATATAGCATCCAGGAATTTTTGTTCCTTTCCTGGAGGATATGAAGAATGAGGCTTGGATCTTCGGGCTTTCTTTTGGGTTGACTCAACAACCACTGAATGGTGGTCCAATTGGGACTTCTGGAAACCAGGAGTTGACTGGACTAGGTATGTAGTGTCAGCTTTCCGACTGACTAGTGCCACAGAACCAGGATGTTACTAATTTCTTTTGAGAATATCCAGGAGGACGTCATGAATGGGAATAGATGTTAGTTTTTTAGTAGCATCTAAAAATTGAAGAAGCTCCATCATCTGATGTCTATCATCTTGTTCTGACTGAAGTTGAAAAGGAACCACTTCAGCCATTTCCTTCACAAAATTAATGAAGGACAAGTCCTCTGGCGGAGAACGCTTTCTGCTTTCAGCAGGAGAGGGTGGCAATGGCAAATCATCGGTATCCTGGGATGAATTGTCAGTCCAGGTATCATAGGGATCATCTCCAGCACCCCCAGTATCCTTGGAGGGATGAAAAATTGGTATACCTGAAGGTCCTGGGCGAGGCACCGAAGGCATCGATGGACGGGTTGGTGGCACCGATGGAAACAAAGATGCAATCGGTGAAACCGATGATCTAGGCATTGGAAGGACTCCCGATGGTGGAAGGAACGGTGTTTCTCCTTCTTCTGTTGATGAAAGGAATCGGAGAGGAAGGCACCGGGTCCATTGGAGGAGTCGGATCCCTTGGAGGAAAAGCAGCAATCAGCGCTTCCAGTCTCGTGAGTAATGGAGCTAGCGCTGCTGGAATGGGATCGGCTACCGGTTCAGGCATCGGTACCGGCGTCGATGGAACCCTGAAGCCTTGCATCACTCTGTCGATGGCCTCCTGAATCATCTGATCCAGTTCCTCCCAGAAACCTGGAGCATGGAGCCCCGATGCTGGAAGAGGAAGAGGTGGAGGCGTAGCCGGAAGGACCACCGTTGGAGGTGGAATCGTGGCTCCTATCACCAGTCCCGGTGAAAGTTGTCTCGGTGACCCTGAACCAGATAGGGACGATGCCTTTTCTGGATGGGCTTTCTTCGATGATGACGCCGAGGCCTTGCCTGCATCGACTGTCTGAGACCTGTGATGTCGATGCTTTTCTCGACAGTCACCTCTGTCCTTTTCATGAGGGGGAACAGAGGGTGTCGATGGCCGTGGAGTCGTCGATGCTGGTCAGACACCGGCCGGTGCCCGATGATGGTGCGACGTAGACTGTGTCAGTTCAGACGTCGATGCTATGGACGTCGTCGGGGTTTTTGACCGAAAGAGAAGTTCCATTTTCTCCATTCTAGCCTTGCGACCTTTAGGTGTCATGAGGGCACATTTGGTGCAAGTAAGGACATCATGCTCGCTACCCAGACACATTACACATACCTGGTGAGGGTCAGTAATGGACATTGTGCGGGTGCAGTCTGGGCATCGACGGAACCCTGACGCCATGGCCTGTGAAAAAATTTAGCTGCAGTGCGGTCGACGGCCAGTAGGCTGTGAGGGCCAAACTTGACGGGAATCGACCGGAATTGGGTAAAAAACTTACCGGATCACCGCAGACATAAAAATGAAAGAGGGGGACCCCTGTGGGGTAGAAAGTTGAATAGTAATTCCGTGAGGAATTTTGTCAGGAATCTCTGTGGAGCTCCTTAAGCCGCGTGGCTACTGCTGCGTGGAAAAAAGAAGACTGAAGGGGGACCCCTGCTGGTTGCAGGGTTAGTGCCATCCTGGGCATGCCCAGTAGGTGCCAGTCAAAGTTCTAGAAACTTTGACAAAAGTGTTCCATGATTGGGCTCCATCCTGTGATGTCACCCATATGTGAGGACAACCATCATGCTTGACCTGTGAGAAAGTGACATAGCACAATAGTCACAAACTAATGAAGGCATATAAATTTTAAATATTCTATTTTATACAACAAAAGACAAGCTGTTATCTTCAATGCTGCCACATTTTCAGCCCTTCCCCCTCAAATTATTTCCAACTTGGATTCATATAAAATATAAAACACTGCACTGCTTATTGCATTTTAATTTAAGGATGGGGACAGAAGAGAGAACCTGACCTTGTCGTGATTTGAAAATGCACCCTTCTGATCTGGAGTCAGATATGCCACCATTGCACGAGGTAAATTGCAAAATTATTAGTGGAACTTGAATCCTGGCTTTCCTGGTACCAGCCTGCTGCTCTAACCATTAGGCTACTCCTTCGCTATTCACTGGTTGATTGAGAGATGACAAAGGGTAGTGATAAATTGAGTTACTCGGAGGGGGGGGGGGGGGGGCAGTCCTTGGACCAGCTCTTTTCAACATTTTCATGAGCAAAATAGCAGCAGGATTGTCAAGAAAGGTTTGTCTTTTTGCTGATACCAAAATATGCAATAGTGAAGATAGCCAGCAAGAGCTAGAAAACATGAGGAGTGATCTAGCAATGCTTAAGGAATGATCTAGGATCTGGTAGCTAAGATTTAATGCTAAAAAATGCAAAGTCATGCATTTAGAATGCAAAAATCCAAGGAAGAACAGTATCGGGGGTGAAATTCTTCTAAGCATGAAAGAGCAGCAGGATTTGGGAGAAATTGTATCTAATGATATTAAGATGGCCAAACAGATGTATAAAGGGATGGCAAAAGCCAGAAAGATGCTTGATTGCATAGGGAGAGATAGTGTCAGCAAAAAAAGGAAGATATTGCCCTTGTATAGGTCCCTGATGAGACCTCATTTGGAATACTATGTACAGTTCTGGAAAATGCATCTTCAAAAGGATATAAACCAGTTGGAGTCTGTCTAGAAGGTGGCTACTAAAATGGTCAGTGGTCTTCATTCTAAAGTATATGGGGGATAGACAGAGACCTAAACATGTATATCCTAGAGGAAAGGCGAGATAGGGGAGATATGATAAGAGATATTTAAATAGCTCAACAGTTTATATGCAAAGGAGATAGGCCAGAGTGGAGGAGCAGCCTAGTGATTAGAGCAGTGGGCTGAGAACCAGGGAAGCTAGAAATCAAATCCCACTAACATGCCTTGTAACCTTAGGCAAGTCACTTCACCCTCTGTTGCCTCAGGTACAAACAGATTGTGAGCCCTCTGGGGGCAGGGGAAAAACCTACTGTATCTGAATGCAATCCACTTTGAAGTATTTGAAAAGTGGAATATAAATACATTAAATTGTAAAAAAGCATGGGAAAATGCAGGGGATCTCTGATGGAGTGATGGAAATTGTAAAAATGAATTAGTTGGGTGGATGGGTAGACTAGATAGGCCAAACTGTTTTACTGCATTCATGTTTCTATGTTTCTAATTTCCCTTCATATTCCCAATTTCACTGTACATGTATCATAATGATTAACCTGACTTCATGCAGGCATTTTCAATCATTTGAGTTCTCATTTATAATACCAGTACCAATAAAATCTGGACTTCTCATGCAGCAGAGTGTATGACGATAGGAGTTAGAAATCAGGACTGGATCAAAAATCTCATGACAGGGAATTCGGTTGGCAGTACTGGAAGCTACTTTTGAAAGCTAAGTTTTTTCCGAATTATTTACAACCTTATCTTCATATATTATATTTTCTGTAGCCATCTGCTATATCTGGAATCTGATCAATAAATAAAAAGGTCAGTTCTCCATACTTTTCAACTTCAAAGACAATAAAGTCTGCTATCACCTTATCTTTTATCTTTGATTACCTTCTATGATTGTCAAGTGTCTTAGGGCTGAATGACACACATGTTTGGACACAATGCTTACCCAAGTGTAGTCAGACCTGCTAGATGTATCTTGCAATTTATTAAAAACAAAGAACATGCCAGCTCTGTGGCTTGGCAGAAGCGATAGAGAGATAGATGTAGCAATGCAGGCCACCTGTTGTATATAGCTCATGCTCTCAAAGTCTGCAGGAACTACTGGTGACTATATATATGATGGATGATTCCTTACTTCAAAAGGACTTCCCTTCAAGTTTTTGTCAGCTGGGACCTTGGGTTTTCTTGAAGAATGCAAACATATTAAAAATATAATGAAAACAAAAGCAGAGTGGAATGGTGACTATGGCCAGAAATGTACCTTTCTACGTGTGAGACCCGAGTTTATTGAAACCCCCAGGACCTTCATGCCTTGAGCTATCTGGTGTTGTGAATGCTGTGAATTTAATTCGTTGCCTACAGCAAGTGATTAATTAAAGAGACTGCATAACACATTGCTATAAGCTACTCCCTGGTTGTCAGTTAAGCGTGCACGTCAGATTTCAAGGATTTGCTATGCTTTTGGCTACAAATGGTAATGTCTTGAGTTTGCTTATGCAGAAAAATAGAATTAGATTTCTATTCAGCCCTGAAAATCCTCCGTCCTTGCTACTTCTTTTGCAGAACTGATTATACACAGTCCAGGTTTTTTTTGGTCTTTTGTACCTTCAATCCCATACATACAATAAGTATATTACATCATCCCCAATGTTAATATCTGCATCCTGCTCTCTCTTTCAGTCACTTCCATTGCTGTGCTTTAGTCAGGGAAAGGAGTTACCATAAAAGCATCATTGGCCTAAACCTTCCACACCTGTAAGAACCATTTGAGTAGCTTTCCTATCATATCTAACGTAAACCCGAGTGCACTCAGCTAGCATACAGAAACCGAATTTTTATAAGAAGAAAGTAAACCCATGATTAATCTGAAGGATCAAGAAAAAGCTCTAGATATTTTATATTACCATACAAGCACTACAACCTGTTACAATACCAGGCATGCCTGACTGTGAAGAGCATCCCGCAAAAGGTTATTTGTGGATAGGGAGGTCACAGCTTAGAATGAAATTCCAGGGCAACAGAGATACTAAGTAGTGCCAGGGAATGATTCAGTGCAGTGTTCAAATTTGTATTCCTATTATCTCAAAGTGTTGCATCATTACTGACTATAATTTACACCAAACGTATTAGCATTTGCCTTCACAAGTTTAACAGTGCTTTTCCTCAAATATATATTTCTGGAACAAAATTTCAGGGCTGACTGACCAACAATGCACATTCAAAAGCTATCATTTTCCCAAAGTAAAGTATATCAGACCCAGAAGGAAAAAAAAAACCCAACAAAGTACTACATTTGTATTTATCATTTGTATAAAAATACTTCACTTTGCAACAATTTCTCCATCTGCCATATGGGCCTGATTTTCAAAGCCATTTACATGTATAAGAGACAGTTTTATGGGCAAAAATGGCTTTTATAAAGCAGTTTTAGGCTCAGTTAACATAAAAAATAGGGGTGCAACCTGATTTTGCAAGTATTTTTATGCAAACTGGAGATAGGCATTCCAGGAACGGAGTTGCAATTTATGCGCATAATTCTGCATTTTAAAAACTATGCAAGTAATTTAACCCACACCTTACGCTTTCAACAGAGAAGGAGCAAAGTTCTGCGGATGAGTTTGTGCACTTTCCGGGCCACTGACTTAAGGATTTTCAAAGCAAGCTTACACACGTTTGCTTTAAAAATGGAGGGTAAAATCCGTATGTAAAAGGTGTGCGTGAAGTTATAAAATTACCCTCCCTGTGGACATGAAATATGCATAGGAGGCCAAGGATTGTTATGTATTTGAGATGGCAAACACGGGGGCCTTAAGAACTGCAAATAGATTTTTAAAGAATATTTCAAATATAAAATTGCACAAAAAAATCCCTATAATATAGGGATAAATCTGGCTTATATTCATTATTGATATTCTGAAAATAAATCTTTGTGCAACTCAAGGACCATAATTATTCATCATCCCTTTTTTACTACTGCCCATTTCATCCTTTGCCCTCCTCCCCTTCTCAGTTTCTCCTGTCATTCCACTTTCCTCTTCTTTTCCCAACACTGCCAAAAATCTAGGCTTAACACTCAATTCAACTATCTCCCTCTGCCACTGCATTAGCTCTTCTCTCCATTACCAGATATTCAACATCTGTAAAATTCATTTTCACTAATTTTATTTTACATATGCCATATCCTCCATCATGTGTTCTCACAATGAGACAATTCTCTGCTCTCTGGCTTCCTTGCTGCAACTCCTCTAAAACCTTGTTGCTCATTTTCTCTGCCACTTTCCTCACTATTCCCACTTTTGATGCTTTCCCTCTATTAGCTCCCAGTCAAATACAGAATTATGCACAAACTCCCAACCCTCGTTATAAATGAATTCACAATCTGGCCTCCTCTTACTTATGCTCTCTTCTCTCCAGCATTCTAAACTCATTGGTTCCTTTTGTTCTTATGCCTCCATCTCACACTCTGTTCCTCCTACCAAATAGGCACCATCCCATTAATGAGCATTTTTGCGGAACAAATTTCTATCGCAATCCAATTACTACTACTTTTCCATTCCTAAATGCTTATCTCTTCCATTTCACCTATGCAACACTTGACGTTTCTGTACTTCACCAGTGTCTATAATTCCATTTTTTCTGTACTTTTTTTTTATATTATACCTGTTTAAGGTGCTCTGGTTAGGGTGCCATATAAAAAAATGAAATGTATCCATTGTGTAGAGCCAACCAGTTGCAGGCTATTTATGAGCCTGGCTGGCAGCACCTGGAAGATAACTGCCTGCGGAATTTAAAAACCTGAATCCCTTACTGGTCACTTGACTGCAAGAAACAAAATCCACAGACAGTATACTAAACTTTAATGGACCAGTCAGTACAAGAAAATAAAGTCCATTAGCACAATACACAGTCTCAATAATAGCAAATGCACACACTGGCTAGTAGGTACTCTGGGTCAGGTATACCCTGCCTGGTCACTTCCTCATACCTGCTCCTTTGGATGTAGCTCTCTATCTTCCAAGATACCAAATCAGATAAGCCTTAGTTGATTCCTTTCCTCAATTTCTTTGGATCTTCCCTTGTTAGTCTTCCACAAAGGACAATCCTCTTTCTCCAATCTCTGAAGAAATCCCTCTTAGATAAAATAAAGAATATGAAGGTTAATTCCCCTTCTTCTTAGAGACTTCTTCCTTTAATCTTTGGAATATCTAAAGCCAAGACTTCTTCAATCAGGAAGGGTTGGGAACCCCGGCTGTGGGACCTAGTCACCCTCCAGAAGATATCCTCCAGCATCTCTCTCTTGAGAGAAGTACCCCTAAAAACAGTAAAACATGAGGGCACAGCTGTTTTGTTAAACTCATGATATCTCCAATTAGGGTGTACCAGATCTCCTCTACCACACCCTACTTTTACATCATCCTCACCTCATGCCAAGGCAGTTTTGGACTCCGTTACACATCAAATGCCACTGTCCTTGTGCTTACCCATCAGCCCCTGATCCTTTAAGGGGGCAGGTTTAGCAAAATACTGCAACTCAGTTGAATATGCCATAGCACTGGGAGAGAGTGCACCTCTGGATGGAGCTGGAATATAAGTCCATGCCATTCTCACTTTCTTGGAAGGGACCCCCTTCCCTTGCTCACACATTCTTGGAGGGTGCATGCTCTAAATCTTTTAAGTATACAGCAAAGCTTACTGCATAGAATGCTCTATTCTACCTCTAAGATAAGTAATAATACCCAAATGTAGAGATCATTTCTTGAAAGTTAATGGCAGGTGAAATCACTTTGGGCCCCTCCTTAGCTGGTTATTACATGGGAAATGCTTAAATCATAGTATATGAAAAACAAAAAGCAGAACAAAAAGGTGCGGCGCTGGGTCAGCATACAGACACCGCCGATAACTTGGTGCCGCGCTTGGAGCAAGGGGAGGGGGGACTGCGGCACATACTCATCACAAGTCGGCGTGATGTTGCCGACGAGCTGACATCACTCCGACAGGAAGCGCATGCGTGGTGGAGCGCTTCGCCACTGTCGAGGGGCAGATAAGGGCAGAGGGCCAGAACGGGGGAAGGTCCCCCAATTATGATTGGAGGCCTTGGGGGCGGATCAGGGAATCCGGAATGGCCCATTTGGCCATTCCAAACACAGGGGCTGGCCCAGGTGTGGAAGTTGCAGCGCGGGGAGATATCAGGGCAGCATGCCCTGGGTCCGACCCTTTTGGCTCCTGCTCCCTGCACTGCTGCCTTAGGCTGGGGGCTCTCTGCTACACTGATGAGACCCTGCTCTGTAATGGCTCCCTGCCATTTTTTCTTTGAGGGGGGGGGGTCCTGGAGCAGCTAGTCTCTTTGCAGTTCACTACCATTTTCAGTTTCACTCGTGGCCCTGGTAGCACAGGAAGCGGGGGATTGCCTCTCCTTCTGGATTCCTCCATAGCTCTCCTGGGAGCTTCTGGGGATCTTGGTGAAGGGTCCCGGACAAGCCGAATGGCTATCCAGGCCCTTTGGCGGGGGGGTCATCAGTGCACATGGTATATCCTACTTCGATGTGATGGGGGGCTATAATGTTCAAGCATTACATATGTTTTGACGACTTCCCCTCTGCTGGGGCTCTTCTTTGAGGGTGCTTATTAGTTTGATGGGTGCATATATGGGATGCTCACGTTTCCACTCACTTTGGGGCTTCTGGAACCTTCTTGCATTGTCCCAGAGCAAAGGCTTGACTGGCATCGTTCACTACTTGGACAATTTTCTATTTGTGGGCCCTTGCGACTCAGATGTGTGTCGCGATCTCTACAACGGCTGTCGAACCATGGCCAAAGACTTTAGCGTTCTGCTGGCAGCAGACAGGTTGGAGCCGCCAACTAAGGTACTTGCTTTCCTCAGCAATGAACTTGACATCATTCAACAGTTGTCCAGACTTCCGGCAAATATAATTCAGAGGCTGGTCGAACTGATCCAGGGTGCACACCTGGCTTGCAGGGTTGCTCTAGCTGCTGTGCAATCCTTAATCGGGAGCCTGTTTTTTGCCTGTCAGGTAATTCTGATGGGGTGGGCATTTCTGCACCGATTGATTGCGGCGTCCATGACAGTCACGAAAAAGTGCCACTGCTTGTGGGTTACCCATGCTATGCGTGAGGATCTCGTAGTGTGGGAGACATTCTAGGCTGATTTCAATAGCTCAGTGTGGCTACCCCTCTAGTATCCAGCTTTGACTTAGAGCTGTTATCCGACGCCTCAGACTTTGACTCAAACTGTCTGGGCAGCTGGAACGCGGAGACATGGCCATGGAATTGGGTGGATTCAGGGATCTCATTGACCATCACCTTTCTGGAGCTATTCCCGATAATAGTGGTGCTCCATATTTGGATTGAATGACTGGTAAGCAGAAAGGTAGCATTCTGGTGTGACAACCTAGTGGTCGTCCAGATAATCAATTGGCAGTCTACTAGATGCACCCCATTTTCAGAACTCCTGAAGCTAATGGTCTTGAGGTGTTTGCGGATAAACATGATGGCGCGGTTGAGGCACATTCCTGGTCTTCACAACAAGATTGTTGTCTTTCTCGTTCTAAGTGGGAGGACTTTCAGAGGTCTACCCCAGACACCAGTTCCTGAACACCTCTAGACAGTCAAGCGCACCATATACCTGGTGGGCAAACCTGAGGGAATATAATTAAGTTGGATTTCCTGGAAGCCTCTGACCAGTCAGGGAACCGGCGTCTTTCAAACATGATGGTGAAATACATTGAGCAAGCTAAACAGCGAGGCGCGGCATCAGTCACACTCGCTGAAGCACCAGGTTTGGTTACATGTCCTCTTGCTAATGCGGCATGCTACAGGGCGCTAAGGTCCTCCGGGGGGGGGGGGGGGGGGAATACAGTTTCTATTGTATCCCAACTCTCTCCCACTGAGCAAGTATCAATTTAACACCATCCTCAAGCATACCCTGGACATGGCCAGGCGGAAGTCAGAGCAAATCGGAACTCACTCATTCCAGATTAGGGTGGCTTCCAGCATAGCTGCATCTGGGTTGCTGGGTACCACCATCCAGCATATTGGTACATGGCACTCCCTGGAATACCTGTCCTATATCAGACAAGTAAACAGATCCAGAGACTCGGCACACCTTAGCAATTTGGGCATGGAATCTTATGAGCTTGATCGTCCTACCTTCCCGCCTACGGCAATTTTAACACCTTCTGTCTTTCAGGCTCCCACCGTTGACACCGACTGATATGGTTCACTGGGCACTCGTTGTTTTGGGCGATGCATGCTCAATGATAATACCATTGGTGTACAACGAGGTACAGTAGCGATGGACGGAATAGTACGATGCCTAAGTTGGAGGGGCATGCAGCAGGACCAGTTTTTCCCCCTGCTAAGGCAGCAATTAACAAGATCTTCCCCCTAAGAGGTATTAATCATATACCTTGGAGGCAATGATTTGGGAACCACGCCGGGGCTTCTGCTCATGGACAACATGAGGATTGACATCTCTATCATCTTTCCCCTAATGCCCCGTACCAGACTCATTTGGTCAGAGATCATCCCCTGTCACCAATTCCTGAACTTGCCACTTTGGGGACAGTGGATTGAAATAAAACAAGCAGATTGGCAATTTTACCAAACAACGAGCTGGCATTCATGTAAGGCATGACTGGCAAGGCATGGATTGCATGGAGTCATTCCACAACAACAGGGAGCATCTCTCAGATATGGGACAGGATCTGTTCTTAAACATTTGGTGCATGCTATTCACCAGGCAATGGCTGCAGTTGGATTGGTGAAGGGTCCCGGACAAGTCGAATGGCTATCCAGGCCCTTTGGCGGGGGTACCCGAGCCAGGCGGGGGGGGGGGGGGGTCATTAGTGCACATGGTATATCCTACTTCGATGTGATGGGGGGCTGTCTGTCGCCAAGGCACACTGGCCCTGGAGCGGCGGCAGACAGGACGCCCACCCTGCGATTGGGTAGTCACATTGCTTGGGTAGGCAGGTGACTGGGTACGCCTTGAAGTTAAATAAGTCCCGAAAGGCAGGGCCTTGCTTGGTTGTAGTGGGCCCTGGGCCAGAGGTGATGTGCTGACTGTGCAGAAAAGGGGACACTTTGACAGTTCTATCTATGTTATGGCTCGGGTACACGGTTATGGTTGTAGATTTGCATTAAAGCTGTGGTCAATTTTACCCACATCTGGTCTCTGTGGTACTTTGGAATCCGTATGTGTGTGCTGTCTTCACTCCTCCCCTCTTCAGCAATAAATGATCGCGGCTGCCTGGGTTATAGCACTTTATGTCATCGAATTATAATACTTTTCTTACTAGCTGTAAGAAATGCAACAACTATTCGAAACACTCCTAAGACTTGTAATGTTCAAGCAACACCTTTCAGCTACTTTAGATTTTAAAAGTGAATTTTAATCAGCCATCTTCAATTCCTTTCAGATTTATGTAGAGAGTGCGGGTGGGGGCTTGAATATAATCATTTCAGCACAGATTAATCCAGGTTTGTCTTTATTTTACACAAATTATAATCTTAACACCTATATGAAACATGAGCTAAACTTGGCATAAGATGTGATTAGATAGGAATTACTCAGGTCTGACTGTTTGGGGGAAGGGCATACAGCTGCTTCTTTTGCATAAAGTACTACAAACAGAATTAATTCATTATCACAACAGTCTAAATATTCTCTAGATTCTATTTTGTTTTTCATTGGCTTACATCCTAGCACTAAGTTCAGTACAATTATCACTTTGTTGGTTATGCTATGAAGAATTAACCAATACACTTACACACCAGATGAGCAAACCTCACTCAGGTACTAAGACAAATCTCCAATTTGCTTATTGTACCTGAATTTTAATAATGCTGTAAACTACCTTGAACATCATATGGAAAGGCAGATTAAAAAAAAAATCCAACTATTTAACTAATAGGCTAGAAGAAAGAAAAAAGAAAAACAGCACACATACAATTTCTACCATTTTGTCTATAAATCTGAGAGAATGGGTGAAGTCCAATTTTTTTTTTAGCCAGGAATGAGATCTGAAATGTTGCTGACCTCAGAGTACTTAGGTCAACTCTTATAATCCAGAGAAAAATTAAAACTATATACATATGAGGAAACTGTTTAAAATACCTCCAGTGCAGATCAATGGCATTTACAATATTCTCAGAACAAAATGTTCTCCACTAGCAGATCTGATACGAAGAGCCAAAAGATGGAAAACATTTGCTACCAATTTACTGCAGTCACCCATAAACTATTAAAAGAACATTATGTATTAGGGTTCAAGCCAGCAAGCTATTAAAGCTCACTACTCTGGTGTCTTTTCTTTTACTGTAATGCAACTAAAGCATTAACAAGTCTTGAGAGAATTACATCTATGTTGAAATAGTTTCATCATAAACTGACATTTTCACTAATTCCAGCTCATTTTAGATAGACTGCGTGCCTATTTTATGCTGGTCACATCACTCCACCTCTACAAATACCATTGCTCTTTTATGTCTCTTTGGCCCAACAGCTGATGTATATAACTTGTGTCCTAATTTGCAACAGTAAATGAAACTAAATAAAGCTTTGTGATAGCATTAATAGATTTTGTTCAAAAGTATAATTTCCCACACTCCTATGTGAAAATAAAAATAAAACTGTTAGTGTAAATTATGGGCAAAATCTTTTGCATATACTTGGCTATTTAAAACATTAAATATGATGTTTTATGTGTGTTTAAAGATCACCAATACTTCGAAAGTCATAAATGAATGCAATGCAATAACAAAAGTTCACTCAACATCATTCATAAATCAATTGCATATTTTTTCAATTCTTTCATGTATTACTGTGGCTTATATGGACCTTTATACCATTAGCTTCCGGTGTCATTTATCTTCACCTTGTTATGCTAGTAAAATTATAATCGGTCCCAAGCAATACAACTTTATAAAAATTAATTAAAAAGGCATTTAAAATAAAGTACTGCTCATCCCTTGGATTTTACCCATATCATCACATTTCAAGAGTTCAAATCTCTGCATCAGCAAGAGTTATATGGTAGCACACACTGACTGATGGATACATTTTAAATGCCCCCTTTTAAATGTTTGTGTTTTCTAGAACAGTGGTTCTCAACCTTTTTTCGGCCGGGACACACCTGACAGATGGTTCTCACATGCGTGACACACTTAACATATGACCGTCACGGGGCTATATGTAAACATATGCTCTACATCCACAGGAACCCCCTTAACAATCGGGTCGATACAGTAAAAACGCGGGAGAGCGGGTGAACGCCTGCTCTCCCGGCGCGCGCACAGGCCACCGTCTTGTGTGCACAATACAGTATCTTAATTTATTTAAATTAGGCCCAGCGGTAAAAAGAGGCACTAGGGACACTACCGCGTCCCTAGCGCCTCTTTTTTGACGGAAGCGGCGGCTGTCAGCGGGTTTGACAGCCGACGTCCAATTTTGCCGGAGTCGGTTCTCGAGCCCGCTGACAGCCACGGGCTCGGAAACAGGACGCCGGCAAAATTGAGCATCCGGTTTTCGACCCGACAGCCACGGGCCCATTTTACTTTTTTTTTTTTTAAATTTTTTACTTTTTTAAACTTTCGGGTCCTCCGACTTAATATCGCCTACCTTTGGGTAGCTGCTAGTTTCTGAAAGCAAAATGTGCGGCTTGGCTGCACATTTTGCTTACTGAATCGCGCGGGAATACCTAATAGGGCCATCAACATGCATTTGCATGTTGCGGGTGCTATTAGGTTCAGGGGGGTTGGACCTGTGTTTTGGACACGCTAATACCCCTTACTGAATAAGGGGTAAAGCTAGCGCGCCAAAAACGCGCGTCTAAATGTCCAAATGTACTGTATCGGCCCGAATGGATACAGAGCAGAACTAGGGCATTACCTACAGAACTCACCATGCAAAAAAAAAAAAAAGATTTTCTGGTTCTGATGACATCTCAGTAAAAGCAAAACAAACTCCCTTTACTACCAGGCATAATAGCCCTCCTTATGAAAAGGCAATAATTTACCACTAATGCATATCCTATTGAGAAAACACAACAAATAAGATTGATACAATTGCCTACATGCTAGTAAAATACCTTACCTCAGGCACACACACAGAACCTACCTTCACCAAGTACAGAAAGACCACACATTATAAATATGGAGACAAACTGGAATGGAAAACAAAAAAAAGCCACTCTGCATGCAGTGCAAACCTGGAGAAATGGAAAGAGAAATATAGCACCTAACAGTCCCAGGATCTGCAATAATGCACAGAAACTAATCCGCACAAAGTTATACCTGCATTATGAAACACATAACAACCCTATCTATGAAAAGGGAAAACTACAAATATTAAATCAGGTCCTAAACACTAATACACCTCCTATTAGGAAAACAGAACCACCCAAGCTGCTATAGATCCCCACACAGAAATAATTGTAAAACTATACTAATAAGCAGAATAAATGTTTCAAAACAGCTATGAACAGAATAACATCCAACAATTAAAAACTCATAAAAACTATTAAAAATTCTCCAAACACCGATAAAATATTTCAAAAAAGCAGACATCACATAATATTAAATAATTAAAATGGCAGTCAATCAAGAAAAATAAACTTAAAAAGCCACCTTTACTTACCCCCTCCATCACTCTCCTACTCCTCTTCCATGCAGGCCATAGCACACAGCAGAAGCAGCAGTAGAGGCTAAGCTCTATACTCATGGTCCTCTTCCTTAGTGCCCATGTCTCTTACACACACACCATACCAGTCATGCCCCCATGACCAAAACGCAGCAGCCAGGATCCTTACAAACACACGGCGCAAGGACCACATCACACCTATCCTAAAAATCTTACATTGGCTTCCTATTCAACATAGAATACTGTTCAAAGCTCTCACTATCATCCACAAATCGGTCTACCAACAATCCTCTCTCCAACTCACCTTCCCTCTGGAACTACTTACATCTTCAAGACCAATAAGAACTGCCTACAAAAGTAAGCTCAAGGCCCCTCCCAACAAATCATCAGTTCACAACTCCATCCACAAGCGAGCTTTTTCAACAGCAGGTCCCCTACATTGGAATTCGCTTCCTCAAGACTTACGCCAGGAACAATGCCATTTAACCTTCAGAAAAAAACTTAAAACCTGGCTGTTCACACAAGCCTATCGTTGAAGGATTCCATATTAACCAACTCTCTCTCACCCTCCAACCCACCCTTCTCCCTCCCCGCACTCCCAAACTTTTTTCTCTTTTTTCCCTTTTCCACTCGCAACCTCAACCCACCCTTTTCCCTCACCCCCGCCACTCCTCCCATCTGACATAACATGTATATTCCAGCTGTATATATTCCATATATATATATTTCCATGTATATTTCCGCTGATTATAATCCATGTTTTTTGTATTATTAATTCATTGTTTTATGTTAATTTATAGTTTGTAATTTTGTTAACTTATTGTTCAATTACTTAATTCTGTCCTATCTTCCGACATCCATGTTTTTATGTAACTTCTCTTTTCCACTTATACGTTAATTGATTTTTCCCCTTGTTCTAATGTAAACCGGTACGATAAGACCTGGTCTTGAGTGTCGGTATAGTAAAAGAAGTTAAATAAATAAATAAAAATAAATAAATGACCAGTTTCTGTCTCTCACACACCAACCATCTCCCAAACAGTCTTTGACACACACACACACCAGTCACCTTCCTGAACAGTTTCTCTCATGCAATACACACACACAGGCTTCCCACTCCCGTGTTCTACTTACATATATGGGCTTCTCACTCTCATAATCACTTTCTCTGTCTCACACACACTCACCAGTCTCTCACTCCCATGCTTGTTCTCTCCACATGCACACGCTTCTCATTCCCATAATCACTTTCTTTCTCTCTCACTCACACACACACACACACACACACAGCAGTCACCTGATCTCTCTCATACATACACACACACAGGCTTCCCACTCCCATGTTCTCTTTCAGATATACAGGCTTCTCACTCCCATGCTGTGTCTCACACACACACACACAGGTTTCTCACTCCCATGCTCACTCTTCACATGCACAGGCTTCTCATTCCCATAATCACTTTCTTTCTCTCTCACACATACTCACAAACACACACCAGTCACCTGATCTCTCTCAAGCATACACACACACACAGGCTTCCCACCCATTTCCATGTTCTGTCTTACATATACAGACTTCTCCCTCCCATTCTGTCTCACATACACCCAGGTTTCTCACTCCCATGCTCACTCTCTTCACATGCACAGGCTTCTCATTCCCATAATCACTTTCTCTCTGTTACACACACACACACACCAGTCTCTCTCTCTCATTTCCATGCTTGCTCTCCACTGCACAGGCTTCTCATTCCCTGAATCACATTCTCTCTCTCACATTCACAGACACCAGTCTCTTTCTCTCACACACACAGTCACCTTAACAACCAATCTCTCTCTCATGCATACACACACACACACAGGCTTCCCACGCCCATGCTCTCTCTCTCACATAATCAGGCTTCTCACTCCCATGCTTTCTCACTTCGATGCTTTTTCTCTCTCTCACACACACACCCATCAGTCACCTCCCTGTCTCACACTCTCACATACACATCAGTCATCTCCCTGAGCAGTCACTTTCATTGTCTCTCACATATACACACACATCAGCTCTCTGACCAGTTTCTCTCAATCACACACATGCTCTCAATCAAATACATTCTCTCACTTACACACTGGCTGGCTGGCTGCTTCTCTCTCTCTCACTCACTTCCTCTCCCCCCCCCCCCCCCCGCCCCTCCCCGAGCACAAATGGTAGCTGCAGCAACCTCCTCCCTCCAGCCCCCGCAGGCCAAGAAAGAAGAATCCCATTGGCCGCGGGATGCTCATGCTGCTGTCTCCTTTCCCGATTATCGGCTGCTCTGATTGCTCAGGGACCGATGCTGCAGCCGCCGCTGCTACTTTTCCACACGGCACGGCTCTTTCTCCTTCCCGTGCACTGTCTATCACTTCCTGTTCCGGGTCACGGGGGGGGGGGGGGGGGGGGCAGGCACGGGAAGAAGAAAAGGCCAGCCGCGGGTGCCACAGCTTCTTCTAGCATTGCTGCCGTTTCCACTGGGCTTGAAAGTGCTGATAGCCCGGCGGCAACGGCAGCAGGGAAGAAAGAGTAGCGGGAGAGACCAGGAGCACGCGACACACCAGCCGGTGCTTGGCGACACACTGGTGTGTCGCGACATACCGGTTGAGAAGCCCTGGTCTACAGTATATAAGTGGTGATAATAGTTCTGAAAAATAGCACCTATGTCAGCAGTGGATATAACCAGTTTCCCATCCCTACCCCATAGACTGGTTATAAAGACTGATTTACACTCTTCCTTCATCAAATTAGCCAATATCTTACTAGAACGATTAAAAAAAAACACAAAAAAAAACAACAAAAAAAACCCAGTTTATCTTTCAACAAATACAAAGAAGATATCGTTCTCTTATGTAAATTCTCATTTAGGGTTTTCCTTAGAAAAAAATTTGCACTGGAGCTCTGGAGTTGAATGTGTTTTAAGATCCCTCTTACATTGATTCAATTGATTGGTAAGGTCCAGAATATCTACGTTTAACTCCTGTTTATGGCAAAGAGAATAACCAATGATTTCACCCCTTTTTTGCCGTCTGCCAAAAAAGAATAGGCTCATACTGATGTTGTCTATTATTCATCTCAAAAGCATGCCATTTAGACAGCAAATATTCCTTAAAGGCTTTATCATGCATTAGCCAAGGAGGCATTTGCCAATTAGAGAAATTACGGTCTGTGCCAGGACACCGAGCAATGGTCTGATACCACCATAGGCTCAATAACTGAGCCCCGCAACTGAGAAAAAAAAAATATTAGAATCCAGTAAATAATCGTCTGAATGTAGAGTTAGCGGCATGTGCACAGTGGGTAAAATCCCTGATACAGGGATATAGTACTCTCCAAACATCAAGAACATGCAATGATTCACATAAAAAAGGTACTCCCTTTAGTACTACTAAGTGGCCTGCCCTGGGAGTGAGGTTGATGATCCAGGGTAGGATCAGCTATACAAGATCACCTCCAAGCACAATCAGCACCCTGCCCAAGGAGATAACCCGGGCAATAAGGTCTGAAAAAAAAGCCATGGTCATACTGATTTGGCTTTGACTAAGACCAATATCGTTAGCTTACCAAATAAAAGACCCATGACAATAAGATACCGCCCCCTAGAGTCTACTAAAGACTGCTGCCAGTGAAAAAAAACAGATTTATGAATTAAGATGGAAATGCCCCGACTATGAGACTAGCCTGGCACCACAAATATTTGATTAAAGCCTTTCTTTTTCAGTTTGAGATGGGCCTTGGCAGTCATGTGAGTTTCATGCAAAAAAGCAATGGAGCTTTTAAGCCTATTTAGATTAGACAGCACTTTTTCCCTCTTCACGGGAGTACCCAGTCCTGCTACATTCCAAGTTAAAAACTTAAGAGGACTCCCCATTGCTCCAAATAGAGAGATAGCAACAGAGATGAACAAAATAAAAGATAGGAGAAGTGAATACACACCATCTGGCTATGAAAATCAAAATAGGCACAAACATATCAGATTGTCCAGGAAGAACAATACACCCCTGGGACAAATTGTCCCTCTATAATGAAATCTCCCGCACAAAACAACTACGCTCTTCAGCCCACTTCCCACCTCCAGATCCCTCCTCCCTCCACCATAACTTTCCATACCCATCCCCTTCTGTTCTACTATACTTGAAGACACATTCTCTACCATCAAAGAGTTGGAGTCACCGTTGATGTGCATGGGTGTCTCTCCATCTTCGGCACCCTTCCATCAAGACATTGCAGGCAAACAGAAAAATGAAACACAAACAGAAGTTTCTTTTATACAGCATCAATTAGTAGCAAACCCCAACAGGGGATAAAGCGCAAAAAGTGGGAAGATGGTGAAAATGACAAAAGACTAAAAAGAAACATGCAAACATCATGATCAAACAACAGCAAAAAATATAGAGCAATAGTCCCAATATTTTCAAGTCCAGAAGTGCTGCAAGGGACTTCCCCTAGGGAATAGCATAAAGCAAGCCAGAGTCCAGGAAAATGATGAGATATCTGCAAACAAGGTCAGATACAATAGCTCGCTAACCAGCAGCCAGGGTTTCACATGGAATGAGACTTTTCAGGATACAAATAATCAGAGACCACGGGAAAGTAGCAAAACTAGGCTGGGAGAAGGAAAAAAAAACATGCAAACGATCAGTGCTGCAGAAAAAACATAGGTTAACCAGCAAAGGGCAAAATGAGGCAGAAAAATTACCAGTCACAAATCAGGTCGCCGGCTTTGGAAGCACAGATAGGAAGTCCTCCGCTGACTTAGATGATTCAAATAGCCAAATACCATCTTTGGCCCAGATTTTCAGACAGGTAGGGTATAAGAGCACAAACCGGAGTTGATGATTCACCAGTTCAGAGAAAACCGGTGTAAATGCCCTCCGCAGCAAGGAGACTTTCAGTAAAAAATCCTGAAAGATTAAGAGTTGTCCTTCATATCGGAGGTCTTGCTTCTTATGATATGCCTGCAGGATAGGGACCTTATGGGTATAACTGAGAATTTTAGTAATCACAACTCTTGGCTTTTTATTCCCCTCAGCATGCCTACACGGTGCATGCACCCTACCTTCAAACAGCCCACCTGGTCAGTAAAGCTCAGCTCCAGCGGTAGCAAATTCTCAATCACTTCATGCAGTTTGGTATCGGTAAGTTGATCCTTAAATCTCACAAATCATAACTTGGACCTCCGGGATCTATTTTCAAGATCCTCTATTTTAGCTTCTTCTGACGTCATGAATTTTTCCAGGGAGGAGAGTTTAACATTGATAGCCATGGTATGATCCTCAATCACGATTACCCGCCTTTCCACGGTTTTCATCTGAGAGTGATAGTCCAACAGGGAAGCTTTTACTTCTGCCATTTGAGCAGAAAGCTCATTGAACCGAGAATTCAATGCAGCAATGACTGCCGCTGTGAGATCGGAGACGACAAAGTCATTCAAAGTGACAGCAGGAGCCGGGTCATACATGGTGGCCATCTTACCCTCCAGCACGCATAGTTTCTCTTTCTCTTTTGTAGTTAGCCAAGTGGACATCACATAAATAGAATCCACAAGCGGGTGAAGCTCACCAGTGCTGAAAGTAGAGCAGTTGGAGAGTGAAAATCTGTGAAGAAGGGCACCTTTAACCAGATGTATTTGGATATTCAGGGGGAAGGAACCCGGAGCACAAGGCAGAATGTTCTCCCCTGCCCACCGCATCACATGATCTCCAAGAAATGGAGTTTTTTGTTATTGAGTGTTAATTTGTTTTGATATAACCACACAGATTTATAGTGGTAATACAAAATTTGAATATATTCAACAGGATCATGCCAAGTGGGATGAAGACAGGAAAAATTGGAGGAGATCATCTGCATAAATCTTGTAGTCATCACATAAAATGGATAAAAATTTACAAATGGGGGCAAGGTAGATGCTAAAAAGCATGGAAGATAAGGCAGAGTCCTGAGGGACGCTAGTCAGATGACCATTAAGACTATTTTTATTTTGAATTGTTGGGACAGATTATTTAAAAATAAAGAGAACCAAGCTAAGACAATCCCTCCTATACCGCATTCCTGCAGGCGGTAAAGGAGAATAGAGTGGTTGATTGTGTCAAAGTTCTCTTTTCCCTACATTGGCTTCCGGTACATTCAAATTCAGTACAAATTATCTTCAATTATTCACAACGTAATTTACAACCTGGGCAAAAGCAACATTCAACCTATACATCCCCAGAAGAACTTTATAGTCCACTAACAGCTGCTTGAAATCCCTTCCCCTCGATTCTACCAGAGAGTGAGCCTTCTCAATAGCTGGCCCAATACTTTGGAACTTACTGCCAATTCAAATCTGTTGCATCAAAGATTCAAAAATATGCCAGAAGGTACTTAAAACATTTCTATTTAACACTATAATGAACTAACACTACCCAGTCCCAGCTACTTAAGGGTCTGATAAAATTTCCATTGAAGATGGAGGCATAGCCTCCCACCATATCCAGAAAGTTGTATTCATTTATTTTTGTTATGTTTGTTTATGCAATCTCTGTGAATGTTTTTATGCTACCCACCCTGAACTTTGCAGAGTGCAGGATACAAGTGCTTTTAAATAAATAAATAATATTATTAAAAAGTTGAATTGTTTGGGATTGATGATAATAATTTTACTAGTTTAACAAGGTAAAGATAAATGATACCAGAAGCTAGTAGCATGATGGTCCATATAAGCTGCAGAAACATATGAGAGAACTGAAAAATATACACTTGATTTATGAATGCTATGTGTTTAATATCACTTACAATAAATCTTAAATCTAGCAATACAAAACACTTTCCTTTACATCAAGGGACATACTACAAAAGCCCCAGGCATAGATAGCAGTAGTTATGTCCGTCAGTTATGGACAATCTTACCGCATTGACAAAATTTCAATCCTGGGGCTTTCAGAGCCATGGTAGCACTTAAAAGTGTTGTCGGGGGGTTCACAACATGAAGAGAAGAGGAGAATAGAAGAAATTTTTAGAGAGGAGAAGAACCCATGCCCATTGCTGCGCGGGAAAGGCAAAAACTGATTTGTGATCGCGCGGGAAGACACCGTGTAGGCGTGCAGCAGCAAAGCTCTGCTAGTGCTAGGAGAAGTTCCTGCCTTGAGCCACCAGGGGGCGCTCCCAGACAACATGGCTAATTCAGCCTGCTTATCTGAGAGAAAAAGTAATAAGCAGGCAAGATGGGCCTTATGATCATCTCTCTACTTCTATAATATTTCAACAGTACATGGAAAACCTGATAAAATAATACCATTGCCTTCCTAAGCATCAATTTCCCTCAGGGCATACAAGGTTTGTGCAAATGCCAGATCCTTTCAACCCACTAATCTGGTGTAGGTGTAAAACAAATTGGGAAGGCCTAAGATGACAGACTTTGGCTTTCTGCCCTAAAAGTGTACAAACAGCATAATATGCATTCACCCAATCAAAGCAGGTGCACTTAGTAGGAACACCTCAGTTGCTAGGCAAAAGAGCACAACTGGCATCGGGTACCTTGCTCATGGCCACAAGAAAAGTGCTTGCTGAGCAAAGAGAGAATGGAGAACATTAAAAATGAGATTTCACGCAATAAGCATATTTACATCCACTTAAACTTTGGAGTATTGATTGTAAATAGCGTATGATAGAAACCATTTCATTCCTTAGAGAGGGTGTCTGAACTATTATGGAAATATTCCAAGAAATCTCATTACAGGGTAAGCAATTTTGTTTCTTGGAAGTTCCTCACATAATGATGTACCAGAACTTCAGAGAGGAAGTGAAAGTGAAAACACACATTAGGACTCATTTCAAATCCTGGTCCATAAGTTAAACTTCATATTTTGTAGTTCCTAATGGAATACCCATCCCTTGGATACTCAAACTACAAGACTATTGATGCACAGAGTAAAATCAGGACTGGCTCATTTTGTCCCTTTTGACATGGAGTTTTATGGTCTCTCCAGGAATGAAAAATGATTCCCATTAGAGGATGCATGTATTCTCAGAGGACAAGCAGGATGGTAGGCCTCACACATGGGCGACATCATCAGGTGGAGCCTGGCATGGAACTTTGATCTCAAAGAATCCATAACTTTAATGATGCCCTACTGAGCATGTGCAGCTGTAGTCACCACCCCGCCCCCTAGGCAGAGTCCCTCGGTCTCTTTTTCCCAAGGAGCCGTGTGGTCGTGGTAGTCAAGTGTCTCACTGTATTCAGCTTTACTCTCTCCTCACTGTTTTTGCAATTTATTTTTTTTAAGAGCTGCAGCTGTCTTCTTTCCTTGACCTTACGGTAGTTTTATTTCTTTCCCTTTCTTCTTCTTTCATTTGTCTGCCAGCCACATGGCGTGCCTTAATCGCTGTGCAGTCTGGCAGAGTCTACTTCTATCCTTTATTAGAAATACATATTATTTATTTATTTATTTTTAATTTTTATATACCGATGTTCCTGTATAATATACATATCACACCGGTTTACAGGGAAATAAAACTGTTGCCTCGTGGTCGGCTTACATTGAAACAAATAACAAACAGGAACTTAAAGGAACTTACAGAGAACAATCATGTCTAATTGAACTGCAATATAGAACTAATCAGAAATCTATGTACAGAAGGAGATAGGGGATCAATGTCCATAATGACATTGTATTCTTCGGGTCTTAGTTCTCCGGGAATGCTTGGGCGCAAAACCAAGTCTTTAGCTTCTTTTTGAATGTAATATGGCAAGGTTCTAGGCGAAGGTCCGGAGGGAACAAATTCCAGAGTTGAGGACCCGCCGTGGAAAGTGCGCGTTTCCTTAGGGAGGTTTTTGCCGGCTGGGTGAGTAGCATATTCTTGTATGCACTTCTAGTCGGTCTCTTGGTGATGTGCTGCTGGAGTTGAAAAGTTAGGTTGAGAGGAGAGAAGTTGTGTAGGGATGTGAATCGTTTTTTGACGATTTAAAATATCGTCCGATATTTTTTAAACCATCATTATTTGTTAAAGAGTGCGATACAATAGAAATTCCACCGATTTATGGTGAAAAAAATCGTTAATCGGGTTAGTGCACACTAACGGGAGTTAGGACACAACCTAAAAACCCACCCAGACCCTTTAAAACTGCTCCCTTAGCCTCCACCACCCTCCCGACCCCCCCAAAAATGTTTTACAATTACCTGGTGGTCCAGCGGGGGGTCCCAGGAGCATTCTCTCGCGCTCGGGCTGTCGGCCGATAAACAAAAAACCCACCCCGACCCTTTTAAACCGCTCCCTTAGCCTCCACCACCCTCCCGACCCTCCAAAAGCGTTTTAAAATTACTTGGTGGTCCAGTGGGCCCTGGGAGCGATCTCCAGCTCTCGGGCCGTCAGCTGCCACTAATAAAAATGGCGCCAATGGCCCTTTGTCCTTACCATGTGACAGGGTAACCATGCCCTTGGCCGGCCCCTGTCACATGGTAGGAGCACTGGATGGCCGGTGCCATCTTTAAAAATGGCGTGGGCCATCCAGTGACAGGGGACGGCCAATGGCACGGTTACCCTGTCACATGGTAAGGGCAAAGGGCCATCTGCGCCATTTTTATTAGTGGCAGCCGACGGCCCAAGAGCGGGAGATCGCTCCCGGGGCCCACTGGACCACCAGGTAATTTTAAAACGTTTTGGGGGGGGGGGGGGGGTTGGGAGGGTGGTGGAGGCTAAGGGAGCGGTTTTAAAGGGTCGGGGTGGGTTTTTTGTTTATCAGATCAGGCGCAGCAGATAAAAAAAACAAAAAACGATCGGGCCAGACTAAAAAAAATGCATGATTTGAAACGGAACTGAACTGATTCACATCTCTAATATATATATACTACACCTGCCATTTAGTATCTGTCCTCTCCTTGCTCTGTCTCTTTTTGTCACCTTTGTCAAGTGCTGGCAGGACTGACTGAATGCAGACAGTGGGTGATCAGTGTAGGCCGCTGAGCCTGGAGACTCACCAGAGCTCTACATGGGCAGGAGTTCCATGTTGTTTCAATTGATCAGCATCGTTGGAGGTCAGGCAGTGAAAAGATCGAGGACCACACCATTCCTGTGGGGGGAGGGGGGGAGAGCTCATCCTCCCCACATTCAAAGAAACTAGTCTCCATGGGCAGCAGCCCTGGATGATGTAGCCTCCCCTCCTGCTTTCCAGTGATAGCAGTGTAGTCTCCTTGTCAAAGAGAGTGAGCAGGAGCCTGGGCATGCAGCTTGCTGCTGCACCACCTTTGGTGCCATGACCAGTAATAGTTGCCCGTGCATATCTGTGACCAGTACAGCACTGATCTGACACATCGATGTTACGATCGCATCTGTGACCAGGACTGCCATTGAGCACCATGACCATCCTTGACACCATAAAGGCGCCCTCAATGCCATGAGGGTGCATGACCACTCGATGCCATAAGGGCCTTTGTGCCGTTGGCATCTGTGGACGTGGAGTCTCGATGCACCGGAGTCATCGAGCGCCTCGGGCCTTGATGTAGCAGAGTAATGTTGGGGACCATGGTCTGCCATCAAGCACCACGGTCCCCCTCGATGCCATCAGAGCCACCCTTGATGTTGATGTATTCGATACCATCGCAGTGCAGAGCTGCCCTGATATATCGACTCCCTCGATGCTATCAAGGTGCATGGCCTCAATGCTACGGCTGTCCTTGGGGCCATCATGGTGCGGAGCTGCCCCGATATCATCAACGCACTTGATGCCATCAAGGTGTGGGGCTGCCATGGAGGCCATCGGACATATTTGGCCACGATGCTTTTCGTTGCTGCTCTCGACAATGTCAAGCACCAACAAGGCACTAGAATCGCCATTAAGCACCCTGGTCGCCCCCGAGGCGCCCCCGAGGCGCCCCCGAGCTCTTAAGAGCCCTCGAGTGACAGGGATTTCGGCCTTAAAAGGATCCAGCATACCAGGATCGCCATTTACTCAAGGCACCCTGGTATGCCAAGTTATCCAGGCACAGTGGTCTGGTGCCCTCAAGGCTTCTTGGAAGTGTCCCGTCCCATCTCTGGCCTAGGGCTATCAGGCACCATGGATGCTGAAGATATCGGGGGCCCTGAGCTACTGGGATCGGAAAGCATCAGAGGCCCCGCCTGGATTCATGTACCATTGGTGTTAAAGAGCACTAGCAAGGCTATGATCAGCCATAGCTGCTGGCGAGGGATATCAATAAGCTAGCAGCATCGATGTTCTCGGATGGATAGGTGAGCCAAAGGGGAACAGTCGATGGCGCTGACAGTCATGAGTTTCTCTGGGCACTGACAAAGCATGTCAGGGCTGTAGAGCCTCTGCCTGCAGGCACCCCAGGCATCCTTGCTACTGCTGGTCCATCGATGCCTTCAGGCACCAGTGCTGCTGAGCTGTTGAGGTCCGCGGGTGCCTGTGGCACTGGGGACGGTGCTATATACCATCAAACCAATCAAGATATGGTCAAGCGTCTTCCAAGCCCTGGGTGCAGCATCATTTGGTGCCCTTGATGTGATCCATCATTGGTGAATGTGAAAATGCTATGAGTATCACCACCACTGTGGGCACCAGTGAATGCAGTCGGATGCTGCAGGACATGACCTCAAAGCATGATGGGTACAGTCTGTCGCCATGGACTTCGCTGCTGTCATTCCATAAGAGAAATAGCAGTTATCCATTCCTGATGCAGTTTCAAGGGCTTTGTCCAGCCTCTTGGTGCATTATCAGTTTCTGGAGGGGGAGACACCATAGGACAACACCAGTGGTACTGGAGACGCCTTCATCACTCTGTTGCTATGCACTCCACTTGGAGTTTCCTTAACAGTAGAGCACAGCATGCACGGTTGGGTACGGCAAAGCATCTGCTCTAAGCACCTTGGGCAATGGCAGACAGCATTCTCCCTGTCTGTGCAGTTCTCAGCCATACCAGGGTTCTGCCATCAAGGTCTCAGCCTCCTCATCAGTTCTGCATCACAAAATACTGGGGAACACTGGTGAGGAAGGCGTCATCACATACTCTGATTTGTTTTTGTCAATGTGCAGCCACTGACTCTAACAAGTGGGGTTTGGTCCTTGCTGTGCCATGGGATTCTACCCACAAGCACAGCAAGTGGAGTCATAGGGGTGCCACCATCCATAGGATGGGCTACCACTGTATGATACCACTGTATGAGTACTGGTCAGCGTACTTTTACAGCGGAGGGCTCTATTCTCCAGTTGCCCTTTATTATATGGGTGTATAATGGTGTATGTTTCCTCATGGAGCTCCTGGTCTAAACCTAAGCGAAGCAGACCCAGAGGGTAGTGTCTGGAATTTTCTCCTTCCTCTGAAGAGGAATATGTCTTTCAACCCCCTTCTGTGTCACAAATCCCCTTTGTGGAGAAGCCTCTGGGGCTCTGTCCCTGGCAGGTTTATTGCTGGAGCAGAGCCTCAATTTTTTAATCTGTGCATCTCCTTGTAGGCCAGGACCAGGGGTTGGCAGCAGTGATCATCTGACTGCTTTTGCTGGGGCCCTTCGTTGATTATGGTGATGGACTTCTCCATCCGAGGGTGGCTGTCAGTGGCAGAATGGTCACTTCTGAACCTCTGTGATTCTATGATTGTGTCTCAACTCTCAACCGGAGAGTTGACAGATTTTTCGGGATTGGGAGGCCCCGAATCCCGTTGCTTTCCTGTCTCATCAGGAAGGGGGGAATTCGACTGGGTTCCAGGGCAACTTTTATGGGTTCCCCTCTGGATGTCTAGTTGTCCACCCCTGTAAGGGGTGTCCCTCATTCTCAGTTTACCGGAAAAGCCTTGTCATTGCTTCTGATTGGCGATCGTTCTCGGTTCCTTGTGGGATCTGAGAGCAGGCCATCTCTCTGCTTGGAGGTTTGGGCTAGCGATCCAATTCAGGGATTGCCTTTCATCCCCTGAAACTCTTAAGGCTGTCATGCTGGTCAGCTATGTCTGGTGCTTCGGCACATAGGGTCTATCATAGACCCTACCATTGCTGCTGATTATTCTTCCACACTTTGCTTGGGTTTTCTGCCCATTATGCCTATTTGCCAAACAAGGGCACACTTCTGCAGAGACATTCTGTCCTTTGGATGTCAGTAGACTGCAATTTCTTTCTGGGGAGTTCTCGAGCCCCAGTTGGTTTTTCAGTTGTATTCTAACACTGAAGAAAACTGTGCGGTCTGAGTCCAAGAGTCTTCTTGTTTACATCTCTAAATTGTTTCCTTTATCCATAGGCTGCTGTCATCAGGGTTTACAGATCTGAAACCCTGCTTGTAATGTTTTCCATGATGCGGAGTATGTTTCTTGCTGGCATTCACATCACTCCCCTGCCTTAGGCATCTCTGCTATGCATTGGGGTTTTTTTGACCCAGTCTTTTCTATGGTATTCTCTTTATATAACCCAACTCTTTTACCACCTTTCCCTTTGTGAGTTGGCTGCCTCACAGGCAAAAGGGAGAGAGAGGTGGTGTTTTCAGCTTTGTTTCCCACTTTGTCCTGTTAATGTAGGTGGCCAAGTAGGGCCTAAGTAGTACATGTACTTTTGGAAATTCTACATATACATATTTTCCTCTCTTGACCTAAGAAGGTCCACAGAATGCCTCCTTTTAAAGCAGCTAGAAGTACACATATTATGTAACCCACTGCATTTTTAGCTGCACCTGAAAGCAGCAATTTTCAAACAGGCTATTTTGCCTAGGCAAATACCTTTAAAGATTTCGCTCTGTGTGTTTAGGAGCAAGTAAACCTCTTGTTATCACAATAAATACACGAAGCAGGTCAGAAAGCCTAAACAATTAAAGTATGATCAAATAGGACTTTTCTTATACCTAGACATTGAAGCCTAGCTTTCTACTCATTTGAAAGACTGAAATAGAACAAGAGACGCAATCTCCAGGTTTATGTGAAAAGGAGATAAAAATTTAGGCATAAAATAAGAGCTGTTTTCAGCACCATTTTATTCTAATGAAACACAGATGGTTTGCAAGATAATGCCTCTAGTCATCTCATATAAGAAATGACAGCAACCATAAAGGTGGTCATTTCAGCTAAAATGAAGTGTAACCCCCTTGTTTAGAAGCAGATTACGCCCATATCAACATTCACCTCTGTTGTAAAATGAATTGCTTCCTTTCTGGGAAAAACTAGGTGATAAGTGGTTCCAAACACTGTCTAGAGAACATCTGCGAAAAGAGCAAGCAAATTAGAGCCAGCTTTGTTCCCAGTTCCAGGTAGGTCTTTCCCTTAACTGCTCTAATGGTGGGTTTTTCCTTTTGTCATGTGACGGTAGCCAGCATTTAATATTTTTCAGAGAAAAATAAAACTCTGGAATAGAAGCTCTGGTTTGCAATAGAACCTTCAACTCCAAGCACTGTAGTTAAGAGAAAGAAGCCTCTTTATTGAGAGGGAGAAGTACCATGGGTGCATTAAGCCTCTTTAGTGTAAGGACTTTTCCAGTCTGATCTACTCTGTTTATATTACTTATGCATTGTTCTAAAATTTGAATGTGCTTTGCTCACTTTCATGGAAAAGCTCACTTTCCTGGAAAGGCTGAACAGAGTCATTGGATCCCTACAGCAGGACCAAAAGAAGCCTATCTGCTTCCTTTCATTACTGCTGCCTGATAGCAGGCTTCCCCAAATCTTCTTCCTATTCAGTTATAGATATCTCATAATAAATTTTCTCAGAAGATAAGCCGCTGGTTGCACCCATTTAACATGCATATAGAGATGCATTTGTCCAAAGAGATGATGTATGAAAGACCAGCATAGCTAAAGTACTATGGTCTAAATTCCTATTTTATCTCTGAATAATAATGTCGGACCCATGATTGTGTGTGTTCTGAATGGATTAATTGAGTAGGGAACACCATCATCACTATATAGCCTACAGTATTCTCCAAACTTCTCCATTTGCAAGGAAGAGAGATTAGTTTTGTAAGTAACAGGGGAATCTTTTGGAGAAGAGGGAATCATTTCCGAAAGGATGGGCTCCACCATAACCAGGGTAGAATCAGGCAGCTGGCACTAACCTTTAAAAAGGAGATTGTTCTAGTTTAAAAGCTGCTCTAAGGGGAAAGCCGACAGTCGCTCAGCAGCACATGGTTCAGAGGGAGGATCTTCAAAAGATACTAACAAAGCTTTAGAGCTAGGGCATCCCAACAGAGGTTCCAATAATAAGAAAAGTAGTCCCAAGTGTCTATAATTAAAAACTCACCTGAGCTAAAAGATTCCAATTTAGCCCTGTCAATTAAAAAGCTGAATGCAAACGCAAACAAAAACACTTTGAAATGTTTGTATGCTAATGCAAGAAGTCTAATAAGTAAGATGGGAGAATTAGAGTGTATAGCAATGAATGATGCAGACTTAATTGGCATCTCAGAGACGTGGTGGAAAGAGGATAACCAATGTGATAGTGCTATACCGGGGTACAAATTATATCACAATAACAGAGAGGAGCATCTTGGTGGCAGGGTGATACTTTATGTCCAGGATGGTGTTGCGTCCGGTCTCAGACGTCTTTGACCTCTGTGCCTCATCTTTCTTCCTTCTCTCTCCTCAAGCCTTGGGAAGATGGCTGCTGCCGCGTCTTCATGCTGCTCTCTCCGGCGTCCCCGGAACAGCAACGGCGACGGTGTTCGCCATGTTTCTTCTGAGGGCCTCCTAAGGTGCGCGCGCGCACGCCACCCAAGTCTTTATCCACGTCATGGCGGGAACCTCAGGGGCGTCCCCTCCGAGTGATGTCACAACATTCTGGTATTTAGCCTGCCCTTCGTTTGCTAACAAACTGAGTTAGCAAGGATCGAGAAAGGATTGGAATGCCTCCGGTCTAAGCTCTCTGCCGCTTCCGTGCTGCCGCTGGAAGCTCTCGCTGCCCTTCGGGGTCAATCATCTCTAACCTGGGTACCCGCTCCTTGGGGGCCCTTATGCTTTCTTTCAGGTACCTATCTGGGATACTGGGTACTCGCTCCTCGAGGGCCTGCTCTCCCTACCTTGCTGCCAGGATCTTCATCAATATAGCTATCTACTTCAGTGAGTAACTAACCTTGTCAGTCTGTCTCACCTTCAGCGCTGCAAGCCTGCATCCAGGACTTCTCTACTACCTTGCACAGCCTACCATCTACCTGAGCGTGGGACTGGTCTCCTCTGCTGAGGACCCCTGGACTACTTCTACTGGGTTACCTCACTGCTGCCGCCCCTGGGCAGTACCACCAAGCTGTATAATAAATATGAATTCTCTGTGTCTGCGTGTACAGAGTCTAGCCTAGTACTGCGGTTCCTCATGGGGCTCCTCCCCGTGGGAGTGGCCATCACCACAGTACCCAAGAATCCACTCCAACACCTCAAAACCATAACAGATGGCATAGTCCATTATGAGTAGAAATCCCTTGTGCGTTGGGGAAGAATATAGTGATAGGAGTATTCTACCATCCACCTGGCCAAAATGGTGAGGCAGTAAAATTCTAAGAGAAATTAGGGAAGCTAACCAAACTGGTAGTGCAGTAATAAAGGGAGATTTCAATTACCCACATATTGACTAGGTAAGTGAAACATCAGGGAATGCTAGAGAAATAAAGTTCCTCGATGGAATAAAAGGCAATTTAATGGAGCAATTGGTTCAGGATCCAAAAAGAGTAGGAGCAATTTTAGATCTAATTCTCAGTGGAGCACAGGATTTCGTGAGAGAGGTAACTGTGGTGGGGCCGCTTGGCAATAGTGATCACATGATGATCAAATTTGAATTAATGACTGGAAGGGGGACAGTAAGTAAATCCGCACCTCTAATGCTAAACTTCCAAAAGGGAAACTTTGATAAAATGAGAAAAATAGAAAAAAAAATGTAAGGTGCAGCTGCAAAGATAAAAATTGTGCAACAGGCGAGGACATTGTTAAAAAATACCATCCTAGCAACACAGTCCAGATGTATTCCACATATTAAGGTGGAAGGCAGCAAAACGATTACTGCATGATTAAAGGGTGAGGTGAAAGATGCTATTTTACCCAAAGTTCTTCATTCAGAAATTGGAAAAAGGATCCATCAGAAGAAAATAGGATAAAGCATAAGCATTGCCAAATTAAATGTAAGACATTGATAAGACAAGCTAAGAGAGAATTTGAAAAGAAGTTAGCCACTGAGGCAAAAACTCACAAAAACATTTTTAAATATATCCAATGCAGAAAGTCTGTGACAGAGTTGGTTGGACCATTGGATGATCAAGGGGTTAGAGAGGATAAGGCCATCACAGAAAGATTTCTATGCTTTGGTGTTTACTGAAGAGGATGTTGGAGAGATACCTGTTCTGGAGAAGGTTTTCATGGGTGATGATTCAGATCAATTGAACCAAATCACAGTGAACCTGGCAGACAAACTGAAGAGTAGTAAATCACCTGGACCGGATGGTATACACTCCAAGGTTCTGAAAAAAACTAAAAAATGAAATTTAAGACCTATTTCAATTAATTTGTAACCCCTATATTTAAAAAGGGATCCAGGGGTGATCCTGGAAACTGACCAGTGAGGCTGGCTTCAGTGCCAGGAAAAATCATAGAAACTGTTATAAAGAATAAAATCACAAAACATTTTGACAGACATGGTTTGATGGGACACAGCAAACATGGATTTACCCAAGGGAAGTCTTGCCTCACAAAACTAAATTTTTTTGAAGGGGTGAATAAATATGTGGACAAAAGTGAACTGGTAGATATGATGTATTTAGATTTTCAGAAGGCATTCGACGAAGTCCTGCATGAGAGGCTTCTAAGAAAACTAAAAAGTCATGGGATAGGAGATAATGTCCTTTTGTGGATTGCATGTTGGTTAAAAGTCAGGAAACAGAGAGTAGGATTAAATGGTCAGTTTTCACAATGAAAAACACTAAACAGTGGAGAGCCTCAGGGATCTGTACTTGGAGCAGTACGTTTTAATATATTTATAAATAATCTGGAAAGGGCTACGAGTGAGGAGATCACATTTGTGGATAACACAAAATTATGTAGAGTAGTTAAATCTCAAGCAGATTGTGATGACCTTGCAAAACTGGAAGCTTGGGCTTCCAAATGGCAGATGAAATTTAGCATGGACAAGAGCAAAGTGATGCATATAGGGAAAAATAACCCATGCTGTAGTTACACAATGTTAGGATCTATCTTAGGAGTTAGCACCCAGAAAAGAGATCTAGGTGTCATGATGGATAATACATTGAAATATTCAGATCAGTGTGCTGTGGTGATCAAAAAAGCAAATACAATGTTAGGAATTATTAGAAAGGAAATGGCAAATAAAACTGACGATGTCATAATGCCTCTGTATTGCTCCATGGTGAGACTGCCCCTTGAATACTCTGTGCAAATATGGTCACTGCATCTCAAAAAGGATATAGCCGCACTGGAGAAAGTGCAGAGAAGGGAGAACAAAATGATAAAGGGCATGAGACGGCTGCCCTGTGAGGAAAGGCTAAAGAAGTTAGGCCTGTTCAGTTTGGAGAAGAAATGACTGAGTAATATGATAGAAGTCTACAAAATCATGAAAGAACTTGAACAAGTTAATGTAAATCAGTTATTTACTCTCTCAGATAATAGGAATGGGGCACTCCAGGAGTGAGGGGGTGCCAACATGGCCATTTGGCTAGGGCCTACAATGTTCAAGGGGCCTACTTTTGTTGGGCAAAATTTTAAAAAAAGATAAATATATCTATTTCTAACATGTATAAATAAAAATTTCAATTGTAATTGAAGAATTTGCTAACAAAAAAGCTCATAAAGCCTTAAATAAATTACAAATTATTTGGGTAATTTAGAAAACGATTTCTCTTATTAAGTATCACATCAGAACCTTACATAGGGGCCATACTTTTCTTAGCTGGCACAGGCCTAATTCCTGCTCCTCTCCGGCCCTGGGCTGGGGGCACTCCATGAAGTTAGCAAGCAGCTCATTTAAAACAAATTAAACAAAATTATTTTTCACTCAGCGCATATTTAAGCTCTGGAATTAATTGCCATAGGATTTGGTTACAGCAGTTAGTATAACTGGGTTTAAAAAAGGTTTGGATAAGTTCCTAGAGGAAAAATCCATAAACTGCTATTACAGTACTTAATAAGCAATAGTAGCTTGTGATTTATCTGTTTGGGTACTTGCCAGGTACTTGTGACTTGGATTGGCCACTGTTGTAAACAGGATTCAGGGCTTGATGGATCCTTGGTCTGACCCAGTATGGCATATCTTACGTTCAGTTCACTACTACTAAAACAAGCAATTACCTAATAAGGGATGGTTACAGAAGTTCAACACTGATTCTAAAAGTTTAAAAAGAAGATTAGCCAAGACCTTTGAAAACAAACTGCAAATCAAAGGAGGAAATTTAAACTTGGAAACAAATTAACAAATGCTTTGCAGAATCTAATTATCTCACTATACAAGCCTCTAAAACAAAAAAGTAATAATGAAAAAATAAGACTTTCTATGCCTTATTTGTTTATTTACTTAAAATCTTTTCTATACCGTCGTTTAGTAAAGCACCATCACAACGGTTTACAATGAGGCACGTAAATATATATTTGGTTGAACTCTTACTAACAATGTGCCAGAACATTTATCGGTAACATGATTTTCAGAGCCCTGCTCGCCTAAATCCGCCCAAAACCGGGCGGATTTAGGCGAGCAGGGCCCTGCGCGCCGGGAAGCCTATTTTACATAGGCCTCCCGGCGCGCGCAGAGCCCCGGGACTCGCGTAAGTCCCGGGGTTCTCGGAGGGGGGCGTGTCGGGGGCGTGTCGGGGGGCGGGCCCGGTCGTCGCGGCGTTCCGGGGGCGTGTCGGCAGCGTTTTGGGGGCGGGTACGGGGGCGTGGCTACGGCCCGGGGGCGTGGCCGCGCCCTCCGTACCCGCCCCCAGGTCGCGGCCCGGCGCGCAGCAGGCCCGCTGGCGCGCGGGGATTTACGTCTCCCTCCGGGAGGCGTAAATCCCCCGACAAAGGTAAGGGAGGGGTGTAGACAGGGCCGGGTGGGTGGGTTAGGTAGGGGAAGGGAGGGTAAGGTGAGGGGAGGGCAAAGGAAAGTTCCCTCCGAGGCCGCTCCGATTTCGGAGCAGCCTTGGAGGGAACGGGGGGAGGCAGCGCGGCTCGGCGCGCGCAGGCTATACAAAATCGATAGCCTTGCGCGCGCCGATCCAGGATTTTAGTGGATACGCGCGGCTCCGCGCGTATCTACTAAAATCCAGCGTACTTTTGCTTGAGTCTGATGCGCAAGCAAAAGTAGGCTGATCGCGCTTCTTTTAAAATCTACCCCTATATAAGGTATATGATGTGTGATCTGGATCTTGTCCTTTTCAATGATTAATAGGAAAAAAAAAACATACAATCATTGCACTTTGTACTACAGTTCTCTTAAATTATTTCATTATAATGTTGAGTAAAATGATAATGTATAGGTATGGTGTGGTATTTGGTGACTTTAGCTTGTTCATTTAAACTTCAGAATCTCCATTCTCATTGTAAAATGCTTTCTTGAAAAGCCATGTTTTCAAACTTTTTTAAAAGAGTTTTAAATCTCTCTGTAATCTTGTTTCCAGTGGCAATGAATTCCATAGTGCTGGTCCGGCTAATGATAGGGCTCGTTCTCTGACTTGGGTCAGTTTTGCTGTCTTGATTGATGGGATGGTTAATAGAGCTTTATTAGCTGATCTTGAGAAAGAAAGTGAGAGAAGCCATTAACTGTGTTCTACTTCCTATATCAGTGTGGTATACAGCACCCCTTGACAAGAGCTGTGTCAAATTATTTAACACCTCTGAACAAAGTCTCTTTCTAGTTATTCTTTTCCCACAAAACAAATGTGGAGTAAATACCACTAGGTAAGATCATTTTTACTGAGCACTCAAAATACTGTAGGCAAAAAAATGAGTCCTTATTTCATGCAGAAAAATTTGTAGAGTTGGGTCTTAGCTAACTAGAATTGTTCTTAAGCAGCTCATTCACATCAAAATCTATGGAGTAAGCCTGGAGCTAAATCAATGTTTTTATAATTTCTGCTCTCACACAGAGTATTAGAGATAACTTACATGATAGGCTATGTTGCACCAATGGTCAATATGTGTAACATGTAACATCCAAAAAACAGTATTCCTGTAGTTTGACTTGAAAGGCATTATGGTTTCATATGACATGGTGTCTATTTAACAGCAGCTGTGCCAGTTGAAGCACCATTGGTAATTAATCTACATGTACATTTGTTTTGTGCAAGAACCAGGTTCAAAACCTAGAAAGCACCAGTGTTGTATGCCAAAAAAAAAAAAAGCTATCTTTCAGAGCAATTATCACTTGTTGAAAATAGACCTAGGAAACTATTTCAACTCCTAAAAGGACTTACAAATTATCCTTCCACAAGGTCACAATACCAAGCTTATTAACCTGTCATGAATTGGCTAATTATATTTTGATGAAAAAAACTCTTGCGATCTGCTCAAAGGTAATATGGTGAAATTGACCTTTTCTCAACTGTATTTTCTCATTCTGATAACTTGGTGGGTGGACTTGACCTAATATCAATACTAAATACTAGTTGCAATCATATGGATACTGTTGGTCCAGAGGAGTTTATAAAATCCAAGCCTTCCCACAAATTTTTCATTTGTTTAATATCGTGGAACTTGGGAAATTACCTGAGGTGACTAATGTCACTTTCTCTTCCGTTGATTCTTTTCCATCTAAGTGCTTAAAGAGAAAAAGAGCTAGGTCAATGGCTTTTTTTTTTTTTTTTTTTTTAATTGTATCTGGTCAATGCAAGTCTAGACAAAGAGAGTACTATCAGGTTTCAAAGAGGCAATTATACTTGTTATACTGAAAAAGGTACATTCAGATCCATATGTTTTGGTCAAATGTCAAATTTGCCTTTAATGAGTAATATAATTGAGAGGGCAGTATATCAGCAAAACCATAAGTACTCGTCAAAGATTAAAGTCCTCCATTCCTGCCAATCAGGTTTTAGACAAAATCACAGAGATTTTTCTACTTATATTGGACGCTGCGTTTAAGAAGACAGGGGACATGATTCTTTGATCATCACCCTTGATCTCTCTGCAGCTTTAGATCTTAGTCTATCATGATTTATTGATAAGGTGACTATTGGGGGATTAAGCTTTAAAGGTAGAGCTTTAGACTGGTTCAAATCTTTCTTGGTATGTGTTTGGGATCAGTGTTAAATACCAGGTCTGTGGGGTGCTTCAGGGGTCAGTTATGGCACCAGTGTTCACTCTAATTTTTTGTGTGTTGTGTGCGCAAAGAAGTTCTCATGTGCAAAATAGTGTATAAATGTGTGCAGTGTTCTTAGGGAAACTGGAATGGTGTTCCATTCTCGTGGGTGCTATGTTTTCCTGTGTATACTTGTTTCAAGATCCATGCATATGCATACAGTTTACAAGGAACATTGGCACCAAGTCTTTATAATATGTGTCTCTCTCTCTTCTGGCTGACTTGTTTCAGAATTACAGTGTATGCCGTGTTATATTCACTGATATATAGATAGTAGGGATGTACAATCGTTTTTCCCAAATTAGGCAATGGCAATGAAATTGCCTAATTTGGAATGGTTCAGGAGAACCAAAAATGATTGATTTTTTTCCAAAATTTCGGAAAAAATTCATGAGTTAGTGCGTGCTAACTCCAGATAGTACACACTATCTCTCAATAGTGCGCTGTTACGGCTGTGGCTGCTGTGCAACCGCCTCACCACCAGGGGCCCCTCTAGAGCTGGCTTTCCTGACAGGCCCAGTCCATCTCCTCTGTCCACTCTATGCTCTGGGTGTGCCCTTATAACCCTGCCTGACAGTTGCCTCGGTGCTTCGGCATCGAGCTCACCTGGGCTCCCTGCTCTAGCCTGCCTTGCGTGGCCTTCGGGCCTTCTGTCTTGCCTTGCGTGGCCTTTGGGCCTTCTGTCTTGCCTTGCCTTGCGCGGCCTTCGGGCCTTCTACCTTGTCTTGCCTTGCCCTGCCTTCGGACCTTCTGTCTTGTCTTGTCTTGCCTTGCCTTGCGCGGCCTTTGGGCCTTCTGTCTTGTCTTGCCTTGCCTTGCGCGGCCTTCGGGCCTTCTACCTTGTCTTGCCTTGCCCTGCCTTCGGGCCTTCTGTCTTGTCTTGTCTTGCCTTGCCTTGCGCGGCCTTTGGGCCTTCTGTCTTGTCTTGCCTTGCCTTGCGCGGCCTTTGGGCCTTCTGTCTTGCCTTGCCTTGCGTGGCCTTCGGGCCTTCTGTCTTGCCTTGCGTGGCCTTCGGGCCTTCTACCTTGTCTTGCCTTGCGTGGCCTTCGGGCCTTCTGTCTTGCCTTGCCTTGCGTGGCCTTCGGGCCTTCTGTCTTGCCTTGCCTTGCGTGGCCTTCGGGCCTTCTGTCTTGCCTTGCCTTGCGTGGCCTTCGGGCCTTCTGTCTTGCCTTGCCTTGCGTGGCCTTCGGGCCTTCTGTCTTGTCTTGCCTTGCCTTGCGCGGCCTCCGGGCCTTCTACCTTGCCTTGTCTAGCCTAGTCTTGGTGGCCTTCGGGCCTTCGGTCTTGCCTTGCCTTGCCTTGCGCGGCCTTCGGGCCTTCTACCTTGTCTTGCCTTGCCCTGCGCGGCCTTCGGGCCTTCTACCTTGTGCTGTGTATGGTCTTCGGACCTTCTGCCCTGCCCTGCCTTGCTTACTGTGCATGCGGTCCTACGGGCCCTCTGCTCTATTGTCTGTGTGTGTTTGGCCTACGGGCTCTCTGCCCTGCTTACGGTGTGTGGCCTACGGGCCTTCTGTGTGTGTGTGTGGCCTACGGGCCTACTGACCTGCCTTGCCCCGCTTACGGTGTGTGGCCTACGGGCCTTCTGTGTGTGTGTGTGGCCTACGGGCCTACTGACCTGCCTTGCCCCGCTTACGGTGTGTGGCCTACGGGCCTTCTGTGTGTGTGTGTGGCCTACGGGCCTTCTGACCTGCCTTGCCCCGCTTACAGGTGTGTGGCCTACGGGCCTTCTGTGTGGGTGTGGCCTACGGGCCTTCTGGCCTGCCTTGCCCCGCTCACGGTGTGTGGCCTACGGGCCTTCTGACCTGCCTTGCCCCGCTTACGGTGTCTGGCCTACGGGTCGTCTGTGTGTGTGTGGCCTACGGGCCTTCTGACCTGCCTTGCTCTGCCGCCTGCCCTGACCCAGCCTAGACCCAGACACTGCTTCTTGCTGTCTGCCCTGACCCAGCCACGGTTTCCAGCCATCCCTGTCTCTCTCCACCTGGAGCCACCCCTTTGGGTGGTGTTCACTACCCCTGAACTCAGCCCAAGCGTAACAGTATGCCGAAGCCATCAAATTTCCAGGGGAAGAGATAGCTCTGTGTGCTAAACCGGTGAGTCAACCTTTTTTTTTCCCTATTACAAGATGCCTCCTTCAAAGTTTTATACCTGCAATTCCTGTCAGACCTTGAATTATCTAAGCTATCAGAACTGTCTAGCCTGTCAACTTGCTGGTCAGGAACACTGGTTGTGCAGTAACTGCAATAAGAGAAATGTCTCTGTTTATCAAGAGTGTTTAAACTGTTCTACTCCACAGCCAGGATGGTGGAAATGTTCATGTCTTCCGTGCCTTTTGCCTCCAGGCGAACCCTGCCCCCGCTGCAAAGCTAACGGGCCATCTGTTTCTCCCAAAAGCTCAGCTAGTTCTACTACCGGGCGTTCAGCTTCTGGCCCAGTTAGCAACATTATTTCATGTAGCAGTTTGTGGATTAAGCATTCTAGCACTTCATCTCTGGACACTTTTGAAAAAACTTGCTACCAGGAAACAAGTATTAATTCTGAAAATCTTAGAACTCACCGGGTTAAGAAGCCTTCTATAACTTCCACGCTAGAGCCTCAGAAACGAAAGCTGAGAGAAGTAATTAACTCTAGCAGGGCTCTGCTTCCCACAGCTGCACTTAAGACACTAACGAGCACCTTCCCTAGACATCCTAGAACTGCCTGTGCCCTCTCTAAGCAGCTCCTCCAGAAACAAAAGCAGGAGCTTCTGGCTCAAAGTATCAAGCCCACGGCAGTACAATCTTTGTCCTCCCTGCGCCTTAATTCTAACCTTGTTGCTCTGCCTTCCAACTCTGCTGCATCTCCCCGCAAGGGGTCCAAGCCTGTTTCATCATCCCGAGAGGGGCCTGAACCTGTTTCATCACCCCAAGAGGGGCCCAACTCTGCTGCATCTCCCCGCAAGGGGTCCAAGCCTGTTTCATCACCCCGCGAGGGGTCTGAACCTGTTTCATCACCCCGAGAGGGGTCCAAGTCTGTTTCATCACCCCGAGAGGGGCCTGAACCTGTTTCATCACCCCAAGAGGGGCCCAACTCTGCTGCATCTCCCCACAAGGGGTCCAAGCCTGTTTCATCACCCCGCGAGGGGTCCAAGCCTGTTTCATCACCCCGAGAGGGGCCTGAACCTGTTTCATCGCCCCAAGAGGGATCCAAGCCTGCTGTCTCACCCCAAGAGGGGGCCAAGCCTGCTTCATCGCCCCGAGAGGGGTCCGAACCTGCTACAACGCCCGGAGAGGTGTTTGAGCCTGCTTCATCGCCCCGAGAAGGCGCCGAGCCTGCTTCATCGCCCCGAGAAGGCGCCGAGCCTGCTTCATCGCCCCGAGAGGGGTCCGAACCTGCTACAACGCCCGGAGAGGTGTTCGAGCCTGCTTCATCGCCTCGAGTGGAGTCCGAGCCCGCTGCTTCACCCCCGGAGGGGCTCGAATCGGTCCTGCTGCTGGCCCCGGAAGGATCTGAACCGGCCCTACTGACAGACTGTGTCTCTCAGCCGTCTGAAACTGCTGAACCGGTTTTGCTGCTGCCCCTGGAGGGGTCCGAACCGGTTTTGCTGCTGCCCCTGGAGGGGTCTGAACCGGTCCTGCTTCCGCCCCCGGAGGGGCTCGAACCGGCCCTGCTGCCGTCCCCGGAGGGGTCCGAACCGGTCCTACTGACAGACTTTCTGACTCAGCCATCCGAGCCTACTGAACTGGCCCTGTTGCAGTCCCCGGAGGGGTCCAAACCGGCCCTGTTGCAGTCCCCGGAGGGGTCCGAACCGGTCCTGCCAACAGACTTTGTTATTCAACCATCTGAGCCTGCTGTACCGATTCAGCTGCCGACTCGGGAGGAGTCTGTGCCGGCCCTGATGCCGACCCTGGAAGGGTCCGGACCGTCCCTGCTGTCGTCACAGGAGGGGTTAGCACCTGCCTTGTCGTCTCAAGAGGGGTTATGGACTATTTCACTGCCCCAGGTGGGGTTTGTGTTCCCCTTGTCACCCCAGAAGGGGTTATGGACTGTTCTGTTGCCTCAGGAAGGAATGGAACCTGCCACCTTGCCCCAGAAGAGGTCTAACTCTGCCGCCTTGTCCCAGGAGGGGTTATGGATGATTTTGCTGCCCCAGGTTGGGGTTGTGTCTGCCTTATCACCCCAGGAGGGGTTAGGGACTGCCTTGCTGCCTCAGAAAGGAGTTGAACCTGCCGCATCGCCCCCGGAGGGGTCTGACTTTATTATTGAGTACCCCCTGCAAAAATGGGACCCTGGAGGAGGGGGAGGCCTTGAGGGGGGGGTACTGTTACGGCTGTGGCTGCTGTGCAACCGCCTCACCACCAGGGGCCCCTCTAGAGCTGGCTTTCCTGACAGGCCCAGTCCATCTCCTCTGTCCACTCTATGCTCTGGGTGTGCCCTTATAACCCTGCCTGACAGTTGCCTCGGTGCTTCGGCATCGAGCTCACCTGGGCTCCCTGCTCTAGCCTGCCTTGCGTGGCCTTCGGGCCTTCTGTCTTGCCTTGCCCTGCCTTCGGGCCTTCTGTCTTGTCTTGTCTTGCCTTGCCTTGCGCGGCCTTTGGGCCTTCTGTCTTGCCTTGCCTTGCGCGGCCTTTGGGCCTTCTGTCTTGCCTTGCCTTGCGTGGCCTTCGGGCCTTCTGTCTTGCCTTGCCTTGCGTGGCCTTCGGGCCTTCTGTCTTGCCTTGCGTGGCCTTCGGGCCTTCTACCTTGTCTTGCCTTGCGTGGCCTTCGGGCCTTCTGTCTTGCCTTGCCTTGCGTGGCCTTCGGGCCTTCTGTCTTGCCTTGCCTTGCGTGGCCTTCGGGCCTTCTGTCTTGCCTTGCCTTGCGTGGCCTTCGGGCCTTCTGTCTTGCCTTGCCTTGCGTGGCCTTCGGGCCTTCTGTCTTGCCTTGCCTTGCGTGGCCTTCGGGCCTTCTGTCTTGCCTTGCCTTGCGTGGCCTTCGGGCCTTCTGTCTTGCCTTGCCTTGCGTGGCCTTCGGGCCTTCTGTCTTGTCTTGCCTTGCCTTGCGCGGCCTCCGGGCCTTCTACCTTGCCTTGTCTAGCCTAGTCTTGGTGGCCTTCGGGCCTTCAGTCTTGCCTTGCCTTGCCTTGCGCGGCCTTCGGGCCTTCTACCTTGTCTTGCCTTGCCCTGCGCGGCCTTCGGGCCTTCTACCTTGTGCTGTGTATGGTCTTCGGACCTTCTGCCCTGCCCTGCCTTGCTTACTGTGCATGCGGTCCTACGGGCCCTCTGCTCTATTGTCTGTGTGTGTTTGGCCTACGGGCTCTCTGCCCTGCTTACGGTGTGTGGCCTACGGGCCTTCTGTGTGTGTGTGTGGCCTACGGGCCTACTGACCTGCCTTGCCCCGCTTACGGTGTGTGGCCTACGGGCCTTCTGTGTGTGTGTGTGGCCTACGGGCCTACTGACCTGCCTTGCCCCGCTTACGGTGTGTGGCCTACGGGCCTTCTGTGTGTGTGTGTGGCCTACGGGCCTTCTGACCTGCCTTGCCCCGCTTACAGGTGTGTGGCCTACGGGCCTTCTGTGTGGGTGTGGCCTACGGGCCTTCTGGCCTGCCTTGCCCCGCTCACGGTGTGTGGCCTACGGGCCTTCTGACCTGCCTTGCCCCGCTTACGGTGTCTGGCCTACGGGTCGTCTGTGTGTGTGTGGCCTACGGGCCTTCTGACCTGCCTTGCTCTGCCGCCTGCCCTGACCCAGCCTAGACCCAGACACTGCTTCTTGCTGTCTGCCCTGACCCAGCCACGGTTTCCAGCCATCCCTGTCTCTCTCCACCTGGAGCCACCCCTTTGGGTGGTGTTCACTACCCCTGAACTCAGCCCAAGCGTAACATGCGCACTCTCTCGAAAATCGAGGCCCCCGAAAAAAAACCCCCCAAATCACAGGAAAAATGAAATTCCCATGGGGGGGGCCCCTGACACGAAATTTTAACCTGAAGCACATCTCTAAAGTTACATAGAAATGACGGCAGAAGACGACCAATCGGCCCATCCAGTCTGCCCAGCAAGCCTCACACTTCTTTCCTTTCATACTTATCTGTTTCTCTTGGCTCTTAGCAACCCTTGGTTCTATTTCCCTTTCACCTCCACCATTAATGCAGAGAGCAGTGATGGAGCTGCATCCAAGTGAAATATCAAGCTTGATTAGTTAGGGGTAGTAACCGCTGCAACAAGCAAGCTACACCCATACTTATTTGTTTACCCAGACTATGTTTTCAGCCCTTATTGGTTGTTTTTCTTCTCCCCTGCCGTTGAAGCAGAGAGCTATGCTGGATATGCATTGAAAGTAAAGTATGCATTGAAAGCCACATTAACTATCAACAAATATTGAATAAGCCTAATAATTGGTAATACCTATAGCCTATGAACTCTCCGTTAATTTTACATACTCTTACCCACCCATTTTTTTTTGTTTGTTTTTTTTTTTTTTAATTTGGAGATGGCAGCCCTCCATCATTCCGCTCCGTGAAGGTGGAACACCAACCACTGGCCACTGGCATCCCGCTCCGTGAATGCCTCTGTGGCTACTGCCACTCCGTGCAGTATTTTGCTGCCTCCTCTTTACACATGTTCTCTAGACCTGATGGATCCACAATGTTTATCCCACGCCCCTTTGAAGTCCTTCACAGTTTTGGACTTCACCACTTCCTCCAGAAGGGCATTCCAGGCATCCACCACTCTCTCCGTGAAGAAATACTTCCTGACATTGGTTCTTAGTCTTCCTCCGTGGAGCCTCAGCTCGTGACCCCTGGTTCTGCTGATTTTTTTCTGACGGAAAAGGTTTGTCGTTGTCTTTGGATCGTTAAAGTTTTTCAAGTATCTGAAGGTCTGAATCATATCACCCCTGCTCCTCCTTTCCTCCAGGGTGTACATATTCAGATTCTTCAATCTCTCCTCGTATGACATCCAATGAAGACCCTCCATCTTTCTGGTTGCCCTTCTCTGGACTGCTTCCATCTTGTCTCTGTCTCTTTGTAGATACGGTCTCCAGAACTGAACACAGTACTCCAGGTGAGGCCTCACCAAGGACCTGTACAAGGGGATAATCACTTCCCTTTTCTTACTCGATATTCCTCTCTCTATGCAGCCCAGCATTCTTCTGGCTTTTGCTATCGCCTTTTCGCATTGTTTCGCAGACTTCATATCATTAGACACTATAACCCCTAGGTCTCTCTCCTGCTCCGTGCACATCAGCCTTCCCCCCCCCCCCATCGAATACAGTTCATTCGGATTTCCACTCCCCATATGCATGACTTTGCACTTCTTGGCATTGAATCTCAGCTGCCATATCTTCGACCACTCTTCCAGTTTCCTTAAATCCCGTCTCATTCTCTCCACTCCTTCCGGCGTGTATATAAAGTAGTATATATAATGGGGCCCAGGCTTCAACAGTTGTCCAGCTGAATGTCTTTAGACATTAGCCAATTGGTTAGGACAATAGCAGATCAAATTAAATATGTTAAAATCAGTGATGGTGTGGATCAATGAACAATGAGGCCCTTATTGTTCATCCCACAGATTTAAAAGATGAATCTTCCAGTGAAGACAGTGTGGGCATACATTTGGAGTCTAGAGTCAAATCTCTGCAGTAGTTCAGGCTTCCTTTCTTTCACTTACAGCAGATCTAGCAATTGCATAAATATCGGGATAAAAAGGCTCTAGTATTCATTGCTCATGCTTTGGTGACTACCAGATTGGACTTTCCCAATTCACTCTATCAAGGTCTACTGGGAGTTGCCATAAAACGTTTACAGGTTGAACAGAAAATGTCTGCTTGTATAGTAACAGGGATTGGGAGAGGTGATCATATAACACCCATTTTGTGGGAGTTACATTGGTTACTCTTGTACAGTATGTCAAATAAAGCTCTGTCCCTTGTTCATTAATGTATTTATAATGGAGATTCTTAGTTATCTAGAACATTTAGCTTTGTATATTTCTTCTAGTGTTTTAAGATTTTCTAAATTGCATCTAGTGTGTAACCTATCTCTCTTGCAAGCAAAATTGGTCACTACAAGGAGCTCAAAATTAATTTGCATTGAATTTACTAGATGAAACAGCCTTCTACTTACAATGAAACTAATTATTTGAAATTTCCCAAGTTGGTTAAGTCATGGCTGTTTCTTGAAGCATTTGATTGCACTATGTAGTAAGCATGCTACATATTTTTTATGAATTTGATTGGTTAGGGGATTGACAGGACATTAATCTGCTGCTAATGGTAGAAGAATATGGGTAGGGGATAAGAGAAAAAAAAATTTTTTTTAATCTGGGGAGATATGTTTCAGATTATTTTGTAGAAGTGGCAGGGGGGAAGAATTTGGGATTTTATTTTATGTCTTTGTATTTATGTGATTAAATGTATTTATATTGTAATTTTTAATTTGTCTAGGGAATAATTGCGATTAAGCAGTACATGAAGTTCAATACTAAATAAATGGTACACTGTAATCCTCAAGCGATTACTAAACATTACTTGTCTGTCTCAAACAGATTGTAAGCTCCATGAAGCAGGAACTATTTCTACTTTGAGTGTCTATACAGTGCTCTGTAATACTAGTAGCACTATAGAAATGTTAAGTAATATTAACACTGAAATAAACAAGAAGTTGTACCTAGAACTAAAGAAGCCCACTTTCCAGGAGGCATACACACATACATGTCTAGTATCAGCAAATATATGTGGATTTTAAAAAAAAAAACAACACACACACACCCCCAGCAGAGTTCTCATATCACTCATATGTTTTGAAATTTGGTGCAATAGATCAAACACAAAAGCTATTAGAGGGACAGATGCAGGCATAGCCATCTCATAATTTAGCCCTTTTTTTTTTTATTTAGGAAAAGACAGTGTATCTAAATTTGGAAGATACTAGATCTACAAAAAAAGGAAAAAAAAAAGGAAAAAAAAGTTTAGATGGAAAATTATAAAAACTGAGCTGCTAAATGGGGTCATGTGTCAGGACTCACCTGAAGTTTCAGAAATTGTTCTGCTACATATCATTTGGTTGAAAGAAGACAATAAATCCATCAAATTCCACCAACTTCTGATTTTCTAAGAGATCTCTCTCCACATCATAATCCAGGGGAAGTTAAAAAAAAAAAAATAAAACACACCCCTCACACTGTATTCCTTTTGGATTCCAGATATGGATTGTCAGCTCAGAATCACTCTATTAGTAATTTTTGCTAGTATGTCGCTATACCATCAAAGCCATCAATAACTTTCCACTAAAAACTTGTCCAATTTACTTGGAACAGATTTACTATTGTAGTTATGACTATTGCTCACAAAATTTTCCATAACTTTACTACTCTGAATGCAAAACACCTTCCTTTGAAAGTGATCAAATGTATTACCTCTTTGTCTGACAGCATGTATCTGTTCTGTTTGAAGCTGATCTGCAATAAGGTCACCTGAAATATGACTGTAAAGTCCTTTTATATATTTGTATAGTGTAGATCGCTTTAGAAAAAGACATTTAAGGGGGCAAAAGGTCTGGACAATCTTTCAGCATATGTACTAATCTCTTGATTAATTTAGTGGATATTCTTTGCACCTTTTCTAATATTTAGATATTTTTGAAGATGGATATCCAAAACTGAACCCTATACTCTAAAGGCCAAATTTTCAAACTGCCATGCATGTAAAAAGGGGCAGGGCGGGGGTGTGGTCTGGACAGGGAGGGGCGGAAGCCTGCCGAGACAATGGCCATTAGCTGCTGTCCCGGGAAGTGTGTGCCGGCAGGTGCACAGAAACTGCTTCTGCTCCGGAGGAGTAGTAAGTGGTGAGATAAAATTTCAGGTAGCTAGATAGGGGTTAGGGGTCGGGGTGGAGAGGGATTAGGCGGGGGGGGTAGGGAAGTTTCCTCCCAGTCCGCTCCTTAATTGGAGCGGACTGGGAGGAAACTGTGGGAAGCTCGATTGTGTTGCCACATGTACTTTTCGAAAATTCACCCCCTTGTGCGCGCCGCCCACACGTGTGCACGGATTTTAAAATCCGGCGCAAATGTGCATGTGGCCAACTGATTTTGACATGTGTGCACATTATAAAATCGGCGCATCCATGTGCATACATGGACATGTACACACTCCTTTTAAGATCTCTCTCTAAATGTAGTTGGACAAGCACTTTATACAAGAAATGGATGATATTCTAGTTCATTGCTCCTACCTCTGGTTTAATGTGACATTTGCCCAGCTTTGTCTGCTGCTGTTTGACTTGGTATGCTCATTCTTAATTTATCATTAACTGAAATACCCAGGTCTTTTTCATGGTTAGCACTTACAAATATTGGCCATTCAAAGTTTATTATACCTGCTTATTCTTGGGCCCAAAATTCATTATTTTACATGTATTAGCATTAAATTTCATTTGTCAGATGTCTGCCCATTTGCAAAAGATGCCTGTGTCCTTTTAAATCAGTCATATATTTACAGTATGACTAGGTTTAGTGTCATCTGTAACACAGACAATATTTTCATTTATCCCTTCCTTCCTCTAGATCAGTAGTGCCTATCCTTGACCTAGAGGGACAGCTAACATGTCTGGCTTTTAAGATAGCAACAATGAATATGCGTGAGAGATTTACATCCATTAGAAACCTAGTGTATGCAAATCTCTCATATGTGTATTAATTCTGGCTATCCTGAAAAATAGAACGGTTCAATACAGTTCCAGGACTGGATTGGAAAACACACTGCTCTGCATCATTGATAAAAATATTTAACAGCAGAGAATCCTGCAGTAAGAATATGGGCCATTAATTGTGACCCTTTATAGCCTTCCCATCAGCCAGTTTCTAATTCACTTGCAAATATCCTTCACAAACCCCATCTTTCTTAATTAGAAAAGCAGGCTTTCATGTGAATCCAGATGAACTTTAAGTAGGGATCTTCATTTTCTTTTTTTTTTTTCAAGTTTCCCCAGGAATTTATCAGGGTTTATTTTGACAAGAACAAAAACAGGAGAAAAACAGAGGAAAAATGGGACTCATTTTTCTGGGTAAATGTTGGAGTTATTTTCATAGAGAGAAGCCAGAACAATAAAACAATATTAAGCATATTCTCCCATTCAGCAGTATCTAGTCTCTACCCCCATTCGCTGCCTAGCATGTCCCTTTCTCTCCCTACATTCCCAATGAGAATCTCCCTGTTTTTCCCACATTGCAACAGCATTCACGCTTACTAGTGGTGGCTACGGATATCTCCTCTTTCCTTCAGCAGCATGCTTACTGTGGCTCCTGCACTCTGCACCTATTTTTTGTGGGGCCAAGGAACCTGCTGGGAAGTGCATGGGGGGGGGCCCTACTTCAAATACTGCATTGACAGTACCAAACAGCAAGCACTTTGGCTGATTGATGGGAGGGGGAGGTGGGACTTGAAACAGTACATCAGCAGCACCAGAGAGTGAGCGCTTACACTGGTGGAGGGGGGGGGGGGAGGGGACCTGAAACACTGCAGGTGTTTTGGCCCACACTAGCTTCCAGCATTTGCTGAAAGTCTTGAAATGCTACATCTGCAGCTCTGCAACAGCTCTTTAATCATCCTAAAATTAGGGTACAAATCTGTTTAAACCAATTGTCACTTTTGGAAACATCAGGGAATTTATGGGTGAAAATTGGTTTAAACTGAAATCGAAGGACTAACTATAACCAATCATGTTTCCCATTTCAAGTTTATGGCATATACTCTTGAAAAATCAATAGCATTGGTCTGTAATATTGTTCCTGAACCCTTGCTGCTTATTGCTGATCATTCCCCTCTGCTCCAGGCGAGAGCCTATCTAATTTTTTATGACAATATCCAGTAATTCCCTGGAATTAACATTAGGTTGTTCTATTTTAGATCCTTTTCTGTCAAATATCATTAGTGAAAAAAGTGCCTATTGCCATCACCATACCTATCTGTGTCCACATGCATGAACAAATCCGTGAACAGGATTTGGCTGAAAGTTGGTAATTTGTCTTTTACTAAGGTTCTAACTTTCTCGTCAGACTTTAGCCAAATTTGTCAAAGGAGAGGAAAAGTAGTAGAAATGACAGAACAAAATCATCTCTGAATTCACAGAAATGGGCAGGACTGGCACTTAGAAGTCTTTGAAATGTGCCTTCTTTGTATTATGCGAGAAGCATGCACTTCTCCAACTTGTTTGAATATGGGCACCACCTGCGCCCTTCACTCATCTGGAAAATCAAGCTCATTGTTAATTCCTGAAAAATTAAGTATAATGTCAAGTAACCATTTTCTACATTTCTTGCAGTACCTTTGGATAAACTTTATTTGGTCCTGGTACCTTATTCATTTTCACATTGCCCAGGTCTTTTTTTTACCCATTCTTATGATATGCAAATCTGAATCTATTTAATATTAAGGTCTAGTTCCGGTACACGAGCCTTTCAATCCACATGCCGTGAAGTGTAGAGAGGAGTGAAGAGGATGCAGAAGTTGAGGGCTGATGCCCAGGGGAATTGGGTTGTGTATTTCAGCTGTATGAGGTAGCTGTACCATGGTTGTCTTGGCAATGCTGGCGCAATTAGGATCAGATCCACCTAGTCTTCGATGCATCTCTGGATCGTGCGAGAGATGAGTGGTATCGGAGGGAACGCATACAGTAGGTTGTGAGACCAACTTATGAGGAAAGCGTCTGGAGCTAGTCTGAGTAAGCTCGGGTAAACTGAGCAAACGTTCTCCACTTTCCTGTTGCTTTCGGTCACAAAGAGGTCAATGGAAGGAAGGTCCCAAATGGAGAATATGTGCTGTGCAACCTCTTGATGTAGTTCCCATTCGTGGGGGTGAAATATTCTGCTGAGTTTGTCTACTCTGGAATTGCTGATTCAGGGCAGATAAGTTGCTTTGAGAGAGATGGATCTATGGTGAGCCCACTCCAGTATCTGTATTGCTTCCTTGTAGAGGTTCCAAGAACCGGACCCTCCTTCTTTGTTTATGTAGAACATTGTAACTTGGTTGTCTGTGAGAATCACTGTTTTTCCCTGTAGGGAGTTTTTGAAGGCTCAAAGGGCGTTTCTGACCGCTCTGAGTTCCAGAAGATTTGTGTGTAGTGTGTGTTCGTATGTGGTCCATAGACCCTGTGTATGTAGCTGGTCTAGGTGAGCTCCCCATCCTTTGGGAGATGCGTCTGTGGTAAGTATTATCTGATGTCAGATTCACTGGTGGGCTTACCTCCTGTTGTGTTGGTAGCCCGCAACGAAGTAGGGCGAGATCATGAATTTTTTATGGTGTGTATAGAAGTTCCTCTTCAAGATCTTGCTGAAGTAATATTTATTTATTTTATTTATTTAAGGTTTTTATATACCGGCAATCATGAGAACATATCTTGCTGGTTTACATGAAACGGGAGTGCATTAAATACATCAAACTAGAACTCAGGTGACCGAAAGTACAGTTACAATTAACAAGGGTGGCAGAACTTGGTGAAGAGGAAGAAAAAGGAAAGAATAAATGGTTAAACGATATACAAGTCACATTACAAGTTATGTACAAATGGCATGATTAATGGCTGAATGTTTTGAGGAGTCCTTGGGTTGTGTCCTTGGATTGTGTCATTAAATTGTGTCTTGGAAAGCTTGCTTGAATAACCAAGTCTTAAGTCTTTTCCTAAAAGTTGGGAGGCAAGGTTCCAGTCTGAGATCTGTGGGCAATGAATTCCACAGAAGGGGGCCAGCTGTGGAGGTGGCGCGATCTCTTAGGGTAATGTGTCTAGTCGTTTTTGCAGGGGGAACTTGGAGTGTGCCTCTATAAACATCTCTGGTAGGTCTTGTCGAGTTGTATACTTGGAGAGGAAATTGAAGATCGAGGGAAGTGCATTGATGTATAGTTTTGAAAATGATACATATGGTTTTGTACATGATACGGAAGTATACGGGTAGCCAATGTAGCTCTTTCAGGATGGGAGATATGTGGTCTCTTTTTCTTGTGCCTGTTAGTAGTCGGGCTGCTGAATTTTGCACCATCTGTAATGGTTTGGAATAGGAAGAAGGCAGACCTAGCAATAGGGAGTTGCAATAGTCTAATTTTGAAAAAATGACTGCCTGGATGATCATTCTGAAGTCTTGAGCATGGAAGAGAGGTCTTATCCTTTTCAAAACCTGGAGTTTATAGAAGCAGTCTTTGGTTGTTTTGTTGATGTGTGCCTTGAAGTTTAGCCGGTTGTCCAATAACACTCCTAAGTCTCTAACTTGTGCAGTAGGTAGGTTGGTGGGAAGAGTAATGTTAGGTGTATTGTTCTCGGGAGAGATGAGTAGGATTTCTGTCTTGGAGGAATTTAAGATGAGGTGAAGGCTGTTGAGAAGTTGTTTGATTTTTTGGTGGCATGATTCCCAGTAGTCAAGAGTTTTAGAGTATGTGTCTTTGACGGGGATGATGATTTGAATATCATCTGCTTATAGGAAGTACTTTAGATTGAGGTCAGTGAGAAGTTGGCAAAGAGGAAGCAGGTAAATATTGAATAGAGTCGGAGATAATGAAGAACCTTGTGGGACTCCTATGGCAGAGTCAAATCTTGAGGATTCCTTGTTTTGGAGTTTAACTTTGTAACCTCTGTTGTTGAGAAAGGTTTTGAACCAAGATAGGACGGTGCCGCAGATTCCTATGGACGATAACTGGTTTAAGAGGATGGTGTGGTTGACCGTGTCGAATGCTGCTGATAGGTCTAACAAGATCAATAGAAAAGAGTTTCCTTTGTCGAGGCCCAGTAAGATATGGTCTGTCAACGAAGTGAGGAGGGATTCTGTGCCTCGATTTTTACGGAAGCCGTGTTGTGGGATGAAGAGAAGATTGTTGTCTTCGATGAAATCTGAGAGTTGAGAGTTCACTAGTTTTTCCATGATCTTTGCGATGAATGGGAGGTTAGCTATGGGGCGGAAGTTGTTAGGGTCCTTCGGGTCTAGGTTGGGTTTCTTTAGGAGCGGTGAGATTGAGGCCATTTTAAGATCATCTGGGAAGGTTCCTTGGGCTAGAGAGCAGTTGATGATATTTTTCAATGAAGTGGCTATTGTGTCTGGAATAGCTAGAAGAAGTTTGGAGGGGATGTAGTCTGCAGGATGAGACGAAGGTTTCATTCTTCTCAGGATGGTTTGTATCTCCGTGGAAGAGACGGGTTCAAAGGTGTTTAAGCTGACGTTTTTGTGGGCAGGTTGTTGATATGTCTGGAGGTCGGCTGTATTGGAAGGCAGTTGTGTTAAGAGATTGGTGATTTTATTTTGGAAAAACTGAGCGAGTTCTTCTGCTTTGGGTTGTGCCATGTTGCCTGGGATTTCTCGCGGAATGGTTTGAGTGAGGCTGGAGACATAAGCGAAGAGGGCTTTGGCGTCAAAAACCAGGTTGTGAATCTTAGATGCATAATAGTCTTTTTTTGATTTTGAGGTGAGAGATTTGTACTGGTAAAGTGTGGATTTGTATGAAAAAATGGTGATGTCACAAGGGGTTTTGCGCCAGGTCGCTTCTTTTTTTCTTAAACTTTGTTTTAGTTTTCTGAGTTCATTAGTGAACCACGGTTGTCTGTTGGATGCATTGGTGTGAGATCTTTTTGTAGTTGAAGGACAGAGCTTGTTGGCTATGTTTTCTGTTATGTTGTTCCAGGAGCGAATGGCAGTGTTCGGGTCAGTGAGGTCTAATAGGGGTAGCTGTGAGACCAATTGGTTGTTAAGGTCTTCTGGTGAGCATCGCCTCTTGTAGTGGAATGAAGGAGAGGGGGAGTAGGGAGTGTTGGATTTTTCCAGCGTGAATGAGGTAGAGATGAGCGTGTTACCGTGTCTTTGTGGTAGCAGCTGTAGAAGTTGTGTCTTTGTGTCTTTGTGGTAGCAGCTGTAGAAGTTGAAGTAGAAGCTGTAGAGGCAGCTGTAGGCCTGGTAGATTGTCCCGCAGTAGCCTTTGAAGATCTTTGAGTGAGAACCTTTTTTGGAGGGGACTTTCTTCTTGGAGGCTGCATTAACCCGTTTTGAGGGTTTTGTATGGGTGGTCAAGGAGTTAAGCGTTGACATGTGTTGCCTGACCCACTCAGTCCCATGGGTCACAGCCTGTGCCCTTATTTCGGCGACCAGATGTTCTATGTTAGGGTTGTCCGGAGGTGTCGAGGATCTAGCTCGGTTGCCGTTATGCTTAATAGATGTAGGGCGTTGGTGTTGAATATTGGGCGATCTCCGCGGGCTTCTACTCCTACTTGGCATTCTGGAAACGGCTTCGTCGAATGTTGGCTCATCCAGCATCGACTCGCAAGGTGAAAGTCGACGAGATGAAACCCTGGTCGTATTTTTTGCGTGTCCGCGGTCCCGTCTACTAGGGGCCATGTTGGGAGCTAAAAGTAAGGGGCAGGGATTAGCAGCAGATGAATAATGTGATAATGGCAGATAAATAAAAATATAGTTTCCATTATTTTTTTTTGTTTAATGGAATTGAGTAGCAAAAAACAAAATGGCTGCCGCCATGTGCCCCTATTCAAAATGGCTGCCGCCATGTGCCCCAATACAAAATGGCTGCCACCATGTGCCCCCATCCAAGATGGCTGCTGCCATGTACCCTAATGCAAAATGGCTGCCGCCCTGTGGCCCAATGCAAAATGGCTGCCGCCCTGTGCAAATTATTCCTAAACAAATATGGCTGCCTCCATGTGCTAGCCACTGTGCTCAGATCCCACCCAATCCCTACTGAAGAGAAAACCCGCATATGAAAGAAATTAAGAAACTGAAAACAACGGCATGAAATGCAAATGGAAGGTCCCGAAACATGCAATTCATATTTCTGAACGTGATATTGCCATATCACATTCAGAAAAAAATTAAAAACTTGGCTGTTCGCCCAAGCTTACCCCTAAAAAAGCCTCAGGGTCACCCACACAGTCTCTTACCCCATGGATGCGTCCATTTCCGCAACTCAAAGAAACTGTTGTCCGACTAATTGCACTATCTTATAATTTGCTTAATTTCATATACACTATGTAAATTTGTACATAATTCTTATCCTGTAAGCACCCTCTCCTCCTTTTGCCCTTCTCTCCAGTTAGAATTTGTTTAACCTATCTTTTTCTCTAACAGCCTAGTTCCTCATTCCCTGTTATAATGTAACTTTTTGTTTTTATTGTTTTTGTTCACTCTGTTAACTGGTTCCCCCTAGTTTACTGTAAACCGGTACGATAAGACCTGGTTTTGAGCATCGGTATATTAAAAGAATTTAAATAAATAAATAAATAAATAAATAAATAATGTTGAAGGGGTCGTATAGGTGAACCCGCTAGTAGTATCAATGGGAGTAGCCACCATTGCAGGTCTTTCTTCATGCTGTTGGTTAAGGAGATGGGAGTCGACAATGGATGTTGAAATTGGATCCATTGGTTTTTTAGATCCCATTGTAGGCGACGCATACGTAGACGCATATGTGGGACTACATAGATGGATGCTGCCATGTGTCTTAGAATGGTTAGGATTTGGCAGGCTGGAACAGTCGTACTGTGAAGTAGAACTGAAGATAGTGTGGAGCGAGCTAATGCTCCTGGGCATTGTAGGAAGGCCTTGTCTTGAATTGTGTCAATGTAGGCTCCGATGAATTGTAAGGTTTGAGTTGGCTCTAGATTTGACTTTTCATAGTTAAGAGACCTAGATTGTCTAGGCAAGAAATAGTTCAAAGCAGGTTGTCTCATAGAAGAGTCTGATTGGGTGCTACTATAAGCCAGTCATCCGGGTAAGGAAATATTTGCACCCCCTGATGACGGAGGTGTGCCACTACTACTGCCAGACATTTGGTGAAGACTCTGGGGGCAGAGGAAAGGCCGAATGGAAGAACTTTGTACTGGAAGTGTTGGTTGTCCGTCTGGAAACAGAGGTAACACCAGGAGTTGGGATGCATTGGTACGTGAGCATATGCATTCTTCAAATCCAGTGAACACATCCAATCCTTGGGTCGTAGGAACAGAAGAATGGATTTGAGAGAAGTCATTTTGAACTTTTCCTTGTGAAGGTGTTTGTTCAGTGAACGTAGGTCCAAGATGGGAAGCAGTCCTCCTGACTTCTTGGGAATAAGGAAGTATTGTGAGTAAAACCCTTGATGAAATTGCTGATAAGGCAATTTCTGTATGCAATTTCTGGAAGAGAATCTTGAGTTCCCGTAGGAGAGGTCCTCAGTGCACTGTTTGCTGTTTCTGAGGAACTAAGTGTGGGAGGGTTGGGAGGGATGAGAAATGGAGAGAGTAACCTTGTTCTACTTTGTCAGGACCCATCGATTGGAAGTGATGTGGTTCCAGGCTGAAAGGAAATTGGACAATCTGCCCCCTACTAGATGTGTCTGTGTCAGTGGAAGCATAATTCCTAAAAATCCGGTTGGGTTTTTGCAGGTTGAGGGTCAGCTTGTTGATGTGACTGACGAGGGGCTCTGGGAAGTTGGCGTGATGGTTGGTGCTGATATAGTTGTTGCCTTGATGATTGATAGATGGTTGGTGAGGGGATGTGAGTGACAGAACTGCTGTTTTCTGTTCTTTGAGCTTTGTTACTGTGTCAGTAAACTTATCTCCAAATAAATTATCTGGATGGCAGGGAGATTTGCTAATTTATCATGAACGTCGTCTCTGATTGCCTGGAATGCAGCTATGCAAGGCATCTTGCTGCTATGGCGTTAGCCGAGGCTTTGGAAGAGATATCAAACCCTTCATAAATAGACCGAAGGAGGTATCGTAAACCTTTCTCTAGGTTGTGGCATTGTACAGGTAAACTGGCTTCCTGGGTTCCCTGTTGGAGATGTGGCGTCAGCGCTTGCAAGTTTTTGAAAAGATATTGCGATATTTAGAATTGATGGTTCTGTATACGAGCGTTTAGCATACCAGATTGAAATGACTTCTTAGCGTAGTCATCAGGAGATTTATTATTGCTGGTTGGCAGTGTATTTGAGTGAAGTCGCAACTTCCAAGCCTTCTGCATCGCCGACTCTACCACTATTGAGTTATGTGGAAGCTTGACCGTTGAATGGAAGGGGGGAGTCCTTCATACCATATTTCAGGTCTATTTTATGGATAGCAGGGTATCCCATGACTTCTCCATCAGCGCAATCAATACCGAATGTTGCGGTAGCGCCACCGGTTCATTTGGAGCATCAAATATCTTTAAAATCCTTAACATCTCCTGTCGTGGATCAGGGATTCTCCTTGTCTCCACATTGAGCATCTGACCTACCTTTTCTATAAACTATAATAAGTAAGATCCTCTTGGTGGAAAGGCGGGGTCAGGTGGGACCTCCGCCGGGTCAGATGGATAGCCCAATGAGTTTGATGAAGAATCTGACTGTAAAAATCTTCAACTGGCGAGGAAGGTGTGCTCAGCAAGTCTTTTGGTGCTGGTCCAGGGACTGCGGGTTCTTCTGGAACAGTTGGTAATATGGGAGGAGAGTGCTGAGGTGGCAGATGAGACGGTTCCACGGAATGTAGGAACTGAGTCAGAATTGAGGTTATCTGTGACATAGTTTGGTTAGTCAGACCAGAGGTAGATGGTACAGGAGGTGGGTCCGCTATAGGTGGTAGGGCGGCCCTGAGTGTATCAACCTGCGTTCATTTATTGCGTGGAACCTTTTCCAGAGGTGGAGCAACCGGTGGAGGTTCTGGTTCCGGACGATCAGGGGCAAGGCTGCCGATGGAGGCTAAAGAGAAGATTGATAGCGCACAAGTTGACGATGAAGCGCTGCCTGACAGATGAGGTAGAGAGATGCCTGGATCTGAGTCAATGACTAGAAGGGGTGATACTACTCTAGGTCTTTTATGACCTATATTGTGTTTTTTGGGCTTGATTTGCATCGGTGCGACGAAATCTGCGCTGACTGCGTCGGTGGTACATTGGTCGGGCGTGGATGTGACGCACCGTTATCCTTCCATCGATGAGTCGACTGCAATGGTGCAGTCAGGCGTGGATGCGATGCGCCGCTCTCCTTGCGTCGATGAGTCGATGCATCATTTTTTTTTAGAAGGCGTGTAGATGCCTCAGTTCAGAGTCAGCGCACTGATGTTCCGTGCCGTGCGCTGATTTTTGGCATGCCAACAACGGCAAGTGTTCTGACTGGGGAGGGGGGGGGACACGACTGAAGAAGCCCTTCTCGAAGAAGGAGACTTTTTTCTCCTCTTTGGGCCTGGGGAGGATCTGATGGAAGCCTCCAAAGGGGCATAAGAGCCCGATGGTCTTGTTTTTAATTCTTGAAGCTTGGCAGCACGCTGATGCTGCGCTCGTGGGGACATGCGTTCACAGTCCGCATAGTTTGCCTGGTCATGATTTGGACCCAGACATAAATAGCAAGAAATGTGGCCATCAGTGACTGACATTATCTTGCCGCAGGCACAAAATATGAATCCTGGACGAGGCATGTTGCTGGATTGATGTCCTGCTGATGATTTTATTCTTTTTTTTCTCACAGAAATTATTTCTCTCAGGAGAAAAGACCTCCGCGTCCGAACAGTCGCACTGAAAAAAACTGACTGAAGAGCCTAGGCAAACGCGGGAAGATACAAGAGGGAGCACCTAGCTGAAACACTTTACTAGACTTAGGGCTAGATTTTAAAAGCCCTGTGCGCCAGCGCACGCAAAGCCCCGGGGCTTCGTAAAAGGGGCGGGAGGGGACGTGTCCGGGGGGGGCGTGTCGATGGTTCGGGGGCGGGCTGGGGGGGCGGTCCCGAGTCCCCCGGCACTGCGGCCTGTGCCGGGGGATGCCGAGGCGAAGCAGGCGTAACTTGCACAACAAAAGGTATGGGGGGATTTAGATAGGGCTGGGGTAGATAGGGGAAGGGAGGGGAAGGTGGGGGGACGCAGAAGGAAAGTTCCCTTCGCGGCCGCTCCGATTTCGGAGCAGCCTCGGAGGGAACGGAGGCAGGCTGCGCAGCTCGGCGCGCACAGGCTGCCGATTTTGCACAGCCTTGCGTGCGCCGACCCCGGATTTTATAAGATACCCGCAGCTACGCGCGTATCTTATAAAATCCGGCGTACTTTTGTTGGCGCCGGTTGCGCCAACAAAAGTACGCGCGCGCGTACTGTTTTAAGATCTACCTCTTAGAGCTCAGTCACCTAGTGGCATGGAAGACATACCCAGACAGCATGGCTAATTCAGCTGCTTATCTACATGAAAAAAACTTTTAGGAGCTGGGGTGGGGGGGGGGAGAGACAAGTCTCTCTCTAGATTTTTTTCTTCTTTTGTTTGGTTAATTTTTTTTTACCAATATATATAGACCAGAGGCTATCCTAAGGTTACATTGTAGGAATCAAAGCTAAAACTTTATAATGTACCATTAGCACAACAAGAAAATAACAGGTCTCGGCCAAGACGTAAAATCAATGAAATTAGCCTTTACACAATAGTCCTATATACAAGGACAGAAAAAGTGTTTCCTTTTAAACAATTTATTAGGGGTTCACGTGATAAGCTTCTGGTGAGAAATCGAGGAGGTGATTAACTCCCTCTGCCTTATAACATTTTTAAATAAATTTGCAACTTCCCTAAATAATAAAACACCAGAAAAGAGGATATTGTCCAAGAAATCAATACCTGTGCTCTGGGCAGAAAAAAACTGGTAAGAAACAAAGATTGGAAGTAAAAATGAAGACAGATAAGGAAAGTCAGCAAGATGTGACTGATTCGAAGGAAGAGTGGCCCAAGCTGCCTAGCCCTTGTAGAGTCAATCATGCATTGCAGAAACTGTTTGATAAGTTTTTCCAAAAGTTGTCCAAGGATATTACTGCTAAATTGGCGGTGGTTATGGAAAAAGTGGCGACTAGTGTCATTGGTACAGGAGAATGCAGCACATATTACTGAAACAGCAGAGAGAGTTGAAGAGGTCAAGATAGCGATAACACAGTTGCATGCTAAAACAGGTTGCTGGAGAGGAAGTATGTGGCCCTCGCAGACAAACTGGATGACTTGGAAAACCAGGAATGGGGAAAAAATATTAGAGTGGTCGGCTTGCCAAAGACAGCAGAGGGGAACGATTTGATGCAATTTTTTTCCAAACTGGCTATCAGGTGTGCTCGGCCTACAGCAAAAAAATGCCTCGTGAAAATTGAGTGGGCCCCATCGGTCACTGGCGGCTCCACCGGCTAATAGAGAACGGCTGTGTGCAGTCATTCAGTTATACAGATATTTTGACAAAGCTTGTATTATGGAGAAGGCTCGGCAAAAAAAATTAGTTACAATGAGAAGAGAATTCTTATCTTCCAGGACTTTTCTCGGAATGCTCAAAAGCGATGGACAACGTTCAATGAGGTAAAACATGTGTTGCGGGAAAGAGAGCTTTCCTTATGCCATGCTTTATCTAGCTCGCTTCAGGGTCACCGCAGTGAAAAAGACGCTTTTTTTTTTTATATTGTTGAGGCGGTGAAGGGATTCTTGTAAAAGAATGGATACAAAAATTCTACTTGAAGAATGGCAACCAGTAGCAAAAGAACTGGACAGATAGAAGCGGGAGGCAGAAGGGGCAAAAGGTAACTATGGGGGTTTTTTGTTTATTTTTTACAGTTGAAACTGATCTCAAGAGTTGAATTTTTTTTTATTTGGAGAAGACTCATTGTTAATTTTCTTACTTTTTGGTTTTGTGATAGCGCCATGGTATTGCAGGAGATGGGTAATGCTTAGAGGCGAAGGGGGATTCCCACGGTTTTTACCATCTCAAGAGAGAGCGGCAATTTTTGTTCATCAGAGGCAATGGGACTTAAGTATTATTTCTGAAATTAAATGGCGGGCTAACTTGATGTTAGAAGTAATATCCTGTACTGGGATGGTGATGTGGCAGACAACTTTTTTTTTCTTCTTTTTCCTGCATAAATATTCACAATTCAGCGATTCCGGGGGTTACGGGACAGTAACCAGAACCTGATTAGTCGAACATTATTATTTTTATTTATTTATTCATTCTTTCTTATGCTCCTGGGCTCAGTTTGAGCAGTGTGTTATATTGGCTCAGTGATAACATTATCTACAACTTTTTTTGATTTATAGGTCCAGATGCAAGTTGTGGGCTCTGTACACACTATTGTTCTCTAGAGACCTCAACTTTATTTGTGCTGCCAAGGTTGGAATGTGCAGGCAACTGCCAGAGTGTATTAAGTATCGTTTGGAGCTGTTGTGTGTGGTTTAAGGGGGGAAGTGGTTTGAAGAGCTGTGTGAAAGGAGAGGGTTGGGAGAATGGGTGGGGGCTTGGTCATGGAAGTAAGGTTTTGGGGAAAGGGAAGGAGTTGTTTGGAGGTGTATGGGTGGGGTGATTAAGAGTTTGCAGAGAGGGAGGAATTAGGATGGTCAGAGATATTTTAGAACCAGACATCAAAAAACAGAGGTATGGGCAGGATGACACTGTTGGATCATTAACCATTAAGGCAAGACTAGTGATGATAATCCGATTTGGGATGCATTTGCTTTAAGTCTCTGGAGCCATATTAGAGTGGGAATATGGCTGATTTACAAATTGTGTCTTTGAATGTGCGAGGGATATATTCACCTGTAAAGAGGGCTACAATACTCCAGTTTTTAAAGAATAAAGGTGTGGCCATTACATTCTTGCAGGAGACACATTTGGTGACACATGAACATGATAAGGGGGCTTGGGTGGGCCAGATCTATATCACATCTTTTTCCTCTAAAAGTAGAGGAATGTGTATTCTTGTTCATAAGAATCTGCCTTTCCAAGTAGTGTGGTCACTATCATATAGCAGAGGGCTGCTATGTGATAGTGGAGGATAACGTGTATGGACAGATAATTACACTAGCTAATGTACATGGTCCTAATGTTGGGCAGTCATGACTTTTATAATAAACTTGGTGATGCTCTGGCCGGATTTGATGGAAACAGGCTCTGTTTGGGAGGGGATTGGAATTTCAGCCCAGATCTAAGACAGATTGGGGAGAACAGGGTACCATTTTGGAATCTAATGCAGCTTTATAACATATTGGATGTGTGGAGAAATAGAAATCCAACAGGCCATAATTACACATATTTCTCTCCCAGATATTAGACATATAGTCAGATTATTTTTTATGCAACATGGGAATGACAGCAATGGTGGTGGATGCTGGTATTTTAACAAGCATTATAGCTGACCATCACACTGTGATGGTGCATTTCAAGCTAATTGGAGAGATGAGGTCTGAAAAAGCATGGAGACTGAATGGCTCTTTGTCAGGCCAGAAGGACTTTAGAGAAAAAAAAAAAAGTAGAAGCCATGGTGGGTTTCAACGTACACCCTCTCACTCACACACACAGATTCTGATGAAATATTATGGTGGGAAACTTTGAAGGCTATAGTTAGAGGGCATATGATTTCGTATGCCAGCCATAAAAATAAGCAGCGGAAGTCTCAACAAAATGAAATTGAAAAGCAAATTGATAATTTTGAGAAAAAACACAAGTCAGACTGTTCAGCAAAAACCCTTAGAAAACTGACTGGCAAGGGATAAATTGGAGTTGCAAACTTATAAAATTGAGAAATCAATTGAATTTTCAAAGCAAAAATAGTATGAACATAGGGGGAAAGCTGGTTTGTTAATAGCTAAATGATTAAAGGGGGAAATTTATTGCCCTCTGTTATAAACAGATTGTTTGCGATTCACTTCCCAAATAAGAAGTATCCCCTAATTATGGTCACCATACCAAGTCCTACCTTCAGGTCTCTGCAACTGGACAACAATCTTTGAGTTCTAAAAAGTAATCTTATTATTTATATTTTCCTCTGCAACTGGACTACAATTTCTAAGTTCAAAAATTCATTTTATCTTATTATTTATATCTGGCATGGTTAATATGTCACTATATCCAAGTTAAATAGTTAAATTATACAGATTATATTACATAATTTTATTAATTACAATGTTAAACTATACTATATTATTTATTATCATTATGTTAAATTGTCATCCAGTTATATTGTTCCATATGTGCCACTGTTCTATGTAAAGCCCCTTATCTCTGTTGGGCAGTTTATCGTTATATGTAAACCGGAGTGATTTGTAGTCTCTATAAGAACCTCGGTATATAAAAATTAAAAATAAATAAATAAATAACTTTGATGGAGCAGATAAAGGATTTTTTTAAAATCCTTTGGGGGTTACCAAAATTAGAAGGGGACAAGGCATGGGGGGTTCTTGGATATCTCTGCATGAAGTGATAAAAGCAGTCAAGGCCCTGGCTGGAGGGAAGAGTCCAGGGACGGATGGGTTCCCCTTGGAGTACTATAAGGTATTTTTGAAGCAGCTGGCCCCTCAGCTTTACTCATTATTCAATTACTTACATAACCGGGGCACTAGAGTAGGCTCTCTTACAGAGACTACAATGGTGCTTATTCCTAAACCTGCCAAAGACCTGGTGGAATGTACCTCATATAGGCTTATTTCCCTCATTAACACAGATATGAAGATCTTAGTAAAGATATTGCAGTTTCAGCTAGAGAAGGTGATTTGCCATTTAGTACATTTAGACCAGATGGGGTTCATAAAGGTGCACTCGTCAGTTAACAATACCTGACTTGAATTTAAAAATAAAATTGCTGGAGCTGTTATATCCATGGACACAGATATGACCAGGAAACCCAGTCGAAAGTCTTATTTATTTTCTATTCTCTAGCGCAGTGGTTCTCAACCCTGTCCTGGGGACCCCACCAGCCAGTCGGGTTTTCAGGATACCCACAATGAATATACATGAGAGAAAATTTGCATGTTATGGAGGCAGTGCATGCAAATGTTCTCTCATGCATATTCATTGTGGATATCTTGAAAACCCGACTGGCTGGGGGGGTCCCCAGGACAGGGTTGAGAACCACTGCTCTAGCGCTTTGGGCTGCTGGATTGGTCTGTGGCCTGGCTGCGGGCCTTGTATGTAGCGCCAAAAGCTAGGATCAGGTGGGATGCTATCGGCAACTTTTGTGATAGCGAGGGGAATTAGGCAGGGATGTCCCCTGTCTCCCCTTCTTTTCAATCTAGCAATTAAGCCATTGGCTCAGGCAATAAGATGTTCTGAGGAGATTGCTGGTTTTAGCTATAATGACTATCACCACAAAGTTTCACAGTATGCAGATGACATTAATATATTTGTCTAGTCTCATGAGGTCCTTGCCAGCATTGATGAAGCTAATAGATAGGTTTGGAGATATTTCAGGATATGTTATTAATTATTCTAAATCAGAATTAATGTTAGTGTGTCAAGATAGGAAAACCCCTATGGAAGTGAAGCGATTTCAGAAATCTAGACAGGGGTTTAAATATTTAGGTATTTCAATTTCCAGGAATTATTCTAGCTTATATAAAGACAATTATACTACTATTGTTACTAAAATCAAGACAAATTGATCTTCATTGCCTACTTCTTTATTCGGCAGAGTGAATATAGTTAAAATGGCTATATTGCTGAGATTGGTGCATTTGCAATGTGATGCTCCAGTTTCAGTTTTGAATGCATTATCCAGCGCGCAGTTAAACCTTGATCAAACTGAGGAAGGTGGAAAGGCTGGGTCTCCCTAACCTCCAATGGTACCTATTGGGCATGTAGATTAACCTGTCTGTGAGAATGGCTGGGGATTGATTTGGTATAATCGTGGGTGTTGCTGGAGGAGTTGGGCAAGGGGATGCAGTTTGGCTTCACTGCTAAATATGCCGAGGATGACCCAAACAATAAGGTTAATTACTCAGTCACCCCATTATCTCGCACACACTTCGAGTGTGGAGATCGACGCACTTGTGGTACACAGGGGAAGAATTAGGAACAAACATGACCTCCCCTGCTGTGGAACCCTAATCTTGCCCTGTGCACATTATCCCGATATTTGGCACTGGGGAGATAATTTGAGATTTCTAGGACAACTGTGGATGGATGGGAGGTTTACAATTTTTATAGAACTAAGGGGAGGGTTTCATATTCCTGCTAGTACTAGATATTTATCTTTGCAACTACAAACAGCTTTGTCTCCTCTCACAGCCATAGCAGAATCCTTGGAAGAGAGCAAGGGGAGTGAAAGGGTGCTCAGCTGCAACAGTAGGGCGAACCACTTGATTTCAGTAATTTATAAAACAATTAGATTTGCTGTATGTGGGAAACATACCCCAAATAAACTTATTCAATTATAGAATATAGATCTGGGGACTGAGTATGACAAAAGATTGGAAATCCATTTGGAAATGGTCCAGAAATGTTGCAATATGTAATAAAGATCAAGAGTTATGAGTTATTATATTTTTATATATTATATATATATATGTTATATATTTTTAATATCTTTTTTGCCAAGTTCAATAAGAGGAATAGTTTTTGCTGGAGGGGGTGTGTATAGACTTGGTGAGGGTATAGGAAATCTAGATTTTCTGGACTAATGTAATGGTTTGTATTTCTCGGATATGTGGTCAGAGAAAAGCATGGAACTGTTTCTGTTGGGTCATTGGCCCAGCAGAGGATCTGTGAGAGGTTACAGGAAGTTGGTTGGCCATCTTCTTTATGCTGTGCAGCTGATGACTGCACACAGATGGAAAATCACTCCAGGTCTGCAAGATTGGAAGAATAAGGTTGCTGAGATAGCTATTAGGGAGAGGCTGACCTTATGGCTGCAAGATCAACTGGATAGATATGAAAATATCTGGAGCCTGTACTGAATATGACAGGAAGAATCTGAATATATAAGAAAGAGGACTTGAGATCTTTGGGGGAAGACATGGTTATTAATGTATGATGAATCAGGATGCTCGAACAAGTGTATGGCCTTTATGGATGCAATGTGTCTTAGGGATGATATGTTTTGAAGAATGTTATGTCTGATTGAAAAAATGAAAAAAATAAAGAGTTATAAAAAACTTAATAGTCATTAGAAGTTACAGATCATAGCTCTGCTAATGTGTGCATACTACGGAATTTTGGGCAATCAAAACAAAAATGCATGGGACCAGATTCAGTCAATAGAAACTTGTGCAAAAAACCCCCCCAAAAAAACAAAACAGAAGCAGAATCAGGTATAAATATAGAAACATAGAAACATAGAAATGACGGCAGAAGAAGACCAAACGGCCCATCCAGTCTGCCCAGCAAGCTTCACATTTTTTTCTCATACTTATCTGTTTCTCTTAGCTCTTTGGTTCTATTTCCCTTCCACCCCCACCATTAATGTAGAGAGCAGTGATGGAGCTGCAACCAAGTGAAATATCAAGCTTGATTAGTTATGGGTAGTAGGGGAAGTAGGGGAAGTAACCGCCGCAATAAGCAAGCTACACCCATGCCCATCTGCTTTACCCAGACCGTGCCATTCAGCCCTTATTGGTTGTTTTTCTTCTCCCCTGCCGTTGAAGCAGGGAGCTATGCTGGATATGCTTGTAGTATCAGTTTTTCATCTCCCCTGCCGTTGAAGCAGAGAGCCATGCTGGATATGCGTGAAGTATCAGTTTTTCTTCTCCCCTGCCGTTGAAGCAGGATATGCATTGAAAGTGAAGTATCAGGCTTATTTGGTTTGGGGTAGTAACCGCCGTAACAAGCCAGCTACTCCCCGCTTTGTGAGTGCGAATCCTTTTTTCTTCTCCCCTGCTGTTGAAGCAGAGAGCTATGCTGGATATGCGTGAAGTATCAGTTTTTCTTCTCCCCTGCCGTTGAAGCAGAGAGCTATGCTGGATATGCGTGAAGTATCAGTTTTTCTTCTCCCCTGCTGTTGAAGCAGGGAGCTATGTTGGATATGCGTGAAGTATCAGTTTTTCTTCTCCCCTGCCGTTGAAGCAGAGAGCTATGCTGAATATGCGTGAAGTATCGGTTTTTCTTCTCCCCTGCCGTTGAAGCAGAGAGCTATGCTGGATATGCATTGAAAGTGAAGTATCAGGCTTATTTGGTTTGGGGTAGTAACATGACTTTAGGCATTGGGAAACTTGCAATGAGCTGTTCTGGAATAATCAACCTACAAGTCAGCTGGATGGTAGCCACACAGTTTGCTAGAGCCCAACTATTGAAATGGTAGCTTTGCATAAATGTTACTTTAAATACTGATTTCTATTGCTATATAACAGTCTGAAATAGCTTTCTCAAAGACAAAATCATCAATACCTCCAAAGTGACTAATATACAGCCCTCTAAAACATGAACTTCAAGTCACAAGACATCTCCCAGTCTAACAAATATTTAAGGCATTTTGGTGAAATGACAGATTGTATGGAAGGTCTTAACATAATTATTTTATGCATTAAAGTAATAACAAAGGCATCTTAATAGCCCATCTTGTAACAATGAGAAAAAAATCTAAGGCGGCTAGAATTTCAATCATGAATTAATGCAATAGTGTTTTATTGGGCATTAAATAGCTTTTGCTATTAAAAGAATCATCATGTATATTACAATCACGAAAGTATGCGTGTATATATATAGAGAGAGAGAGAGAGAGAGAGAAAAATATATAGATATACACATATACACACACATACTATAAAGAACACTGAGTAAATTTAACATCAAAAAGTCTGGTTTTTTTTAGAAAAAATGTTTATTAAATATCAGTTTTACAAGAGCAATTTTTTTTTTTTTTTTTTTTTTTACAATCAACACAATAAGTATTACAGTATATATGGAACAATTCCTCCAATAGTATGCTTATATGTCCATAGAACAAATAGTCCTGGAATCAACAAAAGATCCAATTAAGAGCTCATGAATTTTGAAGGTATCCTGCTGTGAACTTTTCAAAAAGTGAGTAACAACTCATCACCAACATTAGCTGCACTAGTACTTCGGTGCCATTAATGCTAATGTGGAAACACCTCCTCTTGACAAAGGTTCCCTTGTTTTGCCTCAAACCGGCTTCATCAGGAGAAGGCGCGCCAAACAGGCAACTGGATCATTTAGACTATAAATGAAAAATAGTATGAATTATAAAATCCATTATGTAACATGACATTCTATTTAAAACCTTTCAAATCTGACTTATCATTTGCAGCATTTTTAGAAATTTCTAAGTCTCAGTGAATCTTTCATACAGTGGCATGTTCAGAATCTTTCAATATTTAAATAGAAAACCTAAAACCAAACCTCATAAATTGTCTAAAAATAATTTGGACAATGAGAATAATTCAAATTGAAAACAAATTAAAGATTGAAAATGAAAACTGAAAATTAACAGAAAAAAAAAAGAAAGAAAGAAAGAAATTCACTTGCACAGACCTTAAACAAGCCTTCCTTCCTGCAGCATTCCAGTTGGGAAACAAAAGCGTGGCTGAAGAGTGCTGGTTCAAACTAGTATTTGTATGTACTAACAAATCCAGCTGAATGGCATTGTGACGTGGGTGTCGTCAAAGAATTGCCTAGATGACATACCTTGTCAATCACAAATAAAAAATTGACTACTTATCTGAAAGATATTTACATGCAAAATGATTAACAGCATGCATTATAAGATTGAGAAATGCTATTAAAACCTGAAGATCAATCAGAATGTTTCCTGTTCTACATTAAGGTAAAACTGCATTTAGCGCCAAAATAATATTACCACCCCTTAAATATATTTCTTACTATAGTCCAAAACAGTTATTCAAAATCATTTTTTTGGGAAATGCAGTCCTACAAAAATGCCTCCCATTCTATATTGAGGTTAAACCTGTAGATTATGTAGTGAGCCAGGAACAGATGTAAAATTGCTCCCGGCGTCACAGCGCTAGAGAGATATTCCCTTCCCCTTAGTTGTATTATCCTTTGTATTACAAAAAAAAAAATGAAGATCAATCTCAGCATAGTTATTTTTAGTCCAGTGTTATACAAGAAGAGAGTTCAATTTTGATGCCCTAATACAATTTTTATATTGTATTATTCTGAATGTATATGCCTCCCTATAAACCGCTGTGATGGTGCATGACTAAACGACGGTATAGAAAAGTTTAAAAAAAAAAATGTTTAAAGATAGTTTACTCTGGCCAATGTATTTTTTTGGGGTGAGGACAGTTGATTGCATAGGCCACCTGAGTTTTATCACAATCAAAGTGACTACATATAAAAGGGTAGATTTTAAGACGTGCGTGAGCTACCTGGCGCGCACACATGGATGCCCAATTTTATAACATGTGCGTGCATGTTATAAAATCAGGGGTCAGTGCATACAAAGGGTTGCACATTAGTGCAACTTGTGCGTGCCGAGGCCCACGGTCTTCCCCCCGTTCCCTTCCAGGCCGCTCCAATTTAGGACCAGCCTGAGAGGGAACTTCCCTACCCCCTAATCTATCCTTCCTACCCCTTCCCCTAACCTTCCCGCCCCTAGCCCTATCCTAACCCTCCCCCCAAAAAAGTTATCTTACCTTTTGCACCTGCTCGAAGCAGGCACAGGTTGCGCACACCGGTAGCCTGCCAGGGTCTTCTAGCCCCGCCCCCTCCCCTTTCCCGAAGCCCCAGGACTTACACGCGTCCTGGGGCTTTATGTGTGTGGCCTTTTTAAAATAGGCCCAGCGTGCATAAGGCCATTTATGCGCGTGGGCTTTTGAAAATACGGCCCAGAGTGTGTCAAATTGGAAAATCTGGATGTTTAAATATTTTAATCTGCAAGACATTGGTACAAACCACACAATGCATGCAAGTGAACTGTCCAAACTTGCTCCCACTGTCATATGAATTATGAGGTACAGTATGTATTAATGTATCATGGAGGTTATATCCTTGGTGTGCGCAAATAAAGGTTCATTCTCAAAAGCTCTGTGGATTTTAAGTACATGCCAGTGTTGTAAAATCATTTTCTGTACCAATCTTGATCGCTCTGAAAAAGGTAGTACACAAACTGGTCTGGATGTAGATGATCTTGATCCTGTTTGTAATAGGAGATCCCTGTTGGCATACAATCCTCTCTTGTAAGCACGTTTGATAACTTTGGAAGGGTATCCTTTTTCCAGAAATCTGCTGTGCATATGCTTGGCTTGTGCTTTGTATTCTGTCGTCGAAGTACACAAGCGTCTTAACCTAAGAAATTGTCCTATGGGGATACGGACTCTGAGACTGCAAGGGAGATAGCTATTAAAATGAAGTGTAGTATTTCTGACCATAAGTTCAGTATAAATAGTGGTATTTAATCTGCCATCAACCTTGTATACTAAAACATCTAAGAATATATGCCTATGGTGATGATATATTAATTGTAAATTAGGATTCTGCTCATTAATCCAAGTAGTAAAAGAAGGTAACTGGTTCAGTACCTGATTATATAAAAACATATGTCTATAAGTCTGATCCACATAGAATGAATTCCCAATATTGAGACATATAAATATGCATTTATTCGAATTGAGCTACATATAAATTTGCCACTGAAGGGGCCATTGTGGCCCCCATGGCTGTCCCTTTTATTTTTTTGTAGTATTGGTTGTTGAAAATAAAAAAAAAATTCTTTTAAAAGCAATATTTGCAAGGTGAATCACAAATTCGATGAGATCTGGAGAGCCATGATTAGTTGATAATGTTTCTTCAATAACCAAAAGTGCTACATCTTGTGGGATATTTGTATAAAGCGATGTAATGTCCACAGTTGCAAGGAGCCATGGTTTCTCCCAATCCAGATTCGATTGTAGTAACTGTATAAAATGTGAAGGATCTCTAATGTATGATTGATTACTAAGCACCAATGGACGAAGAAGAAAGTCAATATATTTTGGAAGTGGCTCTAATACTAAGCCTATTGCTGAAACAATAGGACGACCTGGTGGTTGAGTGAGTGATATATGTATTTTAGATACTAAATAAAAAATAGGTGCATGGGGATGAAGTTCTAGCAAAAAATCTGTAATAAGCTTTTTTAATCCTTCATTTAGAATACTTTTGATATGGTACTTAATGTTTAATGTGGGATCACTTTGCAAAAGTATATAGAAGTTAGCATCGGACAACTGGCGTATAGTTTCTGCATTATAAAGTGTTGTGTCTTGAATGACAATTTCCCCACCTTTATCAACAGATACAGACCACCAATTTCCCTCCTTTTGATAAATTCTGAGGTGGATGAGAACGATATTTATTTCATCATTATTTCGTAGAACTAATTTTTCAAAGGTTGTGATGAGGGGGTCTGTTGTGATTGACAAGGTATGTCATTTTTCATTTTTTTCATTTCATTTATAAAATGTATTAATCGCCTAACACTGTTAGGCCTAGGCGATATACAAAATATACATACATAATAAAAGCAAAACAAACGAAATACAAATAGACACAAAAATCTCATAATAACACAAAAAAAAAAAAGTCTCATCCAGTATTAATAACCAAGAGCTTGCATTAATCAGATAACTCACATTAGCAGTTATATGCACGATTGAGAAGGAATTCCTTGAAAGACATTTTAAATTTCTTCACATCTTCAATAGATCTGAGATCAAACGGAATCATATTCCAGTGATTAGGTGCCGCTATAGAAAAGGCTGTTTCCCTTGTACTATATAGATGGGCTAATCTCACAGAAGGGACCTCAAGCAAATTAAGTTGAGAGGATCTAAGTGTTCTAGCTGGCTTATGGATCCTAAGTAAAGCATTAAACCAGACTTCAGAAGGTAAAGCACGAAGTTTAAAGACTGTCATACCTATCTTGAACAATATTCGTTCTATCACTGGCAGCCACTGAAGTTTAGATAGAACTGGAGTAATTCGGTCAGAACGCTTAGAAAAGGATACCAGCCTCGCTGCTGAATTGAGCAAAAGTTGAAGTGAATGAATTGAAGTCTTTGGCAAACCAATATAAAGACTATTACAATAGTCAATGTGTGGGAAAATGATCGCCCGTACTACCATCAAAAAATCAGATTCATACAGTAAACGTCGTAATCCAACTAACAATCTCAATTTAAAGAAACCTACTTTAATTACAGAACTGATCTGAGCTTTAAATGACAAAGTTGGATCAATGAGAAAACCCAAACTCTTGATTGGTTTAGAAAGAGAGAAAGAAAAATTCTCAAAAGAGATAGTATCAGAAACAGGTTGAGAATGTGGACGATGGATCAACAACATAGATGTTTTACTTGTATTTAATAATAGTTTGTTATGTTTTAACCAACGAGCAATGGAGTTCATACAGTAAGAAAGTAACTCAACTGTTTCAGACCAGGACTTTTGTACTTTAATATAGAATTGAATGTTGTCAGCATAAATTTTGTAACCATCAGTAATGATGGCCAAAAGTTTAGCTATAGGGGAAAGATAAACATTAAACAGCATCGCCGAAAGGGCGGAACCCAGTGGAACCCCGGTCTTTACTTGTAATAGCTCAGAAAAAGAGTTATTAAATTTAATGATTTGAGAGCGATTAGACAAATAACTCTCAAACCATGCCAAAACTGATCCATCAATTCCACATTCACGAAGACGGAGTAATAAGATTTGATGATCAATTGAATCAAAAGCAGATGTAATATCCAGTGAAACCAATATAAACTGTTGTCCACTATCAAGACTACGTTTAATGGAATCAATTAAAGAAATGAGAAGTAATTCTGTACTTAAACCATGTCAAAAACCGAATTGATGTGGACTCAAAATCTCATGCTTCTCTAAGTGATTTGTGAATTGTTTTAAAACAATTCCTTCAATTACTTTAGAGAGAAGAGGAAGTGAAGAGATAGGCCTACAATTGGCTAACTCACTAGTATCTAGAGAAGATTTTTTTAGCAATGGTTTAACAACTGCAGATTTTAACAAAGCAGGCATTATACCAGATTTAAGTGAGTGATTTACAACATTGGTGATAGAAATTTTAAGAATATCAAAAATCTCTCTAAAGGTGACCATAGAGATATGCAATGCAGGACACATGGTGTTATTCAAATTTACAATTAAATTAGAGAGTTCTTTGATGTTACCACATCACAACGCCACTCAGCTGGATCGGTTAGTATGTAAAAATATTGATTTCAGCCAGCACTATTCATCTGCGCTTTTATTTTCCTAACCTAAATGCTGCAGAAAAGAAGGCTCGTTTAAGATCTATGCGAGCGAGTTAGTTTGTTAATTTTCTGTTTCCATTTTCAGTCTTTAATTTGTTTTAAATGTGAATTATTCTCATTGTCCAAATTATTTTTACAATATTCATGTTTGGTTTCAGGTTTTCCATTTAAATATTGAAATATTCTGAACATGCCACTGTATGAAAGATTCGCGAAGCCTTAGAAATTTCTAAAAACACTGAAAATGGTAGGTCAGATTTGAAACATTTTAAATAGGAAATGTCACATTACATACTGGAGTTTAGAATTTGTACATTTTTTCATTTATAGTCTAAATGATCCAATTGCCTGTTTGGATCTCCTTCTCCTGATGAAGCCTGTTTCAGGTGAAACAAGGGAACCTTTGTCAAGAGGAGATATTTACATATTAGCCTTCATGGTACGGAAGAACTAGTGCAGCTAATGGTGGTGATGAGTTGTTACTTTTTGAAAAGCACACTGTGGAAATACTGTGGCATTCACAGTAGGATAGCTTTATAATTTATAAGCTCTTAAATGGATATTTTGTTGATTCCAGGACTATTTGTATAAACATACTAGTGGAGGAATTCTTCCATATATATTGTAAAATTTATGTTGAATACAGAAAAATTTCTTTTGTAAAAGCAATATTTAATAAACATTTTCTATGATGGTAAAAAACATTTTTTTAAATACTTTGACTTTTTTGGTGTTTAATTTACTCATCAGTGTTCACATCTGTTCTTTATATTACATTATTTATAGAACACGAACATATATTTGTAATGTCTTACTATTTATATATACACACACACATAGATATATATATATACACACACACATACACTAAGGGGTAATTTTCAAACCTGCACGCGGGCATACATGTACGCACACACATATTGCTTGATTTTATAACATGCGCGCGCAAGGAAGTGCACGCCGAGCCCGCGCCAAGCCGCACTGTCTTCCCCCGTTCCCTCCCCCCACCCTACCTTCCCCTACCTCACCCACCCTTTCCCCCCCTACCTTTTTCTTAGTTTTTCTTTTATTTCCAAACTTACTTCAGCCTTGGGGCTGAAGTAAGTTGCCCGGCACGCAATCCCCGGCACAGCAGCCATGTGGAGGCCCCCGGACCGCCCCACCCCTTTTTGCAAGCCCCAGGACTTACAAGCATCCCAGGGCTTTATGCGCATCGCCGGACCTTTTGAAAATAGGCCCGGTGTGCATATGACCGGTTACGCACGTAACCCTTTGAAAATCCGGCCATAAATATCCACTTTCCATGTTCCTTTCCCCTTTCACTCCTTTGTGGAATAATCCAAATTTTGTACCAAGAATTTTGGAATTTGGTTTAGAGAGAGGAAGGAGAGAGAAATATAGAGGGTAGGGCAAATATATGATAAGGGATCTTTCCTCAGTTTTGAATACTTTAAAAATACATTCATTTTAGGGAAACCAAACAATTCCAGTTTTCACAAATTAACCCTGTTTCTTATTAATGTGGCGGTATGAACAGTAGAAGATTACCCAACTGGGAAAAACATTTGGTGTGGATTTTAAATGCCCTGCGCGCGTAAATCCGGCCGGTGCGCCTATTTTGCATAGGCCGCTGGCGCGCGCAGAGCCCCAGGACACGCGTAAGTCCCGGGGCTTTGTAAAAGGGGCGGGGAGGGGGTTGTCGAGGGCGTTCCCGAAACGACAGGGCGTTTCGGGGGCAGGCCCCGACGTTTCGGGGGCGGGCCCGGGTGCGTGGTCGAGGCCTCCGGACCAGCCCCCGGGTCGGGTGACGGCGCGCCAGCAGCCCGCTGGCGCACGCAGATTTACATCTGCTTTTAGCAGGCGTAAATCTGCCAACAAAGGTAAGGGGGGGTCAGATAGGGCCGGGGGGGTGGGGGGTTAGGTAGAGCAAGGGAGGGGAAAGTGGGGGTAGGGCGAAGGAAAGTTCCCTCCGAGGCCGCTCCGAAATCGGAGCGGCCTCGGAGGGAATAGGCAGCGCGCGCTGGGCTTGGCGCACGCAGGTTGCACAAATGTGCACCCCCTTGCGCGCGCCAACCCCAGATTTTATAAGATACACGCGGCTACGCGCGTATCTTATAAAATCCAGCGTACTTTGTTCGCGCCTGGTGCACGAACAAAAGTATGCGATCGCGCAAATTTAGAAAATCTACCCCTTTGTGAATTAGTAGATCAGTAGATTTTTTTTTTTTTTTTTTTTTTTTTACTATTTATAAAATTTTTGTAGAACGGAAACCATTTTTATATGGAAACCTGGGAAAAGACATTTCATAAGCAAAGTTTCAGGATATTTGGAAGGAAGCAGTTCAACTCCCAATTAATACAAAAAATGTATATAAAATATTATATAAATAGTATTTTGTCCCTATCTTGTTACCAAAAATCTATACCAGCTGTTCACCTCTGTGTCAGAAAGGTTGTGGGGTAATAAATGTTACCACAAGAAGCGAAAAGAAAATCCTTCTAACTTAGAATATCATATTCTTAACAGTTGACTTAATCCATTACTTTACATATATAAGCAAGACCATCATTTTAAGAGGCAATGTGCATTGCTGCAAGCATAACTGCAACCCTTGTTGCTGCCTGGAATGTATAATCATAGGTCTTCCCAACCATTACCATCCAATTGTTTCTTTATATAACAAGGTTTTTCTAATTGCCATCCAAAAATGTTTTCTTTTTTTACTTTAATCTTAGTGAAACTTACTACTTATCTTAAACAGTTATGAGGAAAGAAATACAAACATATGGGAAAAAAAATACCATGCTCCATTACATAGATCTCCCATGTAAACTGAAAAGGTCCACATTCTGGAGGTTCCAACTTCTTGCATCAGGGAAACTGATCTTACCCCTCTGTGGGTATCAAAAGCAAAACAAAAAAACAAAACAAAAAAAACTTTCCACCAGTGTCAGTTCTTAAAATTAAATTCATGAGTGCCACCATATTCATTGTGGATATCCTGAAAACCCAACTGGCTGTGGGGTCCCCAGGACAAATTTGGGAAGCCCTGCCATACATTATCTGTTTCGAGCAGTCTTCTCACACTTCTAAGTCATTGTCCCCATCCCTCCCTTTCCCCTCACCCTTTGTCTTTACATCCCCTTTGCAATGCAGTCTGTGCTTTACCTTGTATATTCAGGCAACACTGTCCTTTACGTGAACCTGCTTCTTTCTCTTTAATCTGATAAAAGGGCTGTAGTCTGACAAGATAGTCAGAAATGTATTAAATCAGTCCATTAAAAAGGTGGTATCTACAGCTTTTTTTGTTGACTTTGATCTCTGTTTTAAGGCTTTTTTTTAATGTAATTGACATTTTTTTTAAACTATTTCTCTTTTCAGTGTCAAAAATTTTAACAGCATACATAAATGTTAACAAACACTTTGTCACTCATTACTGAGTCTGACAGACACCATCTTGAAGGATAATATTTGGTGGTGCTCATGAAGTTTCATGGAAGAGATCTTAATGCATGAGATACATTTGCATATACTGATGCAAATGTATCTCATGCATATTCATTGTGGATATCCTGAAAACCCGACTGGCTGTGGGGTCTCCAGGACAGGTTTGGGAAGCTCTGATGTATGGTAATCGGTGAAAAAATCCATGTCTCTATTTTCATGTTTGCTTTGAAGACTGTCATTTTAATTCTGAATGTCTCCCATTCTTGAAAAGATCTGAAGTTACCTATTAGTAGTACTATTTTTGTATTCATGTATATTTGAGCAACATTATTCTTTGCATTAACTTGCTCACTTTGCTGGGCCAGTCCAAGACATCAAATAAATTGAAACAGAACACTGAAACTGTGCATCACAGAATATTAAAGGCTCAGTGTTACTGATTATCTCACAAAAAAAGACAAACATTTTTAAATTTGATTAGTTTACTTCCTACCCAATTGTGAACTTCTGACCTGCACTAGATTTTGCCAGTTTTTCATAGCACATGCTCAGCTTCATCCTCTCGATTACAGGTAAAATATTGAATTATGCTCTCATTTAATTAAAGCCATCTTATTCTTATCAATCCACCAAATTTCATATTTCCTATGGACCTTCAATCAAAAATGCTATAGCAAGAATTGTGGGTACCAAGTTACTGTTTTTCATCTATGATGTGAATACTCTAAGGAAAAAATTCTGGTATAAAATTCAACTTATGATTTATAAAATTAGCAATGATTTACTACCAATGGAATCTGGCATTTTTCTGTTACACAAACAGCTAGGCATTCCAGTCCTAAAGCATCAATGTTATTGCACATTGTATTATAACTGCCAAGACTATTTTGGCCAGAGTATGCAATGAACTCAAAATCCCAACTGAGAATATCTAGTTAGCAAAGTTGAGAGAAGTGACTACCATGTTTTCATCATAAATATCTGAAAAACCCAGTTTCCATTATATATGACAAGGAAAATACTGGGTGTCCAGGTTTCACCTCTTCCAGATTTTTCCTTTTATGAGGAAAGAGCCCTTAAAAGGTTAAATGATGGAGAAATCCAATGGCATACACTTTTTATTTTAGTGATAAAAACCAAAAAATTCTTTTCATGTGCATTTCCTTCTTGGAGAACAAACTCAACAATGAAAGCCTTTATAATGCAAGAGTTAAACCTTTGACAGATACAAATGTGGTTCAAGCCCTATAATTTGGCCACTAGTGATTGTTTTTACCCAAGGCTGGCTGGCTAAGTGTGCTGTAGTAGGATTCCTTGACATCTTGTTTTACAATTGATGATCAGTTTACTGCTGGTAACCCCAGAAGATCAGTTAAATTGTAACCAGTTGGAGCTTATTTTGATTCAAAGTAGCCTAAACCCCATTGTGCCCCACTTTTAAATACTGTCAGAAGACACACTTTTTCAGACACCTCTATGATCAACCTTCCTGGTACTCCAATTTCATACCAGCACTAAATCATTTCCTCTCTATGCTTCCCACTAATTTAATAATCCTGTCTCCTTTTGAAAGAAAGGAAATTGGGGAGTTTCTTTGAAATGGATATTGCCTGTGGTTTCCTGAATCCAGTTAAAACCCCATTCCAAATTTTGGCTGGGGAGCAATTGTGGTTTCCAATTCCTCTAGGTCAGGAGCAAGAAGTCTATTGACACAAATGAGGGGGTGAGAATAATGCCTCTTCAGAGGTTAGAAGTGTTTCTTGGGTGCCCCACTCATGTACTTCCAGGATGGTATGGAAGGTGGGTAAGCAGTGGCTTCAAAGAGAGTCTGAAGCGTGGAGATGGTCTTATATTTGATCTACAACTTCCCTGAATTTAAGGCTGAAGAGTCTGTCTCCCTTACAGGGTACAGCACCTTGTTCTGAAGTCCAAGCTTGCAGCCATAAGTCTGTGAGTGCCAATTCCTATATGGACATGAAACAGTGTCGACAATAATGTCTCCCACACAGTCATCTATGCATTCTTAACAATATCATAGATATTGATTTCCTTCGAACAACTGACAAATTGGAGTATATCCAACATTTGAGCTCTGGAATCTACCTCCTCCTCCAAATCAAAAGGAATACCTTCAGACATTTCCCTCACAAAATCTGAAGAGGAAAGGTCCTTTCCTATAGAGGAGAGGGGATAGCTATGGACCCTTCCTGTTCAGATAAATCCTCAGAACCATAATCATACCCCCACAATGCTGAGAAATAGAATCTGATGCCTGGATTGGTGACGTGGCTTGAGTGTGCACGTCTCTGTCTTCACCTGTAAAATTACTTGAGTTGCTGGGAGGCCCCAGACCTTGCTGTATTCCAATGAACTGGGAAAGATTCCTCTCCCCATGCACTGGAGATAGCACAACAGTGATACTGACTCACTTCCAGTCGTCACTCTCTAATGCCATTGCAGCCAATTTATTGAGAGATTCCAGAATAGGCTGGATGTCAATTGCATTGATGTCAGTACTGTCAACATTGGTGCAGGGAATCAATAAAGTTAATGCTCCAAAGTGTCCTGGACACCCTTGTTCAGCTACTTATCTAAAGCTGTCAATGTCAAAGAGTGGGAGGCAGAAGCATAAGTTACATCTTCCTGGATCACCTGAAGTGTATTTGAGGCTGTGGCATTCTCCCCCCTCCCCCCACCCCCTTCAATGAGTGGCCTTCTCTGTAGGGGTACATGGGAGAATAGCTGCTGTCAATTTCTCCATGTTCTTGTCACCATATACTGACTGGGATCAATGTTGGTGCTTCTTTGCCTTCACTTGATGCTCTGCATCAGTAAGCCTCAATGTCGATACTGATAAGTGGAACCCTTTGCTTTCATCAGATGGGAGGAATGGAAAGATGCTCTGTCTCCTCAGCATCTAACTGTGCTTGATGTCAATGAAGAATGCTATTTCCTGAATACCAATGCACCACTAGCATCCAGTGCAGTTCCTGGGCCTCTTGACTTTGATGCTTCCAATGCTCAGATTTATCTAAACTAATGGGTGGGCCCGCAGTGGATACAAGGGCCCACGGCTTACCTGGGGCCATGGGCCGAAGACTGGCGATCTGGGACACGGTGGACTGCATGGGGGCACTCCGGCGCTACGAGGGTGGCGCTGACTGACGTCATCGGGGCGCTCCAGCGCATCCTGATGGCATCGGCGGCGTCGCCACGCATTGGGGGGAGGGGCGTTCCAGGGGGCCGGCGACATCGGGGACGGCCACGGCCGTTCCCGATGATGCCGGCCCGAGTATTTAAGAAGAGGGCTGCGCCGCAGCCGGCCTCTTTTCGGGGGATCAGCTTTTCCTGCACATGGCCACAAGTATAGCTTTGAGGGCATGGGGGGGGGGGGGGGGGGAGTTGGAACGCCGCAACCTGGGGGAGTAGGGGTAAGAGCTGCAAAAAACAAGGCTCATTATTAAAAAAAAACAAAAAAACAAAAAAACGGGTGTACAAACGCCGGTAGCCTGCCCATTGCAGGCACAACGACTCACCACCCAGCTGCCCATCGGCAGCCAAAATAAGGGACAGGTGGCGACTACACAAAACATCACCTGACAAGCCGCTCAGGGAAAAAGAGTTCCGACCCAGGGGACTTACTTAGTCGGTAGCATGGCCGAGTGGTGTAAGGTTCTGGAGTTAGGCTCCAGTCTTTTTAGGGGCATGGGTTCAGATCCCACTGCTGCCAATGCCACTCTTTGCTGGAGAGACACTGGAGCAGGAGGAGGGACTGCTTTCTGATGGGCTTGGAACCCTTCCTTTTGCCCATTCCCAAGCATGCCGGGGGCTTTGAATCGTAGGCGCAGGCCTTCCCCAGGTGGAAGGCGTACACTGCCGCTATTTCTGGCGTTATCTGCCCGGAACTTCCTTCAGATTTTGTCTTTCTTACTATTTATTTATTTATTTGTGGTTTTTATATACCGGACTTCGTAGAATAACATCAGTTCGGTTTACATTATAACTTCAAAATCAGCAAAACAGAGGCTTTACATATAACTTATAACTTATGGAAAAAAACAGTGAATAAAATAAAATTAAATAAACTATATATTAATACGAGACTTAAATAGAAGGACTTAAATAGAGGTTGTTGGATAACTGGGATGATATTGAGAGAAATGATTGGGGATGGAGTAGGGGGGAAGAAAGAATGGGGTAGAGGGAGGGGGGATGGAGATGGACGGAATGTACAGAAATTCAAGGTGGAGGGGGGAGGGTTGTATATTGCTTATAGGGAGGGGAATGATGAGTTGCAAGGTTTGCATAGGGGAGGGAAAGGAGGAGTAGCACAGATTGCAAGGAACTATTTACAATAGATGCATTGGGGAGGATATATAGCATATGTTTATAAAACTATAAACAAGGTGTACATTATTGAAGTTATGTTTATCAAGGTGTGAAGTTGAAAATTAAAAAATGGTAGCTACTATGAGAGGTAGATATCATTTGATGGATCATAAAATTAGAACTGAGGGATCTGATGGGGAAGGGACGCGGGAGGGGAGGGACGTTAAGGGACGGAGGGGGAGGGACTAAAGGGGGATGGTTGATGGGAGGTATGGAGGAGAGTTGAGGGGCGGTGAGGGTAGAGGCATTGTGCAGCAGGGAGAGAGTTTTGTCAGCAGATTGATGGTGAGAAAAATGAGTGAGTTTAGGTGATATGTACTATTTGAATGCCTTCGTGAAAAGCCATGTTTTGAGTTTTCATTTGAATGTTTTATGGCAAGCCTCTTGGCGTAGATCTAATGGCATAGTGTTCCAAAGGGTTGGTCCAGATACAGAGAGTAGATGAGCTCTAGTTGCGGCCAGTTTGGTGGTTTTGTGGGAGAGGGTTAGCATGGTTGCATGATATTGGTGTCTTGTGGGTTTCTTGGCTTGGTGGAATTTAAGGGAACCGTTAAGCCAGTACATTTCTGGGTTGTAAAGGGCTTTGTGAATGAGAGAGAGGGATTTGTACTGAATACGAGAGGTAATAGGGAGCCAGTGAAGGTTCATGAGTATAGGGGTTATATGCTCATTTCTGCGTGTGTTGGTTATGATTCGAGCGGTGGTGTTTTGTAGAATTTGTAGGGGTTGTGTGACATTTTTAGGTAACCCCAGGAGTAGGGAGTTACAATAGTCAAGTTTGGATAGAATTGTAGCTTGAAGTACAGTGCGGAAGTCAGTGGGGTGTAGAAGAGGTTTCAGTTTTTTGAGGGGTTGGAGTTTGAAGAAGCCATCCTTTAGAGTATTGCTGATGAACTTCTTTAGATTAAAGCTATTGTCAATGATGACCCCTAAAGTCTCTGGCATGTTGGGAAAGCTGAAAGGAGGGTGGTGGGAGAGTTGATAGGGGGGGGGGGGGGGGCGTGATGGGATGGCTTGGTGGCGTGATTAGCATAATTTCATTTTTGGTAGTGTTGAGGGAAAGATGAATAGAGTTTAGCAGTTTGTTGATTGAGAGGAGCGTGGAGTTCCAGATTTTCAAGGCATTTGGGAGAGTGTCTGAGATAGGGATAAGGATCTGTACATCGTCTGCATAGATGAAGTGGGGTAGCTTGAGGCTGGAGAGGAGATGACAGAGAGGTAGGAAGTAAATATTAAAAAGGGTGGACGACAGGGAGGATCCTTGTGGGACTCCTTGGTTAAGAGGAATGGCTTTGGATTCATGATTTCCTATTTTAACTTTGAAATTGCGGTTACTGAGGTACGATCGGAACCAGTTTAGGGCAGATCCGGAGATTCCAATCTCAGAGAGGTGTTGCAAGAGAATGTGATGGTTAATGGTATCAAAGGCAGCAGAGATGTCAAGGAAGGTGAGAAGGAAAGATTGTCCTTTGTCCAGGCCTTTTAGTAGACAGTCAGAGAGGGAGAGAAGAAGGGTTTCTGTGCTGTGGAATTTCCTGAAGCCGTACTGCGAGGGGTAGAGGATGTGATTGTCTTCAAGGTATTCCTTGAGCTGTTTATTGATAGTTTTTTCCAGGAGTTTGGAGATGAAAGGGAGGTTCGAAATGGGGCGGTAGTTGGAAAGATCTGAGGGATCAAGCTTTGGTTTCTTCATTATAGGCTTAACAATAGCTTGTTTGAGGGAGTCTGGTACGAGGCCAGAGCTGATTGAAGAGTTTATGATATTGGTGATGGGCTTAGCAATGAGTTTGGGAATAGTTATTTATTTAGCGTTTTTCTATACCGGCATTCGTGATTAGAAACCACATCATGCCGGTTTACATGCAACAAGGGGTGAGAACAAAAAACGGAACATAAACAAGTGTAAAGAGATCAAAAGTTACATTACAACAAGGGTCTTAAAACTGGGAAGAGAATTAGAATAAGAGAGCTGAGCAGTTAGGATTACATTATTTACATTATATTGCGAAGTCTCTTGTGAAATTTAAAATGAGTTTGGTAGGGATTGTGTCAGAGGGGCACATTGCAAGCCCCACAGGTAAAATCATCACTGAGCAAAAGAGCACTATCTTCAGGAGGCCCCCACCAATGGAATGCGCTCCCCCCAGATCTAAGACTAGAACCAAGTCATCAGGAGTTAAAAAAAAAGCTAAAAACATGGCTTTTCCGTCAAGCCTTCCCAGACATCTAATGCTACCTAATCAAGTCTTTTAACCCAAATCATGGGTTATCTCACTGTTTTTCCCATTACGATTTTTTTCAACTGTACCTTAATTTTTGAGCTCTTTCATCTTTTGTATTTATACTGTACTCACACTCCATTTACTCTATCTCTTTTATATTTATTTTCTATATAATATTTATTACTATATTACTATGTTTAATTGATTATCTATTCTATTTGTTCCATCATTATTGTTATTGTTCTATTGTTACCTGTTTTATTGTTCAACTGTTCTATGTAAAGCCCACCACTCTTTTTGGGCATTTAAAAGTTGTATGTAAACCGGATTGATTTGTAGTTCCTACAAGAACTTCGGTCTATAAAAATTAAAAATAAATAAATAAATAAATGAAGGCTTGGCTTTCTTGAGGAATGATTCTACTTCAATGGAAGTGGTGAAATCAAGGGTGGATATGCCCTTGAGAGGGTTTTCGGGGAGCGGCTGGTGTGCGTCTTGGTGGGTTGGTGTGGGGGATGTGCTGGTGGAGAATTGGTTGAGCAGCTTGCTTATTTTATTGTGGAAAAATGTAGCAAGCTCTTCACATTTCGTTTTAGCAATATGTTCTGGCAATTCTGGGGGTGTAGATTTGGTGAGGGTTGAGACAGTCAAATAGGGCCTTAGGGTTAAATTGGTATTGGTGGATTTTAGATGCGTAGTAGTCTCTTTTGGTCTTTTTTAGTTTTTCTCAATATGTGTGTAGGGAGAATTTGAACTGTGCTTGGTGTTGAGGGGATGGATTGCTACGCCAGTTCTTTTCAAGTTTTCTGAGATGTTGTTTGAGGTTTCTCAATTCTTGTGTGTACCAGGGTTTTTTATTGCTATTCTGTGGGCAGATGATCTTAGTTTGCACGGGGCAGACAGTGTTGGCAGTTGAAGTAGTAATGTTCTGCCAGGAGGACAGAGCTGAGTCAGCGTTTGTTAGGCTGATAAGAACATAAGAACATAAGAAAATGCCATACTGGGTCAGACCAAGGGTCCATCAAGCCCAGCATCCTGTTTCCAACAGTGGCCAATCCAGGCCATAAGAACCTGGCAAGTACCCAAAAATTAAGTCTATTCCATGTAACCATTGCTAATGGCAGTGGCTATTCTCTAAGTGAACTTAATAGCAGGTAATGGACTTCTCCTCCAAGAACTTATCCAATCCTTTTTTAAACACAGCTATACTAACTGCACGAACCACATTCTCTGGCAACAAATTCCAGAGTTTAATTGTGCGTTGAGTAAAAAAGAACTTTCTTCGATTAGTTTTAAATGTGCCCCATGCTAACTTCATGGAGTGTCCCCTAGTCCTTCTACTATCCGAAAGAGTAAATAACCGATTCACATCTACATGTCGTTTAGCTTATTGGATAAAGCTGCAGTAAGGTTATTGCTGTTGCAGATTTTCCTGTAGTGGATGGTTTTGTTTGTGTGAGTGAGGCATGCTGGTTTTGTTATTGAACATGAGGACCTGATGAGGTAATGGTCTGACCAGGGGATGGGAGTGCAGGAGGGTGCGTTTGTTTGTATGTGAGAATTGACGAATAAGAGGTCAAGGGTATGACCAGCCTTGTGGGTGGGGTCATTTATGGATTGTGTGAAGCCGAGGGCGGTTAGGGACTCTAGGAAAAGGTCACAGGAGGATGTGTGAGGTAAGGTGTCTACATGTAAGTTGAAATCGCCTAGGATGATTGCTGGGGTGTCGGTGTTGATGTTTTTAGCTATGTATTCGATAAGGGGTGAAGGGTCACTATCTATTGTACCTGGGGGCACGTATATTAAGCAGATTTGTATTGTCGGGGATTTGAAATGGCCTATTTCAATTTTATGCAGGGAGGCTATGGGTAGGGGGACCAGATTTAATTCTTTTTTGGAAGCTAGGAGGATCCCACCTCCTCTCTTTTTGGGCCTAGGGATAAAGAAAATGTCATAATTGTTGGGGAGTTGATTAAGGAGGACCGAATCTGTTTCCTTAAACCAGGTTTCGGTTATTGCGCATATGTCTAGATTTTCATCAGTAAGTAGGTCATGGAGTATGGGGGTTTTTTTGCATAATGATTGCTCATTAAAGAGTATGAGGGAAAGAGCAGTGATACAAATTATCTGGGATAGTGGAGGGGAGATCATGGATGGTAGTATGTGTTTGAGGTGTGTGTGATGCCGTGGGGGGGAGGGGTTGTGGTATCTGAGTTTGTTGTATTTGATGATGGGAATGTGATGCTGCAACATGGTTGGGGGAAATAAAATGAAGTAGAGTGAATGGGTATGTATGTGTTTGTGCAAAAAGAGGAAGATGAGTTGAGAGGAGGGGTAAGACAGAAGAGTGAGGATGAGGGGTAGGGTGGAGATGTGAGACAGAAGAAAGTGGCAAGATTAGTTTGGCTTGACAGGCTCTGCTGGTGTGGTTGAGGGTTACATCAAGTAGAATAGATCAAGTTTTGGTATCGGGTAGTAGGTATCAGGCAGTGAATATCAGGGAGTAGATGTCAGACGGTAAATTTCTTACAGTAAATTTCAAGCAGAAAACGTCAGGCAGTAAATGTTATATAGGCAATTTCAGGCAGTAACAATCAGGCAGTAAATTTTCAGGCAGTAATTTCAGGCAGTAAATAACAGGTAGTGAATATCATACAGTAAATATCATACAGTAAATGTCAGGTAGTAAGTATCAGGCAGTATAATTCAAGCAACTCACTTAAACTTCAGGACCAGATTCGGACTAGAGATTTGGACCAGATTTAGACTAGAGGCTTTCAGATGTATGCAGGAGTTGGGTTGGGCTGGGCTGCCCTGGGCGAGGTCGCGTATTGAGAGGAGTTGAGGATTGGTAGCTGTGGTCAGTAAGTAGCTTAGATGTCAGATGTAGGCGGTTGGCAGTTGTTTAGAGTGGAACAGGCTTGAGTTGTGGCGAGGGGGGGGGGGGGGGGGGTAGCAGAGGAGAATGATGTGGTTTTTTCTCCAGGGCTGCACGAAGGGGCGCACAAAGGGGCTGGCCCCTTTGTCGCGCTCCTTCGGCGCACGACGCTCAGCGTCGGCAGGAGCAGGGCTTTGAAGCCCAGGAAGGAGCAGCCTGATTGGCTGTTAGAAGAGGACCCCCGATTGGCCGGATTCGACTTCAGAGGGCGGAGCGCTGAAGGTGGAGGAGGCTTGGTCGGCGATCGGAGGGAGCCTCGTGGACGGCCGGGTGGACCCGCTGGGGTAAGTGTTTATATGATAGGCCTTACCCCGGTGGGTTCCTTGCGCCGATCGCGCAGGCCTGCGATCCCCTCTGGTCAGGTCGTCCGGGCGAAGAGGAAGCGGCGCCGGCAGGAGCAGGGCTTTGAAGCCCAGGAAGGAGCAGCCTGATTGGCTGTTGGAAGAGGGCCCCTGATTGGCCGGATTCGACTTCGGAGGGCGGAGCGCTGAAGGTGGAGGAGGCTTGGTTGGCGATCGGAGGGAGCCTCGTGGACGGCCGGGTGGACCCGCTGGGGTAAGTGTTTATATGATAGGCCTTACTCCGGTGGGCTCCTTGCGCCGATCGCGCAGGCCTGCAATCCCCTCTGGTCAGGTCATCCGGGTGAGGACTTAGTGGCAAGTGCTGCGTTTGAAAATAGCCGCAGGTCAAGGGACACAAATCTGTAGGCCTCCTTGAGACTGTGTCAGGAACTGGTATATCCCCGTCATTCATAGTGCCTCTGATTCGCTCCATGGTGGGACTGCACCTTGAGTGCTGGGTACAGTTCTGGTCACCGCATCTCAAGATGATGTGGTTGCAATGGGGAGGATACAGGGAAGGGCGACCGAAGGTGATGGGGGGAGTGGAGCGGCTCCCCTGTGGGGAGAGACTGGGGAGGCTGGGTCTTTTCAGCTTGGGAAAGACATGACTGAAGGGGGGCATTCGATAGAGGTGTTTAGAATCAGGATGGGTCTAGAGCGGGTGGATGTGAGTCGACTATTTGCTCTTTCAGATGGTAGAGGGACTAGGGGGCACTTCATGGGGTTGGCGTGTGGCACATTTGAAACTAGTCGGAGTAAGTTCTTTTCAGTCAAACACAATGGAACTCGGGAGTTCGTTGCCAGAGGATGCTGTTGGTGCAGTTGGTGTAGCTGAGTTAAGAGGGATGGGATTGATTCTGGGAGGAGAGGTCCATTACCTGCTGTTAATTAAGTTGACTTGGAAACTGGCCGCTGATATTGCTGGCAACTGTAGCATGGGATGGACTTGGTTTTTGGGTACTGGCCAGCTTCGTAGGGCCAGGATTGGCCACTGGTGGAGGTGGGATGCTGCGCTTGATGGACCCTTGAAGGACCCTTGGACTGACCCAGTATGGCATGTTCTTATGTTCCTTGTCGAGGGGGAATTCGTTGTATTTCCGGGATGGCTTTATTTTCCCTGGGTGCCCCTTTTGGCCCCTCGATCATATTGCGGTCCGGCCAGACCTCTGGCAGGCCCCCTGAATTGGATGTATTTGGCAAAACTTTTTTGTGGGGTTTTTTTGCTGCTATTGCCAAATTCTTTTCAGGTTCTTTTGGCTTGTCTCGTCGAGGTTTTGCATTTGGTTTGGCAATGATGATGTTTTTTCCTGTTTGCTTCTGGGGAATCCTCCTACAATTGTTGAACAATAAGTAGGGGATGGAATGGCCTCTTTCTCCTTACCTGTTAGCCATGCCCGCGGTTGTTTGGCAATTTTGCATCTCTCTTGATTAGTGGAATACATCTGGACTGCACTGTTAAGAGGTCCATGCCTCACAAATATCCTAAGTTTTATGAAGAGGTGATCAAACATGTAGATGTTGCATATTTGCATTTTCGACAGCATTAAACACAGAGCTGTCTATAGGCAGAATGGCAGCCCCTTTTGCATCATCCCCAGTCCAAAACATGGTGTTACCTTCCCTGGCGGGGGTATCGAAGAAAGGGCTAGGCCGGGGCTCTTGATTAATGACCACCTGCCAGAGGAAGAACGATCTGTCCAATATGCCTCATTTCACAGTGCAATCGCTCTTATTCGAAGGTGTGGGGAGTCAGCAGTCATCGAGGCGGCATTTCAGCTGCTACCGGTCCACCCATTTACCTTTGGGCTTCAGATTCCGTGAGATGTTTAACCTTTGACAAGTGTATGTCCATGGGTTGCTCCGTGTCCTGCACCTATTTCGAGGTGTTCAGTTCATTCTTACACTGGGTGACGGCAAAAGGGCCCGGTTAGACAATATATAATTCACTACATTGACGACTTCTTTTCATCGGCCCAGCAGGAATAGAGGCGGCGGCTCATCTGTTACGTACCCTTCAGGAGGTGGCAGAAGATTTTGGGGTTCCACTGGCACAGTAGAAGACGGAAGGGCCAGCTACCACCATGTGCTTCCTTGGCATTGCGCTGGATTCCAAGAGCATGATATTCGGCCTGCCAGCGGTGAAACTCCAAAAATTACAAGACCTATTGGACAAGGCATCAAGGGCTAAGAAGATGACACTCTGGGAGGGCAGGCAATGTTGGGAGCATTTAATTTTGCTTGCCGAGTAATGGACATCATTCCTCAGCAGTTATAAAGTCGTATCGGTGTGGCAGGAGCCCCCAGTGTCAAGTCGGGACCTGGACATTTACTCAGGCTTCAGTGGGGTTGGGATTCAGCATTTACTGACAGGGCGCATGGTCCGCCACTCAATGGCCGACGTTATGGGTGAATGAATGTATTACAATCAACATAACATTCCAAGAGCTTTTTCCCATTTGGGTTCAGCTGGTAATAAGAGGAGAGCGGTTACGGAACAAACATATTGGCTTTTGGTGTGACAATCAAGCCGTGGTTTTGGTTATCAACAGGCAGTCAGCAAAATGTCCATGGGTGGCGGACTTGTTTCGGCAGATAGTGCTAAGTAGTCTGCGCATTAATACCACGGTGAAGGCGCGCAACGTTCTGGGTTCTTACAATGGCGTGGCAGACTCGCTATCTGGCACTAAATGGTCTTTGTTCCGCAACAGGTACCCAACGCCGATGAGAGGGCGACCCCAGTATCGGAGCGTATATGGTCAATTGGACCCCAACCACGGTAGATCTGTTACGGAGAGCTGTGGCTCCCACCACGTGGTATGCTTATTGCAGGGGATACGGGAGAGTGCACGCCTTCCTAAGACAACATGGTTTGAAAGAAGGTCCGGTGGCGAAAGAATTGATTGTGGCATACATATCGTGGGCCAAGGATGCTGGACAGTCCAGGGGCTTAGTGGGAAACAACTGGCAGGCTTGACATTTTCATAGGAGTGCAAGGTTGGGGGGGACCAGACCAAAGGATTACGGACACGAAAAATGTTGAAGGGTTAGGGAAGAAGGCTGGGGGTCAAGAGGGACGGGCAGCATCCCTTCACACATAACTTGTTAGTGTGATATGGCATAGGTTGGGTGACATATGCGATTCGGTATCTGAGACGAAGTTATTTAGATTAGCCTTTACACAGGCCTTCTTCTCTGCGCTGCGAATGAGTGAGCTGGTGGCGGCATCTAAGCAGGATGTCTGTCACACAGGAATGTTGATGAGGAATGTCATGAGGCAGGGTAATATGCTGAGGATATTTATACCAAGGTCCAAAACAGATAAATTGGGGCGGGGTGCTACGGTAACTTTGAGACAGTTGCCCAATCAGGTCACTTGCCCGGAGGTGAACTTGGAGACATACCAAGCAGTGCGACCAACAGTGGGAGAGCATTTGCTAATACATGGGGATGGGACCCCCCTTAACATGATATCAGTTCTCAGAGGTACTCAAGCAAACCCAAAACAGTGGGGGAGAACGCAGATAACTTTGGGACGAACTCCTTTAGGATAGGGGCTGCCACGAGCGCCGCACAGGCAGGACTGACAATGGAGGCCATTTGACAGATAGGGAGATGGCGCTCATCCGCGGTAGATTCTTATGTCAGGTTGGATCGAGTCAGCACATTATAACATGTCAATTAACGAGAGTAATTTTCAATGGCAGAATCGTGTCCCAGCTCGGTACAGGTGTGGATTGTTGGGCACTCATTTGTGCATGGGGCAGCACAGAGGGCACAGCAGCGCAGACACTGCCCTCATCTGGGTTTGGCAAGCCGGGGGTGCGCATCACCTGGATGGGGAAGCGTGGAATGCTCTGGGGGCAGTTACGGCCCATACTGCAGGTCAAGCTGGAGTCGCTGTCAATTCCGGATATCATAATAATACACTTGGGCGGGAACGATCTGGGTTCAGCATCATGCAGACACCTATTACAGCAGGTAAAGAGGGACTTACAAGAAATACTAGCTTGGTTCCCGGGAGCGCTTATCTGCTGGTCCGACATCACATCACGCATTAAATTTGCAAAACAGAGGTTATGGGGGAGAGCCTGGAAGAAGTTGAATAGGCAGATTGGAGGATGGTTAGTGTGCGTGGCAGGGTGTCAGATACGGCATGAGTGGGTGGATGGACAGTGCGAGGGCCTTTACAGGCAGGACCAAGTACACCTATCAGATATAGGATACAACCTGTTCAATAATAAATACAGGAGGAGATTAAAAGGAACTGCGCACAGGTGTAAAAGGGCCGCAGCTAGGGTTTGGTTTGGGGGGCACCAGGCAAGTGTAAACACTACCTGGCGCTGGTGGCAGGTACCCGGGGGCCAATAGAGACGTATTGGACATGGATCAGCCATGGGGCTGACGAAAGGCAGGTTGTTGGAGGGGTGGGGACCACGCCCGGAGGCAGGCCCCCTTATTTGTAAACATGGCGGGGGGGGGGGGGAGGGGTCGGAAGTGATGTTGCCTTGCTAGAAGTATGGCGGGCAGCGACATGGGGGGCGTGGTCCCGGCAGCGGTGAAACCGAAGGATTGGCCCGGGTGGGTGAATTTGTTATAATGTTGAAGTCATATTAATTGTTATGTTAATAAAAGCTGTGGCCACATAATACCAAGATTACGGCATAACGTGAAATCATTTCGGGAACTGGAAAGGGGGGCAGGACGCCGAAGGGAGCCAGAGAGGAGTCACAGCTCCCAGAGTCAAAGAGTTTTTCCCAAGAGCTTTCACTAGATTTGACAGCCTCAGCATTATCTTCCCATATGTAGAGCATTCTGAGATGTGATCACACCCAAGACCCAGCATACATTTGTCATGCAGGTATGTGACCAATATGATGCGGCACTTGAAGAAGCCACTGATCTTCTTTGGTTTAGTGGACATCAGACAAAAAAAATAGGTGATGCAAAATCAAACCACTTGATTTTTAAAAGCAAAAATTTCCCAATCAATGCACTAATACTGGTGCCAATACAGCAGCTGAAAAATAAAGGAAATTAGAAAAAGACTGAAAAATCTGTCCTGAAGATAAGGAGGAGGCAAAGAACTTCAGAATCAGAGGGTTCCCATAAGGCAAAAACTCAGAAAAGAAGTTCTAGAGGTAAATGGAAGAGACAACTCTTCTGCAGGAACAAATAAAATAAAATTTTAAAAAAGGGTCACTACATGATGCCTATTAAATGAGATGAGCTTGCACACACACAAAACTCTGAAAGCTCTAGAACCTTACATCAGTTTCCCCGCTTGTCCTCAGCGGAAAGCTGGTACAGCTGGTATTTGAAGTAAATCCTAGTTTCCTAATCTGACAGTCAAAGCCTCAAAAATAAATTGAGAGATTTAGTTTGATAACAGTATTTCCCAACTCTCTCCTGGAGGCATATCTATCCATCAGGTTTTTAGTTTTGCTACAATGAATATACATGAGTGAGATTTTACATACCCTGTGTTTCCAATGTATATAAATCTATCTCATGCATATTCAAGATGGATATCCTGGAAAACTGACTGGTTACTGACTGGCCTCCGGGAGAGGGTTGGGAAACTGATAATTGTGGCGTATTTCTCATCCATACCAATATGAAGAACAGCTTCAAGCAAAAGATATAATTACTGCCAAAGTTTGCCCCAATTAGCAGGAATCTGAAATGAATATTTTTCTTCTACTATATATATAAGGGAAAAAAATGTTTTGACAATGGGGTCCACACTTTAAATACACCATTATCTACTTGGTTGTACTAATTAATTTTGACCTATTTGTTTTTCTTCAAAGACTAAACAATTTCTCTCATTTATTTCAATTTATTTTTCTCCCATCCAAGACTTTAATTTTCCTCCAAAGTTAATATTTTAGTGGATACACACTGAATGAAGCCTTATATAAGTTATTGCATGGTAATCCAATGGCATGCAGCCGGTCACCTGACTCATCAATGTGAATATAGAGAAAATGCTTGCCTTTGGAGATGCGAGCACAGAATTTAACTCTCATTAAATACTGGTAGCAGAGGTCCCCTTGTCTGCCTGTTGAGTTATTTCACTTCCACTTGTCAAAATCTCCAATTTAATTCAAAAGGAAAACAAGACTTTTATACTTCTACAGTTCCATCTAGCATGATTGACTTAAAATACTATTTGTTCTCATTACTAGGGCATGCATAGACTGAACAATTCAACTGCACTAACTGCCTATCCAAATTCACTGTTACTGGAATATACGTTGAAATTTGCAATGACACTGACACTATTTTTTTTTGGAACAGACCACTTAAATTTACAGCTGCTACTCATTTGAAATGCAGTATTTTACTTATGTTTCCTTCTGCTCTGCCGTATTACGCACTTCTAGAAGAGGTGAAATTCAGTCAATTTCACCAAGTCTTATTTTGATGTCTGTGCTGAAGGATCACTAATGCAGCTTGGAGAGAGCACCAAGATGGTAGACGTACAGTGGAACTGGGTAGTTCCAAATAGGAAGAAAACTGGGGTGGGGGAAGAAAAGAAAAATAGGGCAAGGGGGAAAGAGATATAGCAATTTAAGAATGAGGAGTCTGGAAGAAAGTAAAAGGAGATTGTGTTTACAAATTCTTATTTTCATAGATGATTCATAATAATCTATTAGAGGCCAAAATTTAAAAACTGTATGCTGGCTAATTTATTTGGCCAAAATTAGCCAAATAACTCTGAAACCTAACTGGCTAACAGTTTGATCACCACAGGTTAGATTTCAGAGTTATCCAGATAACTGTACTTATTTTATTAATACGTTTTTTTATATCATCCTTCCAAAAAGAGGTCAGAAAGATTAACAATCTAAAAACATATACAGTACGTACAAAAAGACAACATTACCCATATAACTAACAAGCAGTAATATTCAAAGAATATCGCCAGTTAAGCATGATTAGAGGGGCGAAACAAAAGCGCAGCCCAACCCTCATCCCCCACCCCAGTGGAAACAATGCCAGTCCTGCCAGCTAATCCCCATCCCCCCTTTAAAATATATATATTACATGTTATGGGTCTTTAGGCCTGAAAAGAATGCTGCCCCTTCCTCCCAAAACAAAAGTCCAAAGAAGAATTACTGGAAGGCCCACCGCATTATAATACCCACCCCACTAACTCCACTCTAATCCTCCCACTCCACCCACACTCCCTCAAACCTCTATTGGCAAACAGTAGCATGGAACTTGCATCTAGCTCCCAGTCCATCCAGGGCTGCTATGACAGCAATGCTGGTAGCATACACAACTAGCACTGCTGTCAAAGCAATCAGGGCCATGCACCAAGGCTTCTTTTGGAACCCTGCAATCAAATGACCTGTAGTCATCCATTTAGATGTCATTGTTGCACAATGGCTTGATTCACTCTCCTCCCCAAGGGCTGTGAATGCTGCTTTTGCAAAATCCCCATCTGATCTGTGAAGCAAAAAACCTGTTCTACAAATCAAACCTAGATCTTGCAAACCAATCTAACAAGTTTATTTACACAATTCTGAAATATCACTTTTTCGTCCAAATATTTAAAGTACTACAACCTTTTTTGCCCTATATATACAAAATCGTTTCTTAGTCTCAGGTATCCAAAGTGCATATAATGTAGAAGCTTGGGGAAAATCTTCACAAATACTGCCATTTCTGAACTTAATTACTAAAATAAGGAGTATAAACTGGTTTGTGCAATTTATGACACAGCATATTCCTGTAACTGCATGAAACATTTGGAAGAAAACAAAAATGATTTATATTTGTATTCTTTGGGTGCCAAAACTATTGAGTTTTGCACTTCTCTGCCTTCATCCTCTACCCCTAAACACCAGTTCCCCCAGTAAAGGTGCATTATCCTCCTAAGCTTCATGGATTAGTTATTTTTTCATAGTTTTAGTTTCATTATATTCTCTACTAACCTTGCACTCACAGTCTTTTCCAACTAAATGCTTGATGCCCGCACATTCAGCTCATAAGCTAGAATCAAAAGAGTATTTTATACATCTACTCATTTGCTGCTGTGTGCCTGGTCTTGCCAAAATGCTTTGATGGGAAATTAAAACCTTCTATGGCTGATAAACATTGAGTGACTGTGCGGCTGTGTAATACAATATGATTTATTTCCTCTGCATTTCACATGAAAGGGGACTGAGCATTCTGCACTTGGGAACTAAAATGTATCAGCAAATCATGTGGATTAATTTCTAACATGCAAATCTCCTGGCTCCTAATGAAAAATACAAACAAGTACATAAATGGTTTATCCCATTTGATTTAAAAAAAAAAATAAAAATCAGGTCACAGTGGGAGGTTTAATTTTAAGATCCCATTGATCTCTTTTACATTTTCTGTTCCACCATGAAAGTTCTCATTACTTTGCTTACCATTATTTGCATGATGGTGCATGGTACTTACCAACTGGCAACAATGTCAGACTGTAGAGTCGAATCTGGAAGTATTAAATCTTTTTGGCCACCAAAGTTAAAAAAAACAAAAATGTTCTACAGGAACGTGTCTTCAGAAGGAAGTCATTTACGGGGTATACATACAAGTATATCCCATAAAGGAAATTCAAAGGAAATATTTGTAAAGTGTTCACTAGCAACATAAAAAAAATAAAATAAAATAAAAAAAACAAGTAGACACATAAGAACATAGGATCAGACCATCAAGTTCAGAATCCTGTCTCCATCAGTGGCCAATCTTGGTCATTTGAAGTACCTGGCAGATCCCAAACAGTAAATCCAATTCATTGTTGCTCACTCCCAAGGAAAAGCACCGGGTTAATTGCTTCTGGACATTTCCTACAGTAACTTGTCCAATTTCTTTTAAACCCAGCTATGTTAGATGCCATGACCTCATTCTTCAGCAACGAATTCGACAGCCTAACTGTGCCTTGAGTAAAAAAAAAATAATAATAATAATATTTTCTCCAATTTATTTTAAATCAGCTACCTGCTAGTTTCATGGAATTTCTCCTAGTCTTCAGTTTCTGAAAGGATAAATAAACCATCCCCTATATTTACTGGTTCCAGCCCTCTCATGCTTTGAAAAATCTCTAATCATATCCCCTCTCAAATGTCTCTTCTCTGAGCTGAAGAGCCCTAACCTGCTTTAGCCTTTTCATTTGGTACTCATTCAATCCACTATCATTTTTGTTCCCTATTTCTGTATTATTTTTCTAATTTTGCTATATTTCTTGAAATGCAGCAACCAGAATTACACATAATACTCAAGATGTGGTTGCACCATATATATATATATATATATACACAAATACATTACGATATTCTCCATTTTCTCCATTCCTTTCCAAACAATTCCTAATAATCTGTTTGCTTTTTTTTAATCACCACTGCACACAGAGTCAACATATTGTCCATAAAGGTCCTTTTCTAGGGTAGTGATTCCCTGTACAGAACCCCAGCAAATACTTATAGTTGGTAATATGTGTCCCTATGTAAATTACTTTGCAATTGTCCACATTCAATTTTGTCTCCCATGTAGATGCCCAGTTCACCATGACAAAGACCTTCTCCAGTTGTTCAGTCTTCTTGCATTTTAACTACTTTGAATATGTTTCTGTCATCTTTAAATTTGATCACCTCCCTCACTGTTCCCTTATCCAGATTAATTAATAAGTTACAACACCGGTCCCAGTACAAACCTATAAGACAGTCCAATATTCACCTCTCTCTATGGGGAAAAATTACCATTTAGTCCTGTTTGTTTTCAATCTTTTAATAAATTACCAATCCACGGTAAGGCATTTATTAATTTAAAATCTCCTATATACTGCATTCTGAACAATGCCAATCAAAGTGGGGTACAATACATAAATACATTTATAAAATCAATACAACGCAAGATAAAACATGTACAATATACAAATTACAAATTCTTCTGCTGTTATTGAGTCACACTGCCACGCAGCCTTAATCCTAATATCCCACGACTTTTTAGTTTTCTGAATTTTCGCATAAGCAGATCTCAAATGCCTTCTGAGAATTCAAAAACATCAAAATTGGTTGGCTCTCCTTTATCCACACTAACATCTTCAAAGAATTCTAATTGGTTAGAAGACATAACCTCTCTTGGCTAAATACATGCTGGCTCATCTCCATTAAGCTATGTTTATCCATATGGAATGGAAGAGTAACCTAGTTTTTAGGTAACCAAGGAAGCCTGGATTTGAATTCTGTATTTCCCACAGTTGCATCTTGTGACCTTGGGCAAGTCATTTCACCCTCTATTGCCTTGGATACAACAGATTGTAAATACTCTAGAATAGGGAAATAACTACAATATATATTTTTATATATCTGAATTGTAACTCACCTTCAGCTCAAATGTGTAAAAGGCAATGAATTAAGTCTAAAAAGTAATATGACCAGTAATTCTGTTCTTGACAATAGCTTCCACCATTTTACCCAGCATCAATGTCAGGCTCACCGATATGAGGTTACTTGGGTCATCCCTGGCATTATATTTTCTATCCTCCAGTCCTCAGTTATAGAAGCAGATTTGAATGATAGGCTACAGCTTTATATTTGAATGATAGGCTGCAACATTATATTTGAGTTTCTTTAGAACTCTGGGATGAATACCATCAGGTCCTGGTACTATTTAGTTTGTCAGTTTACTCTAGCACCTCAGAGTCATACTGATTTGTTTGTTCCTCTAAATCATCAGATATAGTAATATCCCAATCATCATCCACAGTAATGTCTGAAGCAAGGACTTAGTTTAGTTTTTCTGTAAAGGCCTATGTGCCTTCCTATTGTCCTCATTAGGTCCTGCTTTTCATTTTTTAAAAGCTGCCTTGTTGGTTTTCACAGCATTTCCTAACCTTGATGGCAGGTGCTTGTTCTTCTTTTGACCTTTTTCTAATTTGTGGAATATATTTTAACTGGAGTTCCAAGTTGGTGTTTTCAAACAGTCAAAAAAAATCAATAAATACTGCACACAGTACAGCTTGCTGAGAAAAATTTAAAGTTTGAGAAAGTGACTATTATATAATGCCTAATCTTTTGTTCTGCTTGATCTATAATGGTCTATTGTAACTAATCGAAAGTATTCTCTTTAATAAACAATATTTTACTAATGGTGCCTGTTTCTTCTTTATATGCAAACTATGATGTTCAATAAGTTGTGTCAATTTTGCGTTGCACACATCCTACATAGATTAGTGGACAACTGCATTGTATAATATAGATAACACCAATAGATGTTCAATCTATATGATGTTTTCTGTTGACAATAAAACCAGTGATGGAATGTATCCATTGCTGACCAACTATCATAGTTGTTCAAAACTCCCACTTATATGAAAAGTGTCCTGATGGTAAGCGTTCAGTATATGGAGAAGGTAACACTATACATATGACATGTTTTCTTATATTACAGCCCTTTCATGTAGGTCATTTGTGGAGGTGCCACAAAACCTGAATGCATACATAATATATGCCAATGGTTTTTGAAAACTGCTGCCACCCTGTGGGCAAGATTGGTAAATTTCAAAACACAAGTAAGATCATCTGTTGACAGTTGATCTATACTGCAGAAGCTGTCTCCATCTGTAAAGCTAGCTCTCCTATATGTCTATTTTATTACATATGTGGGATAAACCACATGATAAAAATCTGTTAGCTAATTCTCTTGACAGATTCTTGAACTCCTCCCTAGTAGAATAAAGTCGTCTAGTTCGAAAGAATTGTACAAAGGGTAAACCACGCTTGAAAGCGCGAGGATGATAGCTTTGAAATGTACAATTATTAAACTCTACTGATTTCCAAAATAAGGGAGTAATAAAAGATGTTTCCATATTTCTTAATTTTAATGTGTAAAAATGAAATTTCATCACAACGATATTGGAAGGTAAAACAAATTATTTTGCATATTAAGCCACTGATGAAATGATATAAATTGCTTTTCTATCTCAAGCCCAATGAAAAATATATTACTTCGATGCCTGCTTCAAATTTTATCTGAAAAAAAAAAGGAGGAAATATCCAACTTCTTCAAAATTTACTGACATAAAAGGTTAGCAACACTGGGCACTCCATGAAATCGCAGGTAGAAATTGTGTTTCAAACAAAATAATTTTCACACAAAACCAACTCAGCAAGATCACAAATAAAAAAAGAATGTTGGTATTTGCTGGGGATGGGGTTGTTCCACAACAGATGTAACCAATTCCATGGCTGAATGCTGTGGAACATTAGTATAGTGTAGTGACTCAACATTCAAAGAAAGAAAAAAATAATTTCCTGGAATACTTGGCAATTAGTTTAATTTTCATAGCACACATGATGGATCGTGGACAAATGAAAACATTAGATTAATATTAGGTTGCAAATAAAGGTCTACAAAAGCAGTTAAAGGTTCAAATTGGCTAATACTATGGGGGTGCAAAGGTGGATTTATTAAAGTTTTATGTACTTTGGGTATCTTGCATAAAATAGATAATACCAGGATGCTTTACAAAAAGTAAAGATTTTTCTTTGGATGTTAGAAAATCTTGCTGAAAAGCATCTAATAAGAGACTGAAAATCTTCAAAAATGTAGGATTAGGACCATTAATTAGAGATGTATTATAATGAAATTGGTTAAGATGCTTCCTCGTTTCTGCCACATAATAAACAATATCTAGAACTACTCCCCACCCTACTGGCTTTATTACAATGACTCAATTTTGTGCCAGAGACTGAAAGGCTAATCTTATGTAACATGCCATCACTGGATTTATTTTCTAAGGTATGAACATCTGATAATACCAAATTTTGGAAAGTTTTTAAATATGAGTCTATGGCCCTTAAGGAATCCATATTGAAGAGGCTTTACTATAAACATAACCATAGAAAATTGTTGTTGTGAAAAAAATAATTATCTATAATGACCAAAAAAAAGAAATCTATAAAGGGACACTACATTCAAAAACGTCCTGTAAAGATGTAGGTATAAATGAAACTCTGTAACCTAAGACCTGTACTTGGATAGGAGTTAATGCAACACTTAATAAATTGATCGAGTCAGTGATGTCTGTGATTTCATAATCAATCTGTGCACCAGGTCTTCCTCTTGACTGAAATGAGGGTTGTACGCTCCCCGTCTCATCCTGCATGGATGATGAAGGGACACGTTGGTTCGCTATGAAAATTTAAAGAGTCACTGGAGGAATTTTCTGATGAAAACATCACTTGCTTGGTCACTCCTACCTTCTTAGCCTTATTCTCTCTATTTAACCATGGATACACATTAGACCATGTATGGTCCTGCTAAAATTTGTCTATCAACACATAAGGACATACATATATTTATTCTCACAAATATCTCATATCCTCTTATACTAATTATTTTTTCATTTTTTACATACTTAGTTATATTTATAGAATTACTTAATCCTATTTCTTAATACATCATAATCAATTCTCAAAATGACAAATTAATTTAAACAATATTCCAAAAATAATATTTGCTAAAAAATGATATATTAACCATTTGAATTAAATAATTTCAAATTTATTTATCTTCATTTGCAAACAGCTATCTTAACATGTGGATACCCCAAACATCCCCAAAATATTCATAAATATACATAACACATACAAACAAATATACAAACATTTATAATAAGAAAATACAGTACACGAGTGTTACAAAAATACAACTTCAAACATCAATTTCATACATTTTCAATATTATTATCTATTTATAACACATTGATTGTTAAAAAATCCCGCTATGTTCAATGGCTATTGCAATTACAATCCCCGACAAGGACCTTGTTTCGCAATTAAGCTTCTTCAGGGGTAAATCTTAGCATCGTTCACTCTTTCAACCCCAATATGTAGCCCATTCAAAGGATGATCTAAACACACTTCATTCCTTCAATACCCGATCACACGGGGATCCAATTCTCCGTTGTACTGAATTATCCTTTATTTCACCGGTATCCACACACCAATCTGTGATACCACAGTAACATCTAAATTTCAACCAAATTCCCGTCCAGGGATTCACAACTTTTAAACCATTCTCCTTATGACAGAGGAAGCCAACCTCACATAGCCACTTTCCCAACGCTCACAATTTATTAGTTTCCAAATATCTTCATATCAGTGTGGCAAGACGTCTGTTCAAACAACCATCCGTCAAAAGATCAAAACGCCGTCAGGCAACGGCTGAAGAAATCCAGCGGCTGAAGAAATCCAGTTTTCTTCAGCCGTTGCCTGACGGCGTTTTGATCTTTTGACGGATGGTTGTTTGTACAGACGTCTTGGAGGAGCAGCTAACCTTTCCATTTTGAGTTGGCTGGACGACCGGGTGAGATTCGAGCGGTGCAGGAAGGGAGAGGTTTCCCCGTACCTGGACTCCCGCGGCTGAACGAGGCGCGTTGACGTCATCATCAGGAGACCGGCGTCTGGTATAAAATCAGGATACCCTCGGCATTGGAGGAGCAGCTAACCTTTCCATTTTGAGTTGGCTGGACGACCGGGTGAGATTCGAGCGGGGCAGGAAGGGAGAGGTTTCCCCGTACCTGGACTCCCGCGGCTGAACGAGGCGCGTTGACGTCATCATCAGGAGACCGGCGTCTGGTATAAAATCAGGATACCCTCGGCGCGTGTCGCCGTCCCGGCGCGTGTCGTAAAAGAAACTTTTTCAGAAGAATATACATCTGTAAATTCCTTCAAATCGTGAGTAAATAATCTATTGAAGGTTTGGCTGCTCCCAACCCCTCCAGGAAAGGAGTTAATATTGAGTAGACAACTGAAGGGGGAACATTCGATATCAAATAAATACTTACCTAAGAAAATAATGCCCCACACAAAAAGAAAGGCAAAGGTAAGAGAGGCAATTACTTCCTCTCCTCTACCTGAACCGATTCAAACACAGATATCGACGTTTTTCCCATCAGTTCCTAGTTATCAACCGGGAGCAGGGGCCATTGGAGATACGGATATAGAGCAAATACCTGTTCTCCCGGCCGAAATATCTCTCAGCCCCGGGGCCCCATCTACCCCTTCTCCTCCAAAATATCCTATGGAACAGTCCTTTGTACTAACCCCAGAAAAAGAGGAAAGTGGAGAGAACCTTGCCAACAAGGGGAAAGTAGAAATGGACATGGAAGTTAAAATACTGCCAACTAAACCAAAGGAGATCACAATGGAGTCATTATGGTCTGCTATAACATCCCTTGAAATTGCCATAGTCAACCTAATGAAACAAACATCGGAATCTAGCCTACAATCAAAAAATATAGAATCATCAATATTAAAGATTGAAAAAACAAAAGGAGAAATGGAGAAGAGAATAACTACACTGGAAACATGTCATCAGAGGTTTACTAAAACTGAAATTTTGCATAACAAACGATTGGAAATGATAGAAAACCATCAAAAATATCTAAATTTAAGACTGTTGAACTTTCCTAAGTTAAATTTAACATCACCATTAGATATGTTTAAGGAGTATCTTTCTGGTATTTTATAGTGGCCAGATAATGTTATGCCAACTATTGCAAAAATTTACTATGTAGACATTAAGGGTAAGGCTCCAGAAAGCAATAAAGCAGTAGAACAATCACTTAATCTATCTGAAATTCTAGAGACCACCTTGGCTACTAAGATAGAGGTTCGAACAACATTACATGTCAGTTTTGTATTTGTAAGTGATAGAGATACAGTCTTTAAATTATTTATGAGGCATAGGCTAGAAGAGTTTCATGGGGGAAGGATTTGGGCATACCCTGACCTTTCCAGAGTGACCCAAATAAGAAGGAAAAAATTCCTAGAGCTCAGAGCAGAAGTGGAAAGTAAGGGAGGAAAGATGACCATAAAGTACCCATGTAGATGCGAAATTTGGAAAAGTGGGCAGAAATATGTGTATTTTGAGGTTAACCAGTTACGCACCTTCCTTGATTCCTTTTCTCAACCCCCTTGAGTATTGGCAAGGACGAGGCAGAAGTAAAGTAAATACTAGGAGTATTGTCTCTCTTTTCAATTGTATAAGTTTTTACTGTTTTCCTGAATTTTGCTCTGAATACTTTTCCTAACCTGGAGTAATATTATTATTTCTTTAGCCTTGTTATAAAGGGTAATGGACAATATAACTCTTATATGTAAGGAAATTGCAAATTTACTAGATTGTATATTGTCTATTTAATTTTCTTCCTGTAAAATGTAAAAGCAGCATAAATAAAAAATTAAAAAAAAAAAAAAAAAAGGTGACCTTATCAAGAATTATGGCTACCATATTTTGCAATGGGAGAAAGAACTGGATGTCAGCATAAAGCCATCATCAAAATTCTCCAGCAGCTGACATATAGGAAAGATATAAATATTAAACAGGACTGCAGACAACACTGACTCTAGAGGAACACCAGTCGATAAAGGAAACATGGGGGATTTTGAATCACCAATAACTCCCTTTGGAACTATGCAGACAGAAATGACTCAAACCATTTAAATATAATGGAGATGATACCAATCTGTTTCAACTGTTGCAACATAATAGAGTGATGAATGGTATCAAATGTGTTGCGCTTGGGGGTGGACCCTTGCCTGGGGCAGTGGAGAACTGCTCCCTGGTAGGGACCAGGAAGCACCTGCCCCCAGGGGGCGGAGCACTGGAGGAGACAGAGGCTAGGAGAGCTTCACCACTGGAAGCCCGCGGTACCCCCGGGTGGAGCCCGTAGGTACCCGGGCCGCTTGGACTTAGGTGGGCCTTGCAGGGTCTCCTGGAGAGATGGTAGACAGGCGTGTCCACAGACAGCAAGGGAGCGTGGTCGGACTTGAGACTGGGGTTCAGATGGAGCAAGGAAGGCCAGAACAGCGTAGGCGATGACAAGGCAAGGGCCAGAGCCAGAATCAGGAGACGTAGTCAATCAGGCAGGGGTCAGAATCTGAGGGTCAGTCCGAGGAGTAGTCAGGCAAGGCAGAGGTCAGGTTCCGGAGGTCAGACGAGTTCACAAGGCAGGCAGAGATCAGGATGCAGGCAGCAGACAGGAAAGTTGAGGAACAGGCCGAGGTCAGTACCAAAAACTAATCCAGGGGTACTACCTGGGGAGACAAACGGGCAGACGCAGGAACAGTAGGATGCAGGAACAAGGCTGGAACAGTAAGATACAGGAACAAGGCTGGAACGAGACTGGAACAAGGCTTAGGACGCAGTGACAATTTAGCTCACAATACAATGTTGACCCGATTGCCAAGGCAAGGAAGTGCAGGCAGGGACTTCCTTAAGTAGTTCCTTCAATCAGGGCGCGCCGCGGAGTTAGGACCCGCCCTTGGCCCTACAGAATGGAGATACATCGGTGGCAGCAGCAACGTGGGTATTGTGCAACAGCTCAGCACAGGATAGTAGATCAGACCAGTTGTCCTGCTGATCATTCACATAGGAATGGAGGAATGTCTTTAAAGTTCGGTTGGTCCTTTCAGCTTGACCATTGGCCTCTGGGTGATAGGCAGACGTGAAACTGAAGGCAATGTTAAACTTCTTACATAGGGAGCACCAGTACCTGGTGGAAAACTGTGGTCCTCGATTGGATATAATCTCCTTTGGGAGTCCATGGAGCCGGAAAATATGTTTCAGAAACAACTTGGCTAATTCTGGGGCCAGGGCAAGGGAATAAAGTGACCTATCTTCGAGAACTGGTCGATGATGATCCAGATTATGGTATTGCTGCGGGACGGAAGCAGGTCCGTGATAAAGTCCATTGAGATACTAGACCATGGCACGGTAGGTGCTGGCAGTGGTTAGAGTAGGCCCCAAGGCCGTCCAGTATGCGGCTTCTGTTGGGCACAGAAGGGGCATGAATCTACATAGTTATGAGAGTCTTGCACCATGTTGGGCTACCAATAGTGTCTTTGTAACATCTCTAGGGTCCTGGCATGACCCGGGTGTCCTGCCAACTTGGAATCATGAGCCCATTTCAGAACTTGTTCACGTAATCTACGTGGAATGACTGTTTTCCCAGTTGGAACTGTGGAGGTCACAGCAAGGGATACGCAGGCCGGATCTATAATATATCTAGGAATGTCAGGGACATCTTCAGATTCAAAGGATCTTGAAAATGCATCTGCACAGAAATTCTTGGAAGCCGGGCAATAACTTAGAACGAAGTTGAACCATTCAAAGAAGAGCGCCCATCGGGCTTGTCAAGGGTTCAAGAGTTGAGCTTCTTTAAGGTGCTCAAGATTCTTATGGTCGGTGAAAATGGTCAACTTGTGTTGCGCCCCTTCCAACCAGGGACGCCACTCTTGGAGTGCCAACTTGACGGCGAGAAGTTCTCGGTCACCAACAGTATAGTGTTGTTCTGTAGGAGAGAACTTATGTGAGTAGAATGAACAGGGTATCAGTTTACCCTTGGGAGAAAACTGGCTTAAGATGGCTCCTGCTCCAATTGCAGAGGCGTCAACCTCAACGACAAAAGGTCATCTTGGGTCTGGATGCTGGAGACAAGGACCGGAACAAAAAGCTTCTTTAAGCATCTGAAAGGCAGCTTGTGCTTTGGGGGTCCACACACGAGTGTCAGCCTCTTTCTTGGTCATGGCGGTTAGTGGAGCAGCTAGGGTAGAATAATTGGCAATGAAGCTCTGGTAATAATTGGTAATGCCAAGGAAACGTTGTAAAGCTTGTAGGCCTACTAGCTGGGGCCAGTATTGGATCCCCTGGACCTTTTCTGAATCCATGGAGAAACCTCGATCAGATATGATGTACCCTAAGAAGGGTAAATGGTTTTGCTCGAAGAGGCACTTTTCTAACTTGGCATAAAGATGGTTTTCTCTTAGATGCTGGAGAACAGTCCGAACATGATCCCGATGAGATTCAAGGTCTTTGGAGAAAATCAGGATGTCGTCAAGATATACGACTATGAAGGAGTACAAGAGGTCTCGGAGAATTTCGTTCATAAGGTATTAAAAGACCACTGGGGCATTGCATAGCCTAAAGGGCATCACAGTGTATTCATAGTGACCATCCCACGTGTTGAATGCGTGCTTCCAGATGTCTTCAGGTTGGATGCGTACCAGATTGTATGTACCCCTTAGATCCAACTTGGTGAAGATCCGTGCCCCTTGTAGGCAGTCAAACAGCTCGCTGATAAGGGGCAGAGGGTATTGGTCTTTGCGGGTTATGGCATTGAGCCCTCTAATCATTACAAGGGCGTAGACCGCCATCCTTTTCCTTAAAGAAGAAACCCACTCCGGCAGGAGAATCAGAGGGACGAATGATTCCTTTTTATAGGTTCTCTTTGATATACTCAGACATGGCTAGGGTTTCAGGGTAAGGCAGTGGATAATTTCTGCCCTTGGGAGGTGTGGTGCCTGGCAGAAGTTCTATGGGACAATTGAACTTGCACAACGGAGGCAAGGTATCCGCCTTCTGCTTCGAGAAGACATCTCGAAGTCAGCATACTGAGCAGGTAACCCAGATAGGTGGTAGACTTCAGCACAGGGACTACAGAAGTTACTTGACGTAGACATGTCTTCTGGCATTTGGGACCCCACTGCACCAACTGCAGGGCATGACAATCAAACTGGGGTTCGTGGGCCTAGATCCAGGGCAGCCTCAAGATAACTGGATGTGTAGAACGTTTCAATACATAGAAGGACATCTCCTCCTCGTGGAGAGTGCCCACAGTAAGACGGACAGCCACTGTTCGATGGGTGATCAGCCCCGGAAGGGGTTCCCCTTGAATGGAGGCAGTTCGGAGATTCACATCCAATGGCTGAAGAGGAATGTTCAGTAGCTTGACAATGTCATCCATGAGGAAGCTGCCACTTGCTCCGGTATCAACTAGAGCATTGGTGACGAAGGAGTGGGCCAAAATGCATAGAGAGATGGGAAGCAGGAGTTGGGGGCCGATGACAGTAGCGCCTAAGCTCAGGACCCCCGCCAGGCTAAGGTGTGCAGTTTTCCGGACGCGCCGGACAGAACTGCCGAAGATGTCCGGAAGTGTCATAGTAAAGGCAAAGACCCTCCTTTCTCCGACGGAGATGTTCGGTCGGAGACAATAGCCCACTGTTCACCTCCATAGGTTCCACCACGGAAGAGGGTGGTGGTGCTAGAGTCTTGGATGGAGGACTCGGGACACGCGTGGGGAACGGTATCAGAGAGCAGGAAGCCTTTACTTCTAGGCGCCTTTGCCAGAGATGATGGTCGAGCTTCCTGGTGAGGGAAATCAGGTCCTCTAGAGACGTGGGAGTCTCATGGATGGAGAGTTCATCTTTGAGAGCGCTGGAGAGTCCATCCAGGAAGATGGCTTGCAGACAATCTTCTTGCCACCCAAGCTAAGTAGCCAGGGTCCTGAACTCCACCGTATATTCAGAGAGGGTCCGCGACCCTTGACGGAGGTGGAGCAGATCATGGCTGGCTACAGCCTGGCAGCCTGGGTCTCCAAAGGTCTGCTTGAAGAGATCAACAAACTCGGATAACTTGGAAAGTATGGGATCAGAGCGTTCCCATAAGAAAGAAGCCCAAGCAAGAGCCTTCCCTTTCAGGTGGGAAGGGATAAAAGTCACTTCAGTGATTTCCTTCAGGAATAAGAAGGGTTGCAGTGCAAACTGCATAAAGCACTGGTTGATCAATCCACGACAGGAGCGTGGATCCCCATTGTATCGAGGAGGTGCAGGGAGTGCCAATGATGCTTTGGGCAGCAGAGAACCTGATAGTCCCACGGGATTGGCCAGAACTGTATCTCGTAGCTGGGAACGAAGCTCTTTCACCGAAAAGGCTAGCGATTCCAAAGCTTGATGATGTTCCTTGACTGTGACAGCCAAACCCGGTAAGGCCCTGGAGGCGGGAGACTCCGCCGCGTCCACGACCTTGGCAACCTGTTGCGCTCGGGGGTGGACCCTTGTCCTGGGGCAGTGAAGAACTGCTCCCTGGTAGGGACCAGGAAGCACCTGCCCCCAGGGGGTGAAGCACTGGAGGAGACAGAGGCTAGGATGAGCTTCACCACTGGAAGCCTGCGGTCCCCCCGGGTGGAGCCCGTAGGGACCCGGCCCGCTTGGACTTAGGTGGGCCTCGCAGGGTCTCCTGGAGAGGTGGTAGACAGGCGTGTCCACAGACAGCAAGGGAGCACGGTCGGACTTGAGACTGAGGTTCAAATGGAGCAAGGTAGACCAGAACAGCGTAGGCGATGACAAGGCAAGAGCCAGAGCCAGAATCAGGAGACGTAGTCAATCAGGCAGGGGTCAGAATCCGAGGGTCAGTCCAAGGAGTAGTCAGGCAAGGCAGTGGTCAGGTTCCAGAGGTCAGATGAGGTCACAAGGCAGGCAGAGGTCAAGTTGCAGGCAGCAGACAGGAAGGCCAAGGAACAGGCAGAGGTCAGTACCAAGAGACAGTCCGGGGGTACTACCTGGGGAGATGAACGGACAGATGCAGGAACAGAAGGCGGCTGGAACAGTAGGATGCAGGAACAAGGCTGGAACAAGACTGGAACAAGGCTTAGGATGCAGTGACAATCTAGCACACAATACAATGCCAACCCGATTGCCAAAGCAAGGAAGTGCAGGCAGGGACTTCCTTAAGTAGTTCCTTCAATCATGACACGCCGTGGAGTTAGGACCCGCCCCTGGCCCTACAAGAGGCTGTGCGGTTCCCGGCGAGCGTAGGGGCGTGGCCAATGCCACAGGAGATGCCATTCTCCAGCGTGAGGCCTGATGCGCAGTGGAAGGCCCGATGACCGCCACCGTGGGACGCCGAGGCCTGGAGGTGCTCGCAGCTGCCACTGGGGAGGCCGACCCGGGACCTGCAGACGCACCAGAGAGGTGAGCAGGCCCGTGCGTGGGCCAGACTCGGACGGGGCACAACAAAATGCTAATGACAAGTCAAGCATAACTAACAAAAAAACTCTTGCCTGAGTCATACCCTTGATGAAACACATCAAAGCTAGATAATAGCAATGTTTTGTATTATGAGTGGCTCTGAAACCAAATTAATGTGTCTCCAATAAGGATTGTTCTTCAAGGAAAGAATGCAAGTTTCAGTGCCACCTTCTCCAGAACCTTGGCTAGAAAAGGAAGATTAGAGATGGGACGATAGTTAACCAAATCAAGATTATTCTTCTTCATAGCTAAATAGATGCCAGCTTTAAAGGGCCAGGTATATGTCCTTAAGATAAAGATCAATTGTTAAACCGTACTAGAAATCCAGCCAGATGCCTATTATGTCAATACCGTCATCTAGAGCCAAACAAACACTCTTATCTTATTTCTTTTAGACTTTTGGCATTTCCATAAACACCTATTGTCTTAAATTATTTTCTACAACTTGCTTACTAGAAGTTAGTTCAGATGATTTGGCATCAATACAGATCTACTCTATGTTTAAATGCATCTGAGTGATCTCAATTTTTTCTACATCCTCACAGAAAGAATACCCTAATTACCCTTTTTAAATGGTATCCTTTTGTAGGTACCCTGCTCCAAACTATGCACTCCTCAGTGATTGTCAGCTTTCCACCATAATCTAGTTTAAAGCTATGCTATCTCCTTCTTAATTGTTAGTATCAGCAGCCAGATTTGATTTTGGTTAATGTACAGACCATTATGTTGTAACAGGTCCTCTCCTTCCTAATGAATCTAAAGCCCTCCTCAATGAACCACTGTTTCATCCATTCATTGAAACTCCAGAACTTAGCTTGCCTCAGAGATCCCGTATATGGAACTGGAACCATTTCTAAAAAATGCTACACTGGAGGTCCTGGATTTTAGTTGTCTACCTAGCATCCTAAATTTAGTCTCCAGAACCTTTCTCCTGCACCTACCTATGTCACTGGTACTCACATGGACCATGACAGCTGGCTCCTCTCCTGCAAATCATAAAATACTACCTAGATAAACAAGGGCCACCACCTTTGCAACAGGCAGACAAGTTAGCAAGAGATTTTCATATCTACCTGCCACTCAGTTATCTATCCTCCTAATGACTATATCATCAGTAATAGCAGTAGTTATATCCCTACTCTCCTGGACTCACAGCCCTTAAGATGCTTCCTCTGTATGAAATATCACTTGGAGGGTGGTCCTGAATCACTTCCTGCCACTGGAAGGTGATGCTCTCTCTCTTGGTCATCTTGCTTTTCCAAAGCAGCACAGAGACTGGCAGAATGGAGATGGGAATTGTCTACTATATCCTTGAAGGTCTCCTCTGTATAACACCCTCTGTCTGCCTCAGCTTTACAGAGTCAATCATTTTGGCTTCAAAAGACTGCACTCATTCTCTAAGGAGCTCTTTGCACCGTGCGTACACATATAATCTCCCCAACAAAAAGACAGTCATACATATGGCTCTTAATGCAAAAGACTGAACAGCCCTATATTGCTGGCGAGCTGCAGTCTATATCCTTTTTTTTTTTTAAACTCAGACAAGAATTGAGAATTTTCAAGCAATTAACCCAAAATGTGTTATTCTATCAAACTCAGCAAACAAAAGAGTTCAAGTAACCTTTAAATTAACATAAGAGAAATTATGCACAGGTATGATTTATGTCAACTAAAAAACTTACAGGAAAAGAAAATATGCCTGCTACAGAACTCAGGGAGTGTATATAAGAGAAAAAGAAGTGGGGTGGGTAGGAGTTGCAGTAGGGTGGGAGGGAAAAAAAAAGATTGATTTTCCTAGTAGCAGAAAGAATCATCCTATTTTCCCCAATGTGTTTTTACTGGACATTATCTAATAACCTGATTTACTGTCTTCACCCCCATAGGCACAGAATGGAACAAGCCTTAGTAACTCAGGTCATAGGTGCATAAAAAAAGTTTTTAAACCCATTAACTGAGAAAGTTCATGTGGACACAAAGATCTTATTTACAAATTTACTTTAACAACTGCATTTAGAAATAAAAGATACTATGCAACATATTCTGTACTAAATATTAAAAAGGGAAATAATTTTATACAGGTGATCCTTGCCCCTCACCCCCATATGGCTAAAAATAGGTAGGGTTAGGTCGCAACAGGGAAATTAAGCATGGGGATTGTATAATCAAACCTCCATGTGAAATTTCTGGCATGTGCTTTGTATCCATATTCTGCGCACCAGCAGGATTTTCAAAGACAAATTTCACAAGGTGTTTCCCTTGAGAGCAAAGTATCAAGACGACTGCAAGCTCTGTGGGGAGTAGCAAAAATCACCCTCAAACATAGGTTTTATACAGCATGGATCATCCATTTGTTTTATACACCACAAAAACCCCCCCCACAAAAAAACAAACCCACAACTCTGTATATGTCAGTACCTATAGTATGGAAGCCATTAACACACTGTAAAAACATGGAAAAGCACAAAGCACAAAATGTGGAGGTGACAATTATAATCCAAACATATGGGAATCAGAAGGTTAATGTTGCAAAGTGCAGGGAAAAAAAATGAATATCACTCCTGCACATATTCTAACAGGCAGGAGTAGCTAGCTATATTAGCTGGGCGACAGAGAAATACATTTTGTTAGAAGTAGTCGAGGTGGGAGTGAAAGGAAAAATGCTTATTGACATAATTAGTGAAACATTTCATGGTAAAGATGGTTTTCAGAAGGATCTTGCAATGACACAGGGATGGCGTTTAATGTCGAAGTATACAGTATGATTGAATATCTACTTGTCACTCTCACTTTCCACATACCTTTTCAGCATAGGTTTGCTAACTTGGGCAACATAATAGGAGTTTCAAAAATGTTCTATCATTGCCTATTTGATGTTTCCAAATCAGACAAAACCATTGAAATTTGCTCTAGATCAACCTAAATAAAAGCCTGAAACTTGATTGGTTTGGAGTGGCTCTTAGGGATAGGCGTATAAAATATTGACCTTTCTAAAAGATAACATTATACACCTAAGAGAGGAAATTCCAATCCCAAACCCTGGCTTTTTATATCTTTAAGATTACTGCCGCACAGGTACTCAGTCCCTTAATCTTTTTTAAAGCATCCATTCATCCTAGCTTCCTCATCTGTACTTGTCCATAAGGCTTTAGCATCTACATTCTCAATGATGAAATGTGTTTCTTTTAATAGCATGTCAGCTTTGCCTTCCTCCAGTTCTTACTTTTACCCGTAAAATGCTAGGTCCCTCTCTGTAGATCTAGGGTTTCTAAAGTATAAATGATCCATCATTTTCAATAACACATGACTGCACATATATCATATAGTACTGTACACCTAAAGCCTATGTCAAATGCCTCATAAGAGTATGATAGATATCTAATGGCATCTGGTGTCTACACTGCAACCTTTTCTAGAGGGGAAGAAGAAACAGGAATTGTCCATCTCCACAAAGCCATTTTAAACTTAAAAAATTTTTTTCTTCTATTAACTGAGCTTTGAAAATATACAGTATTGCCATGACCACTATAGTGCTGTAGGTTTCATCAATGCTGTACAGTTCTTTTATTATCCCAATAGCAATAATCACATTTTTCTGGTTTGCGTGTTTTTTCACCTAGCAGCTTCCAGATATTCCTTAGGGCTTCCAGACTAAATCAGAATCAAGTTCAACCATGGTTATAGTGCCATGATTCATAGCTACCTAGGGGTTTTCAATGGTTTTTCAACTCCTCCTCCCACTCCTGTCTAGTGCACTCATTATAGCAATAGCCCTTTGACTGAGAAAGATTGCAGTTCCTTCCAGAAAGTGGCATAAATAACTTCTCCAGTCAATTAGTAGTAGCAGTTCTTGAGCAAATCCTGGCGCTCCCTCCCAGGGTCTGTGCATGTTCCTCCAGCTGCAAAAGGAGCAGGAGTTGGGTTTGGGAATTTAATCTGAAATTCCTATAGGGTAATGCACAGTGCTACAGCTGAATCAATCAGGCAATCCAAATTTGTTTTTTTTCAATATAGTTCAATGGCTATCAAGTTGAAAGGGATTTATCATTTGTAGAACAAACCCTCGCACTTTAAAAGTATAATTTCAAACTGAACTCTCCCAAAACAGTTGCAGTTTGGGGAAAAATAGAAACGCAAACATTGAAGCATGACAGCAGAAAGTCAGTATGGCCTATCTAGTCTGACCATCTAATTTAGCTTTACTAAATGCCCATTTCTCCCTCAGAGATCCTGTGTTTGTCGTATGCCTTTTTTAATTCAGATACTGTTTTTGTCTTCACCATCTCCACTGAGAGGCTGGTTCCATGCATCCACTACTCTCTCTGTAAATAACTATTTCCTAAGATTACTCCTAAGTGTAGCCCTTGTCACCCTCATCCCAGAGACTCCTATCATCTGAAAGAGGCTTACCTCCTATGAATAGAAACATGGAGCTATTTAAATGTCTCTATCATATCTTCTCTATTTCGCCTTTCCTTTAGGATATTGTGAACAGCAAAGCTTTTTTTGAACTTTTCAGTTTGATTATCAGAAACAGGCCTAAGGTAACTGCACAAAGTATAAAACCAGACATTAGTAGAATATATATATTTAGAATGTATCCTGCAACTATAATAGAAAATTTTGGTTAAGGCTGTGCCATTAGACATGTGGCTTTGCAGATAGGGTGAATAGGGAACTAAGCTAAAGGTTATAGGATGTACTAACTACTTTTCTGTGCAGACTGTAAAATATGCCAAATTTTAAAGAAAATGATTATGCCTGAAATAAAAATAGGTATGCTGATGTATGATATGTATTGCTAAAATAAAACAAAAATAAAACTACTACTTATCAAGCTGAATTAAAAATGCTGAGACAAGTGAAACATGCTAGCTTTGTAAGATATAAGAATCAGGTGTATATCTGTTGAATTTTATAATTGACAAGATATGTCTGTCATCGTGTCTCTGATGTGTGCACATCCAAGATAATTACTTATTTCAAAAACCTGTGTGTGATATTTAGTCCATCTAAGGAAAAGCCTATTGAAATTTGGAGATTTCCACAGTATACATGTTTACATCTTTAAGACCATTACCATTTTTGTAGCCACCTCTGGACTGACTCCAACTGGTTTATATCCTTTTGAAAGTACAAGCTCCAGAATTGTACATAGTATTCCAGATTAAGTCTCACCAGGCACTTAAAATAGGGGCAATATCATCTCCCTTTTTCTGTAGATCATTCCTCTCCCTACGCAACCAAGCACCTTTCTGGCTTTTGCAGTCATTTTAACCATCTGTTTGGCCACTTTAAGATCATCAGGTACAATCACCCCCAGATTTTGCTCATTTTTCATGCTTAGAACTTCTGCACCCCCAATACTGTACCTCTCTCCCTTGGGTTTTTGCATCCTAAATGCATAACTGCAATTTTTAGCATTATATCTTAGCTGCCAGACCCTAAACCATTCCTTGAGCATCGCTAGATCCCTCATTTTTTCCACACCTTCCTGGCTGTTTACCCTGTTGTAGATTTTGGTACCATCAACAAACAAACAAAACTTTCCCAACAATTCTTCCGCAATGCGACTCACAAAAATATTGAAAATAAATGGTCCAAAAATTGATCCTTGAGGTACACTGCTGGTGATGCCCCCTTCCTTAGCATGAACTCCATGTACTACTCTTTGGTTCTTCCCACTCAGTTTCTAAACCTGTCACTTTAGAGCTCATACCAAGGATGCTAAATTTATTTATAACAATACAACTAAATTTCACTTGTAAATTTATGGAAGCATATTCAGTATTTTTAAAGTCAAATCTTAATGTTTTATTGACCTTCATAGTGACATCTTAAAACCACATCAATTTGATTAGATGGCTAAATATTCAAAGAAACATCAACAATATAATTATTGGTCAAGATAGTGCCACGAAAAGTTTTTTTTAAATTTGTTTTGATAATTTATTTGTAAGTCATCAATGCAGAACCGTGTCAAAGGACTTACTAAAATCCAAGCATACTACTCCCTTGACCCAACAAGATCTACTTCTGGTAAAACCATGCAACCTCTGATCTTGCAATCCATTGGATTCCAGAAACTGAATTATCCTCCGTTTTAGCAGCAATTCCATTAATTTGCTCACCGCAGAGATTAGATTAACCGGCTTGTAGTTCACAGCATCCTCCTTACTTCCATATTTTTTTGTGTTTGAATATGGGGTCCTGCTCCTGGCCCTTCCACAGTTAACACAGAACAGAAATATTTTACTTTTTCCTCAGATTCGACATATTCCTCCCCTTCACCTTTAAGTCTCACAATACCTCTTCTGTACATCTTTCCATCACTAATATATCTAAAAAATAGTCTTGTCGCCATATTTATCCATATTTGCTATTGTTTCTTCCATCTGAATTTTTGAATACCTACTTTTCCAGCTTCTCTTTGCTTTTCCAGATATTGTCACTAGTCTCCCTCTTTCTGTGATCTCTTGTAGTTTATGAATGCTAACCTTTTCTCACTTACCTTTTCAGACACTTAAGAAAATCATAGCCTTTTTTCCTCTTTTCTTTTCCTAACAAAAATATTACTTGTTCTTATATCGCCTTTTTAATTTTGCCCATTGCTCTTCTACTTCCTATAGATTTTCTCATCCAGCAAATGATTCCTCGAGGTACTCCCCCAGTTTAACAAAGTTAGTTTTCCTGACAGGACCCAACTGGGTCTTAAAACTATTCACAAATGGGTTTTTACTATGCAGAGTCTTATGCTACATTAATTGCAAATTCTGATTTGACTGTAAACTGTTCTAATGCCTGTGTTCATTTAAGTTTATTGTAACCTGCTTTGAGACCAACTTTTGGGAAAGGCAGAATATCAAATGTTCTTTAATTAAAATATTCTAGGACCCTCACCTTTGAATGAATCTTCATCTCCTGTGATCTAATATTGAACCACACCTTCCAGTGATCACTGGATCTCAAATGATTATCCACTATAACAGAGATACTGTCCCTGTTGGTAAGCACCAGGTCCAGTATTACCCCCTCCCATGTGAGTTCCATTACCAGCAGACAGAATAGTTCTCCCTGAAGAGAATCCAGGAGTTCCCTGCTCCAAGAAGACACTGCAGCCAGGAGCTCTCAATCAATATCCAGCAGATTGAAATCCTTTAAAAATAGCACCTCCCCTTTTCAATGCAGGATATTCCTTTTCTCCATATTAACCCATAGTGCCTCTTCTTAACCTGCAATTCTGTTGCTATAGTTTTTTATATAGAGCGCTTTCCTGCTAGGTTGCCTCCGTTCATTCCTACCCGTTCCTTTCTGTATAGATTGTAGCCTGGTATAACTATATTCCAAACTTAGAAAAAAGAACCCAGTAATGTCAGTAACAATATACAAACTAAAAATAACCATCCATAACTAATAAAGTGGCAAAATAAAGGAGACCTTCATAAACATAGCTGAGCAACCCAAAAAATCATTGTAGCTTTTACTTGAAAAGTCACTATCGGGGCTCATCCACTACAAAGATTTAATCATGGGTCTCCATATAGCTTCACCTCAATTTCTTTTTAAATTATTTTTATGCTTTCAGTTATGTGCAAGTATAAACAAAGCATTCAAAGTGCTGAACACAAAATAACTTAGCTCAACCTTAGGGATTTGCTTGAAAAACACTGGATATTCCAAATAAATTAATGGTTCAGCCCTACGCAACTCGTGTTTCGTACACCTTCATCAGAGGCCAGGAATTTTGTTAAAACAAATAGTAGTGCTTGTATCAATGTGACAATGCCTAGGCTAGGAGGAGATTAAGCTAAGTTATTTTGTATTCAGCACTTTGAATGTTTTGTTTATACTTGAACATAACTCTAAGCATAAAATTTTTAAAAAATTGAGGTGTGGCTATTTGGAGACCCATGATTAAATCTTCATAGCAGATGAGCCCCGATAGTGATGTTTCAAGTGAAAATATACGATGTTTTTTCAGGTTGCTCAGCTATGTTTATGAAGGCCTCCTATATATTTCCCACTTTGTTATTGGTGGTTACGTTTTGAGTTTATAACTATATTCCAGTGATGGTATTCCATGTACCATGTCTCCATGACAGCCACTACTATTCAGGCCAGCTTCTTCCATGACTGCCTCTAGATCAGGGAATGTCCTATACTATAAGAACATAAGAAAATGCCATACTGGGTCAGACCAAGGGTCCATCAAGCCCAGCATCCTGTTTCCAACAGTGGCCAATCCAGGCCATAAGAACCTGGCAAGTACCCAAAAACTAAGTCTATTCCATGTAACCATTGCTAATGGCAGTGGCTATTCTCTAAGTGAACTTAATAGCAGGTAATGGACTTCTCCTCCAAGAACTTATCCAATCCTTTCTTAAACACAGCTATACTAACTGCACGAAGCACATTCTCTGGCAACAAATTCCAGAGTTTAATTGTGCTCACCTGAGCTAAAAAATTCTAACTTATCCCTATCAATTAAAAAGCAGAATAAAAATACAAACAAAAAACAAACTTTGAAATGTTTGTATGCTAATGCCAGAAGTCTAAGAAGTAAGATGGGAGAATTAGAATGTATAGCAGTAAATGATGACATAGACTTAATTGGCATCTCAGAGACATGGTGGAAAGAGGATAACCAATGGGACAGTGCTATACCGGGGTACAAATTATATCGCAATGACAGAGAGGAGCAGTCGGGAGGAGGTGTGGCGCTTTATATCCGGGATGGCATAGAGTCCAACAGGATAAACATCCTGCATGAGACTAAATACAAAATTGAATCTTTATGGGTAGAAATCCCTTGTGTGTCAGGGAAGACTACAGTGATAGGGGTATACTACCGTCCACCTGGTCAAGATGGTGAGATGGACAGTGAAATGCTAAGAGAAATTAGGGAAGCTAACCAAATTGGTAGTGCAGTAATAATGGGAGACTTCAATTACCCCAATATAGACTGGGTAAATGTATCATCGGGTCACACTAGAGAGATAACGTTCCTGGATGGAATAAATGATAGCTTTATGGAGCAATTGGTTCAGGAACCGACGAGAGAGGGAGCAATTTTAGATCTAATTCTCAGTGGAGCACAGGACTTGGTGAGAGAGGTAACGGTGGTGGGGCCGCTTGGCAATAGTGATCATAATATGATCAAATTTGATTTAATGACTGGAAAAGGAACAGTGTGCAAATCCAAGGCTCTCGTGCTAAACTATCAAAAGGGAAACTTTGATAAAATGAGAAAAATTGTTAGAAAAAAACTGAAAGGAGCAGCTACAAAAGTAAAAAATGTCCAAGAGGCGTGGTCATTGTTAAAAAATACCATTCTAGAAGCACAATCCAGATGTATTCCACACATTAAGAAAGGTGGAAAGAAGGCAAAATGATTACTGGCATGGTTAAAAGGGGAGGTGAAAGAAGCTATTTTAACCAAAAGATCTTCATTCAAAAATTGGAAGAAGGATCCAACAGAAGAAAATAGGATAAAGCATAAACATTGGCAAGTTAAATGTAAGACATTGATAAGACAGACTAAGAGAGAATTTGAAAAGAAGTTGGCTGTAGAGGCAAAAACTCACAGTAAAAACTTTTTTAAATATATCCGAAGCAGAAAGCCTGTGAGGGAGTCAGTTGGACCATTAGATGATCGAGGGGTTAAAGGGGCACTTAGAGAAGATAAGGCCATCGCGGAAAGATTAAATGATTTCTTTGCTTCGGTGTTTACTGAAGAGGATGTTGGGGAGGTACCCGTAAAGGAGAAGGTTTTCATGGGTAATGATTCAGATGGACTGAATCAAATCACGGTGAACCTAGAAGATGTGGTAGGTCTGATTGACAAACTGAAGAGTAGTAAATCACCTGGACCAGATGGTATACACCCCAGAGTTCTGAAGGAACTAAAAAATGAAATTTCAGACCTATTAGTAAAAATTTGTAACTTATCATTAAAATCATCCATTGTACCTGAAGACTGGAGGATAGCAAATGTAACCCCAATATTTAAAAAGGGCTCCAGGGGCGATCCGGGAAACTACAGTCCTTTCATGGATTGCAAACTGGCTAAAAGACAGGAAACAGAGAGTAGGATTAAATGGGCAATTTTCTCAGTGGAAGGGAGTGGACAGTGGAGTGCCTCAGGGATCTGTATTGGGACCCTTACTGTTCAATATATTTATAAATGATCTGGAAAGAAATACGACGAGTGAGATAATCAAATTTGCAGATGATACAAAATTGTTCAGAGTAGTTAAATCACAAGCAGATTGTGATAAATTGCAGGAAGACCTTGTGAGACTGGAAAATTGGGCATCCAAATGGCAGATGAAATTTAATGTGGATAAGTGCAAAGTGATGCATATAGGGAAAAACAACCCATGCTATAATTACACAATGTTGGGTTCCATATTAGGTGCTACAACCCAAGAAAGAGATCTAGGTGTCATAGTGGATAACACATTGAAATTGTCGGTTCAGTGTGCTGCAGCAGTCAAAAAAGCAAACAGAATGTTGGGAATTATTAGAAAAGGAATGATGAATAAAACGGAAAATGTCATAATGCCTCTGTATCACTCCATGGTGAGACCGCACCTTGAATACTGTGTACAATTCTGGTCGCCGCATTTCAAAAAAGATATAATTGCGATGGAGAAGGTACAGAGAAGGGCTACCAAAATGATAAGGGGAATGGAACAACTCCCCTATGAGGAAAGACTAAAGAGGTTAGGACTTTTCAGCTTGGAGAAGAGACGACTGAGGGGGGATATGATAGAGGTGTTTAAAATCATGAGAGGTCTAGAACGGGTAGATGTGAATCGGTTATTTACTCTTTCGGATAGTAGAAAGACTAGGGGGCACTCCATGAAGTTAGCATGGGGCACATTTAAAACTAATCGGAGAAAGTTCTTTTTTACTCAACGCATTAATGTACATAGCTTTCCAGACATTGCCCTTTTTCCCAATTTTACACAAGTATTTAATATTTTACTTACTTTAGGGTTTTGTTTATTCATCACCAATGATCCTAATTTAAAGCCCTCTTCAATAGGTTTTCCAGTCTGTGTTGGAAGATGCTGCGCCCCTTCTTCATCAGATGGACCCCATCTCTGCTCAGCAGTCCTTGAATCATCATCCCATGGGTCCAGGAAACCAACACACTGGTTGGTTGACACCATCTATGCAGCTTTCATTCTTCTCCAGAATGTGAACTTACCTGCCTGGGACTTTATTCATGACTGTAAGAATGGAGGAGAATGCCACCTGTGCATCTATTCACTTTGCCCTCTTTCCCAAAGTTATGAAGTCACTGCTAGATACCACACAGAGTGATACACTCTGTGTGGTATCTAGCAGTATCATGTCTGCCAACATGGATGAGCAGCATTGAATGCCCTTCCGGAGGATGTGGTGAAGAACAGAACTGTGAAGGACTTCAAAGGGGCGTGGGATAAACACTGTGGATCCATAAAGTCAAGAGGCCGCCAATGAAGAGTGGGTGACTCGCCAGAATGACGGCTACTGCCTGGAGACAATACCCTTATTCAATAAACATACACATGCTTACTGTGACTCCAACATCGCTCTAAGCTTCAACAGCAAGAGGAAATGTGGAAAAATGGATTTACACTCACAAAGAGGGGAGTAGCTGGCTTGTTACGGCGGTTACTACCCCAAACCAAATAAGCCTGATGCTTCACCTTCAATGCATATACAGCATAGTTCTCTGCTTCAACGGCAGGGGAGAAGAAAAAAGGGTTCGCACTCACAAAGTGGGGAGTAGCTGGCTTGTTACGGCGGTTACTACCCCAAACCAATTGTGTCCGATACTTCACTTTCGATGCATATCCAGCATGGCTCTCTGCTTCAACAGCATGGGAGAAGACTGATACATCACGCATTTCCAGCATAGCTCCCTGCTTCAACAGCAGGGGAGAAGAAAAACAACCAATAAGGACTGTATAACATAGTCTGGGTAAAACAAATAAGCATGGGTGTAGCTTGCTTATTGCGGCGGTTACTACCCCTACTACCCCTAACTAATCAAGCTAGATATTTCAATGGTGGGGGTGGAAGGGAAATAGAACCAAGAGCTAAGAGAAACAGATAAGTATGAGAGAAAAAAACATGTGAGGCTTGCTGGGCAGACTGGATGGGCCGTTTGATCTTCTTCTGCCGTCATTTCTATGTTTCTATGTTTCTATGAATAATAATAGTTGGCTTGCAGGTTTTTGGCAATCTCTTCATTATGTCTTGGATTTTGGCACCTGGCAGACAGCACACCTCCTGGGCCAACATATCTGGTTGGCAGATAGATGCCTCCATTCCCCTCAGAAGTGAATCATCAACCACCATTAACCTTTACCTAGATGCAGTGGTTGTTGAGCTTGCAACTTTTGGGTTTGCATGTTTCAGTTCCTCCTCATCCTGAGATGATTTCCTTTCCTCTGTTTCCAGGGCCAGATATCTGTTTTTCAGCTCGAGGGAAATTGAAGTCAGATACATTACAGGAGGACCTTGCAAGACTGGAAGATTGGGCACCCAAATGGCAGATGAAATTTAATGTGGGCAAGTGCAAGGTGTTGCATATAGGGAAAAATAACTCTTGCTGTAGTTACACGATGTTAGGTTCCATATTAGGAGCTACCACCCAGGAAAAAGATCTAGGCATCATAGTAGATAATACTTTAAAATCGTTGACTCAGTGTGCTGCAGCAGTCAAAAAAGCAAACAATGTTAGGAATTATTAGGAAGGGAATGGTTAATAGAACGGAAAATGTCTTAATGCCTCTATATCGCTCCATGGTGAGACCGCACCTTGAATACTGTGTACAATTCTGGTCGCCGCATCTCAAAAAAGATATAGTTGCGATGGAGAAGGTACAGAGAAGGGCAACCAAAATGATAAAGGGGATGGAACAGCTCCCCTATGAGGAAAGGCTGAAGAGGTTAGGGCTGTTCAGCTTGGAGAAGAGACGGCTGAGGGGGAATATGATAGAGGTCTTTAAGATCATGAGAGGTCTTGAATGAGTAGATGTGAATCGGTTATTTACATTTTCAAATAATAGAAGGACTAAGGGGCATTCCATGAAGTTAGCAAGTAGCACATTGAAGACTAATCGGAGAAAATTCTTTTTCACTCAACACACAATAAAGTTCTGGAATTTGTTGCCAGAGGATGTGGTTAGTGCAGTTAGTGTAGCTGGATTCAAAAAAGGTTTGGATAAGTTCATGGAGGAGAAGTCCATTAACGGCTATTAATCAAGTTTACTTAGGGAATAGCCACTGCTATTAATTGCATCAGTAGCATGGGATCTTCTTAGTGTTTGGGTAATTGACAGGTTCTTGTGGCCTGGTTTAGCCTCTGTTGGAAACAGGATGCTGGGCTTGATGGACCCTTGGTCTGACCCAGCATGGCAATTTCTTATGTTCTTATGTCTTGTAGCCTAGATAATCTAAATCCAGCTGTTATCTTGTGGTCCAATTTCACCTTCCCCTTTGCTTTAGTTTTCTGAACGCTCAAGAAGCATGTCATCAATGTAGTCCTCATTCTCCTGGATGCATCTCAGAGTTCTTCCAGCAGTTTCCTGAGGGAGTTGAATTGCTGACATCTTTCTGACTAAACCAGTTCCTCACTGTGAATCAGGACACCTGTCTGGAGAGCAGTAGAAGTGGTAATAGCAAAAACAGCTTCAGCAATATATTTCCCAGCCATCCTTCAGTTATTGGGGTTTTTGGTACATGTTGAAAGATCTACTAAAGTCCCTGCCTTTTCCTCAAATGTCCTGCAAGTAAAATTAGTTAGCCTGTGGAATCTTAACTTCCACCTCCACACACAGAATCAATTTGCAATCCTGTTTGCTTGCTTACTTGATGGTTGGAAGTATGAAGTGTCCCATCTTATTCTTTCAGACAACAAAATATATTTATAAATCTATGAGGTATGTAGTTTTGTGTTGCTCCTTTTGTAGACTCTTGCTGCTGAAATTATTACAAAGATCACATATGATGCTACCAATCAAATTCACAAGAAATTTACTTAATTTGTTCTATTTGCAGATGACAAAATGACATACTTGCAATTCCTTCCCTTCTAAGTACAAAGCTGTACTTTCTCCAATTGATGACTAGTAATTTATCCTAATCTATGATCTTAATCTGTTTACCTATGCTCTCTAATAGACCTATTATTTCTTGCTCTAAGATCACTCTTAGGTAGTGTTATACACAATTTTCCAAAAACTCCTTTGTAGTTTATAAATTTTTTTGTATCTAGTAAGTGTGTATTCTCTACAGCAGTGATTTTCAACCAGTGTGCCGCGGTACACTAGTGTGCCGCGACACATGGTCGGGTGTGCCGCGGGGAAAGTTCCCCAAACTATAGTGCCCCCTGTGCAGGGCCGGCGGAAGCACTAGGCGAACTAGGCGGTCGCCTAGGCTAGGGCGCCAGCTTCCCGGGGGCGGCACTGCCCCGGTAAAATTAAGAGAGCCGCGCTTTCAAGCATGTGAGTCCTTTGCTGTCAGCCCGGGCGGAACGCGGCAGGACAGCTGGAGTCAGCGGCACCGGGCGTGCTCTCTTCTTCCCGCCCCCCCCCCCCCCCCCGCGGTCCGGAAGAGGAAGTGGAGAGCATCGGGTGCCTGCGCGGGAAGAAGAGACCACGCTAGTGTGGTCTCTTCTTCCGCGCAGGCACCCGATGCTCTCCACTTCCTCTTCCGGGGGGGGAGGAGAAGAGAGCACGCCGGGCACGACTGGAGTCAGCCGGGTGCCTGCGCGGGAGTCATCGGGTGCCTGCGCGGGAGTCTTCCCGCACAGGCACCCGATGCTCTCCACTTCCTCTTCCGGGCCGCTGGAAGAAGAGAGCACGCCGGTGCCTGCGCGGGAAGAAGAGACCACGCTAGTGTCTGACGGGAAGAAGACTGCAGCACGGCTCGGAGGAAAATGGAGTTTCAACCGCGGCCGATGGGACTCCGCCTCCGCGAGGGCTGAAAATTAAGAGGTTAGCGTTGGGAGGAGGCTGCTGCTGCTGCTAGTTCCCGGGGTGGGGGAGAGAGATAGTGAATGAACGAGCAAGCATGTGTGTTTGAGATCCTGTGTGTGTGAGTGAGAGATTGCATGTATGTGAATGATTGAGAGCCTGTGTATGTGAAAGAGAGTATGTCTGTGATTGAGAGCCTGCCTGTGAGAGAGAGAGCATGAATGTAAGTTTACCATTGGGAACCTGTATGTGTAAGTTTGTGTGAAAGAGTATGTGTGTATGATTGAGATCCTTTGTGTGTGAGAGAAATCATGTGTATGTATGATTAAGAGCCTGTGTGTATAAGTAAGAGAGAGATCATGTGTGTCTGTGTCTGATTGACAGCTGGTTTAGGTGATGGAGCATGTGAGTATGTGATTGAGAGCCTGTGTGTAAATGAGAGAAAGAGAGGACATGTTTGTAAGCATGTGAATGAGAGTCTGTGTGTGAGAGAAAAAGACAGCATGTATTTATGTGATTGAAAGCCTGTGTGTGTGTGTGTGTGTAAGCGTGAAAAGATAGACAGCATGTGTGTTAATGTGTAATTAAGAGCCTATATGAGAGAGAAAAAACATGTATATATGTGAGTACTGAGAGCATGTGTGTATAGGTGTGTCATTGAGAGCCAGTGTGAGAGAGAGCGCTGGTATGTGACTGAGAGAGGAGAAAGTTCCAAGCAAACCACCCCACCTCCTGCTAATTCAGAACAATCTCAGGACACATGGATATCAAATGTTCCCAGGTATGCAGAGCAAAAAAATTTTTGTATCCTTATTATTTTTCATTACTGGGTCTTTGTGTCTGCTATTTTTAAATATTTTGTTGGTATCTGGAAATGTTTTATATGAGTTTTTAATTATTGGATATTCCACTCATCAGCTGTTTCGAAATATGTTCTTTTTGTTAGTACAGTTTTACTGCTGATGATTTTATATTTCTTGATTTGTTTTATAAGGATGGGTGATGTTTTTTTTTTCCTTTGTTACACTGCATACAGAGACTCTGGCTTGTTGCAGTTTCCAATTCAGTTTTTTCTGCATGCTTCTTGTTATGCGTTTTGGTCTCTTTATTCTATGTTAGGTGAGGGACAGCACGTGATTCAGGTGAGGTTTTCTGCTGGCGTGTTGTTTCTGTGTAGGACTCTATAGCAGCCTGACTTGGTCCGTTTTCCTAATAGGAGATGTATTGGTGTCTTAAGGCCTGGTGTAATATTTTCAGAGACTTATTGTACTTTAAAAGTGTGATCTTACATAAAATGCACACATTTACTTGTATTTAGTTTTAAACATATTGTATGGCTCTCATGGAATTACATTTTAAAATATGTGGCGTTTATGGCTCTCTCAGCCAAAAAGGTTCCTGACCCCTGGTATAGAGCTTAGCCACTACTGCTGCTTCTGGTGTGTACTACAGCCTGCATGGAAGAAGAGTAAGAGAGCTGCTGGAGGGGGTAAGTAAAGATGGCTTTTTAAGTTCATTTTTCTTGATTGACTGCCATTTTAATTATTTAATATTATGTGATGTGTCTGCTTTTTTTGTTTGAGCAACAAGTATAGCTTTGGTTTATGTTTATTTTATATATTTTTATTTATTTATTTATAAAAGAGTTTCTATACCGTCGATAAGACAAATCATCTCAATGGTTTACATGGCATAAAAATGTCAAATAAGTGTTCTGTTATAAATACAGACTTCGTTATTTTCATTAATGCACAATGTAAGTTAATTGTGTGTGGAGGCGGGGGGGGGGGGCGGCATAGCTGACGTTTCGCCTAGGGCGCCTAATACCCTTGCACCGGCCCTGCCCCTGTGTTTTGTTCCCCTACGATGCGCAGTCATGCTTCCTACAGTGTAGGAGCCGTGTACAATAACACATGCGCGAGCTTTGAACGCTCGCGCGACTTAATGACATCACCGAGCTGGTACTTGTACTCTGGCCTCATGACCATAGTATTTCTCATTGTACCCCTTTATATTGCAGTATATGCTTGGCAGAGGTCCTTTAAGTGTGGCAGATAATGTAATACTCTTCTATTTTAGTGTGTGGCTGCGCACACTATCTCAGCAGTGATGGAGAAGTATTTGAGAATGGAAAAGGCAAATGCCGAACAGGACCCTGGACACAATTCTGACCTAGATGAAGGCCCTAGTATGAGAGGTCGACAAAAGAAAAAAGACAAGACGGTGAGCTCAAGGCAATACAGTGAAAGCTATCTTTCCTTTGGATTTACTTTCACTGGGGATGCGACAGCACCAACACCACTGTGCTTGGTGTGTGGTGAGAAGCTATCCAATAGCGCCATGGTGCCAAGCAAGCTTAAACGCCATCTCCAAACGAAACACTCTTCCGTTCAAAACAAGCCGATGGAGTATTTTGTACGCTTACGTACAAACAATGAGAAAGAAGCAACTTTTTTGAGAAAAAGCACACAGGTAAATGAGAGAGCCCTCAAAGCTAGCTACCTTGTTGCTGAACTCATAGCTAAATCAAAAAAGTCTCACACTGTGGCAGAAACATTAATACTACCAGCTTGTAAAGCTATTGTAAATGAGATGCTTGGCCCTGACGCAGCCAAAGAGATAGCTAAAGTGCCTCTCTCTGATAACACAATTTCCAGACGGATTGATGACATGTCTGCTGACATTGAAACAGTTGTTTTGGAAAAGGTGCGCATCAGTAAGAAATTTGCCTTGCAACTTGATGAGTCGACGGATATCAGTGGACATTGTCAGCTGTTGGCCAATGTGCGTTTTGTGGATGGAGAAGCCATTAGAGAAAACTTCCTATTTTGCAAGGCACTGCCAGAAAAATCAACAGGAGAGGTAATATTCCAGGTCACATCGGAATATCTTGATAAAAGTGGGCTTACATGGGAAAACTGCACAGGTGTCTGCACTGATGGAGCCGCAGCCATGGTCGGGCGCATCAAAGGCTTTGTAAGTAGGGTTAAAGAAAGAAACCCAGATGTTCTTGTTACCCACTGTTTCTTGCACCGTGAGGCCCTCGTTGCAAAGACCTTACCAGCAGATCTAGTTCCTGTGTTGGATGATGTTGTGCGCATAGTGAACTTTGTGAAGATGCGACCTTTGCGATGTCGCTTATTTGCGTCTTTGTGTACAGAAATGGAAGCGGAACATAAAATCTTATTGCTCCACACGGAGGTCCGGTGGCTGTCACGCGGCAAAGTGCTGGCCCGTGTGTATGAGTTGCGAGAGGAACTTAAAATATTTCTGACAAACGAGAGGTCCGATTTTTCAAAGCTGCTTGCAAGTGATGAGTGGTGTACAAAGCTGGCATACCTGGCTGATATATTTCAATATCTGAATGAACTGAACACACGGATGCAAGGCCGAAATGAAAACCTGCTTACAAGCACTGATAAAATGAACGGATTCCGTTTAAAGGTGCAGCTCTGGCAACAACATGTTCAGGGTGGCAACCTTCAGATGTTCCCGCTCACCGAGAAACTGCATGATGGCAACACTGCTGCAATGTGCGAGGTGATTGGCAGACATTTGAAAACTCTTGAGGAGAAATTGTCGTTTTATTTCTCTTCAGCCTTCACAGAATGCCTTGACTGGGTTAGGGACCCATACAATTCATTATCCGTTGCTGGAAAGGACATGACTTTAA